>NC_134591.1:67595097-68195097 GCF_037038515.1 Microtus pennsylvanicus | reverse complement strand
CAGTTGCCTCCCAAGGGCGGGGGGTGGATATAAAGAGCTTCGGGGGGCCTGGGAAAGGTGAGGGGGCTGAAGAGGGTGTGGTAGGGGACTGGAGGGTTTAGGAGGGTGTGGGGGGCCAGAGGGCAGCTGTAACAGTGCTCTCTAATTTTTGAGAGAACCTTTCCCCCATCTTCATATAATTAAGAGTATTTTTAAAATGCCTTGTTGAAATAAAAATAGCCCATTTCCATATGACCTCATTTTATTCCACACCCCACAGTGAGCACACACGCATGCACTCATGCATACACACACAATTGGGCTTGAGACAATATTTGTTTATGTTTGTGTGTGTGTGTGTGTGTCGTGATGGGGGAATGGAGCGTGCACATGTTCCACAGCATGTGTGTGGAAGTCAGAGGACAAACTTATGGGAGTCTGGTCTTTTCTTCCACTGTGGGACTTAGGGATCAAACTCAGGACATCAGGTTTGGCAGCAAGCCTCTTTTCCAACAGAGCCATCCCGCTGACCCTTTACATTTTTTTTTTTTTGACGTTTGTTGTTACATTTGAGTTTTAGAACTGACTTTTGCGCCTCCCATTTGAAGGTTCCTATTTTGCCCAACTGGTAGACATTAAAGGGACCCTCTTTATTTTCTGATTTGCAGCCAGAGGCCTTGAGCTGTGGCATCCAATGGCATGCTGCTCGTGATCACCGCTGGCGACAAGACCATGGCATGCATTGTTTATCACAGTGGCTAGTCCGTGTCCTGGCTGATGCGTTCACACGCCTAGCTATGCCTTTTCAGTACAGAAGCAGCTATGAGGCCTGTCACTCAAATATGGAGACTCATACTCCGGACAGTGCGAGGACTTGTCCCGTCTACCCTAGGACCATCCAGATTCCTGGTGCTTTTCTCCTCGCCTGCCTGCATGCTGACAGGTGGGGAGACCACGATCACAGAGGGCAGGGTGGTGCAGTGAGATGACCAGTGCAGGATGCCATATTGCCGTGGGATTAGAAGCTGGACTTAGAGAGTTGGCACCCGCTGTGTTGGTTGCACCATTGCTGCTTTATCCACATTAGCTGCAGAGTCTCTGCCTTTGGGGCATGGAGGTTCCTTGCTCTGGCTGAGAGACAGGAAAGATGTTAGAATCCCAGTACTTGGGAGGCTGAAGCAGGAGGATGGAGAGTTTGAGGCCAGCCTGGGGTGCATAGCGAGACGTTGTGTTGGGGGGTTTTGAATATGTCTGAGAGGTTCGGTACTTGCCCAAGGCCATAGAGCCCAAAAGAGTCATAACTGGGTATAACCCACAGTCTTCTGGTCTCAAGCCCATGCTCCAAACCAGAGCACAGACTGATGAGGACTGGTGGGGCCAAGCTAGGAGCCAGCGCAGAATACCCAGAGCACAACAGCAGCCCCTACCGCTTGCTCATGTTTAGCCCCCTTTGGCCAGGCACCTCTCAGCCCTCTCTAGGGAGCTGGAGAGCATCCTACATCACCTTGACTGCCTGGCAGCAGGATAAATTCTGTCTCCAGCACAGTCCAGGGCAGTTGACAGTGTCCTGTCCCCTTTGCAACCTCCCAGAGCTCTCTGACATCCTGGAGAGATAGGCCATGCAGGCTCTCTGGATTCCGGGGAGTGGAGTGGGGGGGGTGGAAGGGAGGGAACAGGCCCAGAGATGTGTCTGCAGCAGGGCAATGAGGTTGTCCTGGTTGTGCTTCATGGCTTGGGCCTAAAAGAACTTTAAGAAAATGCTAAAATTGTGAATTATATCCCTGAAAGTTGTAGTTGCAAGTGCACGTGTGTACACACACACACACACGCACACACACACGTACACACATACACACATGTACACACATACACACACATACACAACGCACACACTCGTACACACACGTACACACACGCGTACACACACACGTACACACACACGTACACACACACACACGTACACACACACAAACACGTAATACTCTCTCTGTCTTAGATATCATTTCAGGATTCTTCCCAGCTGTTTGTGTTTTTAATTTTGTATTACATATTTATCGTGTGTGTGTGTGTGTGTGTGTGTGTGTGTGCACACGCGCATGCTCACCCATGTGTGTCATGGTGTATGTGTGGAGGTCAGAGGACAACTTACAGGCATCCCTTCTCTCCTTTCACCATGAGGGTCCTGTGGATGGAACTTGGATTGACAGGCTGGATGGCAAACACCTTTACACACAGAGCCGTCCTGCTGACCCTATTTGTGTGTTAACTTGTGTCAAAGTCTCACTGTAGAGCCCTGGCTGGCCTCAGACTCCCTAAGTAGACTAGTCTGGCCTCCAGTAACTCACAGGAATCCCCCTGCATCTGCCTCCTGAGTGCCACTTTGCCTGGCTGTACTTTTTTTTTTGTTTTTGTTTTTGTTTTTCTTTTTTGAGACAGGGTTTCTCTGTGAAACAGTGCTGGCTGTTCTAGAACTCGCTTTGTAGACCAGACGGCTCTTGAACTCACAGAGATCCACCTGCTTCTGCCTCCTGAGTGCTGGGATTAAAGGTGTGCACCACCACCACTGCCAGGCAGGATCTCAGATTTGAAATCCTCCTGTCTCAGACTCACAAATGTGGGATTGCAGGCCTGTGCCACCATACCCAGCAAGGCCTCAAAAAACTCGAAAGCTGCCATGTGTCTCTGCTGTTGCTGCTGCGGCCTGCGTGGTTGGACCGAGGCTGGGGGAGGTGCTTTCCCATTATTCTCTTCTAACACCTTTGTGCACTAGGGAACTGAGGCTCTGAGAGGGTGTCACTCACTACGGAAGCACAGGAAGGTTTGAGCCAGTTCTGCCTGGCCTTGGAGGCCAGGTCCCTGTGCTCTGTGATTCTGGGAACACCTCACTGCCACTGTCTCCTTGTGGTCAGACTGGAATTCTATGGGAGTTCATTGGTAATTTTTGTCTTAGGAGGATGGACAGAAGGAGGAACCTTCTTTCTTGGGTCTGGAAGTCCCCTGGAGACTAGACAGGGCTCCTTCCTCCAGTGTAGTCCGAATTCCTCTTGCTCCATGTGATGGGGAGTCTGCTGTTCTCCCCCTGTTGGCTGAGCATTCTGGGGCAAAGGAAGGGGGGGTCTTGTGTAGCGGTTAATCATGAAGCTATTAGCAGTTTAAATCCTGAGTTCAAATCCTGCCCTATGTGCTGTGTGATCTTCTGAGGGCCGCTTTGCCGTTCTGAGCCTTAGTTCCTCATCCGTAAAATGAGGTGCAGGCTCACAGAGACGCCAAGGCTCGCCCAGAGGAAGCCTCTGCTGCAGATAATGGCAGGTGCACTGGAGAAGCCTGTTTGGTGGGCTCAGGGCCCAAGATCTGCGCCATCAGAGACAAAGATCATAGTACTTGACCAAGCCGGCCAGCGTGGAGGGTATATACGGGGGTGGGGGTGGGGGGGTGGGGTGGGGAAACCACTGTGCTTGGCTGGCGTGGGGAGTAGGCTGCAGAGCCACCCCCAAGTGGCCCAAAGTCTATGTCCTCCGACCTTCCGGTGCTTTTGGTGGCTAGACAGGACTTGTAGTCACCTTCATGGCAAAGTAGTAGGGTTGAGCCATTGTCCCCTAACCCAGGGACAACACGGGCCACCATGTTGGCCTCATGTGATTCCCCGGAGGCTGGGAAGCTGTCTAGGGGCCAGTCTGTTTCCCATGGGCCTCAGGAGGAGGTCCTAGGGTGGGCTGCGGGACACTGGGAAGGGTCAGCCCTGATAAAGAAGCTGCCTGCCCTCCCTGAGTGGGGTGGGGTGGGGGGCGGGGCTTACTCAGAGGAAAGCCTTTCTTCCTAAGAGGCCGCAAGAGGCCCCGCAGATAATAGGGCTTCTAACCACGGGGCGGAGGGCTCAGCCTGTCCCAGCCCAGTGGCCCCTCAGAGCCAGGGAGGAGGAGTGGTTTCAGGGACAACTCAGCAATAAGTCACCTTGGCAATGCCCTCTGGGTAGATCCCGAGGCAGAAACACAACCTCTGAGGCCCTTAGGAATCAGTGGATCCAGCCCTACCTCAGTTTCCTGTTCTGTTAGTCTGGAGTTCCAGAGAGGCCCCTGTGGGTTAGAGCTGGCAGTATCTAGACTGTTCCCCACTGGCCATACCCCACCCCTTCATCCATCCCACCCCTGCTGTGGTCACCTGCCCTCAGGCCCCCCCTCCCCCTTATTGGTGGCAGCAGGACCAAGAGGTCAGTCCTCTCTAGCCTCTATTCTTTGTTGTGTAAAAACCAAGGTCAGGGGTGGGGATTGGGGCAGCTGCTTAAGGGTCTGGCCTGTGGTGAAATCATTCCTGTTTCGGTCCTTCTGGCCCACAGACTAATCTTCACACATCTGTGTCACAAGCCCCTTCTGCACCCCACACCTGCTCAAACCCAGTTCTTTATTCAGGCCCTAGCTACTGTCTGCCCAATTCTGTGTGGTGAACCCCTACTCCTCTTTCAAGGCCCAATACAACGTCCACTCCTTAGGATACTGGGCTCTATCCCTGCCTCTGGCCTCCAACCCACGACTCTTTTATAGACGGCCTTGGAACAGTGGGACGTGGCCGCTTTCTTCCACTTCAGCCTCGGCTCCTACACTAGACCGTGGAGCCTCTCACCTCCACGCGAGTTCCTTAGTGCACACCATAGGGCTGTTCGCAGCGGGTTCTTAGCCCATGTTTTATGAATGAGGGAATACACTGTCTGCCCCTAAAAATAACTTCTCCTCGCGGCTTTTACAACTCAGCGTGACACCCCCACCAGCCCATGGAGGTGGGAGGAAGTGATCAAAATAGTCAGGCTGTTCCCATGCTTCGTAGACCCTGCCAAGCCGGATGAAACGGCTCTTAGGGTGACAGGATCCGAAATCTCCACGTTGGGTCCCGAGGTTGGGGGCTGTGCCCCCACTTCGGGGACAGCTTGTACAGAGCTCAGAAGATTGTCTGCTCCAGGGAGCCTAGCTCAGTTTCCCTTCCTCTCTTGTCCTGTGTACGCGTGTGTTGGTGTGTGGGCGTGAACATGCATGGGTGCAGATGCGTGTGGGTGAGCGTGGGTATAGACTCCAGACATTGAGTGTCTTCCGCCGTCACTCTCCACCTTAGGTTTTGAGGTAGCCCACCAATTGGCTCTAATGGCTGGCTAGCCAACCCAGGTACCCCTCCTGTTGACTGCCTCTGTGTCCCCAGTGCTGGGTTTATGCTGGTGTACTGTCTCTTGCAAACTTAGGTTCTCAGGCTTGTTGGCAGGCACTTTCCTAACCAAGCCATCCCCAAGCCCCTCCACTGCCTTTTCCCTCTAGGCCTCTGCCTCTGTCTCCAGAACCCTAAGAGCTCCTGGTCCCCAGGTGCTCAAGTACTGTCTCCATGATGATGGTGATGAGGTGGCTGCTCCGTCTCTGAGCTTATTCAAGTGCACGGAGCAGCTTGGCCACTGCTGGTCTCATGTGGCCCCCAATCACCTTGTATCCTTATAGTGCAGGTAAGGAAACTGAGGCAGTAGAAGCAAAGTGGCTTCTCAGTGGTCATCCATGCTGGGCAGAGCCAGGGCTTCAATCTCCAGGATGATTCCTTGTGCCTCCTTGTTCTAGGACCACACTGCTGGCCAGTCCATGTACCTATCCATTCATCTCCCCATCCATCCATATATCCATTCATCCATTTAATCCATCCATCCATATATCCATCCATTCATCCATCCATCCATATATCCATCCATTCACCCATCATCCATCCATCCATCCATCCATCCATCCATCCATCCATATATCCATCCATCCATTCATCCATTATCCATCCATCATCCATCCATCCATCATCCATATATCCATCCATTCATCCATCCATCCATATATTCATCCATTCATCCATCATCCATCCTCCATCCATCCATATATCCATTCATCCATTTAACCCATCCATCCATTTAACCCATCCATCCATCCATCCATCCATCCATCATCCATCCATCATCCATCATCCATCCATCCATCATCCATCCATCATCCATCCATCCATCCATCCATCCATCCATCCATCCATGTATCCACCCATCCATATATTCATCCATCCATTCAGTGATCATTTTAATGCAGATGTGCTTTCATCTGTTTTAGTTACTTATTTGTCCCTGTGCTAAAGAGTTGCTTTCTGAAGACCTACTGTGTATCAGGCAGGCTTGCCACAGGCTTTGAAATTAGCATGGGGACATAGGAGAGGCATTCACTAGGGCAGGGTGCCTCCTTGTCCTTTGAAGGTCAGACCAGTCTGTGGTCCTGCATCTTCTCTATTCTGAAAGGTTGGGATGGCAGTGAGCCAGCGTGCTCTTGGGGCTCCATTGGCACCATGGGCCACACTTGGGTCCCACTAATTTCTGGAGAGGAATGCACACACACACGCACACATGTACACACATGCACACATGCACGCACATATATATGTATGTAGCTGTAAAGATAGACTATCATGTAGTTCAGACTGGCATCAAACTCCATACGTAGCCAAGTATGATCTTGAACTGATGATTCTTCTGCCTTCACCACTAGAGTGCTGGAGTTGCTGGATTACAGGCGTGGACCAGCACATCTGGTTTATGCTGTACTTGGGGTAGAACCCAGAAGGACCTCTTGTATGCCAGGTACTCTACTGCGTTGCATGCCACACTTGTGACCTTTGCTCCTTCTTGAGTACCTCCTCCATGCTGTCACTGTCCTTAGTACATTACCAGATACCATTGACCAGGCCCTCTGAGGCTGCCGAATGCTCAGCCCTGTGAAAAGTCTAGTATTGGAGAGATGCCCATCATCACACGGGTGTCCAGGTCTCCCGTGTTGGTGTGCCCCGGAGCACAGCATCACAGTAGGGGCAGTGGGAGAGCCACAAGACGCATGCCCCTTCTCCAGCCCAGCATGGACTGCCCTGGTTCACAGCCTGACGCTGCAGAAAGGGTGCGGGCTATAGAGTAGCCTGCCCAGACCTTGTGGTTTTGAACTCAGAGGAGAATTCCCTCATCAGCTCAGGGTAGGATGACTTACTTGTTGAGAGAGACATTTTTATAAAATAAATCCTCAGAGAAGCCAGGCACTGAGGCCAGGAGGCCTGGCAAAGGATTATTTAAATAAACTGTGTTTTGAAGTTTCGGGTTGGAGGCCCAGATGATTTGCCTGAGCCTTTGGTTACTTTCTTGTACTCGGTTTATGGTCCCCAGTGACGCTGAGACAGTTTTCCATGGAACCAGGGCAGTAGGCCCACTCCCCGGGTAAGAGGCCTGGCCTTTGGAGTCTCTATCATTCTTTCTTTGGGGAGGATAGCTCTCGCTCTCTCTCTCTCTCAGCAAAATTACTCTTAGTAGCATAGTTCTGTCTTTGTGAGGATGCACTTGCTCCCCATTGCATGTTAAGGACCCCAGACTCTGGCCCATCGAATGTCCATGCACCCCCTGATGGTCAGTGTGTCTCCATATTTCTTAAGAAGGCAGGTTTGTGGCCCTGGGACTCCATAGCTCTTAGGTTGGGACAGTGCCAGAATGAGCAAGAATGTTCGAGGCCCTTCTGGTCCTCATAGCAAACTTTACCTGAGAATGGGTTTGTGTAGCCTGGGTACCTCAAACTCCCTAGCTGTGAAGCTGAGGATGGCCTTGAACTTCCTGTCCTCCTGCCTCTACCTCCCAAGTGTTGGGGTTACAGGCATGCACCACGGTATCCATTTTATGAGGTGTTGGAATCAAACCCAGGGCCTGAAACTTGCTACCACTGAGCCACATCACACCACTCCGCCCATTTTTAAGTGTCTTCTGAGGGCGCCATGACCAAGTGAGAACCACTAGTGACAGCCTCAAGTCTGGGACCCCAAGACCATTGTCTGCAGAGCTTGAAATCAGCTCCTTTCCTTTGTCTCTGTCTAGGCTTCCTGTGACTCTTGCCTTTGCCACCTTTCCCCAGGATCCCACTGCCTGGAGCAGTAGTGATAGCATCAGCTCACAGTGAGGGAAGCCTCAGACTGGGTCTTCCGCTCACAGTGGGGGGAAGCCTCAGACTGGGTCTTCCGCTCTTGCTCCCCTGTTCTCATTAGTATGTGGGGAGCAGAGCAGGGGCCTTGCCCAGGATAAGTGACTCTAGCGTCCCTATGGGGCCTGTGCGGCAATATCAGGGAACTGTCATTGACTGTCCCTAGGTGGCAGAGCCTCTTCTGATGGAGGCTGGCTCGTGGACCCTGCTCTGTTGCTGACAACAGTCTGTCTCCCCGAGTCTCTCCTGTGCTGGTAGAAGGCGGATCCCATCCCTCCACACACATACAACCCTTCCCCCAAACCAGCAGCAGCCAGACCGACAAATATGGTCCTTGGACATACCCTGTTGGAGGCCAAAAGTGGGTACTGGGGTCACTTGGCCCTGGAGACACCTGTCTTTGGATGCTGTCTGAGTGCCTTGCTCTGGGATCTGTCTGCCTACTCTGACACCCATCCCCATTTTATTATCCTGCTAAATAAAAGCCTGAAGACACTTCCCCAGAGCTGGGACAGCCTGGCTGCCCTCCTCCAGCCGCCCCCCCAGTCTCCCTCTTATCTAAATCCTAAGCCTCCTGTCTCTCCTCTGGAGATAAGCGTCCCTCCATGGGCGTCTGTACATGTCCTGGGCACACAGTAGGTACTTAGCCGCTAGCCTAGGCTGAGGCTAGGGCCATCTGCCTATCCTGTTGGCATGTTTGGAATGCACAAGAACCTGGGAAGTCAGGGTGCTGCCCCACCCCCATATGCTCCTCCCCCCTGCTAGGAGCCCGCCCCAGCAGCCTTGACTTGAGGGTAGTCACCTGCCCGAGTACACCAAGGTCTTTAGGGCTCTGCTTTCCTGTTTCAGAGCGAAGAGACCTAGACCCAATGTGGTTCAGGGGAAACTCTAACTCGGCATGGAACCAGACCTGTGCCTCCACAGCCAATGCACACAGTCCACACACATCCACAGATGGGGAAACAGACTCATTGAGAAGACTGCACCCAAGATGAATGGGTAGACAGAATCCAAGCCAGGCCAGAGCCCCATCCCTGGCTTAGTCCTTGGATCTGGGGGCTGTGCTGGCCCCAGAAAGCATTTAGAGTGGCAAGTCACTGACTAAAGTAGGAGGAGGCCCAGGAGAGGCAGGCTGGAGACAGATTGTCCGTTCTGCGTTGAGGGTGGGCCTTGTGCCAGAGCAGAATGAGGCAGGAATGCAGAGGGAGCAAGCCTGGAATAGGGGCTGTGTGCGCTGTGTCCCGCCCAGATTAGGAGAGCCAGCGTGGGATTGTCTGGTCTGAGCACTTTTGTTGATGCATTTGTGGGCAGAGAGGTCCAAGTGCCAGGTTTCCCTAGCATCCTTTGCAGCAGTTACTGGTGACATTAGTAACAAGAGTTAGTGACATTCGTGCAGCCCATTACGGGCCAGCCTCTGTGGAGCACTGATCTGCTGAGGCCTGGGCTTCTTTGAGTGCTGTGATCACCTGGGCTCAGATGCCCTGCGCTGACACCAGCGACCAGTGAGTCCAGTCAGAGGCTCTTTATCTCACTGAGCCTCAGTTTCCTTTTTTAAAAGGAAGAGGGGTAACCCCTGCTTTCACCTGGGGAGTTTTGAGGCAGTGACAGTCCCAAAACTCCAAGTTTGGTGTCTGGCACACAGGAGGCCTCTGTCACCCATGAGGACCCCTGGTGCTACATCAAGTCTGGTCCAGGATGTGGGGAATCAGGTATGAGCTATATCACCCAACCTCCATTTTAATTTGTACTTAGAGGCAAGGCCTCACTAAGTTGCCCATGCTGGTCTTGAACTCAGGAGCCTCCAGCCTCAGCCTCCTCAGTGGTTGGCATCACACCGGTGGTTCTCCACCTTCCTAGTGCCGCAACCCTTTAATACAGATCCTCATGTTGTGGTGACCCTCGACTATAAAATTATTTTCATTGTTATCTCATAACGGTAACTTTGCTCCCGTTATGAATCATAATGTAAATACTTGTGTTTTCCGATGGTCTTAGGCAACCCCTTGTAAGGAGTTGCGACCCATTGGTTGAGAACCGCTGCATTGCAGACTTGAGCCTCCAAACCTGGCCTCCCCACCATCACTAGGACTTCCACTCTCCCATTGGTGGCCCATGTGGGGATCCTAACTTTTCCATGAACCAGGTGAGGAAGGCTTCCAACCACAGCAAGATCAGCTGTGTTCTGATCAAACTCCAGATGTAACCGCACACCTGCCCTGGCTCCTTGTGCCATCCCCCATCCCCCCTCCACCACCCTGAGGGTCCTGACAGATTTGGATGGTGACTTTAGGAGGGGGACCGAGAAGACCTCCCTGGAAGAGGTGGCTCAAGGCAGGAGCCTGAAGGATGGCTAGAGCTGGATTGGATCACAGGGTGGGGATGGCAGGCGCTGAGGTTGGGAGACAGCTCTGATGGCGGCCAGGCAGGAGAGTGTGTGTTTCTGGTGGTTGAAAGGATAGAGGAAGTCGGAGACTGAGGCCAAGGGGAAGGGGTGTGGTGAAGCCCTGGGTGGCTTTGCTTGGGAGCATCCCTAAGCCAGCCTGGCTTTTTGTGGGGGAGAGGGGAGGTGGTGGGTCAGCCTCTGCAAAGCCAAGTGTCCTGGGGAGACCACCCACGGTGTCCCGTGCCTCCCAGGCCATCGGGAAGCCCTTCCAAGTCCAGACCTCCTGCAAAGAGGTTTTCCCTGCCCCGCTGAAGTGGGTCAGAACTGCGTCCTCCAGAGAAAAGGAGGAGCCAGGACACTGACCTGCTCTTAGGCCACACCCACACTTCCCTTTCAGTGTGAGCCCCTCCTTCTGCCCAGCCCTGTTTTACTCCCTTTAAAGGAGGAAGTTGGAACACACCCTGCCTTGTCTCCCTACCCAAGGGTGCTCTGAATACAGTAAAAGATGCAGGGAACAATTTCCAGATACTTCTAGTCCCCTTCGAGCCTCTTGTTTTACTTAAGGCCCAGACTGGGGGGAGGGAGGTTGGCTAGCTCAAGGTCACACAGCAAGCAGTAGCTCAGTTGAGGTTGAAACTTGGGTTTCTGAATGGCTGGTTGGTACCAGAAACAGCCTGTTGCCCCTTTCCCTCCCACTCCAAGCTGGGACCTGAGCTCAGCTAGTTCTTGTCCGTCAGTCCTGGTCAGTAACCATGACCTGTGGACCAAGTGCTGGTCTAGGCCAGATTGACTGCATTCATAAGGGCTGCCATGTTCATTTGGGTCCCTGAGCCAAAGCGCTGTGCTAAATACCCCGCCTGGATTATGTCACTTTATCCTTGATGCTGTTCCAGGTAGGGAAAGCAGCTTGCAAGAATAGACCAGGCAAGGTCTGGCGACCAGGTCGACTTAGCCACTCTGTGCCAATTCACAGGGCAAGTCAAGAATCTGTGACTCTCCAGAGCCCAGCCACTAGTGTCTTAGACGGCGGGGACTGGGTGGCAGAGCCCAAGTGACTCACCCACCCAGAGAAGCGGAGAAAATGCTGTGGTGTGTCATGTGGTTGTGAGCGGCATTGCCAGACCCCAAGTCATCTGGGTCTCTGTCAGCAGGGGCAGCCAGTGGAAAAACAGGCAAGCACCCTCAACCAGGGTGGGGGTAGGGGGTGGGGAGGCTCAGGAGTGACGTGTCTCCTCACCTGGAAGGGACATGTTTACCTACTCTGGTGGGTGGCATGAGCTCGGGAACCCGTCATGACAGGTTGTGCCAAGAAGCTAAGTCAGTCTGCTAGGGAAGGGGACAATGAGTTGGGCGGTCCCTTCGCACTCACTGAGGAGCTGTGCATGTTTGGCAAAGTTGCTTCACCTCTCTGTGCCAAATCTGTGAGAAAAACCACATGCCCCAGAGACCAGTCTCATGGGTGGGGACCAGAATAACTGTGAAGTTTCCCATTCAGATCCCATCTCTCCATAGATTATTTATTCTCTGGTTTCACTGAAAACTGGAGCAAGTAATTTTACTGTGTCAGCAGGTCACAAAAGTGTCCGCACACAGCTTTTAATGCCGAGAGCAGATCACTCTTGTCTTACCCGTCAACCTTTCCTCCTTGGCTTCCGGAAAGTGGCGATTCGCAGGGGCATTTTCCTTTCCTTACCCAGAAGGACCACTGCACGCTCTTCCTGATGGATGGATAGGAGTTAAGTTCCCTTCATTTATCTCTGGAGTAACCTACAGGGCCTGCTGTAAATACCAACCCCTTGCTTGGGGCCTTCTGTTGTTGTCCCATGGCTGTCTTATCCCTTTGTGCTTTGCTGACTACCAGCCCTGGTGACCTCCCTGAGAAATAGGGAGCTGAAGACAGAGAGACTGTGGTGTCTAGAATCTAGACACCCTTCTAGAGTCTGCTGTCCCAATCGAGGAGCCCAGGGTAGGGCACATCGAGAGTAGTAAGCAAAAATCAAAGTTTTGTGTGTGTGTGTGTATGTGTGTGTGTGCCTGGTGTTTGAGAGACCCAGAATTGAGGGACCACTGTCAACTCAGAGGTCCCTGGGTGGTCTGGTGTCTTGGATTCCACATCCCATCAAACCCCCATTGGAAAGTTGGCTATCCTGGTCCCTTGGTGTGAAGTTCAGGGGAGGGAGTCAGGTGTCAGGCCAGAATGGAGAGAGGAAAGAGGACGCCTTCTGTTTACAAGGGTTTCCCCCAGGCACTGCTAAGTTCAACCGTGACTTGAGATCTGTGCTGAGACTGCGGGGCCAGAGGCCCGTCGCTGGGATCACAAGCGTGCGTTTGATTCAGCGGAACTTTACGATTCTGTTTATAGCATTAGCAACTGTCATTTACTGAGTATGCTGTGTCCAGCACTGCCCTGAGCCCTCAGCTGGTACCCTAACATTGAGCCACCCCCACAGCCTTTTAGGCCCACTGAGCAGGACATGATTAGCCTCAAGTCACACAGTTCATGAGCATGGAGTGAAATTTAAGGTTCAGAATCCACACTCCAAATTCTACCCAGCGGGGCGTTCTTATGTGAGCATGCAGGAGGGAGGTTCATACAGGGGCCAAACAGGAAAATCCTGTGAGGAGGAGGAAGAGGAAGATGGGAGTGAGGAAGAGGGGAAGCAGCAGCTAGGCACGGTTGGGGTACCACTGGCTTGCTCTCTCCTCCCCGGGAGTCCTGGGTCATGGAGCCAGACTTCAGACGTGCCGTGCCGTGTTCATGTTTACCAGGGTGTCGGGCAGAGAGGGCTTGGGGGACAGGGAAGTGACATTGAATAGCGCTGAGTCACTGATGAGGATTACTCACACTCAGGGAGAAAGTCTGTTTCCTGCCTTTCCTGTGTCTCTCACACCTCTCTGACAGCCCCTAATCTCCTTTTCAGTGGAGAAAGCCAGTCTCCAGCTCAGACCTGCTGCAGACCCCACTAGGGAGCCCAATGCCAGGGCATCTTCTTGGCAGGTTGTGTGCTGTTTAGTGGATTCATTTTTACGTGGCATACACACACACCACACACATCCATACACCACACACACCACATCCATACCCATATACATACACACACCACACACACACATATACACAACACATACATATTCACACACATACATATATCACACACATTCATATACTGCACACCGCATACCACATATAACAGACATACAACACACACATACACCATATACACTATATACAACACATACATATGCCACACACACAACACACACATATTCTATACACACCACACACACTACATAACATACAAACTACATATACACACCCCACATACCAAACACACACACACACACGCACCAGACACTTTCATCCTCCCTACACCGTTGGCTGTTAGATGAGTAAGCCAAGGCACAGAGAAGCAAAGAAAGTAGCCCGAGGTTTGTGTAGTATCAGACAGAGCAGGATCGTAAACCTGGGTAGCCGTCTCCAGAATCCAAACTGCCCCTGGTTAGGATTAGTGCTTTCTTGTTACGGTCCTAACCTGATTTTTGCCTTTACTAATGAATTTATCTCAGTAAGAATAAGTGAGTCAATCTGAAGGTAAAGCCTGGTTTGTGGTGACACAGGTAGGGCCAGAGGCCTAACAGCAACCACTGAAGTTAGAAGAACGCTAGCCAGCCGGAGCTTCTCATTGGCCGAAAAGGGCATTTGGAGCCCAGAGAGGGAAAGGGACATGACAAAGGCTGCACAATGTTGTGAGTGGCCAGGGCAGCTAGGAGCAGCCTTCACCTACCACCCACGCTGTCTGCTTCCTGTGATCCAAGCTGAGGCAGCTGGCAGGAGCGGGAAGCATGCTCACCTGTCCAGGAGTGTCCCAGTAACAGGATCCTTCCCAGCTGCTCCTGGCGTGGCAGAGATAGACAGGCCCAGCATGGAAGGGGACTCAGTAGTCATCCCTGCTGACTCCCCTTTCTCGCCTCATCTTCTCTGCCGAGGCTCTGTCTGTGGGGAGCCAGCAGCTCTGGCTTGAGCCAGCTCCTCACACCCAGCACCATGCTGCTGCAGAAGCTCTGTGGCCCCAGCCTTGGGAAATGGGGGCTTACCCAGTCTCAGACCCAGGTTCTCCTCCCCAGCGACCATCCTCAGGATGGTTGGTCCTCAGAGCTCAGCTGTTCTTATGTTCCCTGGGTCTGGAAGGACATTGCAGGCCAAGGGAGCCTGCCTCACAGAAGGTGGGCCATGTCTTTGCTTGGCTTTCTTTCCAAGTCACCTTGCCACAGGGGCCATTTCTGTATTATAGAAGCTGCCAGCTTGCCCTTCTGTTCCGTGGAGATCCCAGGAAGCAGGTCATTTACAAGGCTCAATGGCAGAAATAGGGAGACCTAGCTTCTTTCAAAATGAGCCCTGGTCAGGAACTCCACCCAGGGGACAGTGAGCACGGACACAGACTCTGCTCACAGGCCCGATGTGTGCTCTCCCAGCCTGGGTTTCCTCAGCTGTCATGATGCCTACCGTAAGGCTATACACGATGAGTGTCCTTAGAACGGTCCCGTGCAGTCTGCATGTTAAATGTCATGGTAGAAACACCCTATGCAGTTTGCATGTTAGGTGTCATGGTAGAAAGGTCCCATGCAGTCTGCATGTTAGCTGTCATGGTAGAAAGGTCCCGTGCAGTCTGCATGTTAGCTGTCATGGTAGAAAGGTCTCATGCAGTCTGCATGTTAGCTGTCATGGTAGAAAGGTCCCGTGCAGTCTGCATGTTAGCTGTCATGGTAGAAAGTTTCCATGCAGTCTGCATGTTAGCTGTCATGGTAGAAAGGTCCCGTGCAGTCTGCATGTTAGCTGTCATGGTAGAAAGGTCCCGTGCAGTCTGCATGTTAGCTGTCATGGTAGAAAGGTCCCATGCAGTCTGCATGTTAGCTGTCATGGTAGAAAGGTCCCATGCAGTCTGCATGTTAGCTGTCATGGTAGAAAGTTTCCATGCAGTCTACAAGTTAGGTGTCATAGTCTTTGTTCCTATGGACACAGAAAAAGCAGCAAACAGCCTCATTAAAACCACAGTAGAGATGGGATATACAAGGAAATGAAAACACTTTGCAGCAAGCCTCTGAGAAGGCCTGGCCCTAGTGGCATCCTGACTCTTGCTTTATATTTATCAATGAACTACTCATCTCTGACCATCCTCCTCCTATTGGTTGAGGTAACTTGTTGTTGAATGAGAATACTGGAGTCAGAGCCCTGTAGCCCAAAAGCTGTGTGACTGCAGGCAGTTGGCTCTACCTCTCTGAGCTCAGACCCCTTGTCCATAGTGTGGCTAGTTCAAGTTGGTGCATACACACAGCACTGTGGTAGGCACTTGACAGGGATCATATGGTCACGACACACCTGCCCTCTGCCAGACTCTGCTGGCCCATCTGAATGGCTTTGGCCAGTGAGTCACCCTCAGTCCCTACACCAGCCTGGGTGGCCAGGGAGGGCTTCTTGGAGTACGGCAGAAAGGGAGTTGAGTGCCTTCCCTGGCCTCGGGAGGAGGCTGGAAGTCCTGAGATTGGGGGTGTCCCCACCCCCAGGCTTCAGTGGGGCAGAGGCAGAAGATGAGCTGCTGAGTAGACGCCCCCCTGGGGACAGTTTGTCGGGGAACCTGACAAGGTTAAGCATCTTCCGGGAACATCCCGCACTTCCCCTCCGTAGCCTGGTGTGGATCTATCATTCCGTATTTATCTAAACCCTTGCCGGACCCATTTGTATCCTACGCCTCTCCAGCTCAGTGTAACAAGCTCCAGATGTGAGGACGGGGCCCTTCCCCAAGTCTTCCCCTCAGACCCAAGGGCGTGGGATGGGGAGATGAGGGAAGACTTAGCTTGCTCCCCGCCCTGTTCCCTGACCCAGGCCTCAGGTGCTTCAGTTTGAGCTGATGTCGGGGCCCCGAGGTTGGACTCGGGTACCATGACACTGGACCACTGTGTCATTCCCAGGGCGAGAGTGTGGCCTGGAATCTCTCACAGCCCACAAAGATACCAGCTGTGCCCACATGCCCAACAGAGTGAGGCCTCGCAGGGGCTCTGAAAGCCGTTTTGTCCTGTGGCTCCCCGTCGGTTCTCTCCTCAGTCTTTAGCGTCTTGGGCCATGTTCTTGCCGCTAGTCTGGAAATAACTCACGTTTCTATTTGTTAGAGTGTAAGAGTCAGTGTGTTAAGGAAGAAAAGGCCACATGCTGTAAATAAAGCCCTGATGTCTCTTGACACAAACAGAAGGTAACTGTGGTTATAAATACCGCAACGGCCGCTAAGCAGTGGCCTGCGTCTGGTCCAGCTATAGTCACAGCCGCTGCTGGGCTCCTTGGGAACGAGAGACTGGTGGGCTGGCTGGAAGGGGACCCCAGAGATGGGCAGGCACTGGGAGCTGAGGCCCAAACTCATGGGAACCGATTGCGGACCGTAGAGCCTGCACCTCAGAAGGCACTGTTTTCTCTGTTCAGACTGCTCCAAGGTCTCATGTGCTATGGTCATGCTCTGGCCATCTTGAAAAGCCCAGGGCCTGGGAACGGTAGTATCTCCAGGCTAGAGGAGCCCCAAAGTCAGGTCTAATGAGACCCCTTGTCTGCTGCCCAGCCGTTGCGCTCTGTCTGTTAAAACCAGCGAACACTGGAAATTTATTAGCGTTTCAGCAGCCGAGTGGATGTGTCTGTTCAGGAATTTGGGGAACTGGGGAGAGCTGGAAAGAGGGGTTATTTCTCAGATCATACATAGCATTTGTCAGTGCAGTGCTGTGTACTGCTATATCCCCGAGGCTGTTCTAAGGGGAAACTAAGGTCCTGAGCTGAGACAGGAATAGCCTGAGGTGCTCATTGAGATAGCCCCCCCACATGGATCTGAGGGCCCCATGCTCGCTTTTAACCCTTGTGTGTGCGTGCAGATGTGTGCACAGGCGTGGGGAGGCCAGAGGACAAACGAAGGCATTGTTTCTCAGTGCCATCTACCTTGGCCTGTTGAGGCAGGAGGTCACCAATCAGGCTATGTCAGCTGGCCAGTGAGCCCCAAAAATCTGCCTGTCTCCTCCCCAGCGCTGGAACTCTAAGCCTAGGCTACTCTGCCTGTGGTTTTTTTTTTTTCATGGATTCTGGGTGTTGAACTGAGTTTTTTGTGACTAAACTACCTTCCCAGTTTTCCTTCAACCGATTTTTAACAAAGACCAGGAAATGTTTTTAAAATAGTTTTGATTGCATTTATGGGCTTACTGTGTGTATGGGTTCTCATGCTACAACATGCATCAGAACGGGACAGCTTTTGGAAGTCGATTCTCTTCATATACCATGCGGGTCCCAGGGATTGAACTCAAGCCATCAGCGTTGGCTGCAAATGCCTTTACCTTGCTGAACCGTCTCACTGGCTTGAGGAAACAGTTGTAGATAGCTATGGGAGAGGAAAAGACCCAAATTAATCTCTGATCAGAAGTCACCTTCAGTCAGGCTGTGGCTAGGAGAAGCCATGGCCTCAGAAAGGTCCATCAGCCTTGCTGCTCTGTCTGTCCCGCTGCAGGATGGGCTTTGTTGGTGTTAGAGGGCAGACACAAGGCACTGGGGCCCTCTCACCAAGCCATCCTTCAAGAGGAGGGTTTCTTGAAGAAGGACTTCCCCAGGGGCAGCTGGAAACTTTGGATTGAATTTTTGCTCTGTCTGTGACTTGATTTCCACATCTGTAATGTGACATGAGGTTCTTCCTCTCCCAAAAGCATGTTTAGATTCAATATGTTGATTCAGTAAGTTTCATAGGGTCTGGCGCATGCCCTGTTTGTTCACTGGGATTTCTAATACTATCAGGCTTAGGGAGGAAGCGGGAAGAAAACAGGTGTTTGGTCTTCAGAAATGGCCGAATGCTGTGCCCATAGCGTGTGTGGCTCCTCTCAGGAAGTTCTGAATCTGGAAGATGAGGTCTTTGTCTGAGAGCTTGGTGATGGTCTAGGGCCACACCCTGGAAGGGTACAGCCTCATCTTCACCCAGCACGTTGAGATTCAGGATAGGAACTCAGGCCAAATGAGATGGCTGGACTAAAACAGCCCAGGGTGGCCGGGATGAGGGGCTGTGGGGCCAGAGGGGCTGCAGCCAGCTCAGGAATTCTGGGGGAAGAGGTTTGCACTCTCTCCCACGGGCCCTGGGGAGCCACTGGCAGGCCACGGTCAGGGAGTGACATGATAAAAGGGGTGTTCAGGACGGTCTGTGCGGCTGCGGTTTCACGATGAATGGGCGTTGGGAAGCCTCACAGGGGAGGCAGGAAGCCCGGCTGGGCAGCTGGCCTAGGAAGAGGGGGGGTCCCAAGAGAGAGAGGCACAGGGTCCCCTAACAGGCTGACCTGGAACCCCAGTCAAGCACAGCCAGGTCAGGGCTCAGGGCTGAGATGCTCGGGTGGGTACAAATGCTAGGTTTCCCCTCTGCTGGTACAGCGCTGCTATCTCGGATGTAAGGGGCATCCTGACTGAGCTGAGCGGGTCTGGCTGGCTGCAGATTTATGAGGTGTGGGGGACATGACCAGGGGAGGACAGGGCCTTGGCGGGTAAGATGGGCCTGCTGGGAAAGGGGAGAGCTCAGGACATTCTCCAGTCCACTGCGTGAGCATGCTGGTCCCAGCCACAGTTCCTGAGAGCCAGGCTCAGGACAGGTAGCACCTGTGGCCTCAGTTTCTCCTTGTCGGTTCTCTGAGAGGTCGAGTAGATCAGGGTCACATAGAAGAACTCCAGGCAGGGAGGCTGTAGAATGTTCCAGAACCTTGTGTATCTGGGTTGACAGATGTGTATGACTTGAAGCAAGTTACAAACAGTATGAACTTCAGTAGGAATGCGATTCCATTTGTGACTTTCAAAGGAATAAATACCCATTTATGCCTCTAAAAATACATTTAATGTGTGGTAAAATGTCTAAATGATCGCTAATTGCGCCCACCTCCAGAGAGAAGGCTTTGACTTTTCACTGTAGACCCTTCTATATTGTCTCAATATCGCATAATAGGCATATTTTGTTTTCACTTAAGAGTGATGGTAGAGGTGATGCTGGGGGAGGGGCTTCCCCTTGTCAGTGGGTGGTGGGCGGCTGGCTTTAGAGATCTAAGAGCGCTCGGTGCTCTCCTGAGACCTTCTGGGGTTCTTGGGCGTCCCTCTCTGCTGGGCCCACCCAGATGAGCTCCCAGAATCCTGCAGGTACAGGCTGGTTTCAGGTTGAGCACATGGGACTGGGAAAGCAGGAGAGGTCAGCAGCCATTGAAAGGTGCTAAGATTTGATTCGGATGAGCAGGGGTGTTTCAGAAGGGAGACCAAGAGCAGACCTTTCGCCCTAGGCCTTTGCTGCTCTCCAGGGGACTCCGGACAGATTCTGTCATCTGTCTGAGCTTTGGTGTCCTCGTCCGTGCAATGGTTGTTTTGATGATGTTAAACATCAGATAGCACTTGCTCACATACAGCCATCCAGCTTACACAGTGGGTCACACAGTGCTAGAAATGGAATCCAGGTCTTCAGCTGTGCTAGGCAGGTGCCCCACCACTAAGCTATACCCCACCCCTAAAGCTGTGTGCATGTGTGTGTGTGTGTGTGTGCGCGTGCATGTGGATATACTGTATGTGTGTGTGCGTGTGTGTGCATGCGCGTGCATGTGTGTGCGTGCGTGCGTGCATGTGTGTGTGTGCGCGTGCGTGCATGTGTGTGTGTGTGCACGCGTGTGTGTGCGCGTGTATGTGTTGCAATCACCAAAACTAGGATATGGCCGATTCCTGAGAGTTCGGAAGCACCCTACCAGAGTTCCAACACCCTGTCCTTGGCAGGCAAATGAGCAGGGAGGTCATAGCAGCTCAACAGGCTGCCAGTTAGGGTCTGAGAGACATCCGCTCAAGTCCCACTGTCACCTCTCAGCTGTGGTTTTTTTCTTACATGAGCTAAGTGGTCCGTCTGAGTCTCAGTTCTTCCCGCTGGAACATGTGGATGGGAGACAAGCTGGGCCCACTTTTGAGGTTACATTAATCTTTTCTAATGAAGTCAACTAGTTAGTCAAACCAACTCGTATTCCCATTTTACAGCCTGGTACCCATGGAGGGATCCAGCTGATATGGGTAGGGGATGGATGGATGGATGGATGGATGGATGGATGGATGGATGGATGATGGATGGATGGATAGATAGATAGATAGATAGATAGATAGATAGATAGATGATAGATGGCGGGCGGGTAGGTAAATGATGATAGGTAGATGAATGAGTGATGGATGGGAAGGTGAGTGAGTGGAGGGATGGATGAACGGACGGACAGACAGACAGACAGACAGAGAGACAGATGGATGGGTTAGATAACTGAAAAACACATCCAAAAATGACTAGATGGAATCATGGATACTTAATGTCTCAGGACCATTGTGTAGGCAGAGACTGCTTGTTCGTTTCCTGGCCGCCCAGACTGGAAATAATCACACAGAAATGACATCAGTTAAAACACTGCTTGACCCATTACTTAGACATATTCCTGGCCAACTCTTGTATCTTAAGTTAACCCATTTCTATTATTTTGCTATTTCTTCTTGGAACATTTATCTTCATGCTATGTCTTGGCTGGTCTTCTGACCTGCCACAAAGCTTTCTGGAAAGCTCTAGACTCAGAGACCAGGGCTAATGGCTTCATACAGCCTCAGTTCTTTCATCTATAACATGGAGACACTGAGGCTTGTGTGATCGCTCTGCCTTGAGTATGACACAGCATGCTCTTTACTGTACTTAGCAGTGGTCTGTCTGCTGTAGGCCCTCTCTGCTCTTCCAGATCACCCACCCACATGGCTGGAGGGCCTGATGTCATCTCCCTCAGCATCACCCTTCTGTGCTCAGTACGATGACAACCACTCAGTGAAGGGCTGATGAGCAAGTGTCCCTGTCGTAGGACAGTTATAAGAAAAGCATGGGACAATGAAGGGGACATGCTTTGCAAACTGTGTATTGTGAGGCCTAGAGCTCAGCCTGCATCCAGGTCCACACTACAGTTCTGTTCCAGCTGACTCCATAGGACTAAGGATTCAATGTTGCTTCCATCCCCACCCCACCCCCGTGTGTTCTGTGTCACCCCACTCCAGAAGGAGGTGTCATGTTTAGGAGGGACAATGAACATTGACTTTCCTTGATGAAAATTACATTCTCTCCTTGCCTATATAGTCTCAAAGCCACATTTGATGGCCCCCAGGGTGGGTGAAAAGGCCAAGAACCATCTCCAGACCCCACTTGGGCTACACTCTGCCCAGAGCTTAGACCCTCTAACCTGTAGATGCCAAACCCCTGAGCAGGTGAAAATGACAGCCTAGCTCACCCATCTACAGCTGAGAAGACTGAGACACGGTTGTGCTTAGCTCGCCTGACCACATTCCCAGCTCACCGTTGATCCTGCCCTCCCAGCTCCTGCAGTTTGGTGGGCTTGGGGCATGAGGAATGAGTTATATACCCAGGGTATGGAGAAAGGTAGGTGCACAGAGGGAGCCCAGTAGCCTTTGCTAGGACGCCAGGGTAAACTGTGGACTTTGGCTGTGCTCAGGTTGAGGCATAGTGGTGATGCCTGTTGGGTAATGGACAGGAGGTTCAGGGAAACTCCTGGCTGCCCACACAAGTTATTCTTGTTCACCTGGGCCCACATCCCTACTCAAGTGACTCCATCACCTTGCCTTCCTTGAGCCAAAACTCCTAAAAATCTGCCTCCTGTCATCCTAACTATAGGGTGCGGGACACTTGCCATATAGCGTTCATATAGCTGGGGAAAGGGACCTGGATGTTGGGTCACCTGATTATGCCCAAAACATCTGGAAATCACTTCTCCACTACCCTGTAACTCACGGTAACCCACTTTCTTATTCCTGTCTTGGACAGCTCCCCTGTCACCGGGTAAGTGATGTTGAGACAGTCAAAATGACAGCCTTGGGAAGGTGGCTATGTGAAGGTGGCTAGTGAAACCTAGGAATAACAGCAGCCCTCAGAGCAGTGGTGTAGCTGAGGCAGGTCTGCTGTCTCCTCTGGGCCAGCTGTAGCATCACCAGGATCCTTGGTGGAAATGCGGAACCTGGCTACTGATTGCCAGCTGGGCCCATGATTCTCGTGACTTTGGTCTTGTAGGGACTGGGGGATGTTAAACCAATGCTGTCGGAAGTATCCTTATGTATGGCGAGCCGCAGCTGCCCGAGATCCATCACCCATTAGTGTCACAGGTTGGGACAAATGAAGGAAGCAAAACTGGTGGATACATTTTTTGTTTGTTTGTTTTTGTTTTTTGAGACAGGGTTTCTCTGTAGCTTTGGGGCCTGCCCTGGAACTAGCTCTTGTAAACCTCAAAGCCTGGCCTCAAAGCCTGCCTCTGCCTCCCGAGTGCTGGGATTAAAGGCGTGCGCTACCACTGCCCGGCTTAAAACCGGTAGTTTTATGAGGGACCTGGAGATAAAACTCAGGTCCCCATGCTTTCACAGCTAGTAGCTTACTAACTGAGTAATCTCCAGTCCATGATTGTTTTTAATCATGAGAATGTATCAGCATGGTTGCTCAGGATAGGTAAGACCCCAAAGAAGTTAGTATCAAAATTGGAGTTAAGCTTATATGACCTGGGCCAGTATGTGGTCTCTGAGCCTCCATTTCCTATCTATGAAATGGGGAGAAGCCCTCTGCCCTGATTTGGGGATTGAGTAAGGTACCCCCTGACTCCTGCAGCCAACCCAGCTTCTCTTCCCCTGACAACCAAGCTCTGGCTTTGGATGCCTGCATCTGCCAGCATGCAGTGGGTGCTATCTCCAGGCCAGCTCAGACCCTCATAAAAGGGTAAACTGAGGCTGGAGACAGCAGCAGAGCTTGGCGCTGGCTCTGGTTCCCCAGCACTGGAAGGGGAGCCTGAGTGTGTGTCGCACGCCTCCCTTCCTGCCAGCACCACTCAGTATGAGGGGCAGCAAGTCACCATCTGTGTTTTCCAATAAAAGAAAATGAAAATTGAAGCACATTAAAAATAGCTCAATTGGGATTCCGCGCGAGTGCTGAGGCCTGCTGTGGCAGAGACATCCAGCCTGCCTCCTCCTCCCCAAGCCTGGCACCAACGCTGCCGGGAGTCATCTGAGGCCATCTCCCAGGAGTGTGTGGGAAGGGATAGGGTGCAGACAGTGGCCCTGAGAGCTGCAGCCAAGCACCACTTGAGACCCTAACTCCAACGTCGCTGCTCTCGGTTAGTGGCGTGCTTAGTGCTTGAGGATCTACTGAGAAAGGAGGGTGGATTTAGAGCTGTGTCTCGGGCCAGCCCTGGACAGTAGGTCCCCAGGGATGCCTGGAGCCTCAGTCTCTGGAGACAAGCACAAGGGTTCCACAAGGCAAACTCTGGCTGGGATGTCTGACGCACCATGTCCTCATCACTGGAGGCCAAGGAGGCCAGGAATCTTTCTGGGCCTGTGGGGCCTCTTCCAGGCTTAAGGACCTAGAGAAGCTCTTCCCCTTGGGCCACCCCAGCATTCTCGATTACCATGATATTGGGGCCTACCTGTAAGATAGAGAGAATAGGGTGGACCCTGCAAGCATTTCCATCCATGACTTGAACACCTTGTGAGGGTGACCCTGAAGATGCAGAATCATGGAAGCATTGTGCCCTGGCTACACAGCTACTGTATAGAGGCAGGGACAGCATCCAGGAGAGCTCCCCCATGACCCTGGAATGCCATCCCTCTTCTCTTTCTGAGGAGAAGGAGTTCTGAGACAGGGTCACATGTGTTCCAGGCCAGCCTCAGGTCCACTACATAGCCTAGAATGGCCTTGAACTTCAAATCCTTCTGCTTCCTTCCCGAGAGCTAGGATTATGGGCATGCACGCCCATACCTGTTCTAGGCGGTGCTGGGATTTGAACCCAGGACTTTGAGCATGATCGGCAAGTGTTCTACCTGCTGACTTGCATCCCCATCTTCCAAAGTGCCACTTGTCCTTGTGGGTTAGCTCTCTGCCGCACTTTGCTCCTTGTCCAGTTACTGCATAAATCTCAGTGAGGCAGATTACAGGGCATGGCTTCTACCTCAAGACTCTGAGTACTGGTCCGGAGGGGGCCCTAGTGCCACCCAGCAGCCCACAGCAGCCAGAAGCCGAGCAGCCTGGGAATGAGCAGGGCCCTGAGCCAGCTCCCTGAGCCTTGACTTCCTCATCTGTAGAATGGACTCATAATAGTTCTTGCCTCTAAGACCTCTATTGCAGGGACCTGGTGTGTGACCGACACTGGTTCCATAGCGGAAGAGCCACCTGCCGTGGTATCCCGCCGTGCAGAGCAGGAGCTGTGGCCCAGGACACAACGTCCAGCCTGCCCCCAGCTCAGACCTACCCCTGGACACCATGTGTGCCTGGTCCAGAGTTAGGAATGGCACAGAGAGAAACTAGTCAGAGGCATCCCATGCCCACCCCGGCCTTGCTTGTTTTCATCAATGGGGAGTGGGGCATGGGTGTGAGCTCTCGGAGCTAACTGGTCTCTCATGAATGGTCCATTCATTCTGTCGTCATTGTAACAAATCACCGCAGACTCAGTTCAGCGGCTCCCGGCAGCACGAAATTCATCTCGTGAGCTCGGGAGATCATGGAAGTAGGATCTCTGAAGTGGGTGCTGGGGGCCACACCTCTTCTAAAACCTCAGGGGACCGCTTGGGCTTCTGGAGGCCTGTGCTCCTGGGCTGTGCTTCCCGTCTACTGCAGCACCCCCTGCCCCCACTGCCCTCCTCACCTCTGCTCTCTGATCGTCCCTCCTGCACCCCTCCACCATCTCATGATAACATCTGGCCCTCTTGGGTATCAGGGCAGTCTTTCTTGTCTCAAGCCCCTTAATTCCTGCAAAGTCCCTTTTTTGCCATTTAAGGTGATGTTCACACTCCAAGGATTAGGAGGTGTGTGTCATTATTCTTTGTCCCACAGACAAGAAAGCTCTTTGACCTCTGCCTTGGCCAGACAGGATGGTCTCATGTCTGCATTGGCAACGGTCCCTAATTCTCTTTATTGAGTGGCCGCTTTGTGCCAAGTCAGGTCGAGATCTGAATCATCCCAACGCTTGCCAGTATTGTCACCCATGCTCTGTAGCAAGCACTTGACAGACTGACCTCTTCCAAGGCGTTTGTCGGCCGCTCAGAGCTAAGGGATGCTCCGTGCCCTTCCAAGTCCTTCACGAGGCACTAGCACATTGAATCCCAAACTGTGCCCCATAGTCACCATCTCTGTCCTTTGCTCGGGCCCTTCTCTGATCTGCCCTGCCCTCTTCAATCTCAGAGCCCTCATCTCTGTCTTCATCATCCTGACTTTCAGCCCCACCATCTGCCACCTGGCTATGAGGACTCACCTGCCCCCATCCATCTCCACATTGGGTGCTCCCTGCACGGCACCCTAACAGCCTCTTAGACCTCAGCCTGCCGTGACCTGTTCTGTAGGACTGAAAAGGCGTCTCTGTCACCCTGCAGAAGCTCTGCAGACCTGACTGGGTTTGAAGACAGAAGCACCAGGGAGAGAGGCCCAGAACCTAGAGGGAAAAGGCCTCTAGAGGTGTGGAGACGAGGCCTCCAGCCTCCCTCACCAGCAGCCTCGGGGAGATTCCTTGGGAACTCCCCATTCTGGATCCTCCATCAGGGTCTTCCCGCCTCCCCAGAGAGCTGAGCAAAGCCAGCGGGAGATGGGACAGATAATTGCAACTTTAAATAAGGCCAAGTTAAAGCTCCCTGCCAGGCCTGGCCCAGGGGACTCAGAGCTGTGGAAGGAGGTAGCAAGAAGGAAGCCTCGGGTGATGCCCAGAATCCCAGCACATCCCAGCTCCCTGGAGAACTCAGACATGGCACCATCCCTGTCTGGGCCTCAATTGCCACATTTGTCTGATGGGGATCTGTGAAAAGGTGCCTCTGTGGCATCTTGCCGATGCTCTGAGGGGCACCAGGTAGGTACTCGGTGGCCTGCAGCTTACATGCAGTAGCCTGACACCACTGCCCACCCCAGAGGTGTCTCTTATTCCTCTTCTCAGCTCTGTCAGCCTCCAGGAGGCAGAATGGTGGACACCGTAAGGTAGCCACAGTTCAGGCTTTAGGTTAAGAATTTCTCATTGGTTCCCCGAGTGGGTATTTACCACCCCCATGTTCCAGATGAGTGTGTGGGGGATGTGCAGGCTTTAGAATTCCCCATGAGTCTGAGAGGACCACCTACCATGTACCTTAATTCTGTAAGAGAAGCACCTGCCCTACTGGGATGGATGCCAGCATAGGAGGGGCTTGAGGTTCTAGGTCCAGTCTCCCAATCAGAGCAGAAATTCCTAACCTGACTCCCAGCGCCAGTGGGTCTGACGCCCCTCCCAACCCCCAGCGCCAGCTGCCTGCTGCCACCACTACAGAATTCCTAGTGAGGCGGCGCCTCGTAGGGCTGAGAAATGAGGGCAGAGGGCCAGGCTTGTCCCATTCAACAGCTGAGCTGGTCACTTGCTCATCATCTGATGTGGCTGTCCTCATGCCCGGGAGAGAAGTGACTTCAGATGTTGGAAGGAGAGTCAGTACCTGGAGGTGGGGCATCTTGCACAGTGAGGGAAGACATAGTAGGCTGAGTCTTGAAGGCTAATTCAGAGTTTCCCAAGGGAAAGGGTTAGGTGTGCTGGGCAGGGAAAACAGCGTGGACATGCACATGGAGGCCAGAAGGGGCCTGCTATGTAGAGGCAAACTGAGACCTCTTGTGTGGCTTCCCTGCAACAAATCCGACTTTCTAGGCAAGGTAGTGCAGGAATAGCTGAGCAGAACAGTCAAGTAGGCTTCAGTGTCTGCAGGAGACACCCCAGGGATTGGGCCAGGGTGCTGTTATGAGAGCCAGAAATGTCACCCTGATCTTGGTGGCCCCTCTGGGCTGGTAAAGAAACATGTCTTCCTGCCATTGGCGGTGTTCAGTTTCTTGGCGCAGGATGCAGATTTGAAGAGCATCTATCTCGAAATTCTCTGCTTCCTCCAGGGAACCCCCTCTGCCTTCATGCAGATGAGTCTCCAGCACAGCCATGACATCTCCACAGCCAAACTTCACGGGAAGCCAGGAAAGCTCTCCACAGTGGCAGGGCCATGGCCCCTCTCGCACCTCTCCAACATTTTCTTAGAGGCTGCAAAAGCATTCACAGGTGTGGTGGACAGATGAGGTAGCCTTAACCCTCCTTCCTCCCTCTGCCTGGCAGCAGCCTCCTGCCTCTGGATCAGACCATGCCTGCTTCCCACGCTCCGTGCTGCCGTGCCCAGGCCTGGAGCCTACCCTTCCAAGTCCCTACCATCTGCTCCAACCATCCCCTGAGAATGTCACAGAAAAGGCTCCTTGGGGCAGGGAGAGGAATTCCAGTCACATAACCCAGAAATTAAAGTCACCCTTCCTTACCAGTTTACTACCAATCTGGGGGGAGGGCAATCTCAGTCTACTAAGTGAGCCCCAGTTTGTATATGTGTAAAATGGAGGCCATGACCTCGATTTGAGGGCTTTGAAGTGGCTTAGATGAATTTTGCATGTTGCCCACAGTTAGTAGGTGCTCAGTAAGCAGTAGCCATGGCGATGGAGATGCTGGGAGTAGGGTGGTCTCTTCCCCACAGCTGGCTCAGGAGACCCCTACCCCCATGTCTAATCACTCAAAGCCCTCTTTATTTCAAGCCCAGTCTTCCCAAGCCCTTTCTGCTGTCATTAGTCTTCTATGCCCAACAGTGTCACCACTGCCACCTTGTTCGGGAAGCTTGTGCGCCTGAGTCTGTGCCTGGCATTTCCCCTTCGACCTGTACCACTGCTAGGTTGGCAGGAAATGTGCAGTAATTGATGATGGGGGCTCCGAGGCTCTTCACGATGAGATGTCACCGAGTCGTTGTGGGAAACTAGCACGCAGGACATGTTGCAGACCTAGCAGGCCTCACCACCTGACTTGCTGGAGCAGTTGGCAAGAAAGCAGGTGTCAGGGGGATGATGGTCACCTAAGCAGAAATGGTGCCATGCTTTGGATGGCCACAAAGAGGCCTGCAGGGGAGCCATTCGCGCATTCTAGAAATGTCTCTTCTGAGACAGCAGCCGCTTTTAAGAAAAGGAGAGAGGGTGGAATCAGTTTTGTTTGGACATGCTGTGTGGCCTGCATGGCTCTCCGTACCTCTCTGAATTTACATCGCAATTCCTTCATCTATAGAATGGATACATCACATAAGAGAAGGCAGGGAGAGATGGGTCAGGCCACTCTCCTCCGAGGGGTGAGGCATAGCGCTTCCACCTGCCATTGAGGATTGTGAGGTGTGGAGTACCTGTCTCCTGGGCTGCTTCTCTCTCAGGCAGCTCCCCTCTTCCCTGTCTGGCCACCAACTGTCCCTTCTTCCTGGAACATCCTGTGCTCAACTCTGCTGCCCCTCTTCCCCTCCTTCCTTTTGTCTAGCTGCTTCCTACACTATATGTGGGTTTCAGGCCAAATGCTACTCGTGTGGGGTCTCCAGCCCTTGGTCAGGGTTGGGGGCCCAGCTAGCTAGGCCTGGAATCTGAAACCCTGTCATCTTGTGCCTAGGGTTCTCCCTGCAGCAGGGAGCCATGGCGGAGTGTCGGGGAGGCCTCTATGAGGTGCAGTAGGCCTCGGGCATGTCCTGTTCTTACGTGAACCGGGCTGTCTGGAGGCAGATAGAAGCCGGATGCAAAGGCGGCAGGGCAGAGCTGGATGGCAGTGCAGGCAAGCGGCAGAGGCTGAGGATGGAAGTGTGGAAGGCCCTTGAGAAACTGAGAATGAAAACCGGAAGGAGTTTAGAATTTGCCCCAGATTAGCTGATTTTTGGAGAATGGTGCCTGTTTGTTGTTGTTGTTGTTGATGATGGAGAAAGGTGTCTATTATTGTTGTTGTTATTATTATTATCCTCCAGTACTTAATACTGGCTTGGAACACAGTTAATGCAGGCTTGGCGCTCAGTGGGCGTTTGACCAATGCAGGCTCACTGGCTAGAAGGAGCTGAAAGCGGATGTGTGGCTGTGTAAATGAACGATGGGAATGGAGGGATGGATCAGTGGAGAGCTGAATGGGGAGAGAAAGAGAAGGAAAAGAAGAGAGGGAGGGAGGGCAATACAGAGGGATAACCTAAGTGAGAGGCTGGATGTGTGGGCAGCTGAGTAAATGGCGTGAGAGGGTGGGCGGTGAATGTCAGGAGAGCAGAGTGCGTTCATAAACCGTTACCTGGGCTGGGTGCGTCAGTGGATACTAATCAGAATGGCTGGGTGCTCTGCTGAATAACTGAATGGGTGGGTGGACAGGCATGGACATGGATGTGGGCACGGGTGGCGGGCGGAAGTTAGGGTACTTTCTTGATGACTGAGGGATCAGATGGTTGGAAAGACGGATGGATACGTGTGCAGGGGTCACACTGGTGAATGAATGATTGAACACTAAATCCTGATGTGGCTAAATGCCCGACGTGTTGCCCAGAAGCCGAGGGGCGCTCCGGGTTCTGAGGTTTGAGTTAATTGCCCTTCGCTGGGGGAAACCAGGGCCAATTAGGCAAAAAGACCCAGCTCCTGCAGGCCCTGCAGCAGGCTTGCTAATTGACTTCAACCTCACAGGCCTGGCGTGGACTTCACAGTGGCCTGTGTCATATTGATTTGTAATTTACACTCCGCTCACATCCAGAGGATTTGAGGCGACTTACACGATTAAGCCCGCATACAGCAGGACAGTTAGATATTAAGCGAGACAGTAGTGAGGCCACAGAGAGGGGAGGATAAAGAGTTACTGGTACGCCTCCAGGCTCTGTGGCATTCTAGCTGTGTGGTGTTAGGTGGGCTTCATAACCTCTCTGAAACTTTGTAGAAAGAAAGGAAGTCGGTGCTGTGGGGATGGATGGAGAATGGATGCCCACGTGGATACTACAGGAGTGGGTGGGCGGGTGAATGGGCGGTAGATTATTGGGTGAACAGAATGATAGACAGATGGGTGTTGGTGGGTGGATCGGCAAGTGGGGAGAGTACTAATTCCATCTCGTAGGACATTTTGAGCGTCTGTGACAGTTCAGCTCAGTGGTTGCCACAAAGTAAGGGCTTTAGATTACGCAGTCAGCTTCCTGTATCTAACAGCTCCTCGTTGGTAGATCCAGCCAACTGTGTGTCAGAAAGGTTCTAAAGCAACTTTGTATCTGGTGGCTGGAGATGCAGTTCACTCGGCAGAACCCTTGCTTAGAGGCACAAAGCCCTGCCTGCGTTCCATCCCCAGCACTGCAGGAAATAGAGCGCAGTGGTGCATGCCCGTCATTCCGGCATCTGGGAGGTAGAGACAGAAAGATCAGGCGTCTGCCAGGGTCATCCGCAGCTGTAGGGTTAGAGGCCTGACTTGGCTGCATGAGGCCTGTCATTTAAAAAAAAAAAAATCACCTCTTCACTAATCACATACAGACTGTTTTCTTTGCTCTGGCTCCCCAACAATGAGGTATGATGGTTTCAACAGCCTTCGTGTTGTCTTCCATATTGTAAATGTAGAGATGACTTCAGGTTTCTGGGAGGATCCCGTGGGTTCTGTGCAGTCACTTTGCTATTGAGTAGAAGGGACTCTGGTACCTGAGCTCTGGCACCTGGTATCTGTGGGGTTCCTGGAACCCAGCCCCTCAGCCGTACAGTGTTTAAGCTGTCTTCATAACCTGTGAGTGTGTTTGCTGGAAGAAGACCCTAGGCAACCAGGAGGGTGGTGTGGCCTGGGATGAGCCACTGCTGCCTGGGGAGCACTGGATGATGGTGTAGAGCTAAGGAAGTTTTCATAGTGCGGCTGAGTGGCTGTGACATCACCAGCCTCAGCCCTGCCTGCGTGGGGCTTGCAGTCCAAGTTAGAGGCTAATAAGAAAAATGTTGTGTCGGGGCTGGGTGCCAACCCCGTGATCAGGGGGGTCCTGCGTTCTGGCTCATCAGTGGCTGCATCTCAGGGGAAGTGACATTTGAAGTGGATAGAAACCATAAGTTTAAGTGTTACCTACAGGCCAGAAGGGCTAGGACTGTCTCAGGGGAAAGCACGGTGTCTTGAAGAACCACTGTACGTAGATGATCTACCCAGGGTGACAGGCAAAGGGGAGAAAAATATTTTACTTTTGTTTGCATTGTCATTTGTGTTTGTTTGGTTTTGGTTTTGGATTTTTTGAGACAAGGTTTCTCTGTAGCTTTGGAGCCTGTCCAGAAACTAGCTCTTGTAGACCAGGCTGGCCTCGAACTCACTGAGGTCCGCCTGCCTCTGCCTCCCGAGTGCTGGGATTAAAGGCGTGCACCACCACTGCCAGGCTGTATTTGTTTTTGAAAGAGGGTCTCACTGTGTAGCCCTGGGTGCCCTAGAACTTGATGTAGACCAGGCTAGCCTCAAACTCATAGAAATCTGCCTGCCCCTGCCTCCTCCTGAGTACTATAGTGGCATGTGGTGTGTGTGTGTGTGTGTGTGTGTGTGTGTGTGTAATTCTGGAGTCCATTCTCCATCATGTGGGGTTCTAAGAATCAAAATCAGGTGGTCAGGCTTGGTGGCAAGCACCTTTACCTGCTGAGCCATTTTGCTGGCCCAATAAAATATTTTAATATTTGGTAACTACCCCATATAAATGGCTGAGGCCTGGAGTTAAAAAGTAACTCTCCACCTAAGCTTTGTTCTTGAAGTGGCCATGAAGACTAACAGTTCTCTCTCATGGATGGCGCAGTCATGGACTGTAGGTGTATGTAATGTATGTAAGTGTACATAGTAGGTGTATGTAGTAGGTGCACAGTATTGCCCCCTGCTGAGATTTTATGATCTACTCATGGGTAGAGATGATACGTGAATTCATTTAAGCCAAAGTGTTTATGAACAGGCAACCGGATTTGTTGGGAAAGCTCCGAAGCCATCAGCTGGGATTTAGTTTCTGACTTGCTGTGTGATCGTGGACAGGTCACCTAACATCTCAGAGTTTTAAGCTTGCTCTATGAAACCTGGCTAGTAACGGCGTCCCTGGGGTTGTTGTGGGAACGAAAGGAACTCTTAATGTGTCCAGGCCATCTGTCCCTGCCTCCCTTCCTTCCCTTCCTCAGCAAGCCCTGGTATTCATTTACCGCCCACCCCGCCCCCAGCAACCCCGTCCCAGACCCCCATCCATCATCCTGTCCTTGGCGGAGGTTAAGTGGGTCCCTAAGCAGCGAATCCAAACTCCCCCAAAGCTTGGGCTGCACAATGCGGCCCGCTGTTAGTGAGTAGCCTGGCTGGCCCGCCGGATTGGGTTTCAGCCGGGGCAGCCGGCGCTGGCGGATGCCCAGGCCAGCGGCAGGCAGGCTGGGGACATGGTGCTGGAGCTGGCGTCACAGGGACTCCTCCACCCTGGCCTGAGAAAACACAAGCATACTCCAGGCAGGCAAGGGCCAGGAGCAGCGTGACAGGGAAGAGTGCAGAGTGCTGCATAAGGATTTTACATTAGTGGGGTCCCCTTTCCTTGAGCCGAAGGGCCAAGCCGGCGAAGCCGGGAAAACAGCACGATGCCTGCTGGCAGGTTTCACGCTAGGAAATCAGAACCTTCCAGGAGCTGGCTCAGGATTTCTCCAGCATCATCCCACAACAGGCCTTACCCTTGGCCAACGACCCTCCCTCCCGCTCTCAACACAGAAGAGAGGTCTCTGGAAGGCTGTGCAGGCTGACCTGGGTTCAGATCCCAGCTCTGCTTCTTTTGGGGTGTGTAACAATAGGCGGGTCTCTGGGACTCTCCAGGTTCGGTCTTCTCATTTCTATCATGGGAGATGACAATACCAGCTTCCAGAGTGAGGGCCTGGCACTGAGGGCTCTGGTGGAGGGAATGATTCCCTATCCCTTTTGTGAGGCCGGGTGACCTGGTGGCTTCTGGGATTGGACCCAGAAAGGCCAAAGTTTTTCTTGCCTCTTGTCAATCTTACGGGAGTCCTTCATCTCTCTGTGCCTCAGTTTCCCTGTAAGTTTGTTCTGGGATAACAGTGAGATGATACTACTGAAGTACCTGCTAGCGGTGGCCTTCTCAGGCATTCGCTGTCTTCCCTATGGATTCCATATGGCCCAGTTCTTGGCATGTTACCCAATGCAAGCCAGGCTAGTATTCCTAGCACTCATGAAGCTGAAGCCAGAGGATCATAAGTTTGGAGATAACCCAGATATTTATCAAGTTCAAGGCCAGCCTGGGCTCCATAGCACAACCCTGTTTCAAAAAGAAGGTTAGAAAACAAACCAATAGACTTTGCACTCCGCATACCCTCAGTTCCTCATAGCCATGGTGTGAGGGACATAGAGCAAGGCTTTATTCATCCCCATTTTATAGATGAGAAAAATCAAGGCTCAGAGAAGAGACCAGCCTGTTGTTGGCCTTGAATTTACTTCCAGGCTCTTCGCATCCTTTTGGAATTCTTTGGTTGGGCCGTGGAAAGAGTGTTCTGGCTCCCAACCACTCATGGTTATGCCTGGCTCCTCACCAGGTCATACAATGCCTTCCGGGCCTAGTTTCAAGTCACCTCAGCCCCACCAATGGAGGCAGGTACAGCAGGAGCTGTGGGCAGGGTACAGGGCAGTACGTGTCACATGGCGACTCTGGCTGTGAGGAGCTGGAGCAAAGGCCCTTGGGTACCGCTCCCAGGGGACCACTCATCTTCAACCCCAAGCCTTGCCACAGCTGGATTCCAACTCTGTCATTTCTTACACCAGGGTTGCTCTATTACCTAGTAGATCTTAGGACAGACCACATTACTACCCTCTCCAGGCATTCTCCATGACTCCCTGATACCTATGAATAAAATCCAAACTCCTCAGACCTGCGTTCAAGGTCCTCTCCATTCTAGCCTCTGCGTACATGGCTCTGCTGTGGCGATGTGTAGCCCCGAGCCCACTGCAGGCTGGCTATCTATTTTACCGGTGTCCCGAATGCCCCAGTGCGGTCCCACCTGTGTCTTCATTCTACTGAGCCCTCTCCACCCCTTCCAGTCGCTTCTTCCTCCGAGATGCTGTTCCTAACTCCAATTTCATATCCAGAGCTGATTTCCCCACGTGTGACCCACTTTTCCAGCCTGGATCAGCCACGCCCGCTGCTTCTCCCTGCCGTGAGTTCATCTGCCGGGCATGAGTCTGGGTGCTCCTTGAGGCAGGGACCCGTGGGTCGGTTTCTGCATCGAAGTCCTTGGCACAGGCTACAGGAATCAGTATTTGCTGTGACTCTGCTCCTACCCTAGCCAGAGGGGGAGCAGCCAAGGACAGCTGCCAGGAAGGAGGAGAATGAGCCAAGCCAACAGAGCAGGAAGGGCCACGCATTCCAGGGAGAACATTCTGGAAAAGTCAAGTCATCAAGTCTCAGAGAAGCATAGTGTCTTCTGCAAACGGGGTAACTGGGCCCTTGCGAGTGGAAAAGATGGCCTGTGGGGTAACTAACTAACCTGAGCGGCAGGGGCATGGGGTGTGCTTATTGCTGGGTGAGCTAGGACTCTATCCGGTAGTCGTGGGACACTGTGGGGTGTTAGGTGATGGGATGTGGACTTTAGATTTGTCACCTCTCTGCCCTGCACAGACTCAGTGTATCCGCCAGTGCCAGGCTCTCACTGCTGGGCTTATAGTGAACAGGCAAATGTCGACCTCAAGATGAGGGCTCCAAGGGTTCAACTGGGAGGGTGCTTGCCTAGAATGCACCAAGCCCTGGTTTCAGTTCTTAGCACCATATAAAGCTAGGCATGATGGCACTTGTCTGCAGTCCCAGGGTTTGGGAGGTAGCGCAGGGCTACATAGTGAGTTTAAGGCCAGCCAGGGTTTGGTGAGACTTGATCTCGAAAACAGCGAGGGCTTCAGGAGACATCACATCACTAACATTACAATGATCCATTGTATAGATGTGAAAAATGAGGTCCAGAGAGGAGAGACTACTTCCCTGCAGTCATGTTAGAAAGTCCTGGAGCCAAGGATCTACCTGGGCCGTCTGTGCCTCCTACCTCCTGCCCACTCAGATAGAGAGAATGCATATCTCCCTCTCCTTCTCTCCCCTTCCCTCTCTCCCTCTCCCTCTCTCCTTCTCCCTCCCTCTCTCCCTCTCCCTCTCTCCCTCTCCTTCTCCCTCTCTCCTTCTCTCCCCTTCCCTCTCTCCCTCTGCCTCTCTCCTCCCTCCTCTCTCTCTCTCTCTCTCCCTCTCCCTCTCTCCTTCTCTCCCCTTCCCTCTCTCCCTCTGCCTCTCCTCCCTCCTCTCTCTCTCCCTCTCCCTCTTTCCTTCTCTCCCCTTCCCTCTCTCCTCCCTCCCTCTCTCCCTCTCTCTCCCTCTCCCCCTCTCCCTCCTCCTCTCTCTCTCCCTCTCCCTCTCTCCTTCTCTCCCCTTCCCTCTCTCCCTCTCCCTCTCTCCTCCCTCCCTCTCTCCCTCTCTCCCTCTCCCCCTCTCTTTCTCCCTCTCCCTCTCTCCCCTTCCCTCTCTCTCCTTCTCCCTCCTTCTCTCCCTCTCCCCCCTCCTCTCCCTCTCTCTCTCTCCCTCTCCCCCCGCCCACCCTAGCATTAGTGATTTTTCTTCTTCTTCTGTGTTGTCTCATTTTTGTGGCTACAATCCTGGCATCTTAGAAATAACACAGATGTGGAGATGAACAGAAGTATACCCACATCCTAGTGTGCTTATTTTCCCATCTCTGACATCAGCTTTCTCATCTGTAAAGTAGGCTCCCAGGGCATGGCCCCTGTAAGTTGTCAGGAGCCTGAAATGGCACTAGAAGACTTGACCAACCTTTAAATACACCGTCAGTACCTAATGGACTTATACACGTTAGTGCAAATGAACAGCGTACGTGACCCTAGAGAGTTCCAGACCAGCATGGGCTTGGGCAGTGCTGACAAGGTGGGTTGAGGAGCAGGGGGCACACATCTACCCCAGCCTGTGAGCAGGGGGCCCCCGTGCAGCCACCTCCCATCGGCCTGATGCTAACGACTTCAGTGTGTCTCCCCTTTTAGCTCAAATATTTCTGAAATGCATACTGCTCATTCACACGTAGCCGGAGGGGCCGGCGGGCCTCCCCAGCCTGTGCAATCAGGGCCCCCTGATTGCTTTCTTCTGTGCAGTCTCCAGGAAGCAGAGGGGGTGCGGTACAGCAGAGCCGGGGCCAAAGCCACTCCCGTGGCCCAAACCTTGTTTTCTCCAGAGGAAACACACTCTGGTTCCAGTTTTTGCCTGATGGCTGAGCATTTGTGTGGCCTCGCTTTCCTCAGCACTCCGTTGGGGTCTTTATTGTTTTGTTTTTTTTGTTTTTTTTTTTTTTTTTTTAGTTTTTCGAAACAGGGTTTCTCTGTGGCTTTGGAGCCTGTCCTGGAACTAGCTCTGTAGACCAGGCTGGTCTCGAACTCACAGAGATCCACCTGCCTCTGCCTCCCAAGTGCTGGGATTAAAGGCGTGCGCTACCATCGCCCAGCTGGGGGGTCTTTGTTGTTGTCCTTTTGTTTCTGATGGTGCTTCGCCCAAGGCCTGGTAACTGGTCTTCCTGGTTACCAGGCGAGGTGGGGGCAGAAGGACAGCTGTGTCAAACAGGAGCTGAGCAGGTGACATTGGCGAGGCTGCTGAGGATGTCGGCTGCTGGTCATGGTCCAGGGCAGGGGCTTGGCAAGCTTCTGCCCTTTAACAGGCAGCCCTGCTCCAACCCAGGCCCAGCTCTCAGAGATCCTCTCCCACCAGTGTCCCCCAGCAGGCTCCGTCTCCGCCGGCTCCCACCAGCCAAGTTCTTCCTCGCCTCCTTGCCTCTGCCTCTGGTGTCCCTCCACCTGGCCCACTATCACAGTTTTTGTTAACCTGACACAAACCTAGTCATACTCAGGAAGAGAGAGTCTTAGTTGAGGAATTGCCCCCATCAATTGGATTGTAGGCATGTCGGTGGGGGCATTTTCTTGACTGCTGATTGAAATGGGAGGGCCCAGCCCACTGTGGGCGGTGCCATCCTGGCCAAGCCAGTTAGTAGCATTCCTCCGTGGGCATACTTAGTTCCAGTCTCCAGGTTCCTGTCTTGAGTTCCTACCTGGCTTCTCTTGGTGATGAACTGTAACCTGTAAGCCAAATATAACCTTTCTTCCACAAGTGTAGGTGCAGTTTTTCGTCATGGCTCCACAAATAACCACACAGAGACTTATTATTAATTATAAATGCTCAGCCGGTAGCTTAGGCTTATTACTAACTAGCTCTTACATTTTAAATTAACCCATATTTCTTATCTGCACTCTACCACATGGCAGTACCTTTGGTTCAGCACCGCGTGTTAATCTCCTGCTTCCTATGTGACTGGCTGGCGACTCTGCCCTCTTTCCCTGAGCTCTCATTTTGTCTGCAAGTCCCGCCTAACCTCTACCTGCCTAGCTATTGGCCAGTCAGCTCTTTGACTGAACCAATCAGACGGCACCTTGGCAAAGACACATCTTCACGGTGTACAAAAAGATTATTCCATAACACACAAGGTTAGTTTTGGTCAGTTTTTACCGTAGCAACAGAAAACAAACTATGAACACCCACCCAGAATTGGCTGGCCCCCCTCCTAACTGGCTTCCAAGCCTCCTTCACATTTCTCTTCCTCCAGGAAGATGGCCCCACAACTTGGCACTTCCACCCCCATCCTCCCAAACTCACCTCCCACAACTCACAGCACACACCTCACATATTCTGAGCTGTGGTCCTTTCCACATCCACGTGGCAATTAATTATCTGTGTGCAGAGGCAGCCGTCCCCCTGGATGAGGGATTGCCGTCATCACCATACGCAGGAGGGTGAGGGAGACCGAGGGAACCCAGTGACCCCAGAGTGTGTAGTGAGGTGGTGTGAAGTGACCCACAGGCGGACATTGGCAACTGTAGTCCTTATATTTAGTTTCTTCCTCCTAACGTCAGCGATACTGATTTTTCCATTTATAATGAGGTATTTTTTTCCTCTTTAAAATGCACTTAAGAAAAAAAAGTCAATTGGAAAGAAAAAAAGTAAATGAATCATCTCAGTCCGCGCTCAGGTTGGAGGTAGGAAGGCCAAAGTCCTGTCTACACGACAGGTTCCAACTTGCAAGGCGGATGGTGCAGACTCCAGCAAGTGGGATGAGGGGATGTCCCACGCGCCAAGTCCGTCCTGGGTCCCAGAGACGTGGCACCCACCCTTCAGGGATGGACAGGCTAATGAGAGGGGTTGCAAACAAGGACTCTGGTGAGCCCTGGGTCCTCTCAACACCTTGAGCTGCAGCGCTGTTGGGTGAGGGTTCATTAGGGCTTTCCTTGAAGGTGACCTGACTCGGGAATCTCGCTGGGGCAGGTGAAGGCCACGCAGAGGGGAGAGGCTCAGACGGAGCAGTGCGTGTGAGGAGTTGTGGGTCAGACTGGGCCACACAGCCCATGCTCCTCCAGGGCAGCAGGACAGATGGGCAACCTGGCGGGTTCCTAAGTTCTTGCTGGCCTCGGTTTTCCTCTTTGTGAAATGGTAATGTGCCGAGCCCCTCTTGGCATTGTGCAGATGTGAGCGAGTTTTTGGCTGTTTTGTTTTCAGTGGTTTTCTCATTGTATTTGTTTGTCTTCTGTGTGAGAGTGTATGTGTGCTGTGACCCACATGTGGAGGTCACGGGACAACTGGGAACTGGTTATCTCCTTCTACCATGTGTGTCCCAGGGATTGAATTCAGGGTGTCAGGTTTGGTAGCAAAAACCCTTACCACTGCATTCTCTCCCTGGCCTGCTGTTGTTTTGAACGAAACAGGGTCTCAGGCTAGCCTGGAACTCGTTATATAGGTGAGGGTGGCCTTGAACTCCCATTCTTCCTCCCAAATGCCGAGATTAAGGCCTGCCCGTGAGCCTGCCTGGCTTCTGGGTCTTAATGGGGTCTCAGTGAACTTTAGTTTGCTCTCCCTTGGCAGACTTCGGGATTAGAGAGCTGTGTGTAGGGTACCATGAGAGGAAGTGCTGGCGAAAGAATTTAGAGTTGTTTTCCTGAGCCCACCCGGTTGCCTGAGGCAAGAAGTATGATTTCCAGATTTTCAGGGCATGGAGCCTGGCTTCTCTGACAGGTTTAGAACAAAGAAGCTGGGGTGCTCCGGGAAAGGAGCCTCAGATGGAACAGGAAGGGGTCCTTGGAGGCTGTGGCCATCCAGTGAGGTCTGATGCTCGTGAGATGTTTGTCGTCTCTTGTCATCTCTCTGAGCCAGAGAGCTGGGCAGACTGCTCTGGAGGCCTTTGAACCCCCCTGTGTTTTATCTAAGAGGTCAGCTCATGAGTGGTGAGTGTGTATGGTACTGGGTGGGCCTGGGAGTCCGTGCTACACCGAAGGCAATGGTCAGCGCTTATGCCTTGAGGACCTACAGTGTATATGGGCCATGGCTGACTTGTTCCCCTCGTGGTTACCCCCTGTCCATACCCAGAAGAAATTCAGGTGAGGGAAATGGAGCTTTGAAAGACTCAAGTTTAGCAAGGTTTGGTTCCACATGCCAATAATCCCAGCTCCTCGGGAACCCAAGGCAAGAGGATTTCAAGTTCAAGGCCAGCCTGGGAAACTATCACAAAACCTTTGAAAATATAAAAAAAGCTAAGAATATAAGTTAGTGGTAGAGAGCTTGCCTAGCATGCGCAAAGCCCTGGGTTTAATGAGAGAGAGAGGAGAGGGAAAGAGAGAGAGAGAGAGAAAGAGAGAGAGAGAGACAGACAGAGAGAACAAAATTGTAAGGCTAGCCAGCATAAGAGAGAACCTATGTTAAAATTGAGGTCTCAGCCAAGCACGGTGGCATACACTTGTCAGAGGCAGGAGGCAGAGTCAGAGGCAGGAAGATTGCAAATTCTAAGCCAACCTGGATAATATAGTGAGTTCTTTTTTTTTAGATATTACATTTAAACTTTTTTATTTAGTGTGCACGTGATATACATAAACACATGCCACAGTATATATATGGGAGTCAGAAGGCAACTCATGGGAGTCAGTTTTCTCTTTCTGTCATGTGGGCCCTGGGGCTCAAACTCCGGTCATCAGGCTTGGTGGCAGCTATTTTTCTCAATGGAGTCTTCTTGCTGGTTCTGTACTGAGGGCTAATTCAGTTGGGGTGAAATCCCCCCCCCCCCTCTCTCTCTCTCTCACACACACACACACACACACACACACACACACACACACACACACACACAAAGTCATAGTCCCTTTGCTGCTCACTTCCCTTTGCACAGGCAAAGGGTAGAAAGAGATACTAGAATTAAAAAAAACCAAGGTGGGTTTGGGGGAGAACAGCCATATGTCCCCTCATGTCAGAGCCTAGGGGGCCACAGTTTCTAGAAAGCTGGTTTAAGGCAAAGCCAGGTGAAGAAAGAGCAGGTCAGGGCTCCACTTGGACTCTATCTGCACCTTTTACTCCCTTCTGGTTCTTTCCTGGGATGCAGCCACCCTCCTATTTGTTTTTCTAGCAGGTTCCCACTCTGCTTGGCCAGTGGTGGAAGAAGAACAGTGTCCAGGACTTCTGGGGAGTCATATTTAAGCCCCAACTTTTACAGTGTGCTTCGTGGAGGGTCATTTGTACCCTCCTGGGTCCGAGTTTACATCGTCACTTTCCAGCTCCTCCTCCTCTAAGCCATAGAATCTTCTAGTGCTTTTTCCTTGGGGTCAGCCCAGGAATCTAGCCAAGGGGTGGGGCCACCTGCTTGGCGGGCTGGCCTCCCATTCGACCCCACTCTGTCCCAGGAGAGGCTCCCTTCTCCCTGCCCCCAGCAGCTGCTTACAGGGTCCAGGCTGAGAGCCCAGCTTGGCGCGTCTCTGGCTGAGTCCGATGAGAGAAAACAGGTTAAAAGTTCAGCCCTTGTTCTCTCCAGGAAGAAGAATCTGTAGCATTCGAGTGTGAAAAGGAACCTTCTTTCAGCTCCAGAGCTGCACAATGGAACTTCCCCCCAATTTGCCATCAAAAGGATGCCCTTGGCACTGGCTCCCACTGTCCCTGGCACCCTCCCCCCAATTACCCCCTCTCAAGCGCAAAAGGACACAGTGACCACAAACTCGAGCCCCGGGCGGTCATGAGGCTCTCTTCTGCAGCCTCTCTTGTCAGCTCAGAGGTCTGGCTGGGGTCACCTCCGCCCAGACACTCCTCCCTTTCCCACCCTCCATAGCCACCGCCCTGTCATAGTTCACACCCTCATCCCCTCCCATTTGGACCCTCCCCAGCCTGGCGCATCTCGCATAGACCAAGTGCCTAGAATGTCAACGGTTAAGAGGCAGGATGGCTGTGTGTCCCAGTCCCTCACCAACTCTTGTACAGTCCTCTCCCACTGGTCCAGATACCCTCTCTCTACAGTGGGGCTACTAGGCCAGATCAGGCAAGCACCTCAGCTGGTCTGTTTTTCCTTTCCTGGAACTTTGCAGAGGAAATGATTAGTGGCCACAGAGTATAGAGATTGATTAGTGATGCCTGCACTGGATACAGAGATGTGGGTACTGAATAATGATGCCTGTTCTGGGCACAGAATTGGAGTGTGGTAGTATGTCTCCTGTCCTAGGTGGTATGTAGTAGTATGTCTCCTGTCCTGGGTGGTATGTAGTAGTATGTCTCCTGTCCTGGGTGGTATGTAGTAGTATGTCTCCTGTCATAGGTGGTATGTAGTAGTATGTCCCCTGTCGTGGGTGGTATGTAGTAGTATGTCTCCTGTCCTGGGTGGTATGTAGTAGTATGTCTCCTGTCCTGGGTGGTATGTAGTAGTATGTCCCCTGTCGTAGGTGGTATGTAGTAGTATGTCTCCTGTCCTGGGTGGTATGTAGTAGTATGTCTCCTGTCCTGGGTGGTATGTAGTAGTATGTCCCCTGTCGTAGGTGGTATGTAGTAGTATGTCTCCTGTCCTGGGTGGTATGTAGTAGTATGTCCCCTGTCGTGGGTGGTATGTAGTAGTATGTCCCCTGTCGTGGGTGGTATGTAGTAGTATGTCCCCTGTCCTGGGTGGTATGTAGTAGTATGTCTCCTGTCCTGGGTGGTATGTAGTAGTATGTCCCCTGTCGTGGGTGGTATGTAGTAGTATGTCTCCTGTCCTAGGTGGTATGTAGTAGTATGTCCCCTGTCCTAGGTGGTATGTAGTAGTATGTCTCCTGTCCTAGGTGGTATGTAGTAGTATGTCCCCTGTCGTGGGTGGTGTGTAGTAGTATGTCCCCTGTCGTGGGTGGTATGTAGTAGTATGTCCCCTGTCGTGGGTGGTGTGTAGTAGTATGTCCCCTGTCCTAGGTGGTGTGGAGCCGCGAGTTAGAGCTCTCTGCCTATTCCCTCACAGTCATTTTACTCATCCTCCTCTCTATCTCTAGTCTATAAACTGCTCTGTTGTAGGTCTTTTTTTTAAAATAAATAATTACTTATTGTTAGTATGTGTATGTACACATATGTGCATGACGGGGCTAACCTGTGCTTCTACATGCATGTACCTGTTGGAGGACAATTTTATGGAGTTGGCTCTCTGCTTCCACCTTCATGTGGGTTCTAGGGCTTGAACTCAGGTCGTCCAACAAGCACCTTTATCTGCTGAGTCATCTCACTGGCCTCCCTGCGGTTGAGTCATTTTTTCTCTCTTGAGGTTTCTGTCCCACCCAGTCCTGCAGCCATGCAGTCCCAAAGAAACACACAGAGGCCTCCATTAATTATAAACTGGTTGACCTCTTAGCTCAGGCTTTTTATTAATTCTCATAACTTATATTAGCCCATAATCCTTGTCTCTGTCAACCACATGGCTTGGTATATTTTATCAATGGGGCATTCTCAGCTTGCATTCTCTACATCTGGGTGACAACTGTAGACAGAGCCTTTCTTCTTCCCCAGAATTCTTCTAGTCTGGTCACCCTGTCTATACCCCTGCTGGACCACTGGCCAATCAGCATTTTATTAAACCAGTACAAGTGACAAATCTTTACAGGGTACAAGACCATGGTCCCACAGTATAGGCCAGTGCCTGGTATGTAACAGACATTAAGATAGATTTGTTGAATGAGTGTTTGAAAGCATCTGTGTAGATCCATTCCATGTGCTATAATTCAGCTCAGTTTTGACAGCCCTTGGTAGGAAAGGACTAGAAGGGAAGGATACTGACTCCGACCTGGGATTAATGGGATCTCCAGGGCCCATGGATCTCTTTCACTTTAAGCTGGGTGGGTTTTTTTTTCCCCCACCAGCTACTGGTTCTGACACTGGTTTGAGTCTCTGGAACCCCAGAGAGCAAGTGGCAAGCACACTCTGAGGTCTATCCTGAACTCTCCTCTTCAGAGTCTCATCCTGGGGTGGAACTGGCTGAACACTGGAGGGGAGACTCCAGGATGAGACAGAGGGTGCCAGCATGGCCTATGTCCCGAGGCCAGTCAGGCAAATGATGGATCTGCAGAGCTTGAAGAGAGACCCCCGCCGCGGCTGTCATTCCAGTGTCTGAACCTTTGAGACAAACTGGAAAGCAAATAGATGGTTGAATTTTGATGTAAAAATTTGAGGGATCAGTGGTGGATTTTCTGAAACATTGAAGAGAGAACCCTAGATTAAGATCCTCCACCAGGCTACGTGGTGGTGGCTCATACTTTTAATCCCAGAACTTGGGAAGCAGAAGCAGGCAGATCTCTGGGTTCGAGGCCAGCCTGGTCTACAAGGCAAGTTCCAGGATAGCCAAGGCTACACAGGAAAAAAAAACTAGAACCGGAAGGAAGGAAGGAAGGAAGGAAGGAAGGAAGGAAGGAAGGAAGGAAGGAAGGAAGGAGGATAAATGAAAGAAAAAAGAAAGAAAAAGACCCTCTACCAGGAAAGATGGAGCAAGATAGTTCCTGGGTTGCTGAGATGTGGTTAGCTGGGAATGGGGATGACCGCAGAGAGAGGAATACAGCAGAAAAATGGGCTCTAACGATTGGCTAGGGGTTTGGAGTAAGGGGGAATGTGGAGCAGGGAGGCTGGGTTTACAGGACAAGTGGCTGTAAGGAAGAACCTTAAAGGGTGGGGTCCCAGGGTCTGCAGAGTAACTGACAGCACTGGGAGGTGGGGCGGGTGGTGACTCTTTGCTCTTCCCACAGAAACACTGATGGATTCTACCACGGCGACGGCTGAGCTGGGCTGGATGGTGCATCCCCCATCAGGGGTGAGTTCTGGTCCCTCAAACCCTGCTTGGCTGGCTCCCAGCATGCCCCAGAGTCTACCGATTCCTTGCACATCCCCTCATATCCCAGCCCCTCTCCTCTCACATCTCACCCACCCCATCCCACCCACCCTTGGTCGAGTACCCGTTCCCATGACAACATGTGGACACTTTGGCCTTCATCCTGTAGAATTCCTCAGGGGAGGCTGAGAAGTAGGTCCTCACATGGCGCCCATTTCAGAAGAGGGAAGTATACCGCATGAGATTTTGTTCTGGGTTAGAGACCACACCTTTTACATGTCATCTCCAATACAGAAGCTCAGAGATGCAGCCACCTGCCGGGGCCTGACAACTTCACATGAAGGGGTTCATGGTGGTTTGATTGTGGTTTGGTTTCTGGTGCTTAGGAATCAGACCCAGGGCCTCATAATTATATTCTACCACTGAGCTGCACCTCAACTGGGGCTCAGGTTTTTATCAGTCCTCGCCACCCCAACTCTGGATCTCTATAACACAAGGATCCCCTGAGTGAACATCCCTGGGTTCTCTTATGTTTGTTTTGAGAAAGGGTCTCATGTAGCACAGGCTGCAAACTTAGCTGTGTAATGAGGGGTGACATTGAACTTCTGCTCCTCCTGCCTCTTCCTCCTGGATGTTGTGAAAACTGGTGTGCACCACCACGGTCGGTTCTGTTCCATGCTAGAAGTGGAACCCAGGGTCCTGGGCCTGCTGGGCAAGCGCCTAGCAGCTGATCTACATCCCCAGCCCTTCCCTGAGTTCTTATCGCATCCCTCAGATAGGGTCTGAGCCCATGTCTGCCCCGAGTACCCTGAGAGGAAGATGAGGCTAGATAGGCCTTCTCCCGCTAGCATTGTCCCAGTTCCACCTGTCAGTGTCTCTCCCTACACTGTCCCAATTCCACCTGTCAGCTGAGTCCGTGGGTAGCCCTTTGCCTGTCTAACTCTGCTTTCTTTACCTGTGAAACAGTGGCCTTCACCACTGTTACCAAAGGCTTCCCCCAGAGCATAACACAGAGGCTGGCGTGGGCTGGCCCCCGAGAGAGAGCAGCTGTAATCATCATCATCATCATCACCATCATCACCATCAATTTTACCGTTCACCCTCCCATGGTCTCTGGGGAGGCCCTGGACTCTACAGCCCATCCCCCGCTTCCCACTCTAGTCTTCCAAGGGGACTCAGCTGCAGCCCTAGGGATCCATACCCGTCCCCCTCAGGCCTCGCTCTCAATAGGCAGGGCCCCAGGGTCAGGCTTCTTTCTGTGGCTCTTTCTTGTCACCAATTTTCCATCTGCGAAGACTGCTGGGCCCACGGCCCCACCCTGCCAGTAATGAGGCCAGGCTGGGCTGCAGGGCCCCCGGACGCAATTATTTGGGGTGTTTGGGCTGCAGGGCCTCCGCATGTTAATTAGAGAGAGGGGAGAAAGGCAGAGTGCTCTAATTAAGTGCTCTAATTAAGTTCTGAGGAAGAGCAGCGGTTGTAACAAGGGGCTGACTTTGTCACATGGTGCCACCAAAAGGAAAAAAAAATTAAACGCGATGTAGGGAGATTCAGAGTCGCCAATGAGGTACAGGCTGGGCCAGCAAGCCCTGGTTCTGGCTTCCCCTGTGCATGTACTTTTCACAGCATCTCGCTCCCTCCAAGTCCTGCACAGGATGGTTCAAGGATCACTGACATCTCCATGGTCATCTGCCATCCCCATGGTCCCATTTGACAAATGGGAAAATCAAGGCCCAGAGAAGGGAGAGGGATTGCTTAGGCTCATGCAACATGTTAACAGTGCTTAGTCCGAGGCAACATGGGCAAGCCTGGGAACAGGACCAAGACTCTGTGACTTGAGTTAGGTGGCCTCACCTGTTTGGTCTCATCTCCCCCTTCTGCAAAATGGAGCTCACATGCTAAGTGTGAGAATCATGCCAAAGAATGAGACACTGTGCCGGCATTAGCCTCGGGCTGGGCCTAGGTGGGAGGACCAGCCCTACCCCAGGGAGCACAGAGGAAGAGAAGGAAGTGGCCTTAGTCAGCACTCCAATCCTTTGGGGAGACCAGACCTAGAAGGCTGAGTGTTCCTTGTCCCCAGGGCGTGTCAGTAAATGCAAACACAGGAGGCTGTGGACAGGTGCTGGAACAGGCCCGGATGTTTGAGGGTGTGAGAGCTGGAACTGTACAGTGGCAGAGTATTTGTGGGGTGTGTGCAAGTCCCTCCTTCTATCTTCAGCACCACAGGGAGGGAATGAATAAAGGGCATTTGAAAGAGTCCCAGAATTGGACATGGAGAGGCCCAGCCATGGAGATGATCTTTGCCTGAGTCTGCAGAAATGACTAGCTCCCATACTCTTCTATCTGCTCACAGGCAATCCGGCCCACCCAGCACGGAGACTTAGAGGGTCTTGCTAGTTAGTAATGGCTCAGGAAGGGACTCAGGGAGGTTTCTGAGCTCCTTCTCTAGACAAGGAAGGCGGTTAGCTCCTTCCAGGTACCAGCAGGCACCAATTCCCAGAGGAGAGTTCAGGCGGTGCAAGCCTCTGAGGGAAGCTGCTGTTGGCTTCCCCGTGACCCTCGACCAGTAAGGGTATAGGCCATCTTCCTTCATAGACTGGGAGTCTCCAGACGGCAAAGATAGTATCTCCCTCACTGACAGGGAACTCTTGAGGGTGGCAGAGGCTCTGTCTCCTCTCCTCCACCAAGCAAGTAGTAGTCATACGTGCCCATCCCCCATCTTCCCAGTGTCCTGTCCCTGTGCCCCCACCCTCCACCCCCATGCATGAAGCTGTCTCCTTGTATCAGAAAGCACTCCTTCCTTGTGGGCCCCTTTCATGTCCCTGACTGCTAGCAAACCCTGAGGTCAGAGCCACATATCCCATGAGGACTAGGGGATAAATACCAAGAGAGGGTATGGTACCTCTCACCGTCAGATTGGTGTGGCACTCTTAGGCTGGGAAATTCTCTAAAGTTAAGGCCGTGTTTCCCCTCATCAGATGGAAACGTCTCTCCATCATCAGACTGGAGGGGTCCCCAAAACAGAGTCCATATTCGTCCCTTCCCCCCACTTCAGATGGGGTCTTTGCTGTGGCCAAGTGCCACTTTCCCCGTCTGACTGGTGTTTCGCCCGCAGTGGGAAGAGGTGAGTGGCTACGATGAGAACATGAACACTATCCGCACATACCAGGTGTGCAATGTCTTTGAGTCAAGCCAGAACAACTGGCTGCGGACCAAATTCATCCGGCGCCGTGGCGCCCACCGCATCCACGTGGAGATGAAGTTCTCAGTACGTGACTGCAGCAGCATTCCCAGCGTGCCCGGCTCCTGCAAGGAGACCTTTAACCTTTACTACTATGAGGCTGACTTTGACTTAGCCACCAAGACCTTCCCCAACTGGATGGAGAACCCATGGGTGAAGGTAGACACCATTGCAGCGGACGAAAGTTTCTCCCAGGTGGATCTGGGTGGCCGCGTCATGAAAATCAACACCGAGGTGCGAAGCTTTGGTCCCGTGTCCCGCAACGGTTTCTACCTGGCCTTCCAGGACTACGGGGGCTGTATGTCCCTCATTGCTGTGCGTGTATTCTACCGAAAGTGTCCCAGAATCATCCAGAATGGTGCCATCTTCCAGGAGACATTGTCGGGGGCCGAGAGCACTTCCCTGGTGGCTGCTCGGGGCAGCTGCATCCCCAATGCGGAGGAAGTGGACGTGCCCATCAAACTCTACTGTAATGGGGACGGTGAATGGCTGGTGCCCATCGGCCGCTGCACGTGCAAGGCAGGCTTCGAAGCTGTGGAGAACGGCACCATCTGCAGAGGTAAGGGGCAACGGGGCAGGGCCCTGCAGAGGTATGGTGATAGACTTGGCTCTGACTGGCAAGGGCGGAGGTCTGGGGTAACCCCAAGGCTTTCCGTGGCTGGCTTTCCAAGTTCCCTTAGCTAGCACTTCCTGGACCATGGGTTGTGTTCATAGAACAGTTATACGAATACAGACGCCCTGGGGAGTAAGAGAATGCAGGGGCCTTGTTTTAATTATAGCGTGATTACTTCGGATGGTGGTTGGTGCTTTTTCCTTGTTCATTTGTGGAAGTGATGGGGTTTTATGTTTAAAAAAAAGGAGTAAGACATGATAAATGACTGTTAGATCTTAGCATCCACAGAGCCTGTTCTGGGTCTCTATAGGCCAGACAAGACAATAATGCTTATTTCTCCTCCATGCTACCAGGTTGAGATTCCTTCCCCTGGGAACTGAGCCATAGAGGAGCCCCTGTTTGGAATATTGCTGTCATCACAGCAGATGGAAAGGGAGATTGTGGTGGGCTGAAAACAGGTCACCATGCGACTACCTGGAACAGTCCACACCTTACAGCTCTGCTCATTTCAATGGCCAAATACGTTCACGGTCACTTGCAGTTCAGAGAAGGGGCAAGTGCTGGCCAACCAGGCCTCACTGTGGATTGTTTTTAACCATGTGTCAGACGTGCATAGGACACACAACTCACGTGAAATAGTCAAGGGACAGAGTACTGTTTTCTGAGAAGGAAACTGAGGCTCAGGAAGGTCGCACAGTTATCAGGAGACAGGAGAGCCTATCCTTGGAACCACTGAGAGTGGCTGTTTCACCTAGGGGGGCATCGTCTTGAACAAGCGTGTGTAGGACAAATAATCATGAAGGTGGTTTTCAAGCATAAGATGTTTGCAGGAGGGACCTCAGGTTGGCAAGAAGGCTACTAAACCTGCTTCCAGTTGCAGCCCCGCCCCCCCATTAACCCGGTGACCTTGGCCAAGTGCAAAGACATCTTTCATAGGGTGTGGAGAGTCAAGAACTAAACCTGTAAAATGCTTAGCATTGATGCAGACACGGGTAGTGCTTGGCAGTCCACTAAACGCGACAGTGACAAAAAGTTAGCTGGGCTGCGCTCAGTGGTTGTTACACAAGGGACTGGAGCCTACTGTGTCATTTCCTTTTGTATTTCCCGCCGGAATATGGGGTTGGGTGGGGGTGCTGGGATGTCCCGAATGCCAGGCTGAGAGAGGCTATGCAAGACTGGAGAATGTTTCCCTGGGAATGGAAATAGAATCCTCTGATAAAATCCACTCTTCCTAAGCATCTCCCTCCAGCCTCTTGACACCAGTAGGCAGTGCCCCTACCTTGATTTTTTTCAAGACAGGGTTTCTCTGTGTAGCCCTCGTTGTCCTCTTGGAAGTCACTCTGTAGACCAGGCTGGCCTCAAACTCAGAGATCCACCTGCCTCTGCCTCCTGAGTGCTGGAATTAAAGGTGTGTGCCACCACGCCTAGCTAGCCAGTGTTCTCTTTCTCCTGGAGGGGTGGTTTCCTCAGGAAGCAGCCACAGCAGTCTCAGAGAGGGTTACTGCGTGCGCCGGAGTGTCACAGTGCTAGGGGACAAAGGCTGCAGCCAGTGTGTGCTTCCCCAAGACAGGTCAAAGGCTACCTGGAAGCTTCCTCTTCCCAGGAAAAGAAATGGAGAAATTAGGGGCAAAGACTAGTTTTTTTTGTGGAAGGCAACACATTCTGTTGTAGTTAGTTGTTTTTCTTTATGCATATGGGTGTTTTGCCTGCACATCTGTGTACTGTATGTATGCCTAGTGCCCACAGAGGCCAGAAGGGGGCATCAAATCCCCTAGAATTAGAGTTACAGTCATGAACAGCCATGTGGGTGCTAGGAACTGAAACTAGGTCCTCCGCTAAAAGCAGCCGGTGCTCTTGACCACTGAATCATCTCTCTAGCCCCCTGTTGTATTATTTTTTATTTTGTTTGTATTTGTTTATTTTTAAGGCACTAAAGTTGAGCCAGGGTCTCAGGTATGCTGGGCAAACCCTCTGCCACTGAGCTACATCGCTAAGCCCACAGGTTCAGTTTCACATCCTTGGGAAGATGACAGCAGAGATGGGGCAGGGACCAATAGCTCACAACGGCTGTTTATTCATTCATCAATCTCTCCCAGAGCCTGTGTTGTATCAGACCTTATGCTGAGCCTCAGGTGATACCAGAGGGCATGCAGCTTCAGCCCCATCCTCTGGGTCTCCCAGTTCTCAGAGGGAATAGATCTGTTGTGAACTAAGGCTCGAGGCAGAGGCCCAGCACTTGGTTTCCTCGGAACTGCTTATACTGCAGCACAGCTGGGCACGGGAGGGTGCTGGAAATAGCAGGAGATATCCTAGAGGCAGTGATAGCTGAGCCTCTGGGTATCTGGGAAGAGAAATGTGTTTGTTTGGGGACTTAGAACTTCCAAAGGATGAATCTGCATGGATTAAAAGGCCTAAGGGGTTGAGTCAGCTAGACCCATTGCAGGACTGACTGCTCTAGCTGGGACCGAGGGGTCCAGGGCAGCAGGACCCATATTGCAGAACTGACTGGTCTAACTGGGACTGAGGGGTCCAGGGGATATGGGAGAAACTGACATGGTGCTTAGCAGAACCTCCCAGGACTTAGCAGATTGCAACTAGTGGTTATCAGAGGCACAGAAGTGGTCCAGCTTGCCTCCGGCTGCTGCCAGCTAGGGCTTCAGTGGCATCCTGAACTGCCCAGGGAGGGGTCTTCTTTCTTGATCCCTCCTGAGATTGTTACCCAGCCTCTCAACATGCACCTGGGATCACCCAGAGAGAGGACCCAAGACAAAGCTAATGTCGTGTGTGTGTGCGTGTGTGTGTGTGTGTGTGTGTGTGTGTATATACACTGATTCAAATGTGTGTGCATGAGTGCTTAGGTCAGAGGACAACTTCATGTATTATCCTCAGAAACATCCACTTCCTTTAAGACAGGACCTCCCGCTGGCCAATTAGGTTAGGCTGGCCAGCCAGTGAGCCCTAGGGATTCTTCTGTCTCCACCTCCCTGCACTAGAATGACAAGCTTGCACCACCAAGCCCAGAATTTTTACATAGGTTTTGATCTTCATGCTTGCAAGGCAAACACTTTACCAAATGAGCCATGCACCTGCCCCCGCCCAAGGCCAGCATCTTTATTACTCAGTCTCAGAAGTAACATCCCATCATCTCTGCCACATTCATTCAGCGTGAGTCCTTGGAATCAGCCTGTGGTCCAGAGGGTGGTCCACAGAGACCCAGGTTTTGAAAGCCTGGAACAGTCTCATATTAGAGCAAGTGGCCAACTGGGCATGGTGGCCCATGACTTGAATCCCAGCACTAAGAAGGCAGAGACAGGCAGATCTCTGTAAGTTCATGGCCAGCTTGGTCTAAATAGTGATGTCCAGGACACCCAAGACTGTGTAAAGGTCTCAAAATTATAATAGAGCGTGAGGCCAAAGGCAGGTTCCTGGTTTCAAGGTCAGGGTCATAGCTTTCTTTTCAGGCAGTGAAACTGCAGATGAGGGCGGGCATGCCCAGCCCTGGCCGCCTTCTGCTTGGAACCAGCAGGACACCCCAGACCCAGCCCTGGCCTGGCACAGCCTACCCTGGCCACTGCACAAACACAGGGACCAACTGGGGCATAGCTAACAATCACAGGAACCAAACTGCTGTGTAGCCTGGGAAAGGCACCCACATGCCGTGGCGCGGTAGGATGGGCACCATGGTTCACATTGGAGTTGTGAGCCAGTGTTCTCTCATTCTTTTTAAGGGTTGTTGGCTTTTCCTGTGGACCAGAAACAGCAGGCAAATAGTTGAAAACACAGGTGTCTAGATGTGGCTCCCCTCCCTCCCCAGGCCTGGTCATGTGTCTCTGAGGCGAGCAGCCTTGATGATTCTGTCCTAAGACTGTTAGCTCAGGCAGGCAGGGGCATTGCACAGCTTGACCAGAGCATCCTGGGGCTGCTGAAGCCTGAGATGAGCACAGACCTAGCCCCAGCCCCACCCCAAGAGCCTCAGTCTAAGGGTGGGAGGAGACCAGAGGGCTCAGAGAAGATCCTCCTATCAGCCGAGCACGATCCCGGGAGAAAAACTCTCTCCTAGTCTCTTGATTTGAGAAGATAAGGCTGGCTGCTGTCTTCCTGGCAGGTGAGCAGTTGTGGGCTCTCATGAGGCGTGGTCTCTGCTCCAAGGTGTATACAATACCTAACAAAGGGACTCTAATGCTCTATGTAGTGAGTGACTTTTAAAACGAAGGGTTAAGTAGGTTCAGTCTGATCTACGTTCTCTGGAGCTGGTTGTGTGCAGAGCTTAGTGAGGAAACCAGCCATTCTAGCATCAGGTATTGCACGCTGTCTGTATACCATGCAGCCCTGCAGTGAACAAAGGTGGGTGGAGTACCGCTGAGGGTCACGTGCATACTTGTCCCCTGGGCCATGTAGAAGTGAGCCACACAGCCCCCAGGAGCGTTAAGACCCCTGCCACCCCTTTCCAGAACTTAGCCTGTATAGGCAGATGGGGCAAGAGAGAAGGGAAAGGTTAATGATTAGATAAACCAGTCACAGGCCGGAAGGAGTCCAGAGGAGATCCCAGATGGTGGCAGAGACCTACAAAGCCCTGCCCCCAAGAAGGAACGCTTCTTGGAAAAGATGTCTTTTGAGCTGCCAGGGGTCTTCCCAAGATGACCCAGGAAGACCATCCCAAATTAAGGGTACCAGAGGAACCTCTATACTGGCAGTTTAGGACTGCAGATGTGACTCAGTTGGTAGGGTGCTTGCCTACTGTATATACTAAGTCCTGGCTTGGGTTCCCAGCACTGATCATGGTGAGGTGCACCTAGGATTCCAGCATTGATCATGGGGGGCACACCTAGGATTCCAGCATTGATCATGGGGGGCACACCTCAGATTCCAGCACAGATCATGGAGAGGACACCTCGTATTCCAGCACAGATTATGGGGGCAGGGCACACCTTGGATTCCAGCACTGATCATGGGGGGCACACCTGGGACTCCAGCACGGATCATGGGGGGAGGCACGTGTCAGATTCCAGCACTCGGAGGAGGAGGCAGGAATATCCCTGTGTGTTTGAGGTCAGCCTGGCCTACAGAGTGAGTTCCACAGAGGAGTAGGTGCAGAGTGTAGTCCTGCCTGAGATGAGCTCTACCCAGGAGGTACCTTGAGCCACTGAGAGGAAAGCATCCTTTCTGCCCCAGGATCTCAGAGGATTTCCAGGAGGAAGTGATGCTGGCATTGGTCCGGAAGCAGTAGTGGGTGGTTGAGAGGAGAGAGTGGAGGGGACTATGTAAATAAAGACCCCAGCATGTGGCATTTCAGGGTGATGAATTGCTCTGCCAGATTGTCTAGGGACCAAAGCATGGTTTAGTTCTCTTAATGCCGCTGCAGGCTGGTGGGCTGGTGTGTCCATCCTTTTAACACGGTGACATAATGTTGCCATCTACAAAGTTAAACCATGCAATTAAGTTAATTAAAAAAAAAAACTCCAAAAATTATATGCTGTTTTAAGTAAGTTCATTATTACTGTGTTCAGATATAAATTTGGACAAAATACAAATACATTCAAACTATCCTACGGCAAGTGTGACTGTGAAACCCAGGTCCGACACACCTCAGATGTTGTCTCTTCCTGATTTGTTGAGTGCTGGATGTGGGCCCCCTGTTGCATACATCTAGCAGGTGGGGACCCCTGTACAGAAGCCATTACCCCAGGATTCCAGCCTGGGGGTCCTTAGCAGATCTGCTGAGAGGCAGCAGGTGTTTTCTGTGGTTCCCACCCAGTGCAGTGGGGCATCTCTTTGACTCTTGGCGTATTACCATTGCATGCCCTGCCTTAGGTTTCTCTGGATTACCTCCCTTTCCCCACCTCAGCTCTTTTCCCAGTTGGATTTCTAGCCCAGCTGCCTTTGGGAGCCCTGTCCTCCTCTCTTCCCTCTACAGTAGTTTGGCAGACCCCCGGTGAGCACCATGGCTGCCAGCGTGTGGGGACACAGATTGGCTGGCTCCAGTCAAACTGCCTGCGTAGTAGTGAGGCTTAGCCTGCGGCCTCCCTGCCTCACACCCTGCCCAGCCCTGCTCCTCCCTGACCCTAGCCTCTCTTGACCTTGGCTTTAGAGGCTTCCTTTCCAACCTCCTGCTAACCCTGTGACCTTGGACAAGCCACTGCTCTGTTTTCTCTCCTGAAAAGCTGGGTCAAAGAAAGGCAGCTGTGGTGCTGGGCCAGCGCTCCGCAGTTTGAGGAGCTAGAACTAGGGGACTTTCACAAACATTGTTTTGGGTGTGCGTTGATATTTTCTCCCGATGAGCTTTTGATTTTGAAGAAACAATAACTTTCTTCTTAATCACAGAGGCACTCGGGGTTATGTGTAGGATTGTAGAAAGCACTGATAAACAAAAAGGAGAAAATTAAATTTTCCCAGGATTTATCACTAGGGAGGGCCCCTGCTAACAGACTGGAGGAGAGCCTTCCAAATATATGGGCAAGTAGTTACACATTGTAAAAACACATAGCCCAGGCTAGCCTCAAACTCAGAATTAATCATCCTGCTCCTGCCTCTCGAGTGTTAATAATACAGGTGTATGCCATCAAACTCATATCATTAATATTTAATTTAATTATCTAGTTGGTTTTTTTGTTTTGTTTTGAGACAAAGTCTCAGGTTGGCCTCTAATTGGTTAGGTAGCTGAGGGTGATCTTGATCCCATGATTCTCTTCCAGGGATCATAGACTTTTGCCACCACACCTAGCTCTCACTGATCTTTTTAAAAGGAGGAAAAAAGAGGGGAAAAAAAAAACTCCTGCTCAAACTAATCAGAGTATTGCACAGTGGTAAGAATGGAACCCAGGGCCTTCAGCCTCTAAGATTGCTCTACCACTGGCCACACCCCAGCCCATGGGTTTGTTTACTTCATGGTCCAGCCCCTCTCCCAGACACATCACCTACATCACCTACAGGCGGAGTTCTGAAGTAGAAATGAGCAGTTTCCAGTGTGCTAACACCCCATGGGGGCTGTAGGTGGTTGACTGCATGCATACCTTGCACTTAAGCTGGGTGAACTTTCCCAAGCCCCATTGCCTGGATTTGTTTAGGAGATGCCACCAGCACGGAGCTAGGAAGTCCCTGGTCTTGGACTCTTCTTAGAGCTGTGGACACTCATTGTGAGCAACCTGGTGGGGCATTTGGTCCTGGCAGTTGCTGCTCTGCCTGCCTGTGGGCATGCTCCCCTGCACGGCTGTTAGGACTGTGGCTTTGTTTTCTGTTTTACTCCTGGAATCCAATGCTTCTCTAGCAAAGGGAGGGAAGAGGTGGGGCGAGGGGCAGCGGTCCACTCTCAGCGCCCTTGGGATGGTTTCCTTCCAAATCTGCTCTCAACCCCAGCCCTTCCCTTAGAGTGACCAGTGGCCCCAATGTGTCCTGAGGGAGTCTGGCGGTGTGGCCTGGTCAGTCTGAGGGTGCGTAGGAGGGAGGCAGTAGCCTCAAGCACTAGTTGGCTGGGGAAATGGGGTGGGGTTGGAATGCTGGTGGGAGTGGAGACACCCTACAGGGGGAAGGAGGGTAGGGTTGTGGGTGACCTCTCTAGACCTTCAGGCTCAGCTCAAACCAGGACCACACAGCCCAGCCTTTAGGGAGCAGGGAGGGCTGGGCAGATTGGCCAAGGTTGTGATCCTGGCCGGTGCTCGAAAGCTATTAAGGCCCTCATGCTTAGAGATGGCGCAAGTTCCTCTACTTCCCTTTCTTGTCCACCCTCTGGTCCCCCAGTTCATCCACCATTCTACGTTCCCTGAACACCAACTTCTTTGTGTATGGTGTGTGTGTGTGTGTCCCTGTCATGATACTCATGCATACTTGTGCAAACATGACAGTGATGTCATTAGCTGCTGTCTACCTTAGTTTTTGAGCCAGTGTCTATGATTGGCAAGACTGTCTGGACAGCAAGTCCTCCCCAGTACTGACAGAACAGGCACCTCACCTGGCTTTTTACATGAGTGCTGGGGGTCCTGACTTAGGGCCTCATGCTTGAGCCGTGTCCCTGTCCCCCAGACTCTCCTTCTACATCACAGCCATGAGATCCATGCTGTCTTCCTGGCTGTGGATCTTCCACACTTAAGAAATCTATGGAGAGAACCAGCAGCATGTGAAGGAAAGATCTCAGCTTCCTAACCGGAGAAATAGGGACATTGAATCTACCCCACCCCTATTACTGAGGAACCCCTGGTCTGGGGAAGGGAAGAGTTGGAAAAGTGAATGATGAGGGTGACATTAAAGAGCTCAGGATTAGGATGTGGGAATTCTGAAACGGAGGGGCAACCAGAAGGACCGCCAGGTGAAGGAGACCATGGTGAGCCATGCGGGACCATTGCTTCCCATCCAGAGAGTGGCGGGTGGAATGGTCCTAGGGGTGGGGGAAGCACTCCAGGTGGTCACGAGTCCTCAGAAAAGGTACCCCCTCAGGCCCCCATTAGCCAGAGAAGCTACTGATGCCTTCCCCCATATGTGCCTACACTTACCCAGTGTCTCTCCTGTCTGGACCCCTTTCTAAACTTCCCATCAGATTCAGAAGCAGAGACAAGGCCACCATGGGACCCCATGGAGGCAACAGTCTCAGAGCTATGAACTCATGACCTCCCATATCTCATTTCTTGCTCTCCAGTATGTTTCTCATGGCTCTCCCCCCCCCCCCCACGCTCCCGTGGGTTGCATCCATTTTAAAGAAAAAGAATGCAAAGTTCGGAGAAGTTTTTGCAGCTGTCCAAGATGACATTGCTATAAGGGGTTGGGCATTGGCTCAGGTTGGCTGTCCCTGGAGCCCTGTTCTGTCATCCTTTTGACTTAGTGCCAACTGCCCCTGACCCAGACAGCACCGGGGTAACAGGTTTGGGCCAGGCTGCTTCCACCACACTCCAACAGGCTCATAAACTGCTGGAGACATTCCCTTCCCTCCGGCCCACTGCCTTTTCATCTGGCCGGGCCTGGGATCTGGCGAGAGAGGCCCCGTTTATTGAGGAAGTTTATGCATTTAACAGTTTAAGCCTTTCTAAGCCTGTGGTACAACAGGATTTGGGAGCCGTTAACAATGCTGTGTGGTTAAGAGATTTTCATTGCTCTGCAGCAGCTGGCTCAGGGCCCACTGGCCTGCGCTGGCCTCTGCCCCACCCTGTTGGGGTGCCCCCTCCCTGGGGCCTTTGTCTTTAAGTCCTGTCCCTACTGTTTGTCCCCATCCTCCCACCCCACGCCTTCAGGTATGAACTTTAAACTTTATAGAAGGAACTGATGCCCAAGAGGGAATAGCAGCTGCCCAAGGCCACACAGCCCATAAGAGACCCAATTGGATTGACCAGAAGGCTCCGTGAAGGCTCCGTGGGTAAAGGTGCTCACCATTAAGGCTAAGGACCTGAGTTTGATCCATTGATGGAAGGGGAGAACTGACTCCCACAAGTTGTCCTCTGACCTCCACACATGTGTCATGGCATGTGAACCGGGGTGCATGTCTATGTACAATAAGTTATTAAATAAATAAATAAATGTAATTTGCAAAAAGAGAGGCCTGAGCTAAGGTTTTCTTCCCTCCAAATCCACCTGGGAATGAGGGACAGTATTCTATACCGTTAGTGCCTGGTTTAACAGATTCACACAATGCCCAGATAACGACTTGATCTGTTCCAGGCTTGCACACGAATGCGAGGCTCGCCAAGCTCACTCACTGCCTTCCAGGTACAGAGCCTGCTGAGCCCCTGGTAATCATTCCTCGCTGTGCCTGCCCAGTGGTTTCTCCGCACCACGGTCACACGTTTCCCATGTGTGCTGTGTTTATTTACCGACACCCGTCTGACGGCAGCAGAGCCTGGGGGCTCTCTGAGTCATCAAGCCTTACCCTATGAGATACTTTGATCTTAATGATGCCCACGTGGTTGCCTTTGCCGTCGTAGAGACAGGAAAACCAAAGCCGAATTGCTGGACACTTTGTGAGGTCAGAGCTAGGACTCAAATGCAGCGGCAGCCTCCCTGGCCTTGGTGTTCCCTGCGTCTCATCACCTCTGCAGTGTCCGGCATGGAGTGCCCCACTCCACTGTGCTCCCTCTCATGGTGGGGGCGGGGAGGGGTGATCCCAGAGTTCCCTAAGGGCCTAAGAGGACTTTGGGCTATGACTGGGTGGGAAGGGAAGAGGGCTGTCCCCAGCTGGGTGGGGCTGTCATGCCCAGACTCCATGTGGCTGTGTAAAGGGCTGAGGGTAGAGTTGGCAATCTATAGATAATCCCCCAGAAAATTGAACTGGCCTGTGACTGAGGGTCCCGCTGAAGGGTGAGCTGGCCTGGAGACACCTAGTCTGTAGCAGCCTGGGCTTATGCTGCTCATCCAAGTCCCTTTTCACTATGGCTGTCGTGATGTGTGCATGTGTGTGTGCACGCATGCCTGTGTGTGTGGTGTGCATGTATGTGGTGTATGTGTGTGCGTGCATGCATATGTGTGTGTGGCGCATGTCTGCCGCCCCACCCGCAGGCTGAAGAAAGGGCCACAGTCACCCCCATGTCACACATCTAACACCACGGGAACACTTCAGTCTCTTGTTCACTGGACCAGGGGGCCTGAGGCAAGTATTCTACTCACTAGCTGTGGAGCTTGTAAGCACCGAGGCCCAGGGAAACACACAGCTTGTGAAGCATGTCTGCGACTCCAGCAGTTGGAAGGCTGAGGCAGGATTGTGAGTTCTAAGCCATCCTGGGTTATACAGCCAGGCTGCCGGGGCTCAAACTCTACATTCCGTGGTGCTCCCAAGTCTGTGCCTCTCGTGGACTCTACCTGGAGGTAGTTAATACATATCAGTCTGGTGTTCAGTGTGTATCCAGCCCTTGACCTGGTGCACACGTGAGCACACGCACACACACGATATTTTTTTAATGTATTTTATGTGTATAGTTGTGCCTGCATGTATGTCTATGTGCCGTGTGTGTGCCTGGTGCCTGTGGAGGTTAGAAAAGGGAGTTGGAGCCCCTGGAACTGAAGTTACAGATGGTTGTAAACTGCTGTGTGGATGCTGGGCTTCAAACCCGGGTCCTCTGGAAGAGCAGCCAGTGCTCGTAAATGCTGAGCCATCTCTCCGGTTCACAATGCATCAAATTTTTACTGAATCCTTTATCCATGATAAAGCAGACTTTGACAGAGAAAGATTTGGAGACTCAGAGAAGTCAAGCAACCCACCCAAGGTCACACAGGTCCGGGAGGAGAAGTTAGAGATTACCTCCAAACACAGTTCTCTACTCATCCTGCAGGAGCAGGGACATCTGTAGCTTCATCATCAGTATATTAAAAAAAAAAACTTTACAATGACCTCAATAATCATAGACTTGACTCCATCTTGGCAGCTCTGAGAGGGAAAGGGGATATCATCTCCCTATGTCTGAGGTTTGGTGTACGACAGTGAGCTTCCCCAGGCTTCACCACCAGGGAGGTCAAGAGCTGGAACTAAGATGAAGTCCCCATGGGTGTTTCATTCTGAAGCAATATTGGTGGCCAGTAATGTCTACCAACCCCCACAGGACCCACTGGGACAGGCATTGCTCTCCCATCGGGTTGAAGCAGTTGGCGAGAGATGCCCATGAGGCCAGTCCGGGACGTGGTCTCCTGCCCTTCCAGATGTGAGAAAGCAACCTCGCTCTCTCGTAGGCCCCTCCCACCTCCCCTGGTGCTTCACAGCTGGTCCCTGCTCTGTCCACCCTCGCTTGCCTCTTTAAAGTCCCTTGACCTCTTCTCCCTGAGGCCCGACATTACGTTCCGTCTAGCTCCATCAAGCCTGCCCCACCAACCCGCCTGCCCCCACCTCACCCCTCAATCCATCCACGTCAGCCAGAGAGCTCCCCAAAACACCGTCAGCTCTGAGTACCCAAGGCTCCTCATCTAGAAAGAGGGCAAGGTCAGTGTCCTGAGGTGACCCAGGAAGCCCTGAATGCTGTGCCCTCATCTTCTTCAGTGGCTTCCTCCACCATCCTGGCCTTCTTGGTGTTTCTTCTACACGGACGATTCTTTGCTCAGATAGTCACATGTTCTATGTGTTTTCTTTTTGGCATGTGTGTACTCGTTCATGTGTGAGTACACATGCATGAGGTCAGAGGTCAATTTCGGGGGTCTTCCCCAATTATTCTCCACTTTACTTTTTTTCATAGTTGTAGGGTGTGTGTGAGAGAGAGGGGGGGAGGGAGAGAGGTCACTTGTGTGGAGGTCAGAGGACAGTTTTTGGGATACAGTTCATGGGTCCTGGGGATCAAATGCAGACTGGCAGACTTAGCAGCAAGTGCTTTTACCCTCTGAGTTACGTCATTTGCTCTTCACTTTAATTTTCGAGACAGGGTCTCTCACCAAACCCGGAGCTCACCCATTTGGCTAGACTGACTTCAGGGACCTACCCATCTCTGCCTCCAGCACCGTGACTGGATATGTGTGCAACCATCAGCTTTTCCTTTGTTTCCATACCGGCCGAGGCTCCAAACTCCAGTCTTCAAGCTCGTGAAGCAAGCATGTTACTGACAGCCCTTACATGTTTTCTAGAATGTTCCTTCACTACCTGTCTTCCCCCAGGGGAGTATAGGTTTCACCTGGGTAGACACCCTGGCCACTCTGGGGTCCATGGTGATGCTGGCCTCATAGGTGTGTGATAAGTACTTGGCAGAGTCCCACTGTCTCATCTCAGACGCCCTCCTCCCCTCACCACCATGCTGGAGAGCCTAGAATACTTCCAGTCCTGGAGGTGACCCAGGCACTGTCTATGGCTGGGCAGATGCTCATAGGCAGAGCTTGTAGTTGGATTTCCCCAGAGATCTCGGAGCTGGAGGCTCCTTCTTGTCCTTCACGATGACAAACGTGACTTTGGTCGCAGTTTCCTGCTCTTTTCTAGCTGGGCAATGGCCATATACTTCCCTGCATGGTCCTAGCCCAGAGCCTGTGGGCGGGGGGTGGGGGGGAGGCCTGAGCAACAGCTGTATCCCCTGGGTCTGTGCAGACACAGGGCTGGGGACGAGGAGAGATGCCTGTTCCACCATTTTCCAGTCTTGGGACTCAATCAGGCAGCTCCTTTTTCTGAGCCTCGGTTTCCCTATTATAGAGCAAGTACAGTAACTCCAGCTTCCCAAGGAGGAAGGAGCAAAGTGTTCAGGGAGCTAGGAGGATGGTTTGTGTGTGTGTGTGTCTGTGTGTGTGTGTGTGTGTGTACGCCATGGCTAGCTGCACAAGCCTGGTGACCTAAGTTGACGCCTGAAACCTATACAAAATGCTGCGTGTAGCAGGGCATAGCCTTCAGGGTAATGCCAAAGCAGTAAGAGAGATGCTGCCCCAACAAGGAAGAAAGGGAGAACTGACTCCCAACAGTTGTCCTCTGACTTCCACACTCACACTCAGGCATGCACATGCGCGTGCCCCTGCCCCTACCTCATAAATAAATGGTGATTTTAAAAAGTGTCCGGTGAACTCAGAAGACAGAAGGATGGTGGTCTTGCTCCGGGAGGGATATACAGGTGGACCCTGGTCAGGTTGCTAGAGCAGGGTTGCGTGCCCATACCATGGCCATGGTGTCCCTGCAAGTGTAAGCAAGCCTGGTATGCAGCAGGTACCACGTGTGTGCCTGTGGCTTGGCCTTGTGTCCTCCTGTCAGGGGGCTCTTAGTGGGTGTCCCAAGAGCAGCTCAGAGTCAGGGTACCTGAGTCGCAGTTCAAATTTGGGCCCTGCATCTCTTGATCTGGGACCCTGGCAAAGCACTTTGCCCCAGCTTATCTCTGGAACTCAGTGTCTCTCTCTACCCATAGATTGAATCATCTTGAATGCGAATAGCCCCTGATTCTGCCTGGTCCCCACAGTCTTCTGGGGACCATCAGGGAAGCTGTGAGCATCTGTGGACAAAGGTTCCACCTCCCTCACCTTCCACACTCAGACGCCCGGGCATCAGGCAGCGGGAAGGTCTGGCAAGGCAGGCAAACACTGGCGGTAACATTCACCATGTCTACGGGCAGGGGCAGGAGGACAGCGAGTTCCAGGGAGCCTGGCTACACTGTCAGGTGGCATCTCAATAACGGACACACTTCAGTCTTTCTCATCCCGTTCTGCAGATGAGGAAAGCAAAGGACTTGCTCCAGGCTACACATCTAGCAGAGGACTGTACTTAAAACTCTGGTTGTTAGCTGGACACATGGGGTGTGGCCTAGGTGGGGGCCTAGGGACTGTGCGGAGGTTTTTTTGGCCCCTGTAACCCCAGCCGATTCTGGTCTCAGGGCCTCCTGACAGCCTTTCAAGAGAGATTCCACCCTGCAGGCTTTGCAAACCTACTGGTACCCATCAGAGTTATGCCGACTCCTTGGGGGAAAACCAGACTCCTGCCCTTTCTAAAACCAGCACTATGTGACGGGCAAACTCTAAAATCCAAGGGGTGCTTGCTGGCATTTTTTGTACTGCTTGGGCAGGCGGGAGAGCTCTGGGAACCCCTGAAGACCCACAGCCGTCTCCCTGGCAACCCCAGCCCTTAGCCGCTCTCCCCCACACGCTCCTGTCAAAAGTGTCTGTCTGGGGGAGTTCCCCAGAGACTCGGGTCAGCCTAGAGGAGCCCTTTATGCATACGTATGTGCTGGGCCTGCTGGGAGCATGTTTGTGTACCCATGTGTACCTACAGTCCATCGCCTCAGCACCTGCAAATTCAGAGCATCCCTGGATCAAAGAGTGTACCTGGACATCTCAGACATAGGGAGCGCACATGCCCTTGCCTGAGTGGGTGACTCTGGAGCTCACTGTGAGCCATGACAACCCTTGTGTCTGTGTACTCTTGTGTCTCTTTGGCACGTAAATGTGCAAGGGGGAGCATACTCATAATTGCTGAATTAGCCATCACGTGCACAGATTGGAACATATGTTTTGTACTCCAAAGACATGTATGTCCATCCTTGATTGAGAGCAGTCAGTGCCCTGGTGTGTGTGCTGCTGCTGTGTACACACAGGCACTGGGAGGTGCGTGTCTACACAGATGCACACCCTCCCACAGATTTACTTATTCCTAGGTCCATGTATATATCATATCAAGTCAGACATAATATATATGCACTTGAAAATGGGTGTTTGTGAGTATGTGTGTGCACACTGAATGGGGTGTATGTGCGCATGCACCTGTGTCTGAGAGAAACACTTTCTGGGGCTAGGATGTCAGGGCCATTGATTTTCTGTCTCTTAGAAATTCCCTTTGAGTCTGCCTCTTGTCTCTTTCAAGAGCCAGAGTCAGTGCAGCCAATGTTCTTAAAGCGAACAAGGCCTGCTTTGCAGCGGGACTGGTCCCAGACTGCCCACATCACACATGTGTGTGTGTGCTGCCCTCAGCCTATATGAGTGTGTACGTGTGTATGTGTGTGTGTGCTGCCCACAGTCTATGTGTGTGTGTGTGCTGCCCTCAGCCTATATGAGTGTGTACGTGTGTATGTATGTGTGTGCTGCCCACAGTCTATGTATGTATGTATGTGTGTATGCTGCCCACATCTATGTGTGTGTGTGTGAACACACAGAACCTGCTTATGTACAGGAGAGCACACAGGCTTCAGTATACACTCAACCCTTTTCCAGTATGGATTTCTAACCATTTCCTTACACTTACTGACCCTCCAGGTCCCTTTGAGCCAAAAAGGCATAGGGTAGCATTTGTTGGGTTTGCTCAGTCTGGGGATGGGTCACTTTGGTCGAATGAATCCTTTTGCTTTCTGAAGAGAGAGGCTAACCTCTGCTCTGTACCAGCGTGGGCATGTTGTGAAGGGTAGGGGTGCATGAATTGCCCCTGCCCCACACCACCAGCCGATAGCAGCTGGGAGTGTCCTGTTTCGCCAATGAGGAAACTGAAGCCCTGGAAGACCTGCTGCATCTTCCAGGGAGCCAGTGGTAATTACACCAGGATCCACTGTGGTTAATTCCTGAGCTTCCCCAAATCTATATTCCAAAAATGCCCCCTATAGCAGGCCCTGAATGCCACCCAGACCCCACCCTAGTGACCAAGCCCAAGACGGAAGCAAGTCATGGGAGGTGCAGGAGAAGCAGCTCCCTGCGCGTTCCTTCTCCTTCCCCCTCCAGATGGGCAGCCCCTCTCGGGGTCCCCACCGCCCCCGCAGGCTGCCGTCTTTGTGGCCCGGGAAGAATGCCTCTCTTTATATCCGGACGCCCCTTCCCTTTGATTCTCCTCTCCGTAGCGTTTCTGCTGACCTCTGCGTGTTGCGAATCCAATTAGAGGCGCGGAAGGCGAGAGTGACAGCCGCGCAGAATCCCGCCTCGGCCCCTACGAGCACGCTCGGCCGAGCTGCAGGCGGCAGGGGCCTGCTTGTCATGCTGCGCCCAGCGCGGGGCTTTGTGGGGATTAGCTGCCGGGGGTGGGGCGCTCTGCAGATGAGACCAGAAGTGACGCTGGTGAATGTCACGTCCCGATGGAGAAGGGAGGGGGGCAGGGGGCAGCTGAGTCCAGCTTGGGAAGGAAGAGTTTGGAGATAGGCTAGCCTTGGAGAGGAATGGGCCACCCCCACCTATAGGGGGCACTTCAGGAAGCCTGCTGAAGTTAGGGTTATATGGTTCCCGATTTGAAGCTTGGGTAGTAGAGTTGGCCGGCATTCTCAGGGTTTGCTCACTGTGGCTTAAAGAAGGGGGCACCAGAATTCCTGCTCTTTTGGGAGCATTCATTGGATACATCATGAATTTTTATTTGCAAAGCAGTTTCCGTGTATCGGGGAAGGGCATAACGGGTTGGACTGCCACTGTTAGAATTCTTGACACTTCTGCCTTCACTAACTCCACCTCAGTGCAACCTGTAGCCCAAATCCAAGTTCAAGCCCCTTTCCCCGGCCACCTGGGTAGAAAGTTGCCTTCTCCCGGGCTCACAGATGAGAAAACCGAGGCTTCCAGATGAGAAAGATCTGTATCAAACACACGAGGGCAGCTCCTGGCAGAGCTGGTTTCTCATCCCTTCTCCCTAATCTGTATCCTTGTACCCCTAGACTCAGCCCCAGTTGCTGGGATGTTTCTTCCCAGAGCCCAGTCCCTATGCTGGCTGCAGGGATGGATGTAAGTGGGTGTGACCCTCTAGGCAAGCAATACCAGAGGGCATTTGGCCAGATGCTCAGCCCAGGGCCCAGCAGACACTTACAATGTGCCAGACCCACACTGATCCAGCCTGACCTCTACCGCCAGAGGCTCATGGTGGGAGAGACAAAAAGACCCCAGTGAAGGACGGGTGGCGTGTCTGGAGGGAGAGTGAGGACAAGGTGACCTACAGAAGCGTCTAGGACGCAGAGATAGGACTACATCCAACACGGACAGCCCAGAGGTCTTCTTGGAGGAAAGGGCATCTGAACTGAGACCTGGCGGACAAGCAGAAATAGCCTGAGTATTCCAGGCTTGGGAGACAGGGCAGGTGTGGGGCATCTAGGGGTGGGTGCGTGCCCCTCCATGTTCATTCCACAGCTGCCAAGACTGGGCAGGGCTCACCCAGCCTGTCGCCCCAGCAGGGTGCACAGCTGTGGCCACCCACAGGGCCTGGCTGAGTTGGCAGCCTTTGAACACTCAGGGTCTGACTAGAGAAGTAAGAGTCACCAGAGGGTGGGACAGTGGGTAGGGAGCCAGTGCGGTTGGAGAGACGGCTCTGTTCTAGCATGCTGCCTGGTCTTCAACAAGCCCAGGGGGTTGGGATTACACCCCGTCTTACAGGTGTGCAAATACTAGGGCCGGATCCTGGAGCCTGTTACCTTATAGAATAACATCCATGCTCAGGACAGGACCTGCCTGTGAGCTGGGTCTACGGGAGATTGTTGCCCCACAAATGGGAGGTGATCTGTGGGTAGAGGATGGACAGATGGGTGCATGGAATCCGCCAAATTCCCCCCTCAAACTGTTGACACCGCTCCCACCCTGGGAGCACAAGATACATTCTGTGTAAGTCACACCTGCAGCTTGGTTCTTAGGGATACAGGCAGGCAGAGTGTGTGGACTCACTAGAGAAGAAACACTTGGCCCTCATTCTCACACCTGCCTGGGCCCAAGCACACACTCCACTCTGAAACGCTCATAGCACCCGGGCCCACTTATTCACCCTTGGCCTCATTCCCAGCTCGCTCCGAAGACTGGCTTCTCCTCCTTCTCCCCGCTCGCTCTCCATCTTTCCCCATACCCCACCATGTTTAGCATCATGGATCTTTCCAGGCCAGGCTGCTCAAGGCTTCCTAGGCCTGTACCGGGAGCCTTTATGTACATGCCCTTTCTAGTCTCTCTGAACGTCACTCTTTGTCACGCGAATTCTAATTGGTCTTAATAAAAACCTAAATAATAAAAACTTGGAGTCAGATCAGGCTAAATGCTGAAAGATCAGAGAAGTAAAGGAGACTTGTTACCTCTACAGAATCCTCAGAATGAGTGCGCTGAGCTCCTGTTTCCTCCCATCAGCCCAGCCATCTCCCTTCCTGTCTCCATCTCCCTAGTGCTGGGATTAAAAGTGTGAACCATCACTGTCTGGCTCTGATTCTCTTTTAGACTGGATCGATCTCCTGTAGCCCAGGTTGGCCTTGAACTCAGAGATCCGTCTGCCTCTGTCTCTGGGATTAAAGGTGTGTGTCACCACTGCCTGGCCCCTCTGGCTAACTAGCGGCTTAGCTTTGCACTCTGATCTTCAGGCAAATTTTATTTGTTAGATCACAGACAAAGCTGCACCACATTCCTACCTCCTCTCATGTCCCCCCACTCCCCTCTGTTTTTCCTTCTTTTGGGGGCTTCCTGTTTCTGTCTCCCCAACATGCTGTCTCTCTCTACCTGTATTCCTCTCCCAGTCTTTCCAGCCCCTTTCTCATCTTCCCTGAGACTCTAAGGAGCTGCTTGCCTACTCCAGTAGGGCAGGGCCATGAGAGAGACGTGGCAGCAGCAGCAGCAGCTGCATCCTCTGGAGCCATGCTGGGCTTAGGAAGCAGCCCCAGCTTCCCTCGGAGAGGGACATGGAGACATACAGTCTCCTCATCTCCAGCTCCAATCCTTGGGACAGCTGGCTAGGTCTGTGCTTTCCTCACTGCCTGGGTGGGTGTGATTGTGTGTTTGGTGAAAGCCCAATCTCATCTCAGTTCCAGGCCCCTCTGTGCCCTGGCCAGGGACCTCCACCTCTGTCCCTGCTATCTCATCTGCCATGGTGGGAGGCTAGTCCGGAGGGACCAGTGTGAGGCCCATGGGAGCTGGAGCAGGCCAGGAACTGAAGTCTCCCAGGACATACGCAGTGTTTAGCAGAGGCCCCGAAAAGGAAGCAAGAAGCTGCCATGGCCTCCATTCTCACAGTCCCCGTGCAGAGATGATGAAGGGAGGACCCACCCACCCTACCTGGGATCATGCTGGGGAAGCCCTGCTCACAGCCCTATGGTTCCTGAGGTCAAAAGGGCAGACCAAGAGGCCAAGAGCCAGACAAATGGACCTTGCTCTTTAAAGGGGATCTTGTTTTGGACTCCCCTCAATTCCCTGGTTTACTGTAGAGCAGAAGAATGTATATATCCTCAGAGGTGAGGGTAGGCGATAGTCAAAGGGACCGCCATGGTGACATGTTTTAGGGCCAGCTTTAGACTATCCCTGAAGTCTCAGGCTGGGGAGATGGCTCAATCAGTAACATGCTTGCCAGGCAAACATTTTGTTTTGTTTCCTGTTGCCATGGTAAAACACTCTCACAAAAGTAACTTGGGCTCCACCGGGTGTAGTTTAGCTTGTAATTCAAGGTTATGGCCCATTCTAACGGGGAAGTTAAGGTAGCAAGAACCGAAGTAGCCATTCCCACCCCCAGTCCCACAGAGAGCAGCTGAAGGCTTCATGCTTGTGCTCCGTCTGGTTCTCCGCTCTGCAGTCCAGGAGCCCAGACCCCGGACATGGTGCTGTCCATGTGATTCTTCCCCTTCCATTAATATAAGAAAGACAGTCCTCTCCAAACATGTGCACAGGCCAACCCGATCTAGGCAGCCCCTGCCAGGGATTCTCTTTCCAGCTGATTCTAGGCAGCGTCACATTGACGACTGAAACTAACCGTCACATGTGAGGGCCTGAGTTTGTATCCACGACTCTCGCATTAAACAGTTACATATGGGGTCAGGCGGTGGTGGCGCACACCTTTAATCCCAGCACTCGGGAGGCAGAGGCAGGCGGATCTCTGTGAGTTCGAGGCCAGCCTGGTCTACAAGAGCTAGTCCAGGATAAGCTCCAAAGCTACAGAGAAACCCTGTCTCCAGAAAAACAAACAAACAAACCAGCTGCATGTGGTGGTGCCCATCTGTAATCCCGGTGCTGGAATGAGAAACAGGGAGATCCCTGGGGCTCACCTGGCTGGCAAGCTCTCAGTTCAGAGAGAAACCCCATCTCAAAACATAAAATGAATAGTGACGGAGAACGACAAACCCCCACCCCACACACCAGAGATTCATTAACTCGACTCTAGAGCAGGCACCTTGTCCTAAGCACTGTTTGCCTAGGCAGATGATTGACACATTTATTGCAATTGAGTGTTACAGAAGGGGACAATAGGAAGTCCTTGTGCTTTATAAGAAAGTCTCTGGATGGGCTATAGTGGCATATACCTCTAATCCCAGCACTCAGGAGGCAGAGGCAGGTGGATCTCTGGGAGTTCAAGGCTAGCCTGGTCTACAAAGAGAGTTCCAGGACAGCCAGGGCTGTTACACAGAGAAACCCTGTCTCAAAAATCCAGAGAGAGAGGGAAAAAAGAGGGAAGGGAGGGAGGGAGGGAGGGAGGGAGGGAGGGAGGGAGGGAGGGAGGGAGTTAGTTAATGGCTTTGGCTAGTTATTTGTTAGTGTCCTTGCAGGGTTCAGAGTCACAGCTTCTCTCAGGGCCACCCAGGCCACTCTAATCCCAGACCTTTATTCTGTAACTAAGTCCCAACGTTTTGTTTTCTACTTTTACAAGTCGCTAAGTATGAGGGAAGGGTCCACTCCCAAAGCCTTGCAAGCCTGCTAATATCTAAGTAGCTACTAATGGAGTCTAAAGGGTTCTCAAGGCCTCCACTCCTCACAGATGCTGGAGGTGATGTGGTCACATGGTCATGGGGGCAATGGGTAACGTAGTTAATGGGATCCAGCCCAGGCCTGGCCTAACCCCTCCTCTCTGCTCCCTCAGAGCAAGAGACGCGCGCGTGCGCGCGTGCGTGCGTGCGTGCGTGCGTGCGTGCGTGCGTGTGTGTGTGTGTGTGCGCATGTGTGTGTTAGGGCCCACTCCCCTTGGAACCCACATCAGCTGCCTGTCATCTTAGCCTCATGCTGGCCACATAAGGTCTAGCCTGTTGATTCTGAACAACGCCAGGTGCTCAGGCACTTGCCCCCATTTGTGCCCACCCAGTTCTCCTTGAGAAGATGAATGAATCAAGGACCTCAGATTCTTAGTGGGTATAGGGCACAGTATCCCCCAGCCTTCCACAGAACTCCTCAAAGTGGGCATTCCTGCCCTTCCCTTCTCTGAAGCTGACTTGGGCCTTCCTGTCAAGAGTGTCCCCTCCCCTCCTGCTGCCAAAGAGGCTGGCCCCAGATGCTCACCCTCTGCCCCGCCCTCCACCTCTCTCGACCACCCAGACCAACCAGCTGGAGGGGCTCAGGCACTGGGAGCAGCCTCTTTCTCTCCCCACCTCAGATCGTGGAGCTTGGAGTGTGTTGGAGGGATGCTGGGATTCTGTCTGGTTGGGTCTGGTGAGTGAGAACCGGACAGGTGCGCGTGTCTCTGTGTGTACTCACACGCATGCACCTGTGGAGAGAGAAAGGCTCACTAACATGTGCGTGCCTGCTGTGGGGGCTGCAGATGCTTCTGAGGCCAAGCCTGGTGTGAGAAGACAGAGAAGACAAAAGAGGGAGCGGCTGCCTGGGGTGGGAAGCCAGCCCATTTGTATGCACGGGGAGCAAAGCGCTGGCTGGGCAGGGCTGCTCTTCTGAGAAGCCTGCTTCCACAGGCATTGCCTGCCAAGCTCCCCCAAACACAGAGCAGTTCTCTCCTACCTCCCTGTGTGAGGGGGGGAACTGAGGCTAGGGAACCCAGCTGGCCTCATCCCAGAGTACTCCCTGTCAACTGAATGCCTCCTGAGACTCCAGACAGGTACAGGTGGATAAAAGGAAGAATGAGCAGTGGTCATGGATGCAGAGTGGACATCATTGGATCAGTCAGACCCTCATATAACCTATAAATGATGTGCTGTGTGAACACCCGCCTCTCGTGGGCGGACACACAGGAGCACAGAGAGATGAAGTCACTGGCTGAAGATGGTGCAGTCAATAAGCTGCCAAGCCAGGATTCGAACCCAAGCCAGCAGTGTGTGCTCACATTTTGTGCTCACGATGCTTTGCAGTAACAGGAAGAGCAACGGTGATGCCAGGTTAATGTGTACGGGATGAGCTCTACCTACCAGAGTCTGTGTTTGCTCACCCTCTAAGGCATGGGTACTGTCACAGCTGTGTCCCAATAGAGCCAGGAGCACTAACCGCAATTACATAGCAAGTACTCCACTGTGCTAACCGCTGAGTGGGTGTGTTAGGGAGGGAGTGAGGCCGAGCCGGCTCCCTGGCACAGTCCCCCCACCCTCAGCGGGCAGGTGTTGGCCGAGCCCTCCACGGGGCCAGGCCCCACAGGGACAAAGCCGAGGGCGCCCAGACCCAGTGCTGGCTGAAGCTGCTCACAGGCTGGAAATCTCCTTTGTCAAAGCCCGCGCCTGCCTCCAACCTCCTTTAATTAAAGACAATTACTGCTTTCAGCCCCTCTGCACAGCTCAGCTCCTCTGTTTGCAAACACGCAGCTGCGGGGCCTTTGTGGGCCCCCCTCGCGGCCCCCAGCCCGGCTTCCCCAGAGACACACAGGGGTGCCTTTATTACCATCATACTTCTCAGAGGCGCCTCTGAGAAATCAGGGGTGGGAACACTTTCCTCTGTCGGGGAAGGGGTACGAGACGGTGGCCCTGCTCTAGGAAGAATAGCTTGCAGTGCCAGGTCCAGCCAGGGTACCTTCAAGGGACTTCACCTCCCTCTCTCTGCACCCTGCTTGTCAACATTGGGGCTGCCCCTATGTTTTCTCTTAGGATCCCTTGTCCTTGCTGGGCAATGGAGTAACACAAATGCCCTAAAATGTGTTTCAGGAAGGGATGAAATGGACGGCATGAGTTTTATTTGTTTTGTTGTGAGACAGGGTCTCATTGTAGCCCAGGCTGCCCTCGGTTTGAGACAGGGTTCTATGTATTCCAGGCTGGCCTCAAATTCAGTGACCATAAACCTCTCATTCTCCTGCCCCTGTATTTTGAGTGCTGGTTCCAGACGTGAAACCCAACTCCACTCCTTGAGATTGAACCCGGGGCCTCTTACATGCTGGGCAAGCACTATAGCAACTGAGCCACACCCAGCCCTTCCTTCTATTGGGGGTGGAGGGAAGGGGAGAAGGAAGCATAGGCATTAAATTAGTAATTCCCCAGGGACTCACATCAGAATCCTGTAAGGCTGCAGCTCCAGAGACAGGCTGCCCACTGCAGGGCTATCATCCTGCCCTCCCTGCTGTGGGACCTGGTGATCCCCAGGGCTGGAGACACTGAGCCTCACATGAGCTTCTGGGAGATGTGGGAAGCTTAGAGCTTAGGACCCAGGCCTGGGATCCATCTGCCTATCGTCAGCTTTGGTCCCATTTCCTGTAGCCTGGGTTGTTTTCCATGGTGCCTCTGCAGGGCCTTTCAAGTCCCCTGGCACCCCCCAGCCCCATCTCCAGTGACCCCTGACCCCAGTCTGGTCCACCTCACTCCATCTCCGGGATGAGTTGCAGAAGCTGCCACGTGGGACTCAAGGACGGACCCTCGGCAGTTTCCGGGCACCAGCTGGCCCAGAGAGTTTGCATGACACCTCTGAGAGACAATTAAGAGGGCCGTAGGCAGGGTGCAGGGTGTCTGAGATCAGAGCAGCCCCTCCTAGGATGATTTCCTTTTCCAAGGGATCAGTCTGGAGGGAACCAGAGTCTTCATTTGCTCTTGTTAGAGGATGCTGTGTTAATTTACATAGCATATTACACTGTAGGCATTTGTTCCGTTATTATGTACCAGGCAGAGGGTTCGACCATCTCTCTACAGAGTATGTGTAATTATTCCCATTCTACAAACGAGGACGCTGACTCTCAATAATGTAGACCTATCCCACCCCACACAGAAAAGCGAGATTTGAACTCAGGTCCGCCTGAGTTCCACACATCTACTTCTTGCCCTAGAAGTGGCCCCTTCCTGGTCTTAGAACAGATCGGGTACTGTGTTGGGCACAGTGTTAGGCTTCTCAGTAACCAGAGGGGACCCAGAGTGTGCTCTGAGGTTGCTGTGCACCAGCTCAGAGATGAATGGAGACCCTTCCCCTTCCAGAACAGTCGTGTTAAAGCCCATTCTGCCCCAGTGTGTTGTGGGAATTCATTCAGCCAATTAGCTTTTGTCGGAGGTGCCACGTGTCCACCGATAAATTGCAAGAAGGAGCGTCCTCGCTCTCCTGCTAATCTCCGCTGTGCTGGGTCTTCCCTCACGCTGAGCAAGAGCCGGAGCAAGAGAGCACCCCAAACCATACCCGAAGGGCTGGTACCCCAAAAACTAATTGACTGAATGATTTCCCACAAGAGCAGTATGAGTCCAGGACAGGCTAGCTGGCTTGAACTGGTTCTGGAGTAGTGTGTGTGTTCGTTCACGTGGGAAACAAACCTGTGCTGGGCTTTGCGGACTGAATAGAAGTCTTTGAGGTGAGAAAAGTCGGAGGGCTTTCCAGGGAAGGTACACATTGGGACAGGAGACCTATGGCTCCCCAGACCCATCTGGCCCCATGACAGCTTCCACGTGGTCTCTTTAAAAGCCCTTCCTCTCTGTCCTTGGAGTGAGGTGACAAGGACCTACACCATGCTCAGAACAGTTGGTCAGGTCTCGACCACCCATTTACTGTGTCCTGGCACGTATTCTTCGCCCTCTCCGAGCCTCCATTTCCTCACCTATAAAATGATGGGTTTGGATAAATTATTGCTTCTTAGTTCCAAGTGTGAATGAACATCTGCAGAGGACTCATTCAGCCTGTGACTCGGGTCCCAAGTTCAGCTCCAATATATGTGAACCCACACTGGATCCTGATTGTCCGCGTGTCTCTCTGCTTGGTTGGCGTCCACCCTGACAGGCCCACTGTTCTCCGGATAGCTGAGTGTCCCAGCAGAAGCCAGCTTTCCCCTTCACTTGCACTCAGCATACTGTCCCCAAGCACATCTACCCCTTATGGGTGATGAGATAGAGAAAGAGCCTGCGGGGCTCAGCCCTGCGTCATCATGCAACCTGGGGTATGTGGGCACCCTCTTGGAACCTCTTGGCGCTCGGAAAGACAAGCCTCATCTACCTCGTCCATGGGAGGACATCAAGGGGACTTGGGTCCCATCTGTCAGCTCCTCTTGCCTGGCCCAGAAAATGGCCTCCTTACAAGGATGGCCTGGGGCTCAGAAGCACTAGGCGGCACTTGGGCCACCTGTGAATGTCCACTAGGTTTCCACCAGGCACAGATAGTCAGGTACCTGCAAAACCATGGGGCACACTTTGTGTAACAAATGAGCGGGGGAGGGGGGCTGACATCATAGGCCCTGGGAGTCACAGGGCAGGTGGCACTCAGAGACGTGCCATGCAGTCAGGTCAGAGGGACTTTGCATTAAGGGAAGTGGAGAGCCATTGGACGGTGGAATGCTCATCCAACATAATGAGAGACCAGCCCTGAGAACAGGGATGTGGCATTGAGGCCAGAGGGCCACCCACATAGAGCCAGGCCCTGGTCCCTATGTCCTTATTGTAAACAGTGTATGGGAACGGTTGTGGGGACTCAAAGGACTCAGCAAGCCTGTCTAGCGTCACTTTACCTAGTGGATAAATAGACACAGGTAAATGTCTGAAACGGTACGAAATGGCAATAGACAGACGTGCTGTTCCCACCACAGGCAGCGCTGCCAATGTCTGTCCCAGGCATGGCAGGTGTCCCACAGGTGTGGGTAGAGTGACCATATAGATAGCATGATGGATGGGGGAGGGAAAGAGGAAGGGATGGAGGAATGAATGGCTAAAGGCCATGTTCCCTGGGCACAGAGCTCTGTGTGTGTGTGCACCCAGCTTCCCCCTGACATCCAGAGCCCCTGTCATTGATGTTTGTAATGTAGTAATTGGGCATGTTTTATTACATACTTATGTTACAGCTCAATATTCATTAGAAGTTTTTTGTTTGTTTGTTAAGACAAGGTCTCACCGTGTATCCCTTGGCCGGCCTAGAACTCAGTGCGTAGCCATGTGTGACCTTAGCTTCTGATCCTTCTACCTCCATCTGTCACTGTTAGGCTTATGTAAGTGTGGCACTATCCCCGTTTTTTTGGGGTGCTGGAGACTGAACCCCATGCATGCTCGACAAGAACTCCGGTAATCAAGCTGCAATGCAAGCCTTCCATTATACTTCGGTGTGTGGAGGGGGGCACACGTGTGTGGAAGTACGAGTGTGTGTGGAGGCCAGAGGTCAGCATCGGGTGTCTTCCTTCATCTCTCTCAACCTCATCTCCTGAGACAGGGCCTCTCGCTGGACCAGATCTCACTGATTTGTCTACAGCTATCCTGAGCAATCCTCCAGCCTCGACTCTCCCAATTGAGATGACAGATACCCTGCTGCGCCCAGATATTTATTTAGTTATTTAGAGCACATGTTTTACCTGTGTGTATGTTTGTGCGCCACATGTGTGCCTGGTGCCCACGGGGATCAGAAGAAGGCCCTGAATCTCTTGGAACTGGAGTTGCTGGAGGGCTGTGAGCCACCACTCGGGTGCTGGGAATTGAGCCCTGGTCCTCTGCAGAAACAATAAGCACTCTTAAATGCTGTGCTGTCTCCCCAGACCTTACGTTCAGATTTTTTTTTTTTACGAAATTAGCATGAGTTTAATGATTTTCTCAAACTGATGACCTCAGATGACTGATGTAAAACTAATACCTTCTCTTTTGTATGTTTACCAGGTAATCTAAAATGATTTTTTAATTGTGAATATTCTATTTCCCCACAATACCACACCCACATTTTAGCATTTCTTGACTATAAATCTGTGTAGATAAGTTATTGCATTATAGATGGAAAAATGGATAAACCTATTTGTTACAAAATCTTTCTCAAAATAACTTCTGCTGCATTTCTATTTTTTGGTTTTTCGAGACAGGGTTTCTCTGTGGTTTTGCAGCCTGTCCTGGAACTAGCTCTTGTAGACCAGGCTGGTCTCGAACTCACAGAGATCCGCCTGCCTCTGCCTCCCGAGTGCTGGGATTAAAGGCGTGCGCCACCACCGCCCGGCTGAGACCTTACGTTCAGATTTTTATGTGGGTGCTGGGGACCCAGCATGTTGTCATGGTTGAGTGGCAAACACCTCCCTAGCCCCCCAATATACTTCTTTTATATATCTTTATTTGTACTTACATTTTTTGTTTTTGGCTTTTTTTCCCTCCGCCCCCGAGACAGGGTTTCTCTGTGTAGCCCTGGCTGTCCTGGAACTTGCTCTGTAGACCAGGATGGCTTTGAACTCACAGAGATCTGCCTGCCTCTGCCTCCGAGTGCTGGGATTAAAGGCGTGCGCCACCAACGCCCAGCCTACTTATTTTGTAAACTCACACATATGTGAGTATGTCTGTATGACTGTGTGTGGTTATGTACGCATAAATGCAGGTTCCCAAGGAGGCCAGGGGAGTTGGATCCCTCGGGAGCTGCTGTTACAGACAGCTGTAAAACTGCCTGCCGTGGGTGCTGGGAATTGAACTTGCATCCTTTGGAAGAGTTCTCCAGTCCCCATTACACTACTTTCCAGCCCAGCCCCAACCTAGTTCTGCTCTGTTTACAGACGTGGCCACACTTACCATCTTGTCTGATTCTTACACAGTTTGTGCACAGGCTCTGTTTCCATTTCCCGGCTGAGGAAACCTAGGCTCAGAGAGGTTCATTGAGTTCTTAGAGATCACACAGCTACTAATTGGTGGAACTAGAACTCAGACTCCACATTTTTTGGCTTTATGGGCTCTGCCGGCTTGAATGGGGTGTTTGGGGCCATTTGAAGATGGGTGTAGGGTGAAGGAGGCACTGGGGGTGCGGTGAGAGTACTGGAGAGGAGAGAATCCGGGTGGGAATGGAGTTTCTGTCCCAAGCTGCCATCTGGCTCCCGGGGGAGCACCAGGGGCCTGTGCCACAGGAAGTGTTGTCTCCACAGGGTGTGGGTAGAGGCAGAAGATTGGAAACCCGGGGAGGGCAGCTGGGAGTTAGGATCGTGATGAGTATCATGGGACCCTGGGTGGGATAGATACACCCACAGCTTCCCCATCAGTTTCTAAGCTGTACCATCCCAGCCACCATGTGGCCACCATCCTGGGTGTGCCCCAGGTGTCTGTGCTGCCAGAAGAGGCTTCAGGGAGCAAGGCTGGGTCTCTCACACCTCAGGGCCGTTGCCTGGGATCCGCAGGACTGTTTCCCTGTTAGCAGTATGAGCAGGAACCCGCTGTGTGTGTTGGTTCTGCTTCACGAGGGTGTAAAAGCAACACGTGCTCACTGGGAGCCACGTTTCAAGTCTAAACATTGATCTTCTCTGGCCTGGTGGTATGCAGTGTGGTACTGAGTCGTTGGTGACGGTTCCATGACAGTCCCTAGACCTCGAGGGTCCTCAACAGCAAGGTATGTGGCTGAGCCAGGGTGCTCAGTAGGTTAGATGTTATTAACCACATTCGAATGTTCCCAACCTACAAAGAAGCATTACCCCCTTGCAAGCAGAGGGGCATGTCTGTTCTCTGGTATCCCCTGGTGTGCACCTTGATACCCCAAGTGCACTCCCTGAACTTCAGAAGCCAGGTGCCTCCGTGCCCACTTAATCACGTGTACAGTCAGCGCTGCACGCGTGTCCTCCACGTCTGTGGGCTCAGTTAGCCATGGATGAAACACTTGAGGGAGCAGCTACTTACCCAGCATGCTCGCACTACTAGGTACTAGGAGTCGTCAGGAGGGTTAAAGGATGCAGGAGGATGCGCAGGCTCTGTACCAACACCATTCTACATAGGGTATGTAAATTACGTGGGTATCCGATTCCCGGAGCCCCAAGGAAGCCCTGGAACCACAGCATGCAGATACCCAAGGGCGGCTGTGTTGTTCACTGAGGTCCTGATAAATGCCACCTCAGCCCGGCCCAGTGAAGAAAGTGGTTCCGGTGTCTGTGACTCAGATCGACAGGAGGCGCAGTGGACAGACTGATGCAGCTCTGTTTGCTCAGGGAGTTCTCTGTTAGCTGCCGATACCTGAGGTGCCTTGAAAGCCTGGGGGAAGAGTTTTGGTGCTGCGTGGGGAAAGGGGTCTAGTGTTTCCATGCAGGGTTTGCTGAGAGTGGGGGGTGAATGGAGAGACATGACTCACGTCCGGTACCTCCCATCACCCCCACACACACCCCGCAATGCATCCTGGTAGCCTCCTGACGTCCACTTCACAGATGAGAGCACTGAGGTTCAGAGGCAGCTGTGGACTCAAGGTCACACAGCTGAGATGTCCAGTACAGCCCCCTCCCACGTGACTCGGAGAGGCAGGTGGGGGCGTTGAGATAGGGCCCAGAGGTGCTGGGAGGGGCTCTAAGTCCAGTGCTGGGTACGTGCCAGGCCATCAAGGCCACTGGCAGCTGACGTTGACCAGGCGCAGGCCAGCCTGGGATGTTTCGCTTCACCGACACACACGGGTCATCTGGGACACGTTTGCTGTGCCTTTACGAGTGTTTTTCAAACACCAGGCTTGGCTCTGGGGCTGTCACTATGGAGACAGCTCTGGGTGGCTGAAGTCACTCCCCTCTGTGGCTACACACGAAGGCAGCCAGGTGTGAGGGGTACCCCGGGGGCACTCTTGGAGGAGGAAAGGCTAAACCTAGTCCCACAAAAGGTGGAAAGGTCAGTCCATGTCATGAGTGTGGAGCTCTGTGGGCAGGGGCCTGCTGTGGCCCCCTGCGTACCTCTCCAGGGTCAAAGTGCCTTTTACTGCCCACCACCCTTGGAGCCAAGACAGACTAAAGCAGAATTCGAGCCCTGACTCCTGGCTTCAAACACCCTGCCTCCTCACGCCGAAACCCTATTGTATAGACATGGAGACTGAGGTCCAGAGAACAGAAGTGATTTTTTTCCGAGGTTACTGTCACAAACGAGACCCCACTGTGCCTTCTGGTCTCAGCTCATTCTAGGTCTTCACAGGGCTCTCCTAAGTGTGGCTGACTGCTCGGGCCCAGCAGAACACACACACGTGGGGAGGCAGTCTGAAAGGAGGCTGGCCTGAGCCCTCCTTGGCTCCATTCCTCCTCCATGTTCAAGTTCAGCCCACGCCTTGAGGGCTGTTCAAAGATTCTGAAGGCAGTTGGGCATTTTGGAAGCAGTTTCTCAGTCGTGGAAGCCTTGCGTAGCTCCAAAGACTGTCTAAGATTCCAGAATCCATTCTGCTTGCGGGGCTGTTGTTCAGGGTTTCCAGAGAAACCGTGAATGAAGCAGGGCCAGGATCTATGTGGTACTGAGGGTGGACGGATGGCACTGTGAGCGTCCAGCTTTCTCTCCAGGGTCCCAGTCTGGGAAGCAGCATCTGCCACTCTGAGGAGCAGAAGGCGTGTGGGTGTCGGCAGCAGGGAAGGAGATTGAGAATCCAGCTTTACCCCTCACATGTTATGAGGCCCGAGGACACTTACTTAACCTCCCTGGGCCGTGTGTAAAAAGTGGGAATTGCTCACCTGTGCTGCAGGCTCCGCTGTCCCCGTCCCATGGCATCTCTGACATTTGATGGGTGACAGAGAAGCCCCATCCCAGGGCTGGCAAGTGCTTTCCCAGCCTAGTCTCCCCTGTGGCTCACGCGGGCCCCTGTATCCTCTAGGCCTCCACTGCGTCGTTCCCTCTGCCTGGAGTGTTATTCCAGCCCTACCTCTTCCTGCCCCAACCGTGTTCCCACTGCTGCCTCCCCAGCTCTGTCACTCCTGGAGGAAAATTCTTTTAAGTTTATTTTGAGACAGGGTCTCATTGTGTAGCCCCGTCTGATCAGGAGCTCACTGTCAGTGAGGCTGGCTTCAAACTCACAGAGATCCTCCTGCCTCTGCCTCCCGAGTGCCTGAATTAAAGGGTGTGCCACCACATCTGACCACTAGGCTAGAACTGCTATCTGAGCTTACTGTGGCAATTTCACTATGGCCACAGCTCCCGAGTCAGACCCCAGGCATGAAAAGTCTGTGACCCACACTGAGGCCTCAGGTCAGCAGGAAGCTAAGCCCTCCGAACCTCAGTTTCCCCTTTCATGGTCGGAATGCCGAATTCCACTCTAGGTCCTCCTTCTAGGAGTCCAGCCTCACAAGTTCCCAGTCCAAGGAACTTCCTTGGAGCCCTGGACCATGCTGCAGGCCTCTGAGACTCCCCAAATCATTTGTAGAGCTGTCAGCAAAGACTGACTCCTGGAGACTCCGCAGCAGCCCACAGGCCGAGGAGCAAAATCCACCCCACCGTCCTGGCAGGAAGATCGATACCTCAGTGAACCGGAAGCCTTGCTGCACACCACAGCGGTCCCGGTGGGGAGAGAGGAGCCAAGAATAAACATAACCAGTCATGCTCCTTCCACAGGGTCAGGCCAGGCCAGAACGGTGTAGCTCTGACATCGCCACCTGTGGCGCCCCCTGTGTCTGCCCTTGAACTGTTCGGATTGTTTTTTAACATCTTGCACCCTCTGAAGCAGGTGCTGATATCCCCCCTCGCCCCATTTTGCAGCTGGAAGGTGGCGCAACACAGGGAAGTTAAGTGACTAACTAAGATCACACAAAAAGTATCCCAGGCAGAATCAGAACTCAGGTCCTCCAGTGTCACAGCCCATGCTGGTGTTAGATACTTCTATTGTCCTGATTGTAGAAACCACTCTGAGGCCTTGTTCCCTCAGGAACTCCTTCCTGCTCAGGCTGTCCCTGACCTGGGGACCTTCTCAAAGAGTGAGGAGATTGGGGGCTTTGGCCTTTGATCTGCCTGGGGTTGTCAGGGATAGGGTGGCCCTGGGCAAGAGCTCCCTGAGGGGGTATGAAAGACACCAGCCAGTGGGCTCTTAGCAAGCAGCAATCCAGGCGTGGAAGAACACTACCTTCCCTCCACTGGTGTGGCCTGCATCCCTGTATGCAGTGGACTCACTCATAGGACTTCATGTCAACAGCCAAGGCGGTCAGCCTGGGATTCTGCCAGCTCTGACCCTAGCAGGTGAGACAAGAAGCTGGAAGCCCAAGTGTCCTGGGTTCAGCTAGGAGTCTGGCAGTTGCTTCGTACCTTGTACCAGCTTCTCCCCAGGGAGGAACTTTGGTAACATAGGTGTGGACTTAACCACTCCAATGGAGAATATTCTTGAGCCATATGACCTCGAATGAGGCGTGTAACCTCTCTGGGCCTCAGTCCATCAACCGCTTTACTTTAGCTAGCCCTTTCACCCTCCGCAGGACCCTGTGGTCCATCTTCATTAATGGGTATTAGTGATGGATGCCTGACCCATCCCTTCTTAAAATTCAGAACAGACCCACACCTCTTCCCTCAAGCCTCCCACCCATCTCAGGCTTCTGATTTCCTCCTCAATAACTCATGTGAGTCCCTATTGCTGCAGGTGCCGCTCTGCCCTGGACCCAGCCTTGGCAGCTTCGGGAATGGGATACAGCCTCCCCAAGTGCTTCTGCCTTCCTTATTAGTCAATCACCATAACAGAGCTCAAACTCCAGCTCACCCTGCAGGGAAGGCCTTAGCCATCCTTCCAGGCTTCTCTCAGCCTTTCCTTTCCACACAGAGTCAGCCTGGATGTACCCATCCTCCAGCCTGCACCCAAGCTGCTCCACTGGCCGGAAACCCTCTCCACTGGCTGGACGTTCTCTCCCACTTTACCTTCTTGCCTTCATCTTCACCCCACCTCTTCCTCAGTTCTCAAGGTTGACGTGCCCCCTGTAGAGACCCTTGGCCATGCCTCCCACCCCAGCGCTCAGCCTGTCACTCTGACCTAGATACCCCTCACCCCTGGGTGCAGTTCCAAGCCCACACTCAAATGGTGGTTTCTGCCAGTTGGAGATACTCTCCCAGTGGAACCTCACTTCCTAATCCTCTGGTTGCTGGGGTCCATTTCTGGTCCCAGCTCCCCAGAACCATGCTGTGAGACATCAGGCAGCACCTTCTCCTCCTCCTTTGCCTCAGAGGACAGTGTCATCTGTAATAGAAGACAGATGCTTATTTTGTGACACCTTTTCATTTCGCCTCAAAATTCAAGCCGGGTATGGTTGGCATGCACATACTATTCCAGTCCTTGGGCGGCAGGGGCACAAGTTCAAGGTTAGCTTGGTTTGTATAATGAGTTCCATGCCAGCCAGAGCTATAGAGTGAGATACAAAGAGAGAGGCAGTGGGAAGAAGGGATGGATGGAAGAAACGAATGAAAGGAAGGAAGGAAGGAAGAAAGGAACACATGCAGGCTCCAGCCACTGCCTCTCCCAGCTATATTCTGTTCCACCATTGTCCCTAGCTTCTGTTGACCTGTCTGTCCCTCTCAGCCCTGTACTTCCTGTGTGGACTGAGGCCTCCTTTATGTGGTCAGAGCTTCAGGTCAAAGGGCAGAGCTGGAGGCTGCACTGGCCGCCCACCATCCTTCAGTCACCAGATCCACCATCTGCACAACCCCAGGAGCGCCATTAACGTAGCATGAGTCAAACCGAGCCATAAATAAGTAAAAGGGTGAGGGTCTCAGAGGGGGTTCACCCCAGCTGGCTTCCCTGTCTCTGGCCGGATCTGGGGTCTCAGCTGCCCCTGGATAGACTCAGCCTGACAGATCTTGACATGTCATCCCAGTCCCCAGAGAGTGCTGGGGAGATCAGGGAGATCGCCAGACCTCTCTGGCCGCCATTAGTGTCAGTAATTGCCAATCAATTTCCTGGGAGCCTGGTGAGGAAGAAGCCCCAGGAGTCTCCCGTAGGGAAGCCACAACTAATGGCTTTTATTTGGATTGCTGCAAATTGATTGGTTGTGTGTGTGTGTGTGTGTGTGTGTGTGTGTGTGTGTGTGTGTGGTGTGTTTAAGATGGGGCATTGGTTTGACTCCCTGAACTATAAACACCCCCCAGGGCCAGTTAGGTCAAAAGATGAGTGATGGGGGAGATTCAACTCTCCCAAGATCCGAGACCGTGGTTGGCCTTCCAGTTTCCACGCATGGGACCTCCATGCCACACACATGCCTGTGGCCCCCACCCAGGTCTTCCCCAAGGGTAACGGTGGAAACTTCCAGAAGACCCCAGTGCAATCTGTGCCAACATCTCTTAAAAGAGGTGAATGTGGTGATACATGTATCTCTTTACCCAGCACTAGGAAGGCTGAGACAGGAGAATTGCTGTGAGTCCCAGGTCATCCTGGGCTACAGAGTGAAGCTTCCTCTTGACATGGGATTGCAGGTCAGGTGGCAGAGTGCTTGCTTTCATAGCCCATAACCACATAAAACCAGGTGTGATGATACATGGCCTGTGACCCCAGCACTCCAGAGGTGGAGCCGAAAGATCAGAAATTCAAGATCATTCTCAGCTACAGAGTCCAAGGCCACCCTGGGCTACACACGAGACCCTGTCTCAAGAAATAAAGGGAAAAAGGGTGGGTGGGAAGGAGGAAGGGAGGGAGGAAGGGAAGGAGGGAGGAAAGAAGGTTGGTTCCAGAAAGATATGAGAAGAGTCAGATCAGAGAGGCATTGGAGCTGGGCCACAGTCACAGAGCCCATAAGTGGCATCTGGAAATCAGAACACAGAATTTTTTCCAACGCATCATCACACCTGAAGGCAGATGTTACATACCTAAAAACCAGCAAGCTGCAAGCCCCACAGCTCTTGGGGGCTCATGGGGAAAAATGTCTAGGAATGAAACTGTGCTGGGTGGGGGGCCTCCTATAGACTTGCCTTTAGAATCAATCACAAAACCCAAGTGTCCAGAGAGGTATCTCAGTGGTTAAGAACATTGACTGCTCTTCCAGAGGTTCTGAGTTCAATTCCCAACACCCACACGGCAATTTACAACTGCGATCCTAGGGGATCTGACGCCCTCTTCTGGTGTACAGTTACACATGCCAGACTTTAAAAAAAAAGGTCACAAAACCCAAGTGCACTCAGGTCCCCCTGTCCCTCCTGCATTCTGGATCTTTCTTCTGATTGCCAGATTGCTCCTCTGTCTCTTGGTGTTGGGTGGAGACTGGTGGCCCCTGGACTGAGCAGCAAAGGCCGTGAGTCCACTCCCTGACTTGACACTGGAGCTGACTAATCTTGGCCCTTATTATTCTGTGCTGATCGTATACTAGGTCTTCCCTGTCCTGTCCCTCCATTTATGAGACATTCTGAAGCTAAGGCTAGCCTTTGCTTGGCAGATGTCACCTGGTGCCAGCAGGATCATGTCACCTGGTGCCAGCAGGATCGTGTACGACTTCGTATATGCGCTCCAGAGGTGGGACTTGAGGACAGGGCACAGGATAAAGTCCTTGAATGATGCTGGGAGGAGAGGTGGTTGTTGCTAGGCACCCGCTGCGTGCCAGTTACAGGACTACAGTAAATTTGAACAAGTTACGTCCTTGTGTGATAAGCAGTCACTTGGGGTTAAAAATAGAATAAACTCCCCCTGCCCCCGCGTGTCTCTCTCTCTCTCTCTCTCTCTCTCTCTCTCTCTCTCTCTCTCACCTCTCTTGTCTGCCTGTCTCTCCCTCCCCTCTCTGTCTTCTTTCTGTATGTCTATCTCTCTCTCTCTCTTTCTCTGTGTGTATCTGAGTACTTATGTGGTACACACGTGTAAGCATGCATGTATATACACATAGGAATGGGGGTTAGAGGTTTTCATTGTGTCTCTTCCTTAATCGCTGATCATCCTTTTGATTTGAGATCTTCCATTGAACCTTGCCAATTCAACTAGACTGGCTGGCCAGCAAGCCCCAGGAATGCACCTCTGTCGTCCAAGGTTCTGGGATTACAGACCAAGCCACCACACCTGGATTTCCATGTGAGCATCATGACTCTAACCTATAACCCCAGCACTCCGAAGGACAGCCTCAGCTACAAGGCAACTTAGAAGAGCCAGTCTCAGAGTAAAGGGATGAGAGGACCCCTTGGGGAAGGGATAGCTTGGCGAGTGAGTGGGAAGGTGTATAGCTGGATGGTTGGTCTGAAAGAAAAACAGAGGGTCAACCAATAGACAGGAGGGTGTACGTCAGACTGGATGAAGTGTGGTGGTGCAACCCTTTATTCTCAGCTCGTGGGAGTCAGAGGCAGGGGGATCTCTGTGAGTTCAAGGCCAGTCTGGTCTACATAGTGAGTTTCAGGACAGCCAGGGCTATATAGTGAGACCCCATCTTTTATCATTTTGTGTTTGTTTGAGACCGGGTCTCACTATGTAGCCCTGGCTGCTCTGGAACTTACTATGAAGACCAGACTGGCCTCAGACTCACAGACATCCACCTGCCTCTGCCTCCCAAGTACTGGGATTTATCACACCTGGCTTGAGACCCAATCTTAAAAAAAAAAAAGATAATAACAAGTGACTGGGCGAGCTAACTAGCAAGTGGAGATTGCATATGGGAAGGGCAGAGGCACACTGGGACTGTTCATGTGGCAGTGGTCATAACTTACCTGAGACTCTCTTGTGAATTGCTGCCGCAGGCCAGTTTGCTTAACCCCTTGCCGCTGCTTCCTCCAGCCATGCAGCATGTTTGAATAGAGAGGTGGGTAGATGGGTGGAGGACAGATGGAAGGGTGGATGATGATGGGTCAATTGATAGATTAATAGACTTAAGATTGGATAAACTGGTGGATAGGTGCAGATTGCGTATGAAAAGGTGTGTGGGTGGGTGTGTGTATGTGTGTGCATATGAGAGCTATAATGTTTCAATGGAGAGATGAGTGGATGGATGGATGGACGGATGGATGGATGATGTATAGACTGATGGAAGGAGAAAGGAGAAAGGAGGGAGTGGAAGGAATGAGTAGGGAGAGGGAAAGGAGGGAGGGAGGGAGGGAGGGAGGAAGGATGGAAGGAAGGACTCCATCAGATCCAGGTCATGGTGGGAGAGTCAGGGTAGGGACTCCTGTGCCTGAGCATCTTGTGAGCACATTTGCTCAGGGCTCCCAGACCTTCTGCACATTAGGTCCCTTGCCCAGCTCCTCCCTCCGGAGCCCAGGGTCTCCCTGGCAATTGTTATGCTTAGAACCGGTATTAGGAGGGAGACAAAGGAGCCGCAGACGTGGGCCAGCAGGAAGGAGGGAGGCCAGCAGGCTGGGCAGCCACTGGGCAGCCGCCCTCCTTGCTCAGCTCCCGATGAGCGCAGAATGGGCTGTGCATATTTCTCCTTTGAACAGGGAGCTGACATTAATGAACAGCTAATTAACATCTTGGAGTGCGATGGTTCCTGTGTCAGTGTCCCTAATTAGTCTCGCGTTAATCTGCTTTAATTAACTGTCCCTGTCGTGGTTTTAATTTAATTTTCAGCTTCGGCCCGGGATGGCAGCCCTGTGCGCATTCTGTCCCAGGGCTCTCATGGCCAGGGCAGGGTGGCTGGCCGCAGCCAGCTTCCCAGAGCCATTATCAGGTGGCTCCGAGTGGGTAGAGCTGGAGACCTAGAGTCTGGCTTCTCCTAGGCCTGGGGAGTGACAGCTTGGTGATAAAGTTTCTCTTTTCCCTTTCTAGTCAGTATTCTCCGGTGGCCAAAAGCTCCCAGAACATTCTTAAACAGGAAGCACTGTCTGTAGCTCTTCCTTAGTCCTAGGCAGGCATCATAAACCCACCATGTTTTCTAGACGTGGTCTCTGGTTGAGGAAGTTTCCTTCTAGTTCTCAGACTCCGGCTGTGTGACCTTAAGGAAAAACCTTGGCCTCTCTGAGATCTGTGAAATGGAGCTAATAATCGAGGTATCAACATTTTGCTCCCTCCAAAGGTGTGACTTTCAGGGCCAATCTGCACACAGCCAGCTCCCCTCGGGGGGTCACAGAACAGACAGAAATTGGGTCTCAAGGGGGCTGGGAAGGGGGCTGTGTCAAGGATGAGAGGGTCTGGGGAGCAGAACTCAGGAGCAACAGATCCAGTCAGAGCCCATCTTCTTCCAAGTCCCTGTGTCCCTGAGCCTGCCCCTCGCTCCCACCCAAAGGTTAAGAATAGGTGTATAGATGGCCCAGAAAGCCCCATACCTGGAACAGGAGAACGAAGTAGGAATGGATGGGAATCCATTGGGGCAATTAGGCCTCTCTCTTTCTCACAAGGAGGCCGTGTCTGCCTGGGATACAAGAGCCCTTCAGGCAGGAAAACAAAGGAGCAGGCTGCGTAGTCTGATGGGAAGTAGCAGAAATGAGGATCATGTAAGAGAAAGTGGGGGGTTGCCTAGGAGAGCTCTGGGCTTCACCAGAACCCCCCCTTCCACCAGAGCGGCCGAGAACTGAGGCAGGAAGCAGCGAAGGTGGACCATGTAGACATGGAGAAGCCCACCCATGCCCTGTGAGGTCTGTGTGTTGGCCAACATGTTCAGCTATCGCTCTGAGGACACTAGGGAGCCACAGCAGGACTTTGAACAGGAGAGTCACGTGATCAAATGATGGGCAGGTGGCGAGTGAACGGGAGGAAGGAAGCAGGGAGGTCTGTGATGAGGAGGCTATAGGGAAGTCTTGGCAGATCCAGAGAAGCTTCCAGACAGAGCTGGCCAGTAAGTACATGGACCGCAGACTCTGAGAAAGATGCGGTGTGAGCTCCCTCTCCTCAGGGCCTTGGGCTCTGGGCATGTTTGGAGCTTGGGGCACCCCCTCCCACTTTCTCACCCTGAGGTCTGCAGATCCTTCCTGTGGAGAGGGTGTCCGGTATATTCCCGGGGGTTTAAGAAACCTATGAGAATTTGATTTCTGTGTTTAGATTTTGAGGCTGATACAGTTCATCTTGGCGAGCTCTGCAGCAGCCCCCTTTACAGGAACCCTGAAGAGCCGAGCACCCTCACCTCCCTACACCCTCTCAGGCCCCAGCAAAAAGCTTCCCAGGCCAGGCAGAATACCCTCTGCAAGGGGCCGGGCCTTGTCTAGCTTGGGGAATGGCCACCTTGAACATTGTCCCTCAAACACCTCAGCACAGCGCAGGTCTGAACCCCACCCTGTTGGGGGATTGAAGCAAATTCTTTCTGAAGTTCCCCTCGGGCTCTCCCCATGACTTTGACCTCCAGTTGACCCCTGCCTCCAGTCTACCTGAGCCAAACCAGTTCTTCCTGAAATTCTCAGTCAGTGAGTGTTCCATTCAGGGGCTCACTGGAGCAGAATCCTGGGAAGGAGGGAGACCCTCACTTTTCCCTCCTGCCTCTTCATTCCTAGCACGCTGCTCATCTACTTCAGACAGGCCTCCTGGTAGACACAGCTCTGTCCCGGGAGCCCTGGGCTCAGTCCTGTCCCCGGGTTGGGGTTCGAGGTTTGTGCCCCCCCACCCACTTTCTCACACTGAGGTCTGCAGACCTTGTCTGTTTCTGTGGCAGGATTAGGCATTGCCTTCATTTCTATGTCCAGGCTTCCAACCTGTCTCCAAGTATGGTCTCCAGGAGCTCAAAACCCTGCCCTCCTCCTTAGAGAGTTCTTAGCCAGGACCCATGGATTCGACCAGTCTATGGCCCATGGGTTGGACCGGCCTATGGCCATGGGTTAGACTGGTCTCTCCAGTTACACACAACTTGGCTTTACATCCAGTTTGGACGCTCTTATCCCCTAACCAGCTTGTGACTCGAGGCTTCATCTAGCTTTTGTCCCTGCATCTCTTTAAAAAATTGTATTGTTTAGAGACAGGGTGTCAGGCTGGCCCTGAACTCAGTATTTAGCTGAGGGTAACCTCAAACTCCTGATTCTCCCACTTCCACCTCTCAAGTCAAACACACCCAGCTGTGCTGCATCTCTTGAAGTTTCTGTCTTATCCCCGGGCACCAGACTCCTAAGTATCCCTTAAGCCTGCCCTCCAACTCCCAAGAACTCGGGTGTGGGGGGGGTCTAGACCTGCTCTGATGAACATTCACCAACCCCATCCCGGCAGGAAGAGGCCAGAGAGCTCTGGCTGGGGAAAGCAAGTTGGGACCTTTCTGGAAGCATCTTGGACCCAGTGGGACCTCCCAGCAGTCAGGGGTTGGCAGCCACATGACAGTACCGTTGTCTATGGTTCCAGCCACATAGTACAGCGTTAAAAATCTCAGGCAGGCAGGAGTGTTAGCGTGTTACAGGCCCAGCAAGGTTATAATCATGGGATTGCGACTCAGCAGCCGTGTAATCACAGAAGCTTCTGGAAGAGCTGAGAATGCTGCAGTGTAAAAAGGTCATAATCATGGAATTAGAGAATTTTACAGCTACAGATTATTAAAATTGTAGCTTATAAGCAGGAATTTGAGACTGTTACGCGCGCGGAGCCGTGAGAGGGCGCGCAGAACAGGCGTACGGGACATCCTCTGTCGACTTAGAGGCAGGAATGACGGGATGCTAGCATCTCAGAATGCCGGAATCACGAGCCGGAGAGTTTTTCTTTGTGTCTGTGTAGTTGCCTGTGCGCGTGTGCATGTGTGCTCTCGTGCTCGCCTGTGCAAGTGGATGCACATGGAAGCCGGAAGAAGTCAGGCGCCGTCCTTGTTTGCTCCCCGCCTTGCTTTTTAGATGGGGTCTCATTGTGTTAGGATGCATAGACACGCCTGTTTGCACACGCGTCACGTCCCGGTACCTCGCTGTTTCAGTTAGGCTGGCCAGCCAGGGAGCCCCTAGGCACAGCTCTGGGGTTACAGTGGGATTATACCACACCCAGCATTGTGTTTAAGCACAGGCTGTCTAAATTCTCAGCTTCTTTTTGCTTTTTCCTTCCTTTCTCTCTTGTCTCTTTCTCCTTTCTGTTGTTTTCTCGCGTGCTGCTGGGGTTCTAGCCAGGGCCTTGTACATGCTAGGCACATACCCTGCCATCCAGGCTCCAGGATGGAGACAGTTTCATTCTTCGAATGTTACCGTGTCCCAATAAGAATTAAACATCAGGGTATGGGAATGCAGCTTACCATGCACCAAGCCCTGGATTCCGTCCCCAGTACCGCAGAAGCCAGATGTGGTGGCATATTCCTATAACCCGCTCTTGGGGTGGAAGCAGGAGGCTCAGGAGTTCATAGTCATCCTTGGTACACAGTGAGTTCGAGCCCAGCCTGGGATACGTGAGACCCTGTCTGCCCCCCCACACACACACACTAATGTCTCGTGTCAGATGCTGCGAGAGCTGGTGATGTGGTCTAGTCTAGTCCTTCCGGCAGGGACAGCTAGGAGACAGGACTGAGCCTAGAGTCTTGGCAGGGAATGTGGGCGCTGTTGTCTGGGCCTGTACCTGGCCCCTTCCTGCCCCTCGCACACCCGGGGGGGGGGGCACAACAGGTCAGCAGACTGCTTTTGTAGAGTGTGCCTGAGGGCCCTGCCGGGTCTATGGGTGCTGGCATAGGCAGGAGCCTGAAGCCTGGTCCCACCCAGATTCCTAGCCAGGGTGTGTGGGGGCCTCTCTGGGGGACCCTGGATGCATGACATCTCCCCGAAGACTTGTGTTGTCGTCTCCGCCTCCATCGTCCTGTCTGCTACGCACACACGACCATGTTGGCTTTCACTCAGCGTGCTTCGCGCTGTTCCCTCATGCGCTTGGTCGATTGTCGTTTCAGTTCGTTTCTGCAGGCTCAGATTGTGTCCTGGGTACTGGGAAGATGGACATGGAGGAAGATGATGTCCTTCCCTAAAAAACAGAAACGTGAAAATACCAGGAAAGTTCTGTGGGCTCAGAGGATGGCCAAGGGCATCCTGGAAGCCTCCCTGGAGGAAAGGGCAGCAATCAGGCCAGAGAAGCAGCAGGGATAGAGATGAGTCAGGGACAGAGATGGCCAGGTGGGGACATGTTCAGATGTCACCAGGGATTGCTCCTTGGTCAGTGGTAGCAGAGTAGGCAGGGCTGAGGGGCTGAGAAGCTGCCGTCAGCCTGTAGGACTGGGATGGTGAATTCCCAAAGGCTATGACCTTGGCTGTCAGACAGTTTTCTTTCCCTTCCTTTAAGAATGAGCATCTTGTCAGGCAATAGTGGTGCACGCCTTTAATCCCAGCACTCAGGAGGTAGAGGCAGGCAGATCTCTGTGAGTTTGAGATCAGCATGGTCTATAAGAGCTAAGGCTCCAAAGATACAAGGAAACCCTGTCTTGAAAAACCAAAAGAATGAGCATTGCCATGTGGACCAACAGTAAGGGTGGCTGGCAGGCAAGAGCTGGCGATGGGGCTTCTGTCCCCAAGTCTGGCAGCAGACACCCAGTACTGGGGGAAAGGACAGGGCACTCTCAGATCCTAAATGAGGCCATAAAGGGACCACAGGATGCCATTGCTTCTGAGCTGTCTCTACAAAGACCCGCCGAAGCCAGAAGGCCACGTGTGCAGGAAAAGGGCCAGGTGGCTTCTGCCAGAGGAATTGGGCAAATGGCATTCCCCATTTGTAACGTGGAGCTAATATCAGAACCGTCCCTGCCAGGCCACTGCAAGGAGACAGATGCCTGGGCCCTCATAGGCTTCAAAGTTCATGTTCATTGCATTTATGTTAGTGGTTCTAGAATCAACAAAGGAACATTCCTCCAGGAACTGGGGAGATTGCTCATCTGGAAAACTGTTTGCCCACATCCATCCCCAAAACCCATGTTTAAAAAAAAAAGCCAGGAATGATGGCATATGTGTACTTGTAATCCCAGCACTTAGGGGGCTGGGGAATGGGGGGTGGGGAATGGGGGGATGGGGAATGGGGGTGGAGACAAGCTGATCACTAGGGCTTGCTAGCCAGCCTAGCACAACCTGTGCCGGTCAGAGACTCTGTATCAAAAAACCAAACAACCAGGTGGATTGTACCTGAAGAACAACACTGAAGGTTATCCTCTGACCTACACACACACACACACACACACACACACACACACACACACACACACACGACAGTCGTCCAGCCACCAGCATCTCACTAGCAGGAAAGCAGACCCTGGGAGCTCTAGGCTACCTTTCAGAGGTGAACTCCACAGCCCTCTGGTTACCTAGAGGCAAAAATATCCAAGGAAAGTAGGTCAGGGTCCATGTCAGTTATGAAGTACAAAGGTAAGTTTGTGGGTCTGACCCTGAATAGCAAGGTAACCCCAAGACTCTCCCAGTCCCCACAGAATAGCCCTTCACTCTGCTGGAGGCTTGTGGCACCCATGAAGGTATGGAGCAGTGACAGGGTGGGTAAGACTGGGCACACAGAGTGTCAGGGACATAATTGAGCATTAGATCCTAACATGGAATTGGGATGGGGAGTCGCTGTGCCCTGTTACATCACCAATCCCAGCCCATCCCCTAGAGGTGCCGGCAGGTGGAATATGAGCTCAGGGATACACACTCAGTTGTTTATGTTACAAACATGAGTGACTTTCCTAGGCCCTGTATGGCAGTCATCTAAACTCAGCATTCTGTGCACAGGAGGCACTATTATTTCTATTTCATAGATGAAGAAACTGAGTCTAGGAGCCTGAGTGGCTTCCCTAATGTCAGTCAGATCTCCAGGTAAGAGCCCTGGACTTACAGATCCGGAGCCTGGCTCGGTGTGGTGGCACATACCTTTAATCCTAGTGCTTGAGAGGCAGAGGGGAATCTCTGTGAGTTTGAGGCCAGCCTGATCTACAGAGTGAGTTCCAGGACGGTCAGGTATATATAGAGAGAGACCCTGTCTCAAAACAAACAAACAGAAACAAAATAAAACCCACAAGACTAGAAAGTGTCTCTACAGTGCCGTGCTGTGCTTGAATCGAGGGTGTGGAGCATACAAGACAGTGTCCACGGTGAGTGTGAAAACTGTGCCCCTCCGTGGTTCTTGTCTAGTGCTGGCCAGATTCCAGGAAGAGTGTAAGACCACTCTCTCCGTGTTCTCCAAGGCTCATATAGAAACCCAGGGCTGACCATGATGGCTTCCAGAGGGGGCCTAGCCATCCCTCTAGCCAGAGGTAGCCCAGATTCCATTAACCTGATTCTCTGCCCCACATAAACCTGCAGAGGGAGCCCCAGGAGGGAGGGGTGCTGGGGAGGAAAGAATTTGGCTTCCCGAGGCCCCAAATGAACAGCCAACGATGCTCGTTTTTGTCTCCCATGGTCCAGGAGGGCCTGCAAGACCCCCAGGCTCTTTGAGCAGGGAATAAGGAGAGACACGGGAATCTAGGCTGGGGTACTGCTGTGGGAACAGGTGGATGCCACCAGAACACTAAGCCCTGGCTTTCCTGGCCTGCCTGGCCATGGTGTAGACTTGGGTAAATCACAGCACCTGTCTGGTCTTCAGCTGCCTCCTTGATAGTATGGGCAGCCAGTGCTACCTCTACGGTGCTAGGCAGATGAGCCAGTACTGGGTCTAGTGTAAGAAACAGGTGCTGTTGCTGTTACAGTAATTTCGTTTTTAAAACTATTTATTGGGGAGGGGAGCAGTGTGCGAGTCTTAGCATAGCATAGTTGGTTCTCTCCTGCCATTGTTTGGGTCCCTGGAATCAAATGCAGGTTGTCAGGTTTGGTGGCAAGTTCCCTTACCTGCTGAGCTGCGTCGCTGGCCCCACCACTACTGTAGTTTTAAAATCTTGACTTCAGATATCTTTATTCAACCCGAGAGGCATCCATCTCCCTGTCCATTGTCCAGTCAGAAGCTTATGGTGCTTTGGCAGCTTTCTTATAGAGAGGTTAACGTTACTTTTCTCAGAATCACAGAGCTCCCAACTTTTGGTCTGGGATACAACCCCAGTGATTGTCACACAGTAGGCTGTCCCTGGCGGGCCACTCCTGTTTGGTCTGACTGGTCTTTGTTCCCCTGACAGGAGTCAGGACAACGTCTCTTCTTCCAGGAACCCTCCTTGACTGCACCAGACCTCATTAAGCATACCTCTGCCCTCACACAACCTTCCTCCCTCCATCAGAGTTCTGGTCAGACGCTGTCACAATGTCTGAAGCCCCTGAGGCCCAGCCTTGCTCTCTGTATGGGGAAAGGGCTACAATGAAAGCTTTGTAAATGACTGTCTCTGAGCTCATGGAGAGGCGTGTTCATAGACTCAGTCATGTGTGTACATTATGCAGATGTGACCTACAGAGTGAGGGAGAACCTTCTAGAACGTGAGGGATTGAGCTGGTGTGGATAGTCCATCTCCCCGCCCCCCACACAAACATATAAAATTACTAGAATCGATATTGACATGTGCTTGAAGGCCCTGGGTTATCTTTCATGGTTTTCTATTTAGGGAATATTTCTATAGTAAATGGAACAAAATTGAGTCATAAAATGGAAGATGGAAGGGAAGAGATTGAAATTTTAAAACATCAAGATCACTTCCCAGTAGATAAGGTTATCAAATAACTTTTTACTTAGGTAAGACAAATGGGTGTGCTAAGAACATTGAGGTGGGGCTAGGGGTGGGTTAAGATGAAGCCCATACTCAGGTTCTGGGTCCCCCTCCTAGCACAGAAAAATAAATGTGTGTGTGTGTGTGTGTGTGTGTACTAATATGTTCAACTTCTCAAGTAGTAAAGTGAATGAAAAGACGTATTTTCTTTTCGGTTATACAAAATGCAGGGAAATAAAAAAGAACTGTAAATGAATAATAAATAAAATTCACAATATAAGCGTATGTAAGTCAAATGTTTGCCACAATAAACAGAGTAAACAGAATTAAGTAGAGATTCTGAGGGCTGAGCTTTGGCCTAGTTGGTAAAGTGCTTGATTAGCATCTGTGGTTTTGATCCCCCGCTACCACACCATATAAACTGGGAATGTAGGTGAATGCCTGTATTCTCAGCACTGGGGAGGGAGGCGATGGCAGGAGGATCAGGAATTCAAAGTCATCCTTGGCTGCATCGCGAGTCCAAGGCCTAGGCTACATGAGACCCTGTCTCAAAGCCAAACAGAGCTGGAGAGCTGGCTCAGTGGGTAGCCGTGTTTTGCTGTGCAAACGTGGTGACCTGAATTCAGATCCACAGCGCCGTGTCTAAAGCGAGGCGTGGCTATGCAAGCCCATTACCCCAGCCTTCTTGGTGCACAGATAGTCAGACCTGGGGTGCTCAGTGGTCAGCCACCCTAGCTGAAACAGCAGGTTTGAGAGAGACTGTGTCTCCAGGAAATAAGATAGATAGAGAGAGAGAGGAAAACACTGATGTCCTCCTCTGGCCTCGTATGCAGTAAACATGGGGGTGCGCGCGTGAGCGCACACACACACACACACACACACACACACACGTACGCACGCACGCAGTCTGGGCTGAGCATGTGCAAAGCCGTGGGTTTGATGTTGTAGAAGGAAGCTCCTAGTTTAGATGAAGGAAAGCCATCCATTGTAACTGCTCATCAGAGGAGCTCATGAGATAATAACAATGGAGAGGGCAGAAGTGGAGGACAGGAAATATACATCCACAGATTTCCCTCGAACAAAACGGGGAGCGAGGTAACTACAGGGGGCAGGAGCTAAGATGGGAGCACTGTCGGGGACAAAGGAGTTCATTTACTTAATGCTGGGCATTAGACATCAAACAGTCATGACTTGCAAAACACAGTCTCCAAACACGTTAAAAAAAAACATAAAAAAACTTGCCATTCTTGGAGGAAGGAATTGTCAAGCCAAGCCCACGTTTTTAGTGGGATATCTATCTTTACAGAGACTTCTCAGAAACTAAGTAGACACCAATTATTTGACTCCAATGACCCATATCATAAGAACCCTATTCCCAACAAATAGAAAAACGCACGCTTTTCCCTCGAATATGCCAGAAAAGCTCAGAGAGGCAAATAAATCTTCCCCCAGATGTAGCCGTGTACGGGACAGAGGGACCAGCATGTGGAAACAGCTGCTCTTAGCTCCCCCAGAGACAGCCAGGTGGGGGGCGGCCAGGTGTTGAGCTAACTAAACGCTTCCTGGCCCACGACTGTGGACAGTTAATATGTTGTCTGATTCTCACTTTCCTTATGTGAAAAATGTTGACTTGGGAGCAGTGAACCACAAAGGCCAGCAGAGTTGACATTCCTGCCTCCAGGGTTTCCTACACGCTCTCTCGCCATTACTCAACCACTATCGGATAGAAAGCAGCTTGGACAGCCCTGGACAGACTGCATGGCTGTGTTCTGATAAAACTTTATTTTACAAAAAAAAAAAAAAAAAACCAAAAAACAAACAGACATGGGGTTAGGGAGACAGTTCAACCGATAAAGTGCTTGCTGTACATGGAAGCTCTGAGTTTGGCTCCCATCACCCATGGCACAATGTGCCTGTAATTCCAGCACTGGGGGTGGGGGAGGCAGTGGGGGAAAATATAGGAAGTAGATACCTAGCTCTCCAGCCAGCCAGTCTAATTCAAACAGTGACCTCCAAGTTTAGCAAGAGATCCTGCCTCAGCTGGGCAGTGGTGGCACACGCCTTTAATGCCAGCATCCCAGCACTCGGGAGGCAGAGACAGGTGGATCTCTGTGAGTCAGCCTGGTCTACAAGAGCTAGTTCCAGAACAGGCTCCAAAACTACAAAGAAACCCTGTCTCAAAAAACCAGAGAGGGAGGGAGGGAGAGAGAGAGAGAGAGAGAGAGAGACAGAGAGAGAGACAGAGAGAGAGAGAGATCCTGCCTCAGAACAATAAGGGTTGGAGGAAGGAGGGTGGTCCTGTAATTAAACACTTGCCGTTCAAACATGAGGACCAGAGTTCAAATCACTAGAACCCACATAAAAGCTGGACAGGCACAGCAGCTGCCTGTAACCCCAGCACTCACGAGGCAGATAGGACCCTAGGACTGGCTAACTAGACTAGCTGGAATTGGTAAGCTCTGGGTTCAAGAAATATAGTGGACAGCTCTCAAGAAAGATGTTCTGCTTTGGGCCTCCACAGATGCATGCACACCACAAGCACACACACACACACACACACACACACACACACACGCACACACCTAAGTAAAGTAGAAACCAATGAGGTCACTTGGGTGGGGGTAGAGAGAGATGGCTTAGCATTTAAGAGCACTGGATGCTCATTCAGAAGAACTGGGTTCCCTTCCCAGAACCCTCATGGCAGCTCACAACCATCTGTAACTCCAGTTCCGGGGGAATCTGACGCCCTCTGATGGCGTCTATGAGTACTGGATGGTTCACATACATGTAGGCAAAACCCTCGTACACTTAAAAATAAAATAAATCAATATGAAGAAGAAAAAGTCACCTGATATTGATCTCTGGTCTCTACACACATGCATTATGTGTGCATAGACACACACACACACACAACAAAGAAAAGGGCTAAACCTGGCTAGCTGGTTGTAGATTTCCAGCCTCTAAAGAAGGTAGCTCCTACTGTTCCTCAGTTAGGTGGTACTAATGCAAAGAATAACAGCCGTGGGTGACAGTCACACAAGGGAGGCTCAGTAACCAGCATCTATTCTGTTTCACTTTGTTCCATGCAGCAATTCTCATTATGTTGCCAAGGCTGGCCTTGAACTCCTGATCCCTCTGCTTCAACCTCCTACATGCTAGGATTACAGGCATGCACCACCGTGCCAGGCTAGAAAGCGCTTGTTCTGACAGTGGGTACAGTCAGAGGATGAGTCCACGTGGGCAAGGACACACAGATGTGTGTGTATGCACCTGTGTTTGTGTGTGTGTATTTAAAGATTGAGAAAACATGTAAACACAGTTAGTGCACACACAGGAAACATGCATGCAAAAAGGCATGCTTTCACACATGCAGGCAAATAAGCCAGGACAAAATGGTAAGAACATGGACCTGTGCCTGTAAGCCTACCACTTGCAAGACAGAGACAGGAGAATTGCCAGCTTATGGCCACTGTGGGCTTCTTAGCAAAACCCTTTCAAACAAACAGACAAGTCTTGGAAGGCAGAAGGAGGCTGATCTATGTGAGTTCAAGGCCAGCCTGGACTACATAGTGAGTTCCAGGACAGCCAGGGATAAATTGTGAGACCTCTCTCAAAATACATAGTTGGTATCTTTTACAAGGCTGCAAGTGGCTGCAAGGACATGCTAATACTGTTCTCAGTGCCCTGCTCAACACACAGCAAGCGCTCAGACAAGCAGGCTCTGGAACACGGTATGAGGGATAGCAGTCCTGCACACATGCACCATGATATGGCTCCGTGAGCTTGTTCCCAGAGCCAGGCTAATGAGCAGCGCGTCTTCATTGCTAACAGGTGCTGCGACGGGCCTGATGAGGACGCAGCTCAACTTCCTCATGAGCCGACAGGCAGATGAGAAGAGCAGTTTCCATCCCTGTCACGTCTCCCAGGCGGGGCACATGTGCTGAGCTGGAATTTTTTAACTTCATTCCCTCTCCTTCTCACTCTCCCTCCCTCTCTCTTTCTCTCTCTCTCACCCTCTCTCTCTCCTCCTCCCTCCCTCTCCCTCTCTCTCTCTCTTCCCCTCCCTCTCCCTCTCTCTCACCCTCTCTCTCTCTCTTCCCCTCCCTCTCCCTCTCTCTCACCCTCTCTCCCTCTCCTCCCCTTTTGACACTTCTATCCTAGAAACATCTGTGAGATAAAACAGAGCAGGTCTTATGAATCCTGCGCAGCCTCGGCCCTCACTCCCACCCCAAGTGAGGGAAACATGAATCCCCCGCCTAGGGCCCAGTGGTCCCGTGGAGTGGCCTCTCCAGCGGGGCCCTGGCCTTTCCCAAAGTCACTGCTTTTGATGTCTTGAAGCTGTCTCGTGGGCTATACTCTACAGTGTGTGGGGTGGGGGGGTGTCCATGGGCTGCATGCTGGGAGCTCAGCCTGGGCACCAGGTGGGGGGTCAACCACTTGTTCCCAGAGCTCTCAGAATTCGATGCCGTACCAGGCTCTGGGAGTAGAAAGAAAATAAGGAGTTAGGGCCCCTTGCCTCTCCCTGTAGCTTGGGTATGGTGAGTTATGATCGATTATCACAATGGTTTATGAATATGTGGTGCTTTGGGTATTCGGGCCCTGAGGGAGTATGAAGAGACCTACTGATCAGGGGTCAAGCAAGTTGGGGCTCACAGGCAGCTGTGTGACCCTTGAACAGCCTTTAGCTCCAGTTATCACCAGTGGCTGAAACCTTCCCTCTCTCCTTTCCTCCCTCCCTCCCTCCCTCCATCTCTCCCTCCCTCCATCTCTCCCTCCCTCCCTCCCTCCATCTCTCCCTCCCTCCATCTCTCCCTCCCTCCCTCCCTCCCTCCCTCCCTCCCTCCCTCCCTCCCTCCCTCCCTCCCTCCTTCCTTCTTGTGTCTCACTTTCTCTGTGTGTTCGAAGGATTTCAGAGATGCCATGCCCTTAGGAGGGGTATGGGCAGCCTTCTTGCCCATTTCTTCTGTCTATCCAGGAACCACACCTCCATTGGGTACTCCTTGTGCTGGACACAGGGAGTCTGAGTTCTGCTTTAAGGGCCAGCAGTCCCTGCAGGAAGAAGCCCAGGGCACTGGTAAGAAAGGAAGGCAGGAGCCCAGTGGTGGTGGTAATACACACCTTTAATCCCAGCCCTCAGGAGGCAGAGGCAGTCAGATCTCTGAGTTTGGAGTTTGAGGCCAGCCTGGTCTACAAAGCGAGTTCCAGGACAGCCAGGGTTACACAGAAAAACCCTGCCTAGAAACAATTTAAAAAAAAAGAAAAAAGAAGGCAGAATATTCATGTTCTAGATACAGACAAACCCTGAGAGGTGGGGGAAGAAAGGAGGAAGAGAGTCTGTGACTCAGATGTTTGGAGGAAGACCAGGAGAGACAGTGCAGACATGGGGGTGGGATGGGGACAGAAACTGGGACCTAGGGTAGATTTGCATATGTAAGGCGAAGGACCCAGGATGCAGGATCATCAAAGTTCGGATCATCAAAAGATGTCCCAGCCAGAAGGCTCCTAAAGGTACTCCAATCTCTGCTATGCTCTATGAAGAAAGTCACTGAGCCGAAAGATGAGTAGTTTCTTCTGTGTCTGGGAACCTGGCTCCCACATCCCTCCCTAAGGTCATCTCTCCCTGCTTTCTTTTGTGTGGTGGACAAAGGATGATGGGACATTAATAGCTAGGTGGGATCTCTATATTGGGAGTGTAATCAGGGGAAGAAGTATTTCTCAGGTCCTGAAAAGGCCAAGCCCATTTTCCAGATGGGGACACTGAGCCACAGGGAAACAAGTAACACCAATAAAGGTGAGCCTAAGATGAAGTCAAACCAGTTGTGATAGTACACACCTGAAATCCTAGTCCTCGAGCGATGGAGGCAGGAGGATCAAGAGTTCAAGTTCACCCTTGGCTTCTTCAGGAGTTCAAGATCATTATGGACTACTTCAAAAACACAAACAAACAAAAGGATTAAATCAGATATGTATGGAAGGTATGGATGTCAGATCCTGCCTCCCAGTTCCCCTGTCTTCCTCGTGATAGTATCAGCCTAGTCCTTCACGACTGTTCCCATCAGTTCCTCAGTTCAGCCTTCCTTTCCTTCCTCCCAGAATCCTTAGCAACATAGGCCGGCCCTCACCCCCCACTCCAAGCGCTCATAAGGAATTGGATTCTGTTTACCCAGCTGGCGCAAGCCAAGCCGGGGTCATGGGACAGTCCCTGGAGAACTATCATCCACTTGGCAGTTGGTACCCCCCTGCTCAGGTCTATAACCCCTTGTCCCCGTTCTAGCTACCCCCTTCCTGAGAGGCTGCACAAGGTGGCTCTTGGTTTCCCAAGAAAGAGGACTAAGCTGTGTCACATCCTTGTTTGCCGCTGCTCTTCCTTCTCCCCTGAAAGCGGAGGTGGCCAGAAAAATACAGAGCCCAGGCTCCACGACTGACCAGTAAGGGCAGAGCAGGGGGGCCTGAACCTGATCCCAGCCCAAAGTGACCCTAGGAGGTGACACACCCTCTCTGAGTACCAGTGTGCTAGTCTGTCAGTTGAGGACAATGGCTGACCTTGACTTGCCAGAGTCCCCATGAAGCACAAGCCAAAGTGAAATTGTTTGTGAATTCAGAGTGCAGTGTGGTTGGCGTTGGTAGCCCTGGCCAGGAGTCCAGAGGCTCAAGGGACAGCATAGTCTATTGTGCGGTAATTCTAGGCGGGTATCTCCACTACTCTGGGAGCGTGTCTACACGCCCATCTTGACTCTGCTGCCCTGTGCTGAAATAAGCCCAGTCCTCACTATAGAGGCACGCCGTACGGAACTACAGGCGGTCATTCTGACAGTCATTTATTGAACACCTGCTGTATCCCCAGAGGAAGTGCGTATCCAAGAGGGTGCGGCGCTCAAGGTCCCACGGTGTTGGATATAATTGAGTTTAAATAGCTCACCTGCAGATGCCGGGGGTGGGAGGAGCTAAAAAGAATGGAAGGGGGCCTGGAGGCGTACCTCAGCTGGTAGAGCACCTGCCTGGCATGCACAAAGCCTTGGATTTTGTTCTCAGCGCCTCATAAACTGAATGACTTGGTGATGGGATGACCTTCCACTAGGCAGGAGGATTGGAAATTGGAAAGAAATTCAGGGTCATCCTCAGCTGCATGACAAATCTTATGCCAGCATTCTCTAGAAACCCTGTTTTAAAATACACACACACACACAGAGAGAGAGAGAGAGAGAGAGAGGCAGAGAGAGAGAGAGAGAGAGAGAGGCAGAGACAGAGAGAGAGAGAAGGAGGAGGGGGAGGGAGAGACAGAGACAGAGATTTAGAAAAGAAATCTTGTTAGGCATTGCTTGTTTGAACTCAGACCATTACGTTCAATTGTACATTGTATCTATTGTATCCTCCATAGTTCACAGAGGAGCAGAGGACTTTCCCAGGATGTAAGAAATGAGGTGTACCCATCGTCACCCCTCTCTTGTGCTCAGGGCAGACACCACAAATAGATCAACCTCTCCAGATGCTATTTCAGGATTCTTCCTCATGTACTCCAGGCAGCCATCACTTGGCTGATGAGAGCTGAGGGGCAAGATGAAACTCTGCAGACTGCTCTAAGGTGGGACCAGATGGTCGCGGCTGGGACCCAGAGCAAGGTGTTCTCTTCCACTCTGCCCTCCCGTATTCTTAGTAAAGTTCACCACGTGTCCAGCTTTGTATGAAACTCAAAGGTGAAGAGAGACTGGTTATCAACAAGAGGTTCAGAGTCAGGGCCTGGGGAGGGGATCCTGTAATTATGGCATGGAAGCATCCTGGGTCTTCAGGGACAAGGCTGGGACGCAGTGTGTGGCTTAGTTATTTTCCTGTTGCTATAATGAAACCCTGGCAAAGCAACTTGTGGGATAAAGGGCTTCTTTTGGCTCACAGTTCTAGAGGGGTAGAACCCATGGAGGCTGGCAGGGTTTGGTGGCAGGGCCCAGGCTGGTCCATCACACACTTCAGCAGTCAAAAACCAGACACAGAGAGAGAGAGAGAGCAGGAAGTAGGGTCAAGCTCAAAGTGTCACCCCTATTTCACTGCCTTCCCAAACTGTGGTTAAGGAAGGCTTCTCGAAGGAGGGGATGTGGAAGTTCCTACTCTGCCAGTAAGCAGATGACAGTTCATGGGGTCCCATGCAGGATTTTCATTCTTATAGGTTTCTTGGAGAAGAAACTTTAAACTGTGAGATCAGGTGATGATGTCACAGATGAGGCCACCAGCCTGGTGAATAGGACTTGGCAGAGCCAAGAAGAGCAAAGATTATGAGACTTGGGTGGTCTGGGGTATAGGATAGAAATCACTAGCCTGTACCCTAGTTAGGCTGAACCCAGCTCTGCCACATAGATTCTGTTGAACTCAGTACTGATGCCTTGTACTCCCTCGGTGTACTGCTAAGTATCTATCCTAGGTCTTGCCGTGTAGACTGGAAGCCCTGGTGGGACAATGCAGGGTCCTGTTTGTTACTAGCTGGGACTTGAGTCTTATCCTGGCACAGTGCCTGGCTGGCTTAGAAAGGTGCATCACGATTGGTGGATGGGTGGATGAGAGGATGGTCAGATGGATAAGTGAATGAGTAGGATAGATGGGTGGAATGGATGACTAGGAAGACGGATGAAGACAGATACGTGATGGATAGGAGGATGGGTGGCTAGGTGAGAAGATGGATGAGAGGATGAACAGGTGGTTAGATGGAATGGATGACTGGGAAGACAGATGAAGAATGGATGGAATAGTGTAGATGGATGGGAGATAGATGGTGAGAGGGTAGATGGTTGGATGGATGCATGGATGGAAAGATGGATAGAAGATGGATGGATGGATAGAAAAATGGATGGATGGATGGATGGATGGATGGATAGATAGAAAAATGGATGGATGGATGGATGGATGGATGGATGGATGGATGGATGGACAGAAAAATAGATGGATGGATGGATGGATGGACAGAAAAATAGATGGATGGATGGATGGATGGATGGATGGATGGATGGATGGATGGACAGAAAAATAGATGGATGGATGGACAGAAAAATGGATGGATGGATGGATGGATGGATGGAAAAATGGATGGATGGATGGAAAAATGGATGGATGGATGGACGGATGGACAGAAAAATGGATGGATGGATGGATGGATGGACAGAAAAATGGATGGATGGATGGATGGATGGATGGATGGATAGAAAATGGATGGATGAGTGGATGGATGGATGGACAGAAAAATGGATGGATGGATGGATAGAAAAATGGATGGATGGATGGATGGATGGATAGAAAAATGGATGGATGGATGGATGGACAGAAAAATGGATGGATGGATGGAAAGATGGATGGATGGATGGATGGATGGAAGAAAAATGGATGGATGGATGGATGGATGGATGGAAAAATGGATGGATGGATGGATGGATGGATGGATGGATGGATGGATGGATGGACAGAAAAATGGATGGATGGATGGATGGATGGATGGATGGATAGAAAAACGGATGGATGGATGGATGGATAGAAAGATGGATGGATGGATGGATGGATGGATAGAAAAACGGATGGATGGATGGATGGATAGAAAGATGGATGGATGGATGGATGGATGGATGGATGGATGGATGGATGGATATAACACCAACCCTCTGCGAAGTACACCATTCTGTAATGATGGTAGGTAGAGGACACTGGGCTCCCTCACACATCTCAGTGACTGATGTCTTATCTAAGTGGTCACCATGTCATTCTTCACAGCTTTCTTAGGACACATGCTTTGCTGTCATTCCTGTCCTGCCATACATAAATGGCCTTGCTCTTCCACTGACTTACAGCAGAACACCTGCTGCTGTTTAACTCTGAGGGCCAAAGAGACCAGGCCCTCAGCACCAGACGTGGGACCTGCCCAGTTCTGCCATCAACCCCTGCCCATCGTCCAATGCCACTTCCTTCTCTGAATCTCACTGTTCTCATCAGCACCACGAAATGATGATAGCCTGACTCTTGAATCACGAGGGCAGAAGCTGGGAAGCAGATTGCTCTGGGAAGGCCCAGACTGAGGTCAGGGCAGGGACAGCCTTGTGAACTGTGTTCCACACACTCCTGCCATATCTGTCACAATAAGGGAATGCCCACTGCTGGGTGAACTCTAGAAACGGAGAGCGTGTGTCTCTGGGGGATCTTATTTGAATGCATAGGGCTCTTCCTGGCATGGACTGAGTTTGGAAGGAAAGAGCCAGGAGGACCCGGGCCAGATCTGAGGCTTCCAGGAAGGGTGTTGGGGGCAACGCGCCGCCTGGGGACTAAGATGCTGGGTTCCCCTCCAAGGAGGCAGGAGGACCCTAAAAATGGAACGAGAAGCTGCCAAAAGCCGCTTTCTTCGCTTTCGACTTACTGCCAAGGAGCGGCAGGACCACAGGCTCTGCAAAGCTCTGCTGGCCCCCTGGGCACTTGTCCCAGAAGCCTAATTACCCTCTCTCTCTGGGCTGCCAGCACACAGATTGAGGGCCGTGGAGCGCTGCATGTAAAACAGGCAGGATGGAGGAATGCCTCCAGTCTTTCACAGGAGGATGCCATGGCACCTCTCAGCCCTCACATTGAACTTGCTTAGAGTCCTGATGAACTCTGACCTCTTCCTGCATCTCATCCTCATGGCCGTCTCAGTCATGGCCACAGTGAGGCCTCCTCCGTAGCCTGTTCACCGTAGTCCATTCCTCATCAAACACATGGAGGGACCCATTCCAACCCACAGGCCACTTTTAAACCCAGCTAGAACCGTTGGTGGTGTCCCATTGTAGGGAAGCCCAGCCTGGTCTCTTCCCCATGGCTATGAGGTCCAGAACTCTGCCTCCTTCCTACTGCTCTCACCCCATCTAAGGGGCCTGCTCCTTCCTTTGCCATCTTCCCATCTACCGGGCCTGCCCCCCCCCTGCATAACTCTCCATGTCTGCCCAGCTTACTCCCCTCGATACCCTCCCCAGCCACCCAGACTTGCATCTCCTCCAACACCCTCTCCTGAGAGGGACCTCAGCAAGCTCTAGTCCTTCCATATACATCCCTTCCATATGTTGTCTGCCCTAGGAGGACCAGCTCAGGTGTCCCCTCAGAGAAGTTCCCAACCCCTGCCCCTCCCCTGCACTCTATAACGATTTCCCTGTATGTTCCTTGTGTGTGCATGGGTGCATACAGAGATCAGAAGGCAGCTAGCAGGAGTCACCTCTCTGCTCTCACCATGTGGGTTCCAGGTATTCAACTCCAGTCGTCAGGCTTGGTGGCAGACACCTTCACCTGCCGATCTAGTGTGCTGCCCACCGTGGATGCGTCGATACCTGTTAGCTGCTCATTCTCCTTGCCTAATTCTAAGCTCCCATGTAGAGACCTAATGTGTTGTTACTGTGTGAGCGGCTGGTGTAGTGGAGATTGGACATAGGACCTCAGGCATGCTAAGTCGATGCTCTACCACCAAGCTACACCCAGAGTGGGTTATCTCCTCTCCTTTTATATATATATATATATATATATATATATATATATATATATATATATATATTTAAGTGTTTGTATGTATTATCTGTGTACCACTTTTCTGCCAAGTGTCCAAGGCCAGGAGAGGGTATCAGATGCCCTGGAGCTGGAGTTACAGATGGGTGTGGGTCTCCATGTTGGGTGCTGAGAACTGACCCTGGGTCCTCTGCATGAAGAGCAAAAGTTCTTACCCGCTGAGCCATCTCTCCAGTCACCCCCTTGTCTGTCTGTCTTCCTTCCTTCCTTTCCCCCTCTTTTCCTTTTTGAGGCATGTGCTATTATGTGGACTTGGTATGTAACCAAGGGTGACCTCAGTCTCCTGATATCCCATCTCCACCTCCTGAGTGCTAGGTTTACAGGTGTGTGCCACCAAATTCAGTTTATGTCGTCCTGGAGACTGAATTCAGGACTTCCTGTGTGTACACTCGGTGGGCTGAGCCATATCCCAAACACCCATTTTTTTACTCCCTCTGTAGCCCAGGCTAGCCTTGAGCTTGTGATTTTATTGCCTCAGCCTCCTGAGTGACTGGGCTTACAGGTGCACGTCATCAACCCCGGCTATAGGTGTCATTTCTGCTGAATGACTGATTTGTTTAAGGAGACATAGATGGTGTGAATGACCATTGATTGAGTCCCTGCAGGCCCATGGCACCGCCCACTTGCAAATCTCACATTCTTCTCTCTATGCAGTGCTCTGCTAGGGAGTGTCCCCACTTCAGAGCTGAGAGAGCTGGAGCTCTGGGGGTTCAAGCAACTCCCCCAAAGCCATTCAGCATCAAAAGGCAGAGATCCAGGTCTGTGACCCCTAACACCCTGCTCTGGGGTCTCTGGTTTTTCTTTTTTTGTTTGTTTGTTTTTTTTAGTTTTTTCGAGACAGGGTTTCTCTGTAGCTTTGGAGCGTGTCCTGGCACTAGCTCTTGTAGACCAGGCTGGCCTAGAACTCACAGAGATCCGCCTGCCTCTACCTCCCGAGTGCTGGGATTAAAGGCGTGCGCCACCACTGCCCGGCTGGGGTCTCTGTTTTTAAAGCAATTGTCAGCAACCTTGTTTCAGGACCAGAGGACGCTCTGAAGACCTTGACCAGGAAAAGCTGAGGCTGACTTTGGACCCCATAGTGTTGTTTTTTTTGCAGGGGTGCCCTGGGATCTACTAGGTGATCACCAGGGGAACAGGAAGCTATACAGGGTGATAGCAAGATCCAGGGTAGGGAACAGGCCCAAGGGAGAGGAGATCACAGGAAGAATAAGTAGCATATGAAGCCAAACATGGTGGTTCATGCTTGTCATCACAGCACATTGCAAGTTCAAGGCCAGCCCAGTCTACCATTGACAAAACAGTAACAAAAATAGCAGCCGTCACCTGGCATGGACCAGGCATTTCCTGAGCCCTCAGTAGTGTTTCCGGTGTCTCCTAAGTAGCGGCCATCTTCTCTACAACCCCAGGAAGGAGAGAATTGTGCCAGTCTCCAGTGGCACAACTGAGGCATGGGGAGGAGGGGTTAGGAATGGGGCGAGACTTGAGGAAGCACAGTCAGGAGGCCTGGTTCCAATGTGCACACAGGTAACCACCACACCAAACTACCGCTCTGTAGAGAGCCAGGCACAGCCTCAGGAAGGTTCCCAACCCAGGGTTAGGTAACCATAGCCAGATATTCCAGGTCCTAACTGATCCAAGCCCTTCAGAGTCCTTAGTTAGGTGTAGAGGGCACCAGGTCCTGCCCAGCCCCTCTGCTTTGAGCCCACTGTTGTCTTCAGGGCACCAGATCCTGTCCAGTCCCCTCCATTCTGTGCCCACTGCAGTCCTGAGGGTGTCAGGTCCTGTCCAGCCCCTCTACTGTGTGCCCACTGTCATCTTGAGGGCACCAGGTCCTGCCCAGTCCCCTCCACTCTGTGCCCACTGCAGTCCTAAGGGTGTCAGGTCCTGTCCAGCCCCTCTACTGTGTGCCCACTGTCATCTTGAGGGCACCAGGTCCTGCCCAGTCCCCTCCACTCTGTGCCCGCTATAGTCTTTTGTTGGCTCAGTTTCCCACACGGAACACAGACCCTTGAGTCGGGCGGCTGGAAGTCCCTCGCCCTTCCCGTGGCCCCTATCATGTGTTGCTGGCTACTCAGATGCTTAGAAACCCAGTGTCATCTGCTATAGATAGAACCCAGTTTCGTCGGGCACTGGAATGAGGGAAGGTGACAGCTGAGCATGCCCATCCCAGATGCATCCCCATTTCTTAGGTGACAAGCTAACCATGAGTGAGAGGAAGCATGTGACATCTGGTTCCTTTTAAACCCCTGCTCCGAGGACTGGGGCGAGGGCTTAGCTGGTCATGTGCTTTCTGTGCAAGCATGAGGATTTGGGTTCAAGCCTCAGCACCCCACAGAGAAAGTCTGGCACGTGATCTGGGAGATGGCTCAGCTGGGAAAGGCACTTGCCACCAAGCCTGAAAACTTGAGTTCTATTACCAGGAGCTACCTGGTGGAAAGAAAGGACAGACTCCTTCAAGTTCTCCTCTGACAGCCACACATGTGCTCCCCGCCCCCCCAGTAAATAAATATCTTAAAAGTTAATTGATTTAAAGAACTAGTTGTAGGGGCGTGCATTTGTATCTCAGCACTGGAGAGACAACAGGAGGATCCCTGGGGCTCACTATTAAGCAGACTAGCCTAATTGGCAAGCCCCAGGCAACTAGGAGACCCTATATCAAAAAACCACGTGGAACGTACTTTTAAAAAAAGTCTAAGAAATGTCGTCTGAGATTCCTTGTAAATGTAAATTTGCTCCCCCCCCCCCCACGTATACATGCAACCACACAAACACATATGAACAAGCACATACACATCATATGCTCCCGCCACATATATATACAATCAAATAAACACATATGCAAATGCCACACACATACCTGTGCACCCACACAAACACACACACACACACACACACACAAACACACACACATACAAACACAGATAATCAAATGAAAATAAACTCCTGCTCTGCCACATGGGACTGGTGACACTGGGCAGGTGACATCCCCCTTCGCACCTGGGTTCCCTATTGACCGAGACTATTACAGTATTCTTTGATATCCTGTGAGTTCATCCACATAAGGGTACTTAGGACATGGCCTGGCCCAAAGGGAGCACCAAGCAGAAGCTCTTATTTATCAGCAGAAGCTGTTATTTATCAGGTTACAGTGCTGAAATACTAGTACTGACCTCTTGCAGCCGTAAAGAATCTCTCAGCCGGGCGGTGGTGGCGCACGCCTTTAATCCCAGCACTCGGGAGGCAGAGGCAGGCGGATCTCTGTGAGTTCGAGGCCAGCCTGGTCTACAGAAGCTAGTTCCAGGACAGGCTCCAAAGCCACAGAGAAACCCTGTCTCGAAAAAACAAAAATAAAAAAGAAAGAAAGAATCTCTCCCAAACAGCGTTTCCGTCGGGTCAGCGGATGCGAGGTAGGACGGACACTGTGATCTGAAGTCCTCACTCGGTGACGAGTGGGTTCTCTCCGTGGGCTGTCGTTCACCAGAAGTTGTTTCCCCGCTATTCATCCTCGGTTTTCTTAAGGATTAGAGCCCTTCTCTGTGGGTGCTGAGCTAAGTGCTTGTCAATTTTATGAGCTTTCAAAGCCACTTTTCGGAACAATCAGCACCCGTGTTTATAAGGGCTGAGATAAGAGAAGGGTTTATGAGATTAGAAAGTTGTCATCATCCCCTGCATTAACATTGGCTCCTCTCAGTTTCTTCCACTGTTACCAAACCATGGCGCAGGCAGGGAACAGCAGCCCCAGGCCCCATAAACACGATCTTCAAATAAAGGGGACATTTAGGGGCTGCTCAGCTGAGGCTCTGTTGAGTGGCGATTGCTCCAAAACACGACAACTGGGCGACTTTATGGTAAAGTCTCCCGGCTGCTGACCTAAGATCACTCACACGACAAGTCTCTGCTGCTGGCTCGCTTATAGTTTTCAACTTTTGACCTTTTAAAACTGAGAGGGTGTGGGCTCTCCGTGTCCACATGAGTGTTTGTAAGCAGTGTGGCAATGCGTGTGAGTACATGCGTGCGTGCATGCGTGTGGTGTGTGTGTGTGTGTTTTCATGTGTTCCTATGTGTGAAAGTCAAGGGCAGCCTCAGGTGTCATTCCTCAGGAGCTGTCCAGCTTGGCTTCTTAAGTCAAGGTCACTCACCAGCCTAGAACTTGGCCTGTTCTCCACCAGCCTAGAACTTGGCCTGTTCTGCCTGACTAGTAGGCCCCCAGGAATCCTCCTGTCTCCACCTCCCCAGCACTAGGAATACAGATACATACCACTATGCTAGATTTTTATATGGATCATCGGGATTGAACTTGGGTCTTCATGTTTGTCTATCAGTCATTTTACCAAATGAGTTATCTCCCTAGAAGCAGCTTTAAGTGTGTGTGTGTGTGTGTGTGTGTGTGTGTGTGTGTGTGTGTGTTTGGTGTGTACATTTCAATTGGAGTCCAGAAGAAGACATTAGATTCCCTGGAGCTGTAGTTCCAGGTGCTCATTGTGGTTGTGCATAGTCCGGAGTAGGTGCTAGGAACTGAACTTGGATCCTCTGCAAGAGTAGTACCCGTTCTTAACCACTGTGCCATCTCTCCAGCCCTAGAAAGCAGCTTTTTAAGAAGCAATTTGTCCTGGGGAGTGTTTGCAGTCAGGCGAACCTGAAGGAGCCTGTGCAAAGGCACACACCACCAGGTCCCCACTCTGCTTTCCCAGTCGAAAGTAGCATTATCTCCTCCAGTCAGTGGACTCCAAGTTCCAGGCTGGAGGGAGTCTCATGGCGTCACCTGTTCCCCTTGTCCTACTGGCCCTGGGTCTCTCCAAACTAGACTCAGGGTTCTGGCTACAGGAAGGAACTAGAGGCTCTCCAGCCATGCTGTTTCCCAGGTCTACGCCTTTGCTGGGCTGTTCTGTCTGCCCAGCACTCTTTCTTGCCTCCTTTCATTCTTTTGTCTTGCTTTATCTCTCAAGCCTGCTCAAGTGCCAGCCCCTCCCAGTAACAGCAACATCTAAGGCCATCTCCCAGAGAATGGAGAGATGGCTCCGTGGTTTAAGAGCACTGGGATGGCCATGAACACACCGTGTAGCTAAGGACGACCTTGAATTTCTGATCCTTTTACCTCCACCTCTTAAGTGCTGGGGTTTAGTTATATCGCCCACACCCAAGGCAATGCTGGGGGTCAAAGCCAGGGCTTGTGCGTGTGAGGCAGGCAGGCACTCTTGCAACTCAGCCCCAGACCATTGGTCAGCTTTAGTTAACAGAGAAGCAGACTGGTTACAGCAGAGAACGGGCTGCAGATGTGGGGAAAGAACACTGGAGAAATACAGGGGAGACTGGGAAAGGCTGACCTGAGAACCGGCCACCCAAACAGCAAGGCTGCTGGGGTGTGAGCTGAGGACACTGGGTCTAGGACCCCTGCAAAGGACTGCCTTCCCAATGCCTAGAAGATAAAACTCTAGACACACACTTGTGACACGATGGTCACCTCCTGTTGCCTGAGTCCCTCCATGCATCCCATTCCTGACCCCTCTGCCCTGCCTTTACCCCTCAGGCCTTTAAGCACACTGTTCTGTCTCACATGAGGTCCTTGTCTCTTCTGGCCTTGGCCAGCTCCTCTTCATTCTTTAACACCTTGTCCAAATGACCCTGCCTCTGGAGAGCCTTCCATGACAACCCCTGCTTATCATGCTCACTGTCCTCTGCCAGACGGCGTCAAGGCTTGGTACTGTGGTGTGTTCCATGCTGTGACAGGTTCCTTCCACAGAGGTGGGCAAAGGACAGCCACAAAGTGGTCACTGGGAAAAGGCCATTCTGATGGTGGACCCAAGTCTCTCCTGGCCTGGAGGGCAGAGCCCAATAAGATTAGAAGAGTAACCTCTATTTCCCAGGGACTGAGATAAGACAATGCTGTAGGCAGGAGGGGCCGACAGGACTCTGTAGTGCTCTAGCCGTGGCTGCTGGCAAGGTCAAACCTGAGGTATTATCCCAAGTATCCCCTGTACTACTAAAAGATGGTTCCAGCAGAGAACAAACCTGACATATCCTACCCGCTGTTACTCGGTGACTTCCTTATTGGGAGCTCCAAGGGAGCAGAAGGACGCTGGCTGGCATTCCCTTCTGTCTTAAGGCCTACAACCGCATTGTATTTTCAGCAGCTTTTGGCTTGTGGTCAACTCAGACCCCCAAATCTCTTCCCCGGGATGCCTGCCAAGCCACATCATGTACATTTGATTTATGGCTTAGGTTCGCCGAGGCTACTCATGCTCCCCAGAAGCCAACAGGAGTAGGGTGATGGTTTCTGTACCCCCGAGGAGAGAGCCTCCCTGTGGCTGTGAGTCAGCTCCCCTCCCTGGTGTATTTCCTAATCCTTGCTCCCTGAGGTGTTCAATACTGAGTCCTTTCCTGTCAGGTTGTAATTAGCATTCAAGTCAGAGGCACCCAGGATCCAAGCAGACAAACCTCACAGGAAGTGGTGGTTCTGAAAACCATCCAGGGGAAACAGGGAGAGAAACAGACAGGTGTGGAAGGCTGAAGCCACTGTGTGTGGCATTTATGTGTCCCATGGATGGGATTGAGTGACACTGAGCCTGTTTCTCATCTGGAAAATGACTGGTAGAGTGGCAAATCCAAGTGTCCTGGCGTGGTTGGGACAGAAGATCCTGGTGAAAAATCACTTCTAGGGCATCATTGTTTCTTCTGTCTGGGGCCACAGAGTAAGAACAGATAGGTACTCGGCACCCAGTACTCTCCCTCTGACTTACATCCCTGACTCAGATAAATTCCCACAACCCCAAGGTTGGTTACATCTCTTTCCCCCATGTTGTCATTTATTTATTTTTGAGACAGTGACTCTCTTTAGCCCAGACTGGCCTTGAACTAGTGACCTTTTTGCCTCTGTCTCCCAAATGCTGGGATTACAAATGGGGAACCACCTGTACCTTGCCGAAGTATTAACTTTAACTTATTTATTCTGAATCAGCGTTTCACATAGCCTGGGCTATATAGCCAAAAATGGCCTTAAACTGATTCTTCTTCCTCTGCCTCTGAAGTTCTGGGGTTACAGGCAGGCACCCATCGCTCCCAGTTTGTGCCATGCTGAGGTATTGAACTAAGGCCTTCGTGCGTCTGGGCAAGTCTCTACCAACTGAGCCGCATCCTAACTTTTATTTATTTGTTCTTGTCTTTCTCTTTGTTGTGTCAGGGGTACAACGCAAGACCTCCTGTGTGCTAGGCAAGTGCTATCACTGACTTCCCCTCAGCCAAGGTGTTGTTGCCTTTTAATTGTCATGGTTCCTCCAGTGCTTGCCCTGGTGTCCCTCCCAGCCCTCAAGTCTCTGCCAACAGCCATCACAGCAGGGTACATGGTTTCCCTGGTTCCTTACCTCTTTCTTTTGTCTCACTCCTTAGCCGCTCCCTTCTGTGAGGGCAGGGTCCACAGCTCCTCACTGTAGGCTAGCACCTGGCCCAGGCTAAACGGTTTATACAACGGTATATACAAACCATTTAGGACTTTTATGGAACATTCTAATGGAGTTAACAGTGAAGTGTGCGCAGAGATGCGGAAAGAGAATTGCTCATTCTCCATCACGAACAAGGTGCTGTTCCCTTGCTGGGCCTCAGTTTCCCTCGCTGTCAAACGAGACTAGGGGGAAAAAAACTTCTTCTTGAAGTCTGTTTGACTCTGAATGATGACTTGGGAAGGGACAAGGGACAGAACCACCGAGTGACAGGCTGAAGAAGTCACCTGCCAGGAATCTCTCTCACTCTGTCAATGTCACCACTGGCCTGGAAAAAAACGAAAACAAAATAACCACCCCACACAGGCCAGGGCCTGTGAGCTGACACTCCCGCCCCAGCCCACTGACAGAGTCTGAAAGGTGCAAAGCAGCTGCCTCTCCGGGTGTCCCAGACTTTGTTGCCTTAACCCAGCTCACCAAGCAGGTAAAAAATTCCAGACATGTTCTCTGCTGACAGCTAATTGTGTCCTTTATTAATGAGCCTGGTTTTCTTGGGGCGGGGGTAGGAGGGAGGCTAGCCTCAGCCCAGGGCTCCCTCAGGTGGGGCCAGGACCAGATTTCTGGATACAGTAGTAGAGGGACGGCTGCAGGAGGTGACCCAGAGAGAGAGCTCCAGCTGGAGAGGGGAGGGAGCCTCCTTAGGACCCCCAGCCGCAGCAGGGGTGACAGCGGCCCAGGGTCTGGATCTCAGTGTGGTCACCGAGGTACAGTGAGCTACGCAAAGGATACTGACAGCTCGCCCATTCTGTCACCAGGCCTGGGACACCAGGCCCCATCTCTATGACCTATTCCACCGCGTGGCAGTACAGCAGCCAAATGTGCCTGGGGGCTTGGGGCTGGCCCTGCCAGATGTGTCACGCTTTCTGGACACATCCGGCTTCCCCGTGGGCACATGGTGATTATTATTTAACACTAACATTCCAGCTGCCAGTGAGTTCCAGCACTGGGCGGCACCCATCTAGAGATGCTTGTCATACAGAGTCTCCGGCTGGGGGTGAGGGGACACCCAACTCTTCCTTTCCTCAGAAGGATGTATGTAGTAGGTGGTGTTAACTCAGTAATAGGAGAAGAACTTAAACCAGGCAGGCAGATTGGCGTGTGCAAAGGCCCTGAGGCTAAAGGAATGCTGGAAGAGAAGTCCATTGAGGAAGAGGGAACCTTCTGAGTTACTGATTTTATTTATTTATTTATTTGTTTGTTTATTTATTTTTACTCCAAGTGAGGTGGGTGTGTTGTTCATGAGCAGAGCTTCCTGAATTGTTTCCTGTTCTTTGGGCTCTCTATACCCACCCCCAGCCCCTGCCCCACCTACAGCCTTACCCCTACTCCCATCTACAGCCCCATCCATGCCTCCCCCCCACCCCTACCCCCACCACAGTATGGAGAGCTGCCAGCAGCTCCTAAAGTAGAGTGAAAAGGAGGACAAGGACAAAAGCCAGAAACGTTGTCAGGAGGCTGCCAGCAGGGTCCTGTGCCTCCTCTGTCTCTCTTTTTCTCCACGGTAACTGACAGTGTGGTCTTAGGTACGGTGCTAGCCCTGTCTGTGTGGTGGAGTACACAGTCGTAAAGCAAGGTAGGTACTTAGACAGCGTATCCTAAAAGCTCTGTGAGTTTGATTTCCCCAGACCCCCTCCTGCCTCTCCAGCACCACCTACCTCCCAAGAGCCTTGAACTTTATGCTTCAGCAGGCCCTGCACTATTCTGAGCTCCTGGCGCACACGCTACGCCATTTCCCACCTCCTGGCCTCCACACAGCCTCCGCCTCCGCCTGCGGAGTCCTCTCCCACCTGCAACTCCCATCTAAGCAGACCTCTAGCTCGAAGGACACTTTCCGCAGGGCATCCACTTTCTCCTTGCTCCTGGGCAATGTTCCCTGATGGAAAGAATACGGAAGGAAGTGGGTGCAGGGTTAGAGCTGCCTTCCAGTCCAGCTGCAGCACAAACTAGACAGATGTTCAGCCCGTTTCCTCATCTCTCTCCCCCTCGGGGCCAAGGAGAAGATGCAGTGGCGTCCTAAGCCCCTGCCCTGTACCTGGCAGCTGCTAGGACCCAGATCAGTCTCATTACAGAGGGAAGACAAAGAATGGACGTCTACTAGGGTGATCATGATGGCTAGTGTAGCCCCGGATCCCTGGCATAGCTCCAGCTCCGCCCCCTCCCATAACCTGCAGCCCAGGGGTCCGGAGTGTTGTTCTCCTGTCCATGCCTCCCTCCTCCACCAGGGCCTGGTCAGCCTATGCCCCAAAGCCTGCAGCAACCACAACCACACGGCCCTTAGAAATGTCCTTAATTGCTTCAGTGCGGGGAGTCACCCTGCAGGCAGATAATTAAAAAGTTCAGAGCTTGATTAATTGAGAGGAAATTGGAGGAATGGGGCTGCCTGCTGGGTGGGTAGGAGCTCTGGCCTCTTGGTGGGGAGCTGGGATATCTTGAAAGAAGGAAGGCTGTCAGGGACCCGGGGCCTGACTTAGGGTCTGGGGACTGAAAAACCTGAGCTGCCAAATGTCCCCAGTCACCTTTGCACACCGTGGAATCCCATGTCTAGCTTTCTCAAACTCTGTGAACTCTGTCCCTGCATGCCACTACAGAAGACCAGGCGACATGAGCCATCAGACTTGGGGGCTGTGGCAGAGTACTGATTCTGTGCCAGGTGGCTCAGGGACTTTCCTCAAGAGGTTCCCAGCAGGTGGAGGAAGAAGTTGGGATTCTTAGTGAGCCAATTGCCAGGGGCATGGGAAGGGGTTTGGGGAATCAAAGTGGCTCAAAGACCCTGGTCCACAGGTAAGCTAGCTAGCCTTAAGTGTAAGTCTTTACCTTCCAGGGCTATGCTCACCTCCCAGGGCTATGCTCACCTCCCAGGGCTATGCTCACCTCCCAGGGCTATGCTCACCTCCCAGGCCCTTGGCTACGTGTGCTGTTTCACAGGCCACTTCTTTTCCTTATTATCCTTCACTTTGAAAATGGGGACAACACTAGCCAGGCATGGTGGTCTAGATCCGTCATCCCAGGTACTCGGGAGGTTGTCACGGGAGGATTGTAAGTTTAAAGCCTATCTGGGCTATAGAGTCTTAAAAGAAAAAGAAAAAAATAAGAGCAGGGGTGCAGATCAGTGGTAGAGTGCTTGTCTTGTGCACGCAGGTTCCTGGGCTCAGTTTTGCAGAAGAATAAAATGGGGGGGAGGGGGTGGTCACCTCCTTGTGTACAGGACAGTCGTGAGCCAAGTGTGGCTGGAGAAGTTCCTGCCCAGCTCCAGGCATAGCTGGGCCCACAAGGATAGCGAGGAAGCTGTCTCCCTGCCTGCCGAGAGCTTCCGTGTGGCTTCACAATCGAGTTGGAGGACCCGATTGGGCATCCTGCCTGACTTGGCCCAGGAGACTTACTACTAGTTAATCCAGGTGGTAAAACCAGGGAACAACAGAATATCAAAGTCCTTATGCCCAAGGCTGACTGGAACCCTTCTGCTCAGCTCAGCCACAGGGACTCCACCAGCCCCTCCCTGACCCAGGCACAGCACCAGACCCTGGCAGCATGGAAACCAGTCTTCTCACAGTACAAAGTGAAAAGACAGAACCTCATGTTGCCTACAGACAGAGTCTGGCAGCCAGGGGTGTCAAAGGTGTGGTCCCTCCAGCACCTACCTTGCCAGGTACAGAACTAAAGAAATGGCCTGGCTCCTGATCCAGCCACCCATCTCTGTTCTCAGAATTCTTACCTAGAAAAGTCCTTTCCCCACCTGGAACCTGGAACTTTCCAGTCAAGGAAGCCACTGCTTCCCAGATCCCAGAACCTACCCCTGTTTTCCTCCACTGCATCAGGCGGAGAAGCTGGCTGAAGGAAGGCATGGAACAGCCCAACCTGGGCCTTTGGTCTCAGTGTTGTAGTTGTGGTAGATGCCTGTAGCCCAGCCTGAACTTCTAAGGACAGGGGCTGTGTCCGCTGCCCTGCGTTTCCAGGCTTGGTGCAGCAGGCAACGGCCGGTGAGTGCAAATCCTAAACCTGACGCCAGAAATCCTATTCTCAGAAGCTTTTCTAAGGCACAAAACAATTTAGAATACTGTGTCAAATGCCCTTCAGGTGATGTATGTAAGGTGTGTGTGAACATGAATGAATTCATGTTCAGACTTGGGTCTCAAGAGCTCATTGCGTTTGCAAATATTCTACAATCTGAAATCTAAAATACTTCCGAACCTACGTTATTTCCAGCAAGGGTGGCTCTGCCTCAGCCATGGCAGCAAGCACTGTTTTGTACGCAGCACGGAGCCAGCACCGTTCCAAGGCCTGTACTACCCACTCATTTAACTTCGCCCAACAAATTCAAGTTCCATATTATCATTATTCTCGTCACGCTCTCACGAAATAAGGCCTGAAAAGTTCAGGTAATTTGCCTGAGGTCACACAGTTAATGAGGGGTAGGACCAGACCTGTATCAGCTCGACAGTCCATGCCCAGATCCCGACTCATCAGAGCTCTCTGCTGGGGAGGGGGATGACAGGTAGAACGTGGGGGGGGGGAGATTCTACAATGTCACCAAGAGCCTTCTGCCCAGAGTGCTCCCAGAAGAAACTCTTTCCAAGTACCCTCCCCCAAGCCACCTAACACATCAGGCCAGACTAAGCAGCTGACTCGAAATGGCATCAGTCATCTTTGGTACTAAACCAGCATCCCCCTCGAAGAAGGGGGCAGAAGTTGCAGGCCAGCTACCAAGGATCACTTGGTGCCAATTAGCAGGCCCACCATGCCAGGCCCAGATGGAGCCCTGCCTCTACCGGCTTGGGCCTTATTTGGTCAATTATCACCTATCCCCGGAGCCCAGGGGGCAGGCAGGGAGAAAATCTGCTTCCTTGCAATCCTCCTCCCGTCTCCGGCCGGCTGCCATCCGCTCGCCTGGCGAAGCACTCTGGACATCTGCAGAAGAAGGCAGGCACAGACTGCCTAGACTAATGTCCCGGGCTAGAGGGCAGACCTCTGCCTCTGTCCTGCTGGATGACTGTCCTCAATAAGCCAGTCTCCAGCTCCGGCACTCGACACCTGACCTTGCGATCATTTCCCTAGCCGGCGGTATTTGAGTTCAAGGATTCAAAATTACTCAACCTAGAAGTCCAACTCCAGCCCTGCCATTTTTGATTTCCTAGCTACTTTAAGGTGGCCAGTTATTCCTTTGAGCCTTGGGAGGTGTGTGTGTGTGTGTGTGTGTGTGTGTGTGTGTGTGTGTGTGTGTGTGTGTGTGTTGGGCAGGGCATCTGTTCTGCCAGGGCACACACATGAAGAGGTCAGAGGACAACCTGCTAGGATTAGTTCTATCCTTCCACCAAGTGGGCCTCAGGAATCACACTCAGGCTGACCCACTAAGCCCATCCTGCTGACCCCTGGTTTCCTTTTCTATAAAGTCCAAATGATAACTTCACCAAACACTGATGTGCAGTGACATGAATCAAATGAATGAGTTCAGCCACACCGGGCTGAGCACTGACTCGTCCCCTTGAAGGCTCTGGGCAGTGGCAGTTCTGCTATCAGAGCTTGCTGGAGGCTTGGAGCCCCCAGAGTCACAGAGAACAGGCCCTGAGTTTGGGAACTTTGTGCGTCTCATCCATCTGACCTCTGGGAGCTGCTCATCCTTCCAGTGGCATCCGCTGGAACACCTACTGTGTGCAGGGGGTTACGCTGGCACACCTACTGTGTGCAGGGGGCTACGCTGGCACACCTACTGTGTGCAGGGGGCTATGCTCGGCCCTACCCCATCCACCACTCACCAGCCAGGAGTCACCTCACCCGCCGGGACCGGCTCTGATTTGTATTGGGGAGCTTACATGACAGCTGTGCATGTCTCCAACAGCACAGTGGCCCTGGTCTCGGGCCGGTCACCTGGAGTTGGCTCTCGGGGAAGCACACACAGTACACAAACACAAATGTGGGTGGGGCTTCTCCCTTGCTAACCAGCAGCACAGGTCGGTGCTGGCCGGCTGCTAGGCAGAAATGGGAAAAGCAGTACAGAAGTGCTCTGAGGAGAAGGAGCAGGCTCAGCAGCCGGGCTGCCAGAGTACCTGTGAGTGGCTGAGAAGTGGCCCCTCGAGCTGAAGTGTCTGATGGGGTCAGGGGTGGAGATGTGGATCAGTTGGTAGAGTGTTGGTCTAGCAGATACGAAGCCCCAGGTTTGATCCCTAGTACCGAATAAATCAGGTGTGTGGCGGCACAGGTCTATAATCCTGTCACTCAGGAGGTGGGTGTGGGATTAGAAGTTCAAGGTCATCTCCGTCTCCAGCTACACAGTGATTTCAAAGTCTGGGCTACAGGAAAAACTGAAAACAAGTGGCCAGTGGGACTACAAGCCTTCCTGGCTGGTCTCAGACTTGGGAATTTGGGGACTCGGGACTTAGAATTTAAGAACTGGTCACCCTAGCAGACAGGCCCGGAAGACAGAAAGAGTATGTGTCCGTCTGCACACTGAAGTGGGTCTGATGGGTCACGAAGATGCGGGTGGCCCACATCCCTCCCTGTTTCTCTGTCCAGTGAGGATGTATTTCTCCATTGAACCAGTACCTCCTGGGGTCCCACTGAGGCTGGGAGCTTCTTTAGCATCTCCAGCATGGGACCTGCAAGCCCCTGGCCGCCGCTGTCTAATGCTGGTCCAAGCTGAGGGTCGCTGAAGGGAAAGAGTCTGAGGCAGAGGCCAGCATAGCTTTGGCGCTTTAACAATGTCGAAGTTTCACAATAGTCTAGCTGGCCTTCCTAAGGCGGTAGGCAATCTTTGGGTAAAGCAAGCCTAGCACCAGGCAGGGGGTACAGCCTAGCAGAGGCCTGGAAATGAAACCCACAAGGCCTAGAGCTCCATGGAGAATGGGATGTTAGGAAGTAGCCAGGAGACTCTTGGAGCTGACTCCTTGGGCCTCGTGGATCTGTTCTGAGTCAAACAGCATTTGGCCACTGAACGGCTGTGCAGCAGATCCCTGCCGTGTCTGTGGCGGGCTGGGGGGGGCAAAGGTTGGACAGGGAGACCCCTGAGCACTGGGCACTGCTCAGGTTCAGATGCTTGCTCTGCACTCAGATCTGAACCTTTGCATGTGGCAACCAGGGATTGGGGCTTGGGAGCCAGCCCAGACCTCTGTTGGGGGTCAGGGGAGGAGGGGGAATCTGAGTCTCAAGAGCTTTGACTACGTCTCTCTGTGCCTCAGTTTCTCCAAATACCAAGAGAAGCCTTGAACTACTGTTCTTCCCATTGCTCTGTTCATCCATCTGGGCAACTGGCAAGGCCTCCCGGGTAAACAACCCACCGGGCATATGGATTCATAAGAAAGCCATGAAGGCAGGCACTCAGGGAGACTTACTGGAGTAGGTACCAGTGACCAAGGCAGGGCAGTCTGGGTGGCAAGGGCACCATGTGTGAGTGAGTGTGGAGGGACACGGAGTGGATGTCAAGGCAGGAGAGATGGGCAGTGCCCCAGCTTGAAGTCTATGGGACCCTGAAGATCTTGGACTCCTTGAGGTGGCTCTTGGGACAGCAACTGCCCAGTGAAGCGTTCTGCACACACCTCTGAATTCCCCTGCTCAGAGGAGCTCATCCAGGGGTTTTAGTGCATTCACGGAGCAGTTCAAACACCACCACAATCGATTTCAGGATGTGCTCATTGCCCCCAAAGTAAGCCTGTTACCCATTAGGAGCCATTTCCCCTTCTCCCCTGTCCCCTGCCCTTGGCTGCCACACATCGACTTCCTGTCTCTTCAGATGCGGCTCTTCTGCCTGCGCCTCTTTCCTATAAATGGAACCGTACTTTTGTGACCGGCTTCTTTGAGAGAGAACAATGTTTTCAAGGTTCCCCAGTGGGAGCACGAACCTGGGCTTCATTCCTTTTTGCAGCCAAATAATATTCCATTGTCTGCTGCTGCTTCTCTTTCTGTGACATGGAACAACTTGTATGTTAGAAAGCTGGCTTGGGAGGTTGGGCAGGAGGAGGCCAGATGGTCCTGCCAGGCCAAGGAGTGGGTGGGAAAGAGCTTTCTAGATGCCTGCAGGGGTGGGAGCTGGCCAAGAAGAGGCAGGCATGGGACCCTGCTGTGGAGGGAAGACCTGGTAATTGAGTGACTGCAGGGGGTGGGAGGTGAGGAGGTACAGGCAGGCAAAGGGGTTCTCCTGGTGACCGGGTGGAGAATGAGGCGACCTCCCAGGTTGAAGAGGAGAAGGTTTGAGGAAGTTCAGAGACTGAAGGTGGTTGTGTGGGGGAGGTGGCTGCGGACCCGGCTAGGATCAGGCTGGCCTGGGACACAGTAGCCCAGCACAGCAGCTGGGAAGGTGGTCCAGATGGCTGGCATGGCACAGAGGGGAGAGAGCAGCCACCTGCCAGGCAGACGGGAACTGGCCGGCAGACGGAACAGGCACTGAACACTGTACACGCTCCGATGAGAGAGCCAGGAGGAGCTCAAGCTAGGGGCCAAATCCTTGGGTTTCCTTAGGGTAGTTCTAGACCCTCCCACAAGCCCCCACGTTCCCACGTACAGAGAAGGACACAAACTCTGAGAGGCTAGCCCTGAGTGGGTGTTAGCCTGCAGCCGCTATGGCTGCGACACCCCAGGATCCCTGGACCATGTCAAGATGGTAGCCCTGTTATACTCCACCGCAGCAAGAACTCGTGAGTGAGGAGTCGGGGTCACAAAGCCAGAGCTGCAAGGGTGCCCAGAGAGTGTCCATAGTAGCAATTGTCTATCCACCTCCTCTCCGCCAACACTTGGGGGCGGTGGATGGAAAAGGAAGTCAGTCTGGACTCTAAGATACAGAGGGAACAGAGGAGCCAGACGGCCTGGGGCTGACCCCAGCTCTGCTGCCAAAGCCCCATCCTGAGACGGTGCCTCTACCTCTTCGTGCTTTCATTCCCGTGCCTGGATGTGAGAGAGGCAGGGTGGCTGTTAGCCTCAGTCAGCTTCCAGAGAGGGGAATGGCCAAATCCTCAGGACAGAGCTACCTCTCCAGGGGACTCGGAACTGTTGCTGTATGCATGTTGGTACCATGGGAACCTCCTTGGTGCTGTCATTGGAGCCTGGCTGTTTGTGATGAAGAACCCCTTGTGTTCCCTTAGAGCTAGGGTGGCCTTTGATTAGTTCGGTCACCATCTTTACTGACCTGTGTCCTGGAAGCCAGCAGGAGAGGCAGGCCTGAAAGGGGCTGTTTCCCCATGTCTATAGGGAGTTGTGGTTGGCTTGGTACAGAGCAGAGCCCCTTCTCTGCCATGTCTGGTGCTGTGTTCCCTGTAAAGGCAGGAAATTTTTTTCACCAGTCAGGACGCTGCAGTCCAGAGAGGTCAATTAACTCATCAGAGGTCACTCAGCAGCTTGGTTTTGAACTAGGTGCATGTGTGTCCAATGCCAAGGTTGCTCTAACCCCCTTGTACAGACCTGAACCAGCAGGATGGTCTCAGGAACTCTAAGTGCTATTGCCCTGTTTCATGGACACGGAAGTGGGTTAGGTCACTGGTCACACTACACACCCAGATGGATAGGGGATTCTCCAGGCGGCCTGCTTCCTAAACCATGTTCACTGCTATCCTAACTTGGTAATTCTCTAAAGTTCTCTTCCCACTGAAGCAGGCAGCTTCAGGAAGCATTTATAGAGCACTTGCTGAATACCAACTTGTTAGTTAGGCAGAATCCAAGCAGTGGTCACTCAGTGCGGCTCTGGTTCTGGGGCAGCTGAGAAAATGGCCAGGAAACCCTGTCCATAGCTCATTGTGGCAGGAGGGTATAAAGCCTTTGCAGTTCAGGTTTTGTATCAAGCCCCAGAAAAGGCAGGGTCTCAGACCTGGAGGCTCAGCTGGCAGAAGATGAGTTGCTAAGAATTGCTAAGACTAGGACTTGAAAAGTAAACACCAGACACCCAGGGCTGGAAAGATGGATTAGGACCATGTATGTTAGCTGTCTGTATACAAGGAAATGGATGTTCAGAGAAATGCAGTCGCTTGCTGAAAGTTGCACAGCACCCAGACATGGAATCGATGTCTTCCAGATGAGGACCCCTGCCTGTAGGTGAACTAGCAGCGTCTCATCCCAGGGAGTTTTTCCTCTGGAGTTCTTTCCCATCCACCTCCTCACTTAGAGACTGAGAGAGACAGGGCCCTGCCAGCAACCTCTGGATTCCCTTCCCGGGCCAGCAGAAATGAGAGCATGGATTTGAAACCACCCACACTCCCATGGCTGCCTGCCGTAGAACCTAACCCATGCATGTCCTGGCTGCAAGGCTGCTGCTCATCAAGAGCCTGTGACCATGCTGCTCTGGAGTACCAGGTGCTGACTGAGTGTGGGCACTGCCCCCTCAGGCTGAACCTGGTACTGCAAACCCCTTTATTTTAACCCATTGGCCAAGCTACCTAACTTGGGTTATATCAGGCATCATACATATGTGTGCAGAATGCTCACCTTAGGATGGCACTTTCACAAATAAGGAACCTGCATCGCAGAGTGGTTAAACCACTTGCCCAAAGCGACACAGACAGGGACTCAGACTCAGGTCTGTGTGACTCCAACAGTGTCCTTAGCATGTACCAAGTCATTCACAGTGCTGTCTAACTGCCCAGGATTCTGTAACAAAATCGTTGTTTGTGATCTAGAGCCCTATTACCTAGTTCCAGGCTAGTTAGCAGCTAACCAGGTTAGGAATCCAGATTGCCGAGCCCCTCCAGGCTGAGGTACAGGACAGTAAGGGGAGGTGGTTGAGGATGCTGAATCCACAGGCAACTTCAGAGACAATAATAACAGCTCCTCTGGAAACCCTGGGCCAGAGCCAGACTGCCAAGCTGCACCTGAAACCCCAGAACTTCGGGAGCGGGGTCCCCAGGACCATGATCAGGGATCTCTCATATTGCAGCCTCTGTTCATCTCACCTGGCCTCCTCAGTGACCCTCCCTGTGTTCTCTCCCAGGTTGTCCATCGGGAACCTTCAAAGCCAACCAGGGGGATGAGGCCTGTGCCCACTGTCCCATCAACAGCCGCACCACCTCTGAGGGCGCCACCAACTGTGTATGCCGCAATGGTTACTACAGGGCTGACCTGGACCCCTTAGACATGCCTTGCACAAGTACGTTCTCCCCCACCCCAGTACGCTCACGGGAAGGCTCAAAGCAAGGGGGATGGCTGGGAGCAGCTGGGTGCCTGGCGGAGGAGGGTGTCTAAAGCCATTCCTGTGTCTGCGCTACACATTGGCATCCGACTTCTACCCCCTTCCACTCAGTCACGAGGAGGATAAAGTCAAGGTCTCTATTCACAAAAGGACAGGAGGAGGCTTGGCAGAAGAGCCAGGTGACACATGCAACAAAGGCTGCAGCTGCAGCCTCAACCTCAGGTCAAAGGTCAACATACGCTTGGAAAACAGCAATGTTCTATCCCCTATGTCGGTCAGGGGTGACATTCACAGAGCTGACCCCAGGGGCTTAGACCACACAGACCTATTCTGTCATGTGAAAGATGAATTCATGATGGCCTCTCAGGCATCTGGCTTTCCCCTTATGGTCACTTCTAGCACAGCTACTGAAATTCCAGCCATCTCTCTCTGTCTCTCTCTGTGTCAGTCAGTCTGTCTCTCTGTCTCTCTCTCACACACACACATACAGAGAGAGCAGCGGCAGCAACAGAAAGGAGAGAAAGACTTGACGTAGCCATCTATCTCCATTTTAAGACACAGCTCTAGGGAGATGGGGTGATGGCTCAGTGGGTAAGGCCCCTTTGCTCTGCAAGCATGAGGACCTGAGTTCAAATCCCTTACCACCATATAAAAGGCCAGGCACTTAGGAAGTGGAAAATCTCTGATATCAGTACAATAGCGAGTTTCCAATTCAGTGAGAGACCCTGCCTCGAAGCAAGGCAGAGAATGATCCAGGATGATATTGGATACCCTTGCTTCAACCCCCACATGGTACATACTTCCATGCCTGCACACATACATACACTCATGAACATGCATACATAAACACGCATAAAATACACAACTCAGAAACTTCTGTTCTTGATCAGTGGCTTGATCAATCACAAAGGCTGGGAAATGTAATATTTCTGATACACAAATTACCTCCCTCAGTGAAAGTGGGTTCTGCTGTACAGGGAAAGGGCCAGCACGATGGTTCCATGAGTGAAGGGCTTTACCCTGAAAGCCTGGTGACCTGAACCCACATAAAGGTGGAAAGAGAGAAGCAGCCCCACACTGTTGGCCTTTTCTCGCTGGAGCACATGCACAACACACAGGAAGGAAGGATGGGAAAGACGATAGTATGTAGGTGTTACCCCAAACATGAAAACACCATCCCCAGGAACAAATACTAACGAGGCTGGAGCCTGGAGGGAAGCAGGTATTGATTCTCAGCAGGATGACATGTTCTAGAAACTTATTTGGGTAAATGGAGAGATTTGTAGGACGCCTTTTTAGAGGGCCGGGGCTGAGGGAGGCAGTGGGCATGGAGTGGGGGAGTACCCACAGCCTCCACTGACCCTCTTGTCCCCTCCGTAGCTATTCCATCTGCGCCCCAGGCTGTGATCTCCAGCGTCAATGAGACGTCCCTCATGCTGGAGTGGACCCCACCTCGAGACTCAGGGGGCCGTGAGGATCTGGTCTACAACATCATCTGCAAGAGCTGCGGCTCAGGCCGGGGTGCCTGCACCCGCTGTGGGGACAATGTGCAGTATGCACCCCGCCAGCTGGGCCTCACCGAGCCACGCATCTACATCAGTGACCTGCTGGCGCACACGCAGTATACCTTCGAGATCCAGGCTGTGAATGGTGTCACTGACCAGAGCCCCTTCTCACCCCAGTTCGCCTCTGTGAACATCACCACCAACCAAGCAGGTGAGCCCCGAAGGTACAGGGGAAGGGACTGTCACTCCACGCTGCATCGTGCCCTGCTGGTCCCAGGAGATAACTGAGGCTGTCTGTCTTTCGAGATTGTTTATGCGCTAAGGTGGTCGTGTCTATCCATCATCTTAGCACTGAGAAAGCTGGAGCAGGAGGATCTTGGATTTGAGGCCAGTTTAGGCTGCATAGCAATATCCTTTCTCCAAAAATCAACAGTTAGGGCTGGGGTGTAGTTCAGTACTAGAACACTTGGCTAATAGGTATAGGACTTAGATTTGATTCCTGACACTTAAAAAAAAAAGATTTCGCCTGTGCTTCAGCACTCCCAAGGGGACAAAGTGACCCTCTGCCTTGGGGTTTATAATAGTGACTGCCTCTTATGGTGCACACGTCACAAGACCTGGCATGTAGTGGCTTAAGGTAGAAGAGTTGAGCCATGCAGATTGTGGGTGTCTGGTCCACGGGACTCATGACCCACGTGTCTCCCAACTCTGCCCAGACTGAGTCAGGAAGAAGAGAGGAGCCCCAGGACATGGTGCTGCTTGATCCAGGTGGGTGGGAGTGGCTGGGCTTGGTTGGGTGGCCTGCTGGGTCCACTGAATATGAGATGTCATCTCTGCAGCCTCAGGGCAAAGGGCAGTGGCAGATCTGAGGGACTTCCAGCAGTGTCCACTGATGCTTCCTAGGCCACTTAGCCCCTTCCAGCCTGACCTCAGCACAAGTTTGATCCTAGGTGCGACTCTCCAGAACTCCTCTTTGTCAATACTCTTTGTGGTTTTATGATACGCTTCCATGGTCCACCCTGCGTCCCTTCAGGTAGAAGGGTGCCAAGCAACAGTCTTAGCAACAGCCCCTGATCCCTTCAGGAACACCCTACACTCTGGACTCCGTGGAACAACCAAGGTGATTATGGTACCATGGAGTAGACAGTGTGTGTCCCTGGTGTATTATGGTACCGTGGAGTGGACAGTATGTGTCCCTGGTGTATTATGGTACCATGGAGTAGACGGTGTGTGTCCCTGGTGTATTATGGTACCGTGGAGTAGACAGTGTGTGTCCCTGGTGTATTATGGTACTGTGGAGTAGACGGTGTGTGTCCCTGGTGTATTATGGTACCGTGGAGTAGACAGTGTGTGTCCCTGGTGTATTATGGTACCGTGGAGTAGACAGTGTGTGTCCCTGGTGTATTATGGTACCATGGAGTAGACAGTGTGTGTCCCTGGTGTATTATGGTACCGTGGAGTAGACAGTGTGTGTCCCTGGTGTATTATGGTACTGTGGAGTAGACGGTGTGTGTCCCTGGTGTATTATGGTACTGTGGAGTAGACGGTGTGTGTCCCTGGTGTATTATGGTACCGTGGAGTAGACGGTGTGTGTCCCTGGTGTATTATGGTACTGTGGAGTAGACGGTGTGTGTCCCTGGTGTATTATGGTACTGTGGAGTAGACGGTGTGTGTCCCTGGTGTATTATGGTACTGTGGAGTAGACAGTGTGTGTCCCTGGTGTATTATGGTACTGTGGAGTAGACAGTGTGTGTCCCTGGTGTATTATGGTACTGTGGAGTAGACGGTGTGTGTCCCTGGTGTATTCACTTAGCACCTTTTGCCAAATAACAAGCTCTTCCCTCAACAGAACTACAGCCTACAGAGGAGAAAAAAGCTACTCCTCAGCTGCCCTTCCTGGGAAATACACAGAGATCCTGGAGGCAGACATTCAGGGTAGACCAGGAAGGAGGTGGGCTATTGCAGCCATAGTTTACAGAACTAAGGGAACCTAGGACAGTGATGGAGGGGACCTCAAGGAAGAAAGAGGACCCTCTGCATCCCTAGGCACCGTGATGAGAGTTGGAGAGGTCAGGTCTAAGGGACCCTGGTGCTAGAGTGTGACTGTGGGTCTGTGTTCCGTGTCATAACATGTGGCCCTACCGTTCCATGTGTTTTGATAACGATGGGTTTAGGATATCTGCCTGGCACCCTGTAGCTTATCTGCATGTGCATTCGTGAGCATGTGTGTGTTCAGCCCTGGAGAATGGAAAGGACGTATATTTGACCATAAATGTGGCTCTACTGTCTGTTTTTGTGTCTGAGAAGGAGTATGGCTTCTTACAGAACCTCAGAAGCTACAGCTGTTGGCCAAGATACCCAACAGCAGCCCATGGGGGCTCAGTGGTGAGTCTCTCCATCTTGAGAAAACTCAGCTGGAGCCCAAGCTACAGCAAGGGGAGGGAACAATGTTTTTCACTGGAAGAAGGTAGAAAGGAAGTTTCTAGAGCTCTTCCCGGGCTCTGGGGGCCTCTCCCAGCACCTTCTGGGTACCCAAGGTGGAGGGAAAGCTGTTGCTAAGAGCTTTGGTGCTTAGCTGCAGAGTGGTACCTGGGCTGCTGAGAAGGGTCTGTCCTGTCTCAAACTGGACATGATCAGAGAAGGGAGTTCAGGGGAGGGCACAGAGGGGAGAGGCTTCTAGAAGGAGGGCTTGGGGAAACCCTCAGGATTGAAAAACAGAAGGAGGGGCTAGGGAGATGACTCAGGAGGTAAAGTACTGTGTAGGTATAAGAACCCGAGTTGAGTCTCCAGAACCTACATAAAAACTAAGTGCAGTGGTCTAAACTTCTAACCCCAGTGCCGGGGAGGTAGAGACAGGAGGATCCCCAGAGTTCACTGGACAGCAAGTCCCGACTAGTAAGAGACCTGAGTGGACAATTCCTGATGAATGGCCCACGGTTAACTTCTGGGCTCACATGAACAGAAGGAGGACATGGCTTTCCATCCTAGCATTGATATTTTCTTGCTTATGTTCTAGTGTAATGGTCAGCTATTACTGCAGTAGTGCTGTGTAACAAAAACCTCAAAGCTCAGTAGACTAGAGGAACATTTGTGTCCTCCCTTACTGTAGGACCCTGTGAGTCACTGGCTCCTATTGTTGGGTCTGCTGTGCTGAGCAGGCATCATCCATGGTGTAAGCTCTCTCTCCAGTCTCTTCTGTGACTCAGCAACATCCCCAGCCTCATTCCTCTCCAGGTGAAGGGTGGGTGTGTAGCAGGAGCCACACTGTATCCCTCAGCAGTCACAGCAAGTCCACGGCCAAGGCCAGCATCGAGGGGGTGGGAGGTGTGTTCCGCCTGCAGAGAGTGGGCCCTGCTGTTCTTGGGCAGAGAACCGGAGCCTGAGCCTTCTGTCGCACCCACGAAGTCACTTCCTCACTTGGGTCTCAGTTTCCCCCACCAAACTGTGCACTGCCAGTACCAGACAGGAGATTTTCAGAACTCAGGCTCCTGGTCTGCATCCAGGCCCCCTGAGAGAGAGCCTAGGAGTGGCATCTGATGTTTATCGAGGGACTTGAGTCTTTCTTACTCTCAGATCTGAGAAACTTGAGTCCAACTGAGCCCAGGTCCCTGGGCTTTACTCCTTTTCCCACTTCTGTCCATTCCAAGCCCTCTGAAAAGCCCTCATCTCAGGCCAGCCAGAAGCTGGGCAGCCACATCGAGCCTTCCCGCGTTACCAGTGAGTAGGCTGAGGCACAGAGGCTGGGAGACGATCTTATCACTAAGCGGCTCAGCTCTTGATTTGAACCTGGGACCAGTGGACTCTGAGTCCAGCCTGGAACAAGTGGTTCTGCCTGTAAGGACTTCTGCTGTGGGTACAACGTAGAACATAGATACAGAGCCCGTGTTACAGCTTCCTGGGATGAGACCCGGGAGTGCCCACCAGTGCAGACCACTGCCTTCTCAGGTGAGAGGCTTCCTGCATTAAATAAGCATTCGAGCTGGGCTCTGCAGGCTGGAGAGATGGAAAGGATAGAGAGGAAGGTGTCCCTAGGGAGAGAAGTGCAGGAGGTAGTAGACAGAGGGTCCCCTGTTCCTCCTGCCGCAGGGCCTTTGCACATGTGACTCTGGCCTGCCTTCAGACCTGAGCTCATCACACTGATGGTCTTGACTCAGGCATCTCGTCCCAGCCCAGTGTCGGGGTTTCGCATTCCTGCGGCTAAGATTTAGTTTTATGTCTCTGGTCATTATGCATCTATCTGTCTTCCCCGCCATTACCGCCCACGTGCAGCGGTCTGCTTTTCCTCACATAGACTGTTCCAGCACCCAGAAGGGGATACCCCACAGGGAGCAGTTCAGAAGCATTCAGCTGATTTGGGGAAGTGTGCAAGGGAATGGAAGGGGGAGTTGTGCAAGGGGTTGGGGGGGTTGTGCAAGGGAAAGGGCAACATGAAGAGATGGGTTGAGGGCGGCTGGCGATACTAGAGACTGCAGAGAAACAAGGCAGGGACCTCAGGTCCAGACCAGTGCATTCAGTGGTGGGTTTTGGACAGACCCTAAAATTCAGTTTATAAATATCTAGCTCACTGCCTTAAAAGGAAAAAGCCTTTCGTTTGGGCAAGCACTGGGCTGTGCTCACAGTCCCCTGGCACTCGCCGGGGCCAGAGCTGTCTTCTGGCTTCATAAAGCCGTCACGCGCCTCCACCCACACTCTGCCTCCGTGGAGTGCCTTCTGCCCAGTCACAAGTGGCACTCAGGGACTGAGGAGAGGGAGGCTAGACTGAGCTTCCAGGGCTTGCGCTAGAAAAAATGCCAAGTCGCATGCCCAGGCCCACCATCTAGTAATGAAAGACCCAGGTCTGGGCCCAGCTGTCGGAGCCCTTGGCCTCTGTCACACAGCCATTCTGCCCCTTCACACAAGAACACACAAGGGCAGTGAGACCACAGGACGAGGCGGACAACTTTTTGAGGAGGTGACGTTTATGTGGGCATCCAAATGAGAAGCAAGACAGCTGGGTAGCCGTGGAGGTGGAGGGAGAAACATCCCAGTCACAAGGGCTAGCCAATAAGTTCACGTCTGCTCGCTTTTCCCCTTGGGCCTCCTTCCTTGCTAAGGGGAGGGATTCAGCTACTGTCCCCAGTGCCATCAGGCTGCATGGTACAGGCAGGGAAAACCCAGAGGTCCCCTGCATCAACACGAAGCCCATTACACTTGTTCAGTGCACGTGGGTGCTTGGCCAGACCCTCATCCATGGGTCTCACAGAGATGAAAGGTCCTTTGGTAGTTGGATGGGAGAGAGCTGTGCCCACAGCCTGGCACAGCTGGCAGGAGGCAGCAGGATCTGAACAATGTCGTCAGGGCCAGGGCTGGCAGGACAGCTGCAGACATAAGGCGGGTCAATCCGTTGGCTGTCCTCCTGCGTCCAGGTAGGTGACTGCAACTTTCAAGGCCAGAAGCGCTGAACAACTGATCCATCCTGGGCATGCTGGTCACATGGGAGAAAGGACAGCGATCTTTGTGTTTTCTAAGCTGAGGTCTCAGCTGGAAGGAAGACCTCACTTCTCTGGCCTCAGTTCCCCTGCCTGCAGAATGGGCTTTTGCTGAGGGCTAGAAGGATAAGCAGTCGGGTGCTAGCGTGCCAGATCACCCCTGGCTTAGCTGGTTCTAGTTGCACACAGTAGGAGCTCACTGTTTTGAGGCTATGCAGATCTCTGCAGCTCAGCAGGGAAATGTCCCTTGCTGTTGGGGCTGTGGGACCAGCTGAGCTTTTACCTTTATTTTGCACCAAACCCAGGACCTCATAAATGTCCGATTTGCGCTCTACCACCCAGCTATATACTTTTTCCCTTTTAATTTTGAAGTGGAGTCTCATTAAATTGCCCAGGATGGTCTAAAACTCATTCTGTACCCCCACATAGACCTTGAATTTGAGATCGTCCTCCCCCAGCTTCCTGAGTAGCTAGAATTATAGCCCCTGGACCACCGGGCCCAGCTTCTGACCCTTGTATATTGAGAGTGTGCAGAATTCTGATCTTTCAGTCATGGCTCGGTTTCCTTCAGCTATGAGCCACCCTGTGCCACTGAGGCCCCTTCAAGTCCATGCCCAGAACCCCTGATAGCTCTCATTCACCCACAGGGTGCCAGTTTTTTCAGCCTCCCAAATTCTTGAGCGTCCCACTAGGAAAACCCCACTCTTTTAAGTTGGGACTCAATGCGGGTAATACAGGAAAATCTCCCAGCTTAAGGGCCTCCTTGCCACATAAGGGACCACGTTCCCCAGGATGGGGGTATAGACATCTTTTGGGGTCTCACCTGCTCATCACAGCAGGTAACCAGGTTTGTATTGAAATACCCCATACTACAGGGGCCCCAGCTCATCTCATGCATAGCTCTTGCTACATAGAGGGAAACTGAGGCTCAAAGAGATCTCTAATTGGCTTCTCAGGATCCCACGGGGGTCCTTAGCAGAGCAGGTACCCTACCCAGGTCTGCGTCCATGACACCATGCCACGTGGCTCCCTTGACGAAAGACTTTGAACTCTCCAAAGCCCTTCTTGTCCCCGTACTCCTCTGATCCTGGTGCCCTGCTGGGTCTGGGCACACAATGCCCTCTGCTCTGGAACTGATAAGAACTTGTCTTCACCCTCTTCTCTCCCTGGGAGGCGGAGAGGATCAGAGAACTCTGAGGGGGGGCCTGGGAGAGAGGAGAGAGAGGGCGAGGGAGACCGCATCCTGCGCTCTGATCCTTTGGAGGTGGGAGGCAGTGCTGACTGAAGGTGCCATCGACGACAGGCTCCCTGCGTGGTGCAGGAGGGATATAGGACAGGCCGAATGACAAAGCCGGCGACAGAAGAGAAGCAACGCGCAGCGAGTTTGCGAGTCTCCGGACAGCCCATGGCAGTCTCGGTCCTGGTGGAGGTGTGCTTGTGTTTGCCTCCACCTGCTCCAGGGCCCTGTGGGTATCGTGAGGGCTTGGCTTCCTGTGTGGCGGTGAGAGCCGTCGTTAGTCTGCCGTGGCTCCAGCTGCTGTGCGATGCTAAGCCGCTAGCACATTTCTCAACCTGTGGGTCGCGACCCCTCTGGGGTCGCCTCGGACAGTAGGAAAACATAGATAGGTACATGATGATTCGTTACATAATGAAGTAACAAGGAATTTCATGGTTGGGGGTCACCACAGCATGAGGAACTGTATTAAAGGGTCTCAGCGATAGGAAGGTTGAGAACCACTGCCCTAGCACGTTGTCCTGGGTACAAACTCCTGGCAGACACAGAGAACTGAGACAGCATCCAGATAGACACACAGGGGCCTTTTCAAGTCATGTTTGCCTATGTCCCATTGGCCAAAGGAAGTCACATAGCCAGTGAAATGAACCCTGAAAAGTGACCGACAGAGGGGTATAGTTCTAGAGGGACAGTCGATACAGCCACCCCATGGTGGCTTAGCCAGAATGGAGGTGTTCTTTCTCTGATGTGTAACGAATATTGGAAAATAGGAAATGTGGAGTCATCGGGGGCCCCGGCTCCTCAACACATCTTATCCCTGTGGGCCACACTGGTTGCAGCCTCTCCAGCTGTCACACACATGTTCCAGACACGAGGATAATGTGAGTTAGGAGGAGACTGCTTTCCTTGTTAAGTGACTTCCTTCGGGTTTTGTGTAAGAGTTCAGCTTATATCCACTGGCAAGCACACATGGTCACGCGGACTAGGAGAGAGGTTGGGGAAATGTAGTCTTTTAATTGGGCACAGTGCGCTTAGCTAAGAACTCAGATTTTGCTCATGTCAGAGAGATTGACTATTGGGAAGGCAGCAGGAAGTGTCGAAGGAAAGGAGAGAAGAAGGGTGGAGAGAGTGATAGCTTGCCTGCAGTCAGCCTCCTCCCTCCCTCCCTCGCTGACTCCTACCAATAAATACCCTTGAAGCACCTACTCTGAGCCACACGCTGTTCCAGGCACTGGTGGCAGAGGACTGAATGTGTGTCAGACGGAGAAGAGAGACAGTCAGGCATGGTGTCTCTGAACCATGACATCTGGGTGGAGACCTGAATGAAGATGAGGGCCACTGACCTCGGGAGGACAGAAGGGAAGAGGTTTCCAGGCAAAAAGGCAGGAGCCAAGACCCAGAAGGGAAGGAGCTCAGTATATTTGAGAACATGAAGAGACAGAATGGATGGTACTGAGAGAGGGGATTGAGGAAGAGGAGGTTCCAGGCAGGGCCTCCATGGCAGGGTGGGACATCTGTGGGGCCATTCATGGGAACAAGGGCAGCAGATGGTTCTGAGAGGAACTATAAGCCTACCTGGGTCTGGGGTGGGGCCTCGGTCCGCCTAGTGTGTGTCCACCTCTCCCTGTGGTGCCTTAGCTCACTGATTCTTCTCACCTGGTCATGGATTCCTTCACTCCCCGCACTCTGGGATCCTGAGTCATAGGAAGTGAGGTGTGACGTGACCAGTCAGCATCCCTGCCTCCTGTTTCTATGACCTATGACTATAAAGCTGGGCCTCCACTTAGTCTGTGGGACCACCTTGTAGGATCTCCTCATCTGCCCTCAGAAATCCCTCATCAGCCCCACCATGCCTTAGGGAAGAAACCTAACTCACAGAGAGAATTCAGCTGGCCTAAGCCCCTGCCAGCGATGGCTTTCCCCACTCTTCCCAGGTCTTGCTAGAGGCCAGCAGGCCCCCTGACCACCTGCTGCAGGAGAGCTGGCTGACCAACTTCCCCCACCCCCTCAGGCCACGGGCCTCTTCTGTGTTCTGCCCCCTGGGGCTCCATCTCCTGGCAAGGGTCACAGGGCACCGCTGACCCCATAGCCTGCTGGCATGCCCGGCTGATAATTGAAAATACCAGAATTCCCTGATGTCCAACTTCCAGGGTAACCCGACCCAGGGTGGGCGCGGCGGCAGGAGGGGCCCCGGACAGCTTCCAGCCTGTCCCTTTTCTCACTTCTAATCCTTGGATTCCGAGAGAGAGGCCAGCCCCCTGGCCTGCCTTGATCATCTTCCCGGCAGATGCCGCCTCCTCTCCATGCCTGGGTCACGGGGCTTAGGGGCTCAGAGCCCAGGATCTGCCTGAAACCCAAGCCTGCTGCGACCCAGACCCCTCAAGCCTGTGGTACCCGCCATGCCTGGAGGGGGGCAGATTGGCTTCGAGTCTACAGTCTGGAGCATAAGGTGTCCTCACAAGCCCTCGCAGGCTTCCCTCGTCTGCCTGTCTCACTGGAGGGAGGAATCTGGGGTCCATTGCTTGCTATGCGTGTCCTTGGGCATGTTTCTTCACCCCCCCCACCCCACCCCCCGACTTCATTTCCTCCTCTGATGAGTGGGTATAATAATGCCCAACTCACAGATGACATGTGTGTTAACTGAGTTAGCGGATGAAAAATGACTGTGTGGGTGTGGGTAACCAGGACCTAGTCTGGGTGGGCATCATGGGCTCACAGGGTCCCCAAGAAAGTGAGCTGGGTGGGCAGAGGAGCAGGCAGTCACACCCCAGGGCCTTCAGGACAAGGCCAGACTCTGAAGGGTGGGCCCACGTGCTTCAGCGACATGGTTCCCACCCCTCTAGAGAGGCCACTCTGTGACTTGCAGCTAAAGGGACTGTGGAGAGAGTGTGGCCTGGGCGTGGTCTGTGAAAGGTGACCTGATGACCGGACCACGTGTCCCTCCAGGGCTCAGCTGCTAGGAACCCGCCTCTTGCTGTGTGACCTTGGGCAGACCACTCCTCCTCTCTGAGCAAGCTCTGTTTCCTAGCAAAGTCAGCTTCACCTGGCAGCGGCTTAGGAGTCTGGGTTCGAAGGTTTGCAAGGTCAACATTCGGGGGTGGGTAGGCAGTGTGAGGCGTAGCCAGGACCCCCGTTACACTGGCACAAGCTAAAAAGAGGGGTAAGCAACGGGGACCATTCTACCACTCCGCCTTGCAGTCGGGAGTAAACTGGATGTTCCAGAAGCAGCATCCGGGGGCCCTGGCTCCAGTCTGGATTCTCTGGTTCCTTTTTACAGAACCTCGTGTGGTGCTGGCCTAAGGGACAGGGACAGGGGAGCTCACCGGGCAGAAAGAAGCACATTTTCTCCCATGAGTCTGTATGGCTCTAACTGGCCAGGTGGAGAGGCTTCCCTCTGGAAGGATCCTAGCATCCCCAGTTCTTCTTACCTGCTCAGCCTTCACACACGCCTCCCCTCCATATTTACAGTGACCCTACTGCATACGACAGGGGTGTGGAAGCTGAGGCTCCTAGAGATGAAAGACCCTGCCCAGGCCACAGATCAGCGAGTGGTCAGGGAGTGAGCAGAACAGGAGTCCGTACTCGGGACTCAGTCACACTGGCCTCTTGGCTGAGGGATCTGGGGAAACAGGCAGAGTGCTGGAGCAGCCTGGCCAGAGGACAGAGGACAGTCTGGGGGAGACGAGGCAGAATGGAAATAGTTAAGTCAGCTCCAAAGTCAGAGGCCCCTGAGCTCCCAAAGGACTAAGCCGGGCTGATGCCCAGGACAGCCAAAGCCCCGGGAAGCAAGATAGAACCTGGGAGAAGTGTTAGCATCAGTGGTCAAAAATCTCTTTGTTGGCCTGGATGGGAAATCTGCCCATCACAGCGCCAGGAAAGAGGTTAGGAGACATTTCCTCTGCCCTGTGAGACCTCAGTCCCCTGTGGGACCACAAACCCAGGCCAGAGAGGCACTTTGGAACCCAGGCGTGGATGGGCCCCCTCTAGGAAGAGCAGGGCTCTGAAGATCTCCTGCCCTGGTCCCTACTACTATATACCCCCTTCCACAGGGTCACTGTGACACACTGCCGGTGCAGCGTGCCCTGGTGGAAGGGGCAAGAACCAAACTAGAGTGGTAAGAACGAAAGGATCAGAGAATGGCATTGACGTGGGCTCGGCGCCTGGCTTGCTTGACGTCTTCGTTTCCATGCATACAGAACGAAGACACGGGACTAAATAATTTGTGGCAGCCCTTCCAGCACTGAGCACAGCCCACTCCACATCCCCCTCTCTACCCCCTTGCTGAGAACACACAGATTGCTGGTGGGCTGGGGTTCGTAGATTGACCATTTGATGGACTTGGTTGAGGGTAAGGTTCTTGTGGCAGACACCTGACCACCTGACTCAACATGTATGACATGTTGGCAGATAGTGTGTTTCCTGTGTGCAGAGGTGATGGGTTCTGTGTGCCTGTGGTAGTGTGTTTCCTGTACCGCCTCCGGTTCTGGCACACCGTCATCGCCCTGAGAGAAACCCCAGCTCCTACCACAGTCCAGCACCCCCTATTGGTCCTTTCTCTGGTCCCTGACCCCCACCACCCTGCTTTCTGCCCCCCCCTTCTCATTGGTCTCACAGTTCCCTGTCTACCCAGGCCCTTCTCCGGTAAGCCACACTTCCACACTTCCGCGTGCCACTTTGACCCCTGACCTCTGACCTCTCTTACAGCCCCGTCGGCCGTGTCCATCATGCATCAGGTGAGCCGCACCGTGGACAGCATCACCCTGTCGTGGTCCCAGCCAGACCAGCCCAATGGTGTGATCCTGGATTACGAACTACAATATTACGAGAAGGTATCCGTGTCCCCACCTGCCCCGACTCCCCAAGAGTTCCTCTCCCAATGTCAGCCTAGAGGTCCAGCTCCTGCCAGCCTCGGGATCAAGCTGCCTGGCTCTTTATTGCCTCTACTGCCCCTGCTGTGAAGTCTTGGGCAGGTGCCTTGACCTCTCTGAGTCTCACTGTTCTGGTCCAGGGGACCAGCAAACTATCTGAATGACATGCCACACTCGATCCTTTTGCTATCAAGACCTCTTTGGACTTGACCTCAGAGATCCTGAGGTTGTGATAAACTGTTGTTAAAAAAAAACAATAACAAAAAAACCGTACTTAGTGATAATAACTGGTCTTCACCTACTAAAAGCGCCTGTGTAGGGGTGTACCTCTAGGGACTACAGGGGCTTCTGGGAAGGATGGACTCCTGTTCAAACTAAGGTATCAGTGATAAATAGGAGGTCCACAGTTGAGGGTGCACCCACAGTGAGCAAACAGCAGACAAGAGGGTTCTTCCTAAAGGCTGAGAGAAGAAAGCTACTCTGGGTCTGCTGTGGCGCTGTCTGCACCGAGGCACCTTGGGCTGGCTGCATGGGGAGATCTCTCCCTGATCCTTTAGAACAGACCTTGCTCCTGTTTCAGGGACCTGTGGCTGGAAGCCACGCATGCACGGAAGACTAATCAGCCAGAACCTATTCGAATCCTCAGGCAGGTGTCCTTTCTCCTCTGAGCTTCCATTTCCACATGGATGGGTCGGAGAGAAGTCTGGCACTCCACGGAGACCACGAGGATAAAGAGAGGAGGCAGGAACCAGCGCCAGGCACATCCCTGGCCTCCCTGCTCCCCTGCTCTGCCTCCTACAGGGTGGCCTAATACATCAGGGCAGTACCACATGGGACCAGAGAGTGTGGGGGCCACACACTACAGGGCTGAAAGAGTGGACATAACGGTTGGCCTCCCATACGGATAAACACCAGAGGCCCCGTGCCTGCTCCTTTGACTGGTAACCTCTCTTCCTTGTATGTGGAGAGACCACAAGGACCCCAGGGAAAGGAGACATAGGAGACGTAGACTTCTGTTCAGACACAGGTGTCAGTGACTGATAGGAAGTCCTTCGTTGAGGGTGAGCCCACAGGGAGCAAGAAGTGGATGGGGAGTTGTACCATCAAGGCTCAGAGAAGACAGCTGGAGACAGTGACAGTTGAGTCCACTGGAGCCCACTTTCTGAGACCTCACCTAGCCCTAGCACCCCATCAGCTTCTGGAGTAGTTGATATCTTTCTGTCACACACTAGCCTGGCCTCTCATTCAAGTGCTCCTAGTCACTGGCTTCTTTGTATGTCCAGGAGGTCAGAGCCTCCTCTCTGTGGCCATCCCCTTCTCCCCAGAGCCCTGAGCCAGAAGCCGAGAGACAGATAGATGGGTTGGTGAAGTATGAACCCATCATCATCGTGCCCAGTCACTGCAACCAGCTGTCTCCCCAGAGAGACCTGCACACCCCTGATTCCCACCTCTCCCCTACACCCCAGCTTTTGACCTCTCCGTCACATCCTTCCCCCTCTGGTCTCTCATATCTGCCTGTCAACATCTTTGGGGGTACCACAGAAGCACCACCATCGCTACCATCGGCAACCATCTTCCCACAGTCTTTGCCTCTTCTCTGGAAAGCCCGCATGCTGGCAGCAGGGGCCCTGGTCTCCCGAGGGTGTGGATGATGAATGAGAGCATTGTGTGGATGAAGCAGAGAGTGAGGGATGGAATCTGTGAATGAAACAAGAACCAGAGGCAGGCTGGCTGCTTGGGCCAGTCACTTCCTGTCCCTCGCCATCCTAACCAGCCCCAGTTCATCCTCTGGTGTCTCAGCACAAACGTCTTGACCTTCTCCAGGAAGCCTTCACCAGGGCCAACATTTCACCTTCTCTTCGCGCCCTACTGATAGCACTGAGCACCTAGTGAACTCAGCGAGGGTGAGACTTTAGCTGTGCTGCATCCCACCGCCTAGCACACAGTAGGTGCTCCGTGGGTGTCAGTAAGTGCTCCGTGGGTGCCTGTTGGATATGTTGGGGAAGGGGCCACTGATGGTCCTGAGTGTCTCTACTGAGTAAAGCAGTCCTGCATCTCACTGAGTCCTGAAGTACTTTGAAGGGGCTGCCAGCCTGGGGAACTGGGCCAGGAAGCTTGGCCTTGCAAGGACCAGTGTCTCTGCTCCCTCCAGCAGGGCAACTTAGCAACTAAATTTTTTTTTAAAGAAAAGAAAGAAAAAGGGGGGGGAAACTAATTAAGAAGCTTTGTGATTAAATGAAACTGGAAGTATTTTTCCCCAAAGATCAGAGCGGAAATGAGGAATCCCAGTGCAGTCCCGACTGCGACCCATTTCCTATCGCAACAGGCACGCCTGGGAGCCTGGCAGGGGTGTGAGATGGGGTACTACTGCTCTACTTTCTTGGGGTCTGGATGGCTCCACAGCCGCCAAGTGGCCACCTACCCACTTCTCATAGTCCTCGCTGTGTGCAGGGCACACCAAACCATCACCACAGTCATCCTCAGGCACTAAAGGAAGGAGAAACCGAGGCACAGAGACACGATGGCCTGTCAACACTCCATGCTGAGTGGCAGAGAAAGGATTCGGCCTCCATCTCTCTTTCCCAGTCTCCCTGGTGCTCCTGCCTCCCAGTTTTCTCCCAAGGTCACTTCTGAGGTGACCAGCGACATGCAGATAGGCCCAGGTCCCCTTCTGTAGCCCCTCTGCTCAGAGCCTGGGGTGTATGTGCCACCAAAGGCCAGCCACTGGGCCATTTGACTTCCACCGTCACCAACTGATTCTGGCTGCAGAGGACTTCGCCATCTGGGAAAGAACAAAGGCTGAGACGCTAATAGTCACGTGCGGTGTCCGCCTCAGAAGGGCCGGCAAAGGTCTCGGGGGTGAGAGGTATCTGAGAGTGGCTTACAGTCTTGGCATGAGTGAGGGAGGCCTGCATCCTGGACATTTGAACTGAGGCTTGAAAGCTGAGAGAATTTCACAGAGGGATGCGTGATGAAGGCAGTTATTCAGACAGCGGGCGCAGCAGGCTCAAAGGCCCTGGGGCAGAGCCGAGCAGCTGCTTTAGGAGAACAGAGAAATGATCTCAGATCTCAACAAGAACAACAGGGCTCGAGAGAGAGCACGCCACAGGGGAGCGTTTGGAAAGGGAGGCTGGCTGGGGCGTGTCCTGCCTTCCAGGCCTGGTGAGTCTGGATTTGATTTAGGGTGTGATAGAAGATTCTGGAATGCTGGGATCTGACTCCGGTTGTGTTAAAGATCTATCCATCCACTGTGTGGAGAATAGAATAGCCTGGGGGAGGGGGACTCAGAGACGTTTGAGACACCAAGTGAGAAACAGTGACTGCTTGAGTTGGGAGAAGGCTGGCAGCAGAGTCGGTGAGAGATGGCAGGTTTAGACATTTGGATCAATGCCCAGGTCCCCAGGGACATGACAGGATGGCCCTGGGGATAGTGCTGGTTCCAGGGGCAGGGGATTTGCAGTTGTAGGTGTGGCACTTGCCAAGGAGGCTTAGGATACCCTGAAGTATGTGCCAGGGTCCGTAGAAGCAGAGGGTGCAGCCTGGAATCATTCAGGACCCAAGGGGAGGCAGGAGTAACTCATGGTGGTATCAGGGCAGCAAGGTCAGCTTCTTCTCTGATGTCCAGCCTTCTAGCATCAAATGGGAAGGGCAGCCAGGTTGCAATAGTGAGATGGATATTTGGCAAGCTGTGGCATCTAGGGTCTGCCCTGTGCCCACAATCTATTCCTTTCTGGAAGGCTCCAGAACTTTGTAGAACAAACACTGGGCCTCCCCCCACCAGAGGGCCACCCCTACCTTCCCCACTCCTCTGTCTCCAGAAAGGCCCTTTAGGAATGACAGTAACTCTCAGGTCTCTTTAGCTTGGCATTTCCCCTGGTCCGCTGGGACCTGCTGCCTTCCCGTTGCCTGAGGCTGCTGGGTAAATGGGCAGCAGGCTCACTGCAGACCACGCCTTTCCATCCGTCCAGTGTCCCTGGGGAGGTGGCCTCCTTTAGCAGCTTCCCAGAGCCCATGGGTTCATGCTCTCCACAGCTAGGAGCAGAATCACTAGACGATGCAGGGGCCCTGACATCTGTGTCAATGTCAATCAGCAGAAATGTCCAGTCAGTAGCTGAGAGAGGCGAGCACTCCAGACAGTGAACAAGGACGGAGGACGGGGTGAACTGTCCAGCTGGGTTTGGTGAAATGGAACAGGATCTGTCCAGGGGAGTCTGAGCATCACTCATCTCAGCCTTCCTTTACCTGTTTTGTGAACGTCAGCAAGGATATGCTCGCTAACGGCAGCGTTGACGACAGTGGCCTTGAGAGCTGACATTTACGGAGTTACTGTGCACAGTGACCGTATCTGTGTGCTAAAAGCTCTAGCCGTATTCTGTGGGATCTCCACAGTCACGAGAAGGTTAACCCACTGCTGTTACCTTCCTGCACAAATGAGAAGGCCAAGGCTGCAGGAAAGCAGCCACGGTGGCGGCACATGCCTGTAATCCCATCACTCTGGAGGTAGAGGCAGAGGGATCAGGAGTTCGAGGTCACATTCTCAGATGTGTAGTGAGCTCAGCCTGGGCTGTGTGAGTCTGGCTCAACAAAATGGAAAGGGAGGGAGGAAACAAGCAAGCAGGCTGGCTGGCTGGGGTCTGGTTCTATCTAGTGGCCCTGGTAGGCTTTCCTGCATTTCTCCCATCACCCGGTAATACCCAGCCAATGGTGCTGCAGAGACAAGGCTAGACCAGTCCATGAGCCATGTGCTTCCTGATCTATTCTATAGGCTTGGTATATATTGCTCCATTTTCTGGATTGGTACACCAAGCCTCAAGGAAGCAAAGGGTTCATCCTGAGGAGTCACTGTAACTAAACAGAGGAGAAACTTGGTATTTAAAACAGCATCTGGTACCATCTCAATCCTCTGCCTAGCTTTAGGGATGCAGTCTTACTGCCTGCCCCCTGGGGGAACCTATGACACCAAGATTACATCTCTTGTCCTCATATTGTCAGGAATTCAAACCCCAAGCGTCCCTAAAGTGGCGCCCACCCAGAATGTGAACTCCAACCTTTGTGCTGGAGCAGATAACATGTTGCACAGCGGCACCTACTGGTCGGTTGTGGAATTGTGTCCTAGGTTGGCTGTGCATAGCCATAAGGAGCGCCTACTGTGTACTGAGAGGGGAATCTAGAGATAAACTGTGTGGCCCTTGCCTTCGGGAAACCCACATGCTCAGAGAAGATAGGCACATGCATCAGAACAATAGAAGAGATTTTTTGCACCCACTACTTCCTTCTGGGATATCCAAAAGGTCCCCATCAGAGTTAGCATTTGTGCTGAGCCTTGAATGCTGAGCTGGGAGCAACTGGATGGAGGAAGAAAGAACACTTGAGACTGGGGAACCTGATCAAGAGCCTAGTGTCCAAAGAAGTGGGGAGGGTCACCTGATAAAACCCAGTAGGGGGTGTACGTCTTGGTGGTAGAACATTCTCTCAGCCTGTCTGAGGCTCTGGGCCCCATCCACAGAAATAAATAAAAATATGGGGCCCAAGATTAAATTTGAATGAAGGAAATTTTAATGTAGCCCCCCCAAATAGAGCATAGGGTATAGTTATATTACAACACGGGGGCTGGAGAGACTGTTCATTTGGTAAAGTGCTTGCCATGCAAGCTTGTGGACCTGAGTTCAGTTCCCAGCATCTGTGTTAAAACAATCAAAAACAAAAACAGGCACTAGTATATGGGACACATACATGATCCACCTGTGTGGCCGGGTGTCTTTGTCTTAGATCAAGATCCAGAATTGCCTTTCAGCTTCCCCTTCTTTGAGAGGCTGAGTCCCCATGCATCTGTTCTAGCTGGAGCTCTGAGGCTGGGGATTACCCCTCAGCCTCCTATGGGACCCTAGCACCCAACCAAGCCCCCATATAAGGAAAGTGCTTGGGGAAGGTGTGTCAGGCAGCTGGCAGATGTGTAAGTAAGTGTGCACCACTTGAGTCTAGCCCTGCCACATCTGCAATTCCACCGCCCAGCTGGATCTATGTCCTGTTCTCAGGTTGCCTGGGGCAACACCCAGGAAGTCAGAATAGTGGTACTCAAAGTCCTGGGCACTAGCAGTGTCTCCATGTGGAACCCCGTTTGGAGCCCCACAGCAGCCACTAGTCAGTACTTGTGAACTTGAATGTCATTGTCCCTCTCCAAGCCTTGGTTCTTACCTCCCCCTAGGGTGCTAAGACCAAGCAGGGGATCTTCTGCAAAACCCATCAAGGCACAGGATGGAGGGCTACGGGGTGAGGATCATCTGCTATAGTGCCTTCCTGGAATACAAAGAACCCACAGAAAACCAGGCATGGTGGTACACCCCCATAAACCCAGCATTTGGGAGGTTAAAGTAGGAAGATCAAAGTCAGTTATCCTCTACTACATGTCAAGCTCAAAGCTAGCCTGGGCTACATGAGGCCCTGTCTCAAAACAAACAAGAAGGCCCAGGGCAGAGTCAGATGCAGAAGTGATGAATGGGTCTCCCCACTGCAGTTTTCAAGAACTTAGTCTAGTCTTTAGAGTTTGTGCACAGTGGCCACTCAGCCTATGTGTATTAGTCAGCTCTTGCTGGGATAATGCTGCAAAACAAGCAGTCCCACAAACACCATGGCATACAGCAAGAGGTGGCTACTTTTCTTCCTCATAGCTTTGCATCTGTGAGTTAAATGGCCCTCGTTGGGTCAGGGTCTTCACACATCTTTTGTTCTGGAACCAGCTACAATTCTCTGGTTCTGGAACCTGGTTCAAGCCCCTCTTCTGGCAGATGGTGGGATCATGGAAGCCGAGCCAGACCATCAGACACATGCAAAGTCTGCACCATGCTCATTCCATGCCTACTAGAGTGTTCACATGGCCAAAGCAGGTCACCTGTCCAGATCCAAGACAGAAAGATCATACGACTGCTTCCATGAGAAGCATTCTTTCTTAACTCGTTTATTTTAGTTTTTAATAGTTTTTTTGAGCTATATATGTTTCTCTGCTCCCCATGGGAAGCATTCTTGAGTTACTCAGCACAGGCATGACTGGGTAAACCAACCACCGGAGAGGGCCTGCCCCAAGGAGCAGCAGAAGACGGTAGGCTCCTTACGCTCCTGCTCTCTTTAACCGTCTTTTCTGTTCCCCAGCAGGAGCTCAGTGAGTACAACGCCACAGCCATAAAAAGCCCCACCAACACGGTCACCGTGCAGGGCCTCAAAGCCGGCGCCATCTATGTCTTCCAGGTGCGGGCACGCACCGTTGCAGGCTATGGGCGCTACAGCGGCAAGATGTACTTCCAAACCATGACAGAAGGTGAGTCGAGAGCACCAAGCACCAGCCCCCCAATCAGTGAACAAAGGCATAAATGTGAGACTCTATTCCTAGGAAGCCTGTGCCAACCAGAAAGCAGCCACCTCCCTCACTCCCAAATGTGAACCCCTCTGCATGGCACAAACTGCATGGCTAGCCTTAGAGCCTGCAGTTCTGTGGCCCACAAAGGTCCCTACTTCTCTATTACCACAAATGAACAAGACTCTTTCATCTTCTGGGACATTTAAGAGGTCAGACCTACTTTGCAAACCCATGCTAATTAAAATCTTTTCTTTCCCTGCTCTGGATTTTTATCTACAAAACAAAAGAGCATTGTGCTTTTTGAGATAGTAAACATCGTGCCCATTTCCAATTCCAGCAAGTTGCAATGAGACTGAGAATTCCAAAGCCCCATCTAAGCTCAACAGAAAGAAGTGCTGGGATCAATTAGTAATGTCTGCCCTGGACAAAGGAATGGGTCTATGTGCTATGTTTGTTTTCCAGTCTTGGAATATATGATTTCTGAGTACCTTTTCTGCTTTAATAATCTTGAGGAATAGTAGATTATAAAGGGGTGGACTTCTGAAGCAAGACAGATTGGAGCCCACTTCTGGCTTGTCCCTAACTGTGTAGCTGAAAACAAGTCCCCTAATCTCTCCTGGCCCTGTCCTTTCGTCCATAAGAGATGATAACTATGTTACCATCATCATCAAGAACATATATAAGTCTCGGGGACCTAGCTCAGAATTGGTTTGAGGACACAGATATTAAGAATAGTATTCTTTCCATGGGCCTGTCACCAGCCAACCAAGTTCTAGGACACTTTTTTTTTTTTTTTTTTTTGGTTTTTCGAGACAGGGTTTCTCTGTGGTTTTGGAGCCTGTCCTGGAACTAGCTCTTGTAGACCAGGCTGGTCTAGAACTCACAGAGATCCACCTGCCTCTGCCTCCCGAGTGCTGGGATTAAAGGCATGCGCCACCACCGCCCGGCTCTAGGACACATTCTTATGGTTAGATTTCAGTGTCTTAGCTTCCAGCCTTGGAACATGGGCGTTGGCTCTCATCTGGCTAAACCGTTCAGATGCTCTTGGATGACCCTAACTTCCTGTCCTGCTATAGAGCCTTCCCTGTCTTCCAACACTTGCCTCCTCTGCCCTCTGCCCTTTCCTCACCAGCAGCCCCTCCGTGTCAGATGAGCTCACTGGCAAGGCACTGGGCACCGTCCCAAGACCCCTTTATTAACTCTACAATTCTGTTCCTGCTGTATACCAGGCCGTGTGCAGGCACTGAGAAGTCCAAAATGACCTCACCCTCTGACCTTGACAACTCCTCTTCTTAATAATACCGTGGAGGAGGGTGCTGGGGGAGGGTGCTGGGGTAGCTGGCACCCGCCCAGCCGATGCCAAGTACATCTGTGTACTGTCAGTCACATCCCAGCCTCGGGGCCGGCAGCTGAGCTCACATGCTGGCTTTGACCTCTTCTTTCCTGGATAGCCTCAAGCCCGTTCTGACCTCCACAAGCTTGGTTTTCTCAAGCATGAGAAACCACTGTAGGGAGCGTATTACAGGGCTGTTAGGGACGTCTCTGTGAGTGACCACTGTAGGGAAGTGTATCACAGGCTGTTAGGGACGTCTCTGTGAGTGACCACTGTTAGGGAGCGTATCACAGGGCTGTTATAGACATCTCTGTGAGTGACCCTGCAAACAGTAATAGGAGTCCAAGTTGGCTGAGTGTTCACTGTGAACCATGGATTGTCATAGATTTACCCACAATCCTATGGGGTGAGAACTGTCAGCCTCCCTGTTACTCAGCTGGTAGGCTGCTTGCCCAGCACGGTCAGGATTCCTGCCCAGGGAGCCGGGTCCCAGCCATTCTTGCTTATTACCATGTCAGTGTAAAAGTGCAGGGGTCCCTATGCCCATTTTATAGATGAGGAAGTGAGGATTGAAGCCAGTCGTAGGCTTATTCCTTCTCACGTCTCATTTCCTGCTCAGTATGAGGCAGTTGCTCTGTTGGAAGCAAGAGGGGAGTCTTTGGGGTGACCTCAGAGACCGTCATGGTGGAGGGTGGAGGCAGGGTCAGGCCCCCGACCAGACGGCAATAACCACTGCACTGTCCCTGCAGCCGAGTACCAGACCAGCATCAAGGAGAAGCTGCCCCTCATCGTCGGCTCCTCCGCTGCTGGCGTAGTCTTCCTCATCGCTGTGGTCGTCATTGCCATCGTATGTAACAGGTGGGTGGCAGCTTCTGGGCCTGGTCTTCAGCCATAGTCAGGAGCAAATGGGGACTTCCTGTCAGCCACTGGTGGCAGGGAGAGGCTCCAGTAGGCCAGGATACCTTAGGTGACCGCCGACCATCCACACAATAGCATCAGCTGATGTCCAGACAAGTACACGGACAGGGTTGCACGTGGAGGCACTTCAGCAGTGAGGACCATTTCAGAACAGTGGGCAAGATGCTGGCAGGAAGCTTGGAGCTGTGGGGATGGTGAAGGAAGATGCCATTCATTATCCTAGGCAGAGGCTGAAGTGCTGAAAAGATGGAGGGGCTGGGCACGGGTGGGGGTGGCAAGGCAGAGACAGGAGGGAGGAGCCAATCCCTGATGGCCATAGGACATGATGCCTAAAGAGCTCCCCCTAACCCCACTTCCCAACTGAGGGCCAGAGTAAGCTCAGGCCGACAGGAGGACAGACAGACAGACAGAGCTCCTGGTTTTAGTGGGGTCAGAAGCCACAACCAGAATCTGAGGACTTCGCGTCTGCCTTAAAGGGACTTGGCTGCAGTAAGGACGGGGGGGGGGGGGGGGGGGGGGGCACAACGACAGAGTGAGCCCGGGTCTGAGGAGGGAGAAATGGGAAGGGGAAGAGGGATGAGGTAAAGGCAGACAAAGGACAGGCCTAGACACCACCACCTCCAACAAGGAAGTGGCCTTAAAGGCTTGCCCACCCTCTCTCCCTATCACCCACTGTGGCTCCCACCCCCCCGGGTGCCTCCAGGTGGCTCCAGCCCTTTGCTCTTGTTCCAGAAGACGGGGGTTTGAGCGCGCCGACTCAGAGTACACCGACAAGCTGCAGCACTATACCAGCGGTCACAGTACGTACCCGCCCTGGGGCCCTCCTCTGCCATTTCCACGGAGACCCCGCCAGCTGCTGCTGCCCCTCCTCCTCCTCCTCCTCCTCCTCCTCCTCCTCCTCCTCCTCCTCCTCCTCCTCATTCCTCTCCTTCAAGATTTACTCGTGTTTAAATACGTGTGTGTGTGCATGAGTATATGCGTCTGTGTGCGCGTATGAGCCATGGAGGGGTGGGGTGTCTGTGGGGTGTACACGGAGGACATCACATCCCCTGGAACTAGAGTGACAGGTGCTTGTGGGACGCCTGGCTTGTTACATGGGTGCTGGGATCCGAACTCCAGTCCTCTTACCCCTGCGTCATCTCTCCTGCCCCTCTCGAAGGCCAAGGAGGTCCTGGGTGTGCCGGGCTGCCTCTGACTTTTTGGCTCTGGCAGCTGCTGTTCCATGTGCACTTCCTGTGAGGACCCCATCGTGCACCACCGCCATCTTTCCCTTACTGCATCCATTCTGATCTTAGCCCTCACCTGAGCCAGTACCACCCATCTAACCAGACACTGTCCTAACTCTTGCCTGGTCTCCCTGCAGATGTAGCAGGTCTTCTCCAGATCTAAACATGTCTTCCTGGCACTAACAGGTCACCAGTACATAGTGGTACCACACATGAGTGAGCTATGTGAGGAGAGGGACCCAGAGCTGGGGGGTGTGTATGGGCTTAAGTGAGGGGTTAAGCGAGGGCCTTATTGATGGTGTTTCATTTGAACAAAGACACAAAGGGATTAGGAGAATGGGCTGCTCAGCTATCTCCAAGGAAGAGCATAACAGGCCGGGGAACTAGCCAGTGAGAACGCCGCAGGCCAGGGGGATAGCCAATGAGAACACTGCAGGGCAGGGGGTTAGCCAGAAGCTTGTAGGTAAAGCAGGCTTGGCTAGAATGGAGTGGGGCTAGGAATGGGGGGTGAGAGTGATTGTCAATCATGTAGAACTTTGGCTTTTCCTCTAAGTGAAGTAGGACGCTCCAGCAAGTTCCGAGCTGGGGACTGACTGTCTGTTACAGTCCCAGCAAAGGCTGTTGGCTGTTGACTGTCCTGGAAGTCACTCTGTAGACCAGGCTGGTCTTGAACTCACAGAGATCGGCCTGCCTCTGCCTCCTGAGTGCTGGGATTAAAGGCGTGCGCCACCACCACCTGGCTTGAAAATTTTAAAATAGACCCCAGGATTTGTTCAGAGATCAATATTCTTTAATACTGAGTTTTTGTTCCCTGCCCTGAATGCTCAGAACTATGCAGGATGTGTCCCGGATCCCGTGTCCTACCCGCACAGCCCTACACAGCCAAGATGGAGGAGAAGGTGGAGAGGCAGAAATGTGTGACTGGCTTGGGGTCACCAATGCAGACTCAGATTTCCCAGCCGTTAGCATGTGCTGAGTGGGGACCAAGTTCTGGGGTGTCTGGACGTGGAACCAGAGGGGCTAATACTATTTCTCATCTCTGCTGTGCCACTGGCCAGCTGGTTGACCTGGGGAAAAACACTGAGCCTCTCTTAAGTCTTGGTATACTTCTATAGACCATAGAAAGAGTGATGGGTCCTTCGGATGAATCCGTGGATCTTAGCATAATAATAGTGTCCTTATAATAGTAACATTTAATAAAAGCCAAGTCTACTTTACATGAGGCAACAATTATTTGTTGCTTTCTGTTTGCCAAATGCTCTGCTAAGTCCTTTAGGAAATTTCTCCGGGGCTATGGAAATGGATCACTAAGTACGTGTAATGAGACATGAGAACCTGATTTGATCCCCAGAACCTGTGAGGGAAAAGAGCCAAGCATGGTGGTACCCGATTGTAATCCCAGCACTTGCGGGGGGAAGGGGGATAGGTGGATTTCTGGAGCTCACTGGCCAGCCAGCCTAGCCTAACCTGCACGTTCCAGTGAGGAACTCTGTCTCAGAAAACCCAAGGTGCGTGGTTCTTGAGAAATGACACTCAAGGTTGTCCTCTGGTGTCTGCACATCAAAGGCATGAGCCACCGCTGCCTGGCTGAAGTTGCTATTTTTGTAAGTCAGACACAGGCAGATACTAACGCTGATAGTATTTTACCTGGCAGGATCATTCAAAGGGATGACTGGGTTTTAAACTGCCAACTTTATAGAACAGATTCATACCCAATAAATGTACACTGAATGTGTATGTAGCAAGTGTCTATTAAGTATCTGCTGTATACCGCCTTCACACTCATGGTCAAGCAAACACACTACAGCAAGGGCTTCTGACCTGGGATTAGACCGTAGGGGCTTGCCATGGGCTGTGAACTCCAATATTGCATGTGGAATATGGGAGTGTACACAACCGTGGGAATCCTTCTCCAAGGGGCAGAACTGTGTGTGGCTTTCACCAGATTCTCAAAGGTGTTCATGACCCTAAATGAGAAGAAGGTTCATAAGTGAATCACTGGGATTTTACCATAAGCATTCGTTGAGTGCCTGCTGTATACCAGTCCTGGGAATTGAGCTGGAACAAGACAGAATTGCCTCTGCCTTCCTGGCGGAGAGGGGAGAAGGTAAAATGCCCCAGGCACCAGAGAGTTCCAGAAAGGGGATGCAGGGAGCTGTGGGCATGGGTGTTTGGAAGTTGTGGATCAGGACAGAAAAGTCACAGACACTGGGGTCATAGATTGACAGTGGAGAAAGGGCTGTGGTACCTAAGAGGCCACAACCGCTTCTGGAGAAGTCCAGTCAGGCTTCACAGAGGAGATGGCGTTTGATATGGTCTCAGGGAGGAAGAAGAGGTGCCCTGAGGGGGTAAGAACAGCATGACCTCAGAAGCAAGAAGTGCTGAGATGTGCCTGGAGCCCCTAGGAAACGATCTGTATTAGCTAGTGTCTTCAGTCTACTGTCTGCTGCTGTCACAAAACACCGAGACTGCATCAGGTGTAAAGAAAGGAGGTTAATCAAGCTCTCAATCCATTGTTCTGCTAAAGGCCCTGCGGTGGAGGGTTTAGTTGCAGGAGCCTGTGTGACAGGGAGAAGCCACATAGAAAGACCAGTAGGAGGACTGGGTTTGTTCTTTAATCTCTTGGAAGATCTAACTAGTCTCCCTGGCCCCACAAACCTGCCTCCATTTCTCCCCAGGGTTGTGCTCTAGTAACTTGTCTCTTAAAGGGCCCACCACCTCTCACGCCATGCTGAGAACTAAACCTCATACATATAGACCTGCTAAGGAACAGACATTATCCAAACCTGAGCAGAGGGCTGAGTGAGGCAGTGCCAAGCGGAGGTGCTTGCCTTTGTCCTCCTGTCTCCCCCTCCCCCCAACCTCACAATCCTGACATGCTCCCCGCTAAGGCTGGGATGGCCTCTGGCTGCTGCCCATAAAGGTGCTGACATTTACTGAGAGTCTCCTTTGCTCCTGGAGTGACCTCATTCCTGCCCTCCCTGCCCAGCTGGCCTGTCAGAAAGGATCTCCGGGAGTTGTGTTAAAACTCAAGAAGCTAAAAGCCAGGTCCCATGACCCATGATATTGAGTCTGAGCGAAAAAGGGCTTCTCCTGGCTCTGAGGAAGCTGACTTGGAAGGAAGGAGATGTGTCTCATATGCCAGGTTAGGGGAGGCTGTGCCGGGGCCAGCAGGAGTGAGAATCGTGACAAAGAACTATCCTGGAGGCTGGAGCAGTGGTTTAGCGGTTAAGAGCACCAGCTGCCCTTGCGGTGGCTCAGGTTGTGCAGTACCCACATAGCAGCTCAAACTGTAACTCCAGTTCCAGGGATCCAACAGCCTCTTCTGGCTTCCATTGGCACTGCATCCGTGGGGTGCACAAACTTAACATGAAGGCACAAAACACTCACACCTATAAAATAATGTTTTTAGTAAAACAGAGCCATCCTTGAGGTCACATTTGCTGAGCATGTACAAGGGACACAAGGCCCTGGATTCAATCCCCAGTCCCATAAATATAAGAGAATCAATCTTGGGACTGGAGAGATGTCTCCGCAGTTAAGAGCACTTGCTGCTCCTCCAGACATCCGGGAGTTCAGTTTCTAGTACCCACATCAGGTGACTCACAACTGTCTGTAACTCCAGTCCAAGGAATACAATACCTCTGGCACCTGCAGGCACGTGCCATATTTGGATGCATTCACCTACACGTAATTAAAAATAATAAGTACCTTTTAAAAATTAAGAAGAAAAAGAATCACACCTGTGCTCAAATCTGAAAGACCTGGAGGCCCCCGAGATACACAGCCTTGGCCTGAGTGCTTGACTTCATGGAGCTGAAGTTCTGTCCCCCAGCTTCTGAGAGGATGAGGGGGAGATAAGAGAATACATGCAAAGAGCCTGGCACAGTGTCAGGCTCAGATAAAGGCTCAGCGAGTGACAGCTGCTGCTACCATAATTCATCTTTGTCGCCTGGATCCTCCACTCTCCCGACTTGGAGCATCTATTGTGTGCAGAGTTCTGAGACGTGTGCCAGGGAGAGAGCAATGAGACGAGAGCCTGTGCCCAGCTCTCCTCCCAGGCCCTAGCTCTTGGCTGGTGCTTCTTACTGTCTTTGTGAAGTCTTGGGCTCTTATACAACTCTACTGAAAGTTTTGTAGCATATGGCCAGAAGAACATTGTGTGTATGTGTGCATATGCGTTGAGGTATGTGCCCATGAGTGCAGGTGCCTGTGGAGGCCAGAAGAGGGCACCAGATTTGCTGGAGCTGGAGATAGGAATGGTTGTGAGCTACCCAACATGGGTGCTAGAAACCAAACTCGGGTCCCCTGCAAGAGCAGTGTGCACCCACAACTGCTGAGCCATCTCTCCCATAAGTTTCTTATTTAAAAACAGTGCATGTGAGTGTAATGTGCATGTGTGTAAATGCAGGCACACACATGCCACAGTGTGTGTGTAGAGGATAGAGAATAACCTTAGGTGTTGGGCTTTGTTTTCTACTTTGAAGCAATCTCTTGTTTTTCCACAGCATGCTCCACACTAGTTAACCCCTGAGCTTCCAGGGAGTTTCCTGTCCCTTCCTGTCCCTTCCTGCCATCTCCTTATCGAAGTGCTGGGATTATAGATGCTGCTGGATCCAGCACTTGTACCCACTAAGCCACCTCCCCATCCCCATTTATAACATTCCGCAGCTGAAAAATCCAGTCATGTATACTCAGTGATGGATTTTTTTCAAGACTATTTTATTTTTTGTCATATTTATTACCATAATTCTGGACTTTGTACATTTCTTTTTTTAAAATAATGTGGCTCAGTTCTATTCTTCAGTTTTTATTTGTTATTATGGTGTATATATAGATGACTACATGATGTGCACAAATATCCGTGTGGAGATCAGAGGGCGAGTTTTTGGCGTCAGCTCTGTCTTCCCTCCTCCCCGAGGCAGGACCTCTCGTGTTGCTCCCGCCATGCTGCAGACTCCACGAACTTCCAGGCTATTCCCTTTTCTCTACCGCCTGTCTCTCTTTGGGAGCACTGGAATTAGTGGTGTTTTTGTTTTTACTTTCTTAACATCATTTCCAGAAATTAAACTCTGGTTGTCACGCTCATGCAGCAAGCAGTTTGACCCGCTGAGTGAGTCATCTTGCCAATTCATGAATTACTATTTTAATTCAAAAACAAGTCAGTAATAATTATACTTTATTCCTGGGGGGGGGGTCTTTGGGCATCTAAAAACATATCCAGGGGCTGCCAAAAGGCTCATAGACTCAGTTTGTAACCCCTGACTGAAAGGGCCAAGTTAGTCGGGCGGTGGTGGCACACGCCTTTAATCCCAGCACTCGGGAGGCAGAGGCAGGCTGATCTCTGTGAGTTCGAGGCCAGCCTGGTCTACAAGAGCTAGTTCCAGGACAGGAACCAAAAGCCATGGAGAAACCCTGTCTCGAAAAATCAAAAAAAAAAGGGCCAAGTTAGAACATGTATGCACACGTGAGCGTGCATGCACCACACAAACATACACACACAGTTGCAAACATAACTAATGTATTAGAGCTAGGGCTGGCCATATGCTGAGATGTTTCATTTTTATGGGTCTCTTCTAGTGCTCCACCCTGCATCCCTGGAATAAAGTCAATGAGCATGTCTGAGTGCCAATAAAACTCTACTGGTCACACAAGCAGAAGGGCCTGGACTCCCAGATTCATGGGCTGTCTGAAGTAGAAGCAGAGAACAGTCATCATATAGTTCTAGGGTCACACAGCTGAGCTGGGTTGGTGGCCTATGAGGAGGACCCAGGGGCTCCAGCTTCTGAGTCCTAGAACAGCTGCCTGCAGTGACACAGCTTCCAGCACGGAGGAGAATGGGAGTGGGGAGCTGGGAGCCCAGAGGAAGGCCTGGGTGTCGGAATACCAAGTCGGAAGGGGAAGACAGACTGATAGCCCTCCTTCCGTCACAGCAGTTCAGTGACTCATCGCGGGTCAGAAGGGGACTTTGCTGCCCAGACTGTTCAGATTCTCTCTCTGAATCCACACGTAAACATTGACAGCAGGTCAGGAATGAAATGAGTGTGTCCTGGATCTGGCTTCAGGCTGCTCACCAAGGAATCCAGGGATCCAGAAAGGCTTGAGCCTCAGCTAGCGAGGATACAGGAGTGTAGGATACTCAAGATGTGGTGAGTGAGGCACCCACAGGCTCATGGACCTGGCTGCAAGTGTGTATGTGTGTGCGTGTGTGAATGTGTGTGTTTGTGTATTGTGGTATACTTGTGAGCATGTGTGCTTGTTCGTATAGATGTATGCATGTTTGTGAGTGCTAAGGTTAGTGTCAAGTTTCCTACCTTTATTTGGGGGGCAGAGTCTCACCGAACCTGAAGCTCATCAGTTTGATTAAGTTAGCTGCTATTGAGCTTCAGGGATCCACCCACTTCCATCCACGTGCCCCAAACCCCAATGCTGGGATTACATGGTCATCCTCCTGCCCTGGCTTTAACATGGGTACCAGAGTTCTGAACTCAGGTCCTTGTGCTTGAGTGGTGGGCTCATCACTGAGCCATCTTCCAAGCCCTCTTTTCGTTTACGACTTCCTCTTGTCCTTGCACCTGGATTCTGTATCCCAGGACCGCAAACCTATCCAGCCTTTTATTCTATGCCGTTATCAAAACCAGACACCACTAGTCGATCCCAAAGTCTTTTAGCTGCTCCAGAAAGCTATTAGTGATCTGTGGTCTTAGAACAAGACTAGAACCTATTTATCACTTTTCTGATCTCCATCCCCACCCCCCACCTTTCTACTTGCTACCCATCAACTCAGTGAGACCTAGATGGGTCAGGTGAACTCAGAAGGGGGCCATATAGGAGCATCCTTACCCTGGGGGGACTGCCTGCCATTTTTCCATGTGTTCACCTCTGGAGCCTGCCCATGTAACCCAGCCTGGTCTTGTCCCCCAGTGACCCCAGGCATGAAGATCTATATTGACCCTTTCACCTATGAAGACCCTAATGAGGCAGTGCGGGAGTTTGCCAAGGAAATTGACATCTCCTGTGTCAAGATTGAGCAGGTGATTGGAGCAGGTAGGTAGCAAATGCCTCAAGGTACCATGGCTTTGGCCATGGGTGGGTGATCGCCGTGTAACCCAGAAATTGATGATAAGTTGAAGATAGGGGCCTACAAAGGACCCTCAGAAGTCATTCTGTAAAACCATCATAGGCATAGAGGGGAAACTGAGGCTGCCATGAGGCACAGTAAGTTGGAGGTTAAACTGGATCTGGAGCCTAGCTCTGTCCTTTCCACCATGGTCCTGTCCCCAGCTCCTCAAGTCTCCCCATGTCCTCATCCCCAGATACCTCAGGGCAGCCGTGAAGGACCCACTTTCCCAAAGATGGCTGGGCGTGTTCTAGGTCCTACATTCCCAACGGGATCCTGTGTTAGCTAGAATGAGGCCATAACGCACCTACAATGGGAGTGGCAGGCCACAGGGAGGTAACACTTCCCACATGACACTATATCTGTCTCAATGTGTCTATCTCAGGGGAGTTTGGTGAGGTCTGCAGTGGCCATCTGAAGCTGCCAGGCAAGAGAGAGATCTTTGTGGCCATCAAAACCCTCAAGTCGGGCTACACGGAGAAGCAGCGCCGGGACTTCCTAAGTGAGGCATCCATCATGGGCCAGTTCGACCACCCCAATGTCATCCACCTGGAGGGGGTTGTCACCAAGAGCACACCCGTCATGATCATCACTGAGTTCATGGAGAATGGCTCACTGGATTCCTTCCTCCGGGTATGGAGAGCCCAGGGGTGTGAGCAGGGTAGGAAAAGGCTGCTGGGCATAACTTCGTTGAATTTCGAGAAAGCGCTAGGCCAGGAATAGCTTACTGGTCACTACCATTCATTGTCTTACCCTGACAGGCACTGTGAAGCAATCCCAGAGCTTCCTCTTACTCAGAAGCAATCTCAGAGTCCTTAATGTGGTTTCCTGGGAAGCCCAGGCATTCCCTCAGGGTTGTACCACCTGAGGTGCCTGCCTGTCCATGCTCAAGAAGCATTCTCATGACACAGCAGAATAGAGTTCAGAGAGAAGAAGCCTTCGCCCAGGGTCAGAGGGCCAAAGGGAGAGCTACAGCCAGGGCTGTTGACGCCCATCCACGGGTGTTCTGCAGACCTTGTAGCTCCCCCAAGTTGCACAGGATAAAGGGGACAAAGCAAAAGGCCAACAGATAAATCCCCTCCGGACAACGCAGTCAGCCGTCAAGACAAGCGAGCGCTGGCTTGGGTGTCGGGAGTGTGCCACTGAGCCAGCTGTCACTCAGCAAATGTTGATGAAGTTGGTCCCAGCACCAGCTTCCTGTTTAAGTCAGCACAACCCTAAGGGATGTGTGTCACTTCTGCCCTGTTTAACAGGTGAGCAGTTAGACTCAGAGAGTAGGTCATGTGTCTAAGCTTGCAGGGACAGGGTCAATCTATGCACGCTTACTCCAAGGCTAGTGTTCTCCCTACCGTCCTCAAGTTGGCCTCTCCTAGGCCACGCTGAGGTTCATGGGTATCTGAGTCTTTCCTGCGGCGTGTTCAGAGGTGGTAGACAGCTGCCACTGTGAGCAGTTCCAGAGCGCTGACACTTGCTCTTCCATCCACTCTATTTTCCGCCTTCCCCACAGCAAAATGATGGGCAGTTCACAGTCATCCAGCTGGTGGGCATGCTGCGGGGCATCGCAGCTGGCATGAAGTACCTAGCAGACATGAACTATGTGCACCGAGACCTCGCCGCACGCAACATCCTCGTCAACAGCAACCTGGTTTGCAAGGTGTCTGACTTCGGGCTCTCACGCTTCCTCGAGGATGACACCTCTGACCCCACCTATACCAGCGCTCTGGTAAGAGGACAGCAAGGGTCCCTGGGCATAGCAACCTCTCTAAGCCGTGTGTATCCACCAACATGCCCAGGCCAAGCCTTCACTGGGCCCTGGAGACAGGAAGGGACACACAGAAAAACTCCTGGGCTCTTGGGTCACCTGGGCTGCTGAAGCAGGGAGATGGTGAACAGAAGAGAGTGAAGGACTGGGCGCCAGAACATGGCCTGGGAAAGCAAGAGAGACATGAATGAGCACACCGTGGAATCTAGGGAATCAGGAACCCTCTGAGAACCAGGGAAAGACTTTCTGGGGACTCAAGGATGAAAAGGTGGACTCCAGATGGCAGTGTGGGGAAAGACGTTTCCAGCAGAGGAAGCAGCGTATATGAATGTGGTTGGAAAAAACTGAGGAGTTTGGAAAACAATGAGTTTCTTCCTGGGCTCTGAAACAGCACAGTACGGGGAGTATTGAGAGAAGAGATCAGACAGGTCATAATCCCCCCCCCCCCTCCATCAACCTCTTCTCTCTGTTCCCAGGGTGGGAAGATCCCCATCCGCTGGACAGCGCCGGAAGCCATTCAGTACCGGAAATTCACCTCAGCCAGTGATGTGTGGAGTTATGGCATTGTCATGTGGGAGGTGATGTCCTACGGGGAGCGGCCCTATTGGGACATGACTAACCAGGACGTAAGTCTCCGGGATGTGGGCAGGGTTTTCCTGGACCGCCAGATTGAGGAGGGCAAGACCAGGGACTCCTGGCCTTGGGCTGATTTCCCTGAGGGCAGATGAACCTGGACTGTCAAAAGAGGAAAGAGGGAGGTCCACCTGCTCAACCACCAATAGGCGAATCCTCAGCATGTGGGAGCAGCCAGGCCCAAGAAGCCATGCTGCCGTGTGTGTGTGTGTGTGTGTGTGGGTGTGTGTGTGTGTGTGTGTGCGCGCACGCGCGCGTGCTTGCTAAAGTGTCGTGGTACATGTGTAAAATCCAGAGGACAATCTGTGGGTATCAGTTCTCTGCTTCCACCATGCAGGTTCTGAGTTCTTGGTAGCAAGTGCCTCTACCTGCTAAGCCGTCTCATTGGCCCTGAGATGACTTTTCAGAGAACCAGCTGCAAGCATCAGGGATTGTTATGGTCAGGTGCCAAAGTGTAGAACACAAGTGTCAAGCCTTGTGGGCGTGGAGGCCAGGACAGTCAGGACAAGGTCAGCCAAGAAGTCTCCACAGAACCAGTAGCCCTCGGAGAGCGAGGGCCTACGGTGGGAAGAACGACTCTGGCAAAAGTGTAGAGGCGAGGATGAGAAGCAGGGTCGGGAGCTTGGAGCGGAAACTCGGTCAGAAAGGGTAGCGAGGATTTGTATGGGTCAGCTGTCTGTCATAACGAGCAGCCTGAAACGGTCACCTTAAAAGGAAGAAAGGTCTGTTTGAGCTCACAGTTTCGGTCTATCTAGTTGGCCCATCTCTTTGAGGACCATACGTGACAGTGGAAATGTAAGGGAAGCTGCTTGTTTCATAACAACAGGAAGCAAGGAGAATGGAGAAGAAGGGACCAGCATCCCAGTGTCCCCCTCTTGGCATGCCTCCAGTGGTTTATCTTCCTCCCGCTGGGCCCCATCCCCTAGAAGAGTTACCACCCTCACGGAGGTCCCCAAGCTGAGGACCAAACCTCCAGCACATGGGTTTTTGAGTAACATTGAGATCCACACTGTAGCAGGTTTCAGGGGAGGAGTCTGAAGTCTCCCCAGGGATATTCATTCACACAAATACCCTGGAAGGATGAGGCTCCTTGAAGGGGAAATTCGTTAAGCTGTGGTCAAGTTCCATTAGAAGAATCTTATCTTCATGGTGGTAGAGCAGATCGAAGCCATGTTTGACCTCCTGTCTCTGATAGAGGGGCAGGTATTGGCTCTAAGGTCACCGGCCAGCTCAGGGCCCAGCTCTCTATCTGGATCTCTGTGAGCACTCAGATTAAGGATATGACTACCCTAGAGTCAAATGGGGCCAGCAGGGATGTCCACAGCCGTCAGAGCCAGGAGGGGGCTCGCAGATGGTGAAAATGAAGAGCTGGGACAGCCCAGTGCAAGAAAGTCACCCTGATAGGACTTGGGAACAGGCTACCTGAGGTTTCTGGGTTTCCAAGGTTGGCAGAGAGAGGGGCCAGGACTTGACACAGGAGACAGACAGGCAGTGGATGGTGGGAACCCATGGTGGAACCCAAGGCAGTCTTAGGAGCTCACGGAGTCCCCATGGGTCAAGTCTGCAATGCTCCAGGGATAAATGTTCCTGGCTAAAGTCCTCACCCCAGCCACTCAGCCCCACTCCGCCTCTGCCATTCCCCAGGTGATCAATGCCATAGAACAGGACTACCGGCTACCTCCGCCCATGGACTGCCCGAGCGCCCTGCACCAGCTCATGCTGGACTGCTGGCAGAAGGACCGCAACCATCGGCCCAAGTTTGGCCAGATTGTCAACACGCTGGACAAGATGATCCGAAATCCCAACAGCCTCAAAGCCATGGCGCCCCTGTCCTCTGGGTATGGCTGCCCTGGTCCCACCCTTCTCTCCAAGCCCTTGCTTCTGGGTGTGATTCACTTTAGCCCCACCCATCTCCTCTGGGTGCTATCTGGGCCCTACCCAGTGACAGTCTGGGGTGGTGGAGGAAGACCCTTGTAAAGCAGGGTCGGAGGGGACAGCATTTAGGAAGCACTGCCTACCATCTGGAGTCTCGGTGGTGACTGGCTGTGTTCAGCACAGATTCCTCTAACTGTTCTTTCTTCCTCTCCACACCCAGCGTGCATTTGTGCCCTTGTTGGAACAGGTACAAATGCACACACACACACAACCACTTGTGCAAAGTCCTTCATGCACAGAGTGAGGCACAGCACTCATGATTGGTCTCACAGACACACACACACACACACACACACACACACACACACACACGCTCTCAGAGCCACTTGGCCACCAGTGCACACATGCCCCCCTTCAGAAGGCCATACCCACCACATACATGTCCTCAGGATGGAAATACCAGCTCAGCCCCAGGACAGGGTTCAGGGACCCTGGGACTTCCTTTCTGCGGTCCCAGGATATGCTCCATTAGGCTTGCCTCATTATTGCCTTCCAGAGGTGGCTATTACAAGGTCAGGGGGCTGCTGACCCTGCTCAGTCTTACTCTCTGGAATCCAAGGACAGCTATCATACAGGTCATACGACTTTCATGGGTCACATAGCTGTTGGTCCCACTAACAGGGACTGTCAGTCCCATGGGGTTTAGGGGAAAGTGTGCAACCAGGTACCCCTCCACCAGGGCCAGCCAAACCTAGATTCCTTGAGTCAAAGTCTGTCTGTGGCCATGAGGTCTTTGTACTAACTTCCACCTGTTGACCCTGACCCTGACCCTATGTCAGTCATTCTTCTCTCTAGAGCAGTGGTTCTCAACCTAGAGCTGCGACCCTTTAATACAGTTCCTCGTGTGGTGAGCCCCCCAACTGAATTATTTTACAACTGTAATTTTGCTACTGTTATGAATTATAGCATCAATATCTGTGTTTTCCGATGACCTTAGGTGACCCCTGTGAAAGGGTTGTTAAACTCCAAGGGGTCACAACCCCTAGGTTGAGAACTGTTGGTCTAGATGAAGCCCCTGATCCCTTCCCCTCATGAGAGCTGTGCATGCCTTGCCCACCCAGAGGCTGTCCCCATTAGCTCTGAGCCTTGTCTGCATGTGGTAGATCTGATGGTATGGTCCATATGCTGGAAGCACATACCAAGGTCAGAGAAATGGGAAGACAGGCTCTAGGGGAGGAAGCAGGGACTAGCTGGCACCATCGCCCAACCGAAGGCCCTCCTATAAGTGGGGATTCCCAGAGCCTTCCCCAGGTTCCTCCGGCACTCATAGATACACCCTTATACAAGTTCTGACTCATGTCCATATTCCGCATAAACACCTACACACACACTCACCTGTGTTTACACAGGGATACCACACAGGTACCACACGCATTCCTATCCTCCACCTGGCTATAAGTGTGTGCCCTGACCATCCCCTGTCCCCTGCCCCTCTCCAGCATCAACCTGCCTCTGCTGGACCGAACGATCCCTGACTACACCAGTTTTAACACGGTGGATGAGTGGCTGGAAGCCATCAAGATGGGCCAGTACAAGGAGAGCTTCGCCAACGCCGGCTTCACCTCCTTTGACGTTGTATCTCAGATGATGATGGAGTAAGTGCCTAGTGACCTCCGCCCATCGCTGTTGACACCCGCTCCCCACCCTCCACAGGGCGCAGGAGAGTGAATAGGCAGTGACCCAGCAAGGGTAACGGGTAGCAGGGACTAAGGAGTCACGCACATCCAGATATATAGCCGGGTCCACCTGGTGTTTCCCAAAAGCCTGGGAAGAGTTTTCATCTGCAAACCAGGGTTTAGTGAAGGAGAACCAAGGAAGTGGGTACATGGCCAATCCAAGTCCATCCACGCTTCTGGATGGCAGAAGGAAAACGGGCCTCCTGCCTCTGCATCGGCTGATCTGGCCCCAGAGTCTCTTAGTCCAGCCTTGATACCCATTGCCCATCCCCACATCCTTTCCCTATCCCTCAGCACGAAAGGGCCTGGGGAACTTAAGGCATCTGGCCCACCACCTCCTCAACACATACGTTTTCCTAACTCTGTCCATCTCTCCCAAAGGGACATTCTCCGTGTTGGGGTCACCCTAGCTGGCCACCAGAAAAAAATCCTGAACAGTATCCAGGTGATGCGGGCCCAGATGAACCAGATTCAGTCTGTGGAGGTTTGACGTTCGCCTGCCTCGGCTCGCCTCTTCCTCCACGCCGCCCCCTAAGCCCCCTACGTCGGTCCCTCTGCTGCCCTGTCCACTGCAGGGTCAGCCACCTGCCAGGAGGCCACAAGGCAACAGGAAGCACCAAGCAGCACTCCAGCCAACAAGACGTCACCAAGAACCCATGCAAGTCAAAGGAAGGAAAAGGGAAAGGGGGGAACGCGCACCTAGATCTGGGAGGGGGCGGGACAGGCAAGGACCGTTTGTTCCAAGAGGATTCTCATAAGAAGAGTGATGATGGTTCTTAGGGGAGAAAAGAAAAGGGCTTGGGAGAGCCACACGGTCTGTCCCATTGGAAGCCAAGAGCATTTTCTCTCCAGCTCCTTCTGGGAAGGTTGAGCTGGCCGGAGCCAGGAAACATTTCCAGGATGATTAATATGAAGGGAAGAGATGGGCCACCCTCCTTGCCTGGCCTTAGCTGTGTCTTGGAGCGTCACTAACGGCCCAGCCCTAGGCACAAGGGGCAGAGAGACAGGCAGCCAGCCTACATAGGCTCCGAGGAAGTCCATTCCAGCTGCCACCAGCAGACAGGAGACTAGTTTTGTCCTGAGAGACGATTTCAAAAACTCCGAGAGACTTTCAGCTAATGGTTCAGGAGGCGGAAGAGGAGCTTCTGGCCTCCCAGGTCATGCCAAACAGGCCAGATCTTCCTGAGGCCCAGCCACCCAGGTCTGCAGCCCCAGGAGGCCCTGCCCTGCCCGGGTGCCTGCTCCCGCTCGGCCTCACCCTGAGGACAATGCTGCGGGTGACTGTCATCAGCTACGACTGCCACTGAGAAGCATTGATCTTGCATCTGGGTTTGTTTACAGCAATTCATGGACTGGGGGTATTTTGATCGGGGTGGCTTTGGTCTGGGGAGGGTTTGTTTGTTGGGTTTTTTTTTAAATGACAATGAAGAGACACTTTGACATTTCCTACCTTTTGAGGACTTGATCCTTCTCCAGGAAGAAGGTGCTTACTGCTTACTGACTTAGGCAATACACCAAGGGCGAGATTTTATATGCACATTTCTGGATTTTTATATGCTTTTCATTGACACCCTTCCCTCATCCCACCTGCTGCCAGGCCTCACCAAAGCCAACTGTCACAGGGCCACCTGGGTCATTCAGAGACCTCAGTGGGGCTGGGGGAGCGGAAGGAGTTGCACCGAGCATCCCACCTTGGAAAGCAGACTGAGGCAGATGGGGGCTCCTAGGCCGGAAGTCTTCCCTGCCTCCCTGCACACTTTCACGCTCTTTGCCCTGTTCTAGCTGGTACTTTGCAGGCACAGAGGCCCCTTCAGGTTCTTGGGTGCTCTCCGATGGCCAAAACCCAATTTCACCTCTGGGAGCCTGGAGCAGGCTACCCGGGACATCAGGACCCTGATCATTCACTGTGACACCCCAGCCCTCCAAGGGTACCCCCCGGAGACCATGTGACTCTCTCTCACTTCTTCCTTCCATGAGGCCTTTGCCCAGGTCTTAAGGTCTTGGCCAGAGGAACACCGGGGGTCTGGCCACAGATTCCCCTGTGGGCCAATGCAGGAACCCGAGCAGAACAATCCATTAGTGAATTGAATGGAAATAAATGCTTTAGTTATAAAATGACCCCTGTACTCTGTAAGTTCCGAGTAAAAGGCCCTGTCACTTTTGGGACCTGCCAAATGACTTTGAATGCTCTTGCAAAGGAGGGACTCTTCCCAACCCCTATGCTGCCCCCCCCTTCCAGGATCCTAAAGGCCCAGACTGAGGAAATTCATGGAGGGGCCAGGTGGGGGGAGCTCATGTAGCTTTCCTAGCTCAGGGTCTTCAGAAGCACAGGCAGGCAATGGATTAGCTCAGCTCTGCAGAGTGAGCCACGCGGTAGACACATTAGAAGCAGGGGTGTACACAAGACTCAGAATGCCCCTGCCAAAGGACAGGGACTATGAGTATTGGGTGAGCTGTGGTCAGGTGGTTGTGATGTGGGGCCTGTGGACCCCCACTCAGCCACAGGTACAATCCCCTCACCCACACAGTGCTGTCCCATGCTGAGGGCTCAGACTTATTGTAAGTGGTTTTTGTGTGTGCGCGCAGTAGGAGGCGGCAGGAAGTGGTGTTCTGCAGATAAGTCTGTCAAAGAGGAGGGGGTATCCCAGGGACACCGCATCTCAGGACCTTTTCCTTTGTCTGCTGAGCATCTTTGAGGAGCCTGTCCAGTGGGGAAGACTGGGGCCACGGGCCACCAGCAAAAGGGCCCACGGTCAGCAAAGCCATCGTTCCCAGCCTGTCATCCGTTAGTCACCTGTCCATAGAGCAGAGGGAAGGAAGGAATTAGAGAAGAAAGTTGTCCCTGGGGTGAGGACAGCGGGATTGGCCACAGGGAAAGTCTTGGCAAGTTTCCCACCAAGCGGCCAATGGTGGCCCATTGGCCATCCCTTTATGCCCCCAAAGATGCCCGGCACGGATGGCAGCTGTCCCAGCACACAAGGTCACCTTCTGGTGGGAGCCGCCCTGATGCTCTGTAGATTAACTGTCTCCCCAGCCCACCCTCCCCACCCCCTACTCCAGAGCCCCACGAGGCCTGGCAGTCAGTGTTTCCGTCAGATGGCTTCCTGTCTTGATCCACTAGGCTGGTGTCTTCTAGCCAGCTCGCCTGCTTGCCCGCCCCCTAAAGCCCAGTGTGTTCCTGTAGAGCCCTGGGACTCTGCAGATTTCCTTTCAGAATACGGGTGCTATCCAGACCCTCTGTCTCCTCTTCAGGGTATCAGACGGACATCACTGTGGCTGTCCTGGGTGTAGGTACTGTTCACTTCTCGATCATGGGACAGTGTCCTCCCCCACTTCTCCATGACTGCTCAGCAGGGAGTGGCAGACCCTGCTGCCAAGCGCCTTCCACTAAGGCTGCCCACTCACATGGGCACACAGCTTGGAGCTATCTGCTGCCTAGCTACTAATCCCTTCCTGGCTCCGCCTCCCCAAGCACCAGCTCCCACCTGCCCAGCATCAGGAGACGCTTCCGGCTGCTGGGTGCAGGCTTGTTTCTTGAGGAAAGAAAGCTGTCTTGTGAACCTAAGCCAGGGCACCATGGAAATGGGGCCAGCTGCTCTGGGACAGTATGCCTGGCAGAGTCACACAGGGCCAGACTAAGTAGGAGGAAGCTGTGCCACCCACCCCAGAAGCCCTGGTTGATGGTGATCAACAGGCCTGTTGCTGAGATGGTACTGAAAGTGTCTGGCTGGTAAGTTGGTAGAATGCTTGTCTGGAACGCACAAAGCCCCAAGTTCCATCCCCAGCACTGCATAAACCAGAGACGGTAACATGTGACTGTCAACTCAGTCCTGAGGAGGTGGAGGCAGGAGGATCAGACTTCAACGTCATCCTCAGCTACTTAGTGAGTTCGAAGCCAGCCTGGGCCACGCTAAACCCTGTCTCTGGGAGGGAAAAAAGTTACTGAGAAGTCATGGGCAAGACAGATCAATAGTGACATCCTTAGTGCTGAACCCACCGCCTCTGAGCAGATCTAACGCTTAGGCGATCTACTTACCAGCTGGGCTTCATGCCCGCCCTTTCCAGCATCCAGAGCACCACCCATTCTGACTGCCTGAGAGTTCTATGCTGCCCCCTCGTGGGCACTCACTAACCTTGCACCCCTCACAGATCAAAGGCTCTTCCCCAGAAATCTGGAAGCTCCCACCTCTGCAGAAGCACAGGAAAGACTCCCACTGGTTCTCAGAACCCTGTCATTCTTCCAGGGATGGTCCCCAGAGGAACCACCCAGCCAGGGAGGGGTACAAACACAAAAGATAGGATATAACCTACCTATTCCAGTCATTAACTAGGGCCGTGGGCCCCGGGAGGATGCTGTTGCTCACTGGGCCACAGCTTCCCATCTATAAAGCAAGAACATCAGGCTGGGTGAGCCAGGCCTGGAAAGCCCTCTGTTCACCTCAGTCCTGCAAAGAGGACCTCAGAGTCACAGCTCCTGAAAGGAACAGCCTCAGTTTACCCCCTCCAGTGCCCACTAGAGCATGATCACTTTGGTGAGGCAAGCAAAGGGATGATCTGGCTTTGGCTCATAAGAGAAGGCTAGATGAGATGGGCTGTCAGGATGGGGAGGCCGTCTTGAAGGTGACAGGATGAGAGAAAGGTCACTCCAAGATGTAGCCACCCCAGCAGTTCAGCGTTGGGAGGCCTGGGTTGGTGTAAAAGCGGGGAAGACACATAGGGCATGGTGTTCCGGTTCAGCCACAGCAACTCTTGAATAGAGAGCCGCAGGACAGACATTAGCCATCAAACCAAAACTCCCCAGCCACCCCTGCCCTGGAAGAAAGAGCTGCCAAAAACAGCTCTTGTGACTCCAAGGGATTTCAGACCCTGCTGTTTACTTTCCACCACCAACATGGATAAACCAGCCTCACTTCAGCTGCTCGGGACAGTGTGGGTGGGGTTGTATAGTCTCTGGTTCATCTTTTTTCTTTTTGAAAGAGTATCATATAGCCCAGGCTGGCCTCAGACTCACTGTGAAGGCGAGGATGACCATTATTAAACTTCTGATCCTCCTGCCTCCACCTCCCAAGTGCTAGGATTGCAGGCGTGCAGCACCGTGCCTGGTCTTTGCAATGCTGGGGATAGAAGCCGGGTCTTCGTGCACAGAGAGCAAGTGCTCTACCCACTGAGCCACACCGTCAGCCCGTCTGCTTCTGATTGTAGCCGTGTACGTCCACACACGGGCATGCTTCACCAACCAGCCTTGACTCAGATTCCCAGCCAGTGATTGCTACCACAAAACAGACTGGAGAATGATCTTGGCCCCAGTCTGGTGTTTTTTGCCAGGAAATCAGGGTTGGGGTGTTGGTCATAGAAAAGGACTTTGGCCAAAGTGGGTTCAGAGTGTCGTCCCCCGACCCCCACCTCTCAAGCTGGTTTCAGGAGGTTGAAGCATCAAGGACCAATAGCTGAACACATTACCCTATGCCAAGTGCCAAAATATTACTGCCCCCTCTTTGCTAGTGAGGAATGTGGCCCTCAGGGGGGGACTCCCCAGGGACCCCAGCCCAGCCTTTCACCTACAGCCTCCTTCTGCCTCCTAGCTAGAGTTTTGCAAGTGCTTGTATCACCCCCACTCCTGAGTGCCAAACTTGAGGATTCCAGGGCTCCTCTCCCCTTTCCCCAGGCCCCCTGAGTCAGAATTCCCCATCTGAACAGTGGGAGACTCCTCCCACCCCTGAGCTCTTCCCTTCCCCCCACCCCCACCCCACAACCCTAGTAACCAACTGCGCCAAGTGTACGGAGCAGGACTTAGGGTGAAGCTTCACATCAGATAAGATGCCTGAGCCCAGACACAAACTAAGACCCTGGCAGTGGAGGAGGCAGCACAGACCCTCAGGAATGTACTCAGACTGGGCTAGGGTTTCAGAAATTAAAAAAAAAAAAAAAAAACCCACAGCCCCAGAGTCCAGTTGAGTCAAGTTCACAGCGGGATGACCGCCTCAGGAAAGCTGATCCTGGAAGACATCGGAATCTGATACTTCAGAGGGGCCCTGTGTCTCGGCCAGGACCACCCTGTGGAGACCCAACCCTCCAATGCCACCGCGCAGTCCTGCTTGCTACATACCTGGCCTGGTGCGCCAGAGTAAGGCTGAGCAGGGCCTCTAGGTAACTCTGACCTTCAAATCCCCAGAGCCCACCGTCTCCGCCACCCAAACAGACAGGAAGCAGGTGGACAGAGGCACCTGGAGCTCCTCAAGGCCTGGAACTCCCTGCTGGGGAAAAGGGCTTCGGTAGGAGGAAGGAGAGCAAGGAGGACTGGCCGCCGGAAAACATCTCATAACCCAGGGCCGCACATACTCTGGGCCCTGCTGAGCCAGGAATTCTAGCATTCCAAGCGCCAAAAGACCTCAAGATTCTATGATCCGCCAAACTCAGTCTCCTAAGATGCCAGCGGAAGACAGTGGTGTTCATGCGACGCCACACTAGGTGACTCTGTGCTAATTCTTGACATCTCAAGCCCGATGGTTCGCTGCTCCCCAAATATGGGGACCCTAGCAGGAAAAAAAAAAAGCACAAAGAGAGAGAGGGAGAGAGAAGAGGTGGGGACAGAGGAACCCAAACACTAGAACAGCCTCATCCTGGAATCTGGATGGAGATGGATGCGAGGGACTACAGAACCTCCATTGGAGTGTGGGGTGGCACCGTCTCTGGGGAGACTCAGAAGAGCCCTCACCAGGCCTGACTCAAGAAGGCAGCCCAACTGTTCCAGCTTCCTCTTCAAAACCCTCACACGGGGCAGTACCCACTTACTGGGGGGCTCTGCCTGGAAAGGGTCAGCTGGGGTAAGAGCTCCCCATACCAGGGAGGAAGCAGGAGGGTGGGTGGAGAGGCACCAGACTGCATTTCCTATACTGGTCTCCGTACAAACCTCCAGCCGGGCTCCTTCCCTAGGACGCCTGGTGTTTTTGTGGCTGTCAGCATCTACTCCCTCCAAGGAGCCCTCGTGTCTCTTCCAGTTCTAGTCACTGCCCCCCAAAATGAGACCAGTTCCAAGCAGGACTGTGAGTGGCCTAGAGCTCTATGGTCGTCTGTCCGTCCTCCTTTCCGTGGACAGGGGACTCTGATGCCTCAGCAACTGACCCCCGCTGGACCTGGCAGGGACCCTCACTCACAAGCAGTCTCCGGACTCTGAGAAAGAGCAATGACTGCTTGGATTTCATCACAGCTGCTATTTCTTCAGTGCCAACAATGTACAGGGGCTCTGTGCATCACCGCTAGATACAGCCCTGCAACTCCGTGAGACAGGTGCAATAAAGACAGCCACACCACGGGCTGGGAAGCTCAGAAAGGCAACATGCTGGCTCCCCCAGGTCACACAGCCAGCAAGAGGCCTTGGACCCCAGTACCACCCACTTTCCTCACTATTCTCTGCTATCACTGGTCCTCACTCGGCCCTCACCATGGTCAGCTCCTTTGTCTGGCAGATCCCAGGTCCCTGGGGGTCTTTGCACTCTTTGTGTGGGCCCCGGCCCCTTTCCCTCCCCACCCCCCAGCTGCTATCAGAGCCAGAGAGGGCCATCTAGACCCTCTCCCCCACCTCCACCAGCCTGACCTATGCAGGCCACCGTTCTCAACCAGGGACTGGGTGTCTGGCAGATTTCACAGGACTGCCCTTTCCTCTGGTCAGTGTTGTGGGGTGGGGCTAGAAAGGGGTGTGGCTGGGGCTCCTCTAGACCCCACTCCTGTGACCAAGAAAGTCTCACCAGCTGCATCCAATGGCAACCCTGCCCCTGTTACTCCGATGTCTTTGTAGGAGTATTTTTAGCTGAACCTTTTTTTTTTCCCAAAATAAATGTGAATTGTAAAAATAAATTCTTGGGCTCAGTATTTTATTTCCTCTAAAGTTACCCAGGGAACCAAATGAGCATTCCCAGAAGCCTGAGTGGGATTCTGAAGTATGGTTAGGAGTTTGCCAGGGCTAAAAATGGAGTCTTGGGTTGAATTTGGCTTGGGCGAAGGCAGGGTGTCACCCAGAAGCAGTAACAAGATGCAAGCCTTGAACACTATTACCAGTTATGTCCCCAGACTCTACCATTGTGGCCCCTGTGTCCCTGGAGAGATGACATAAGCAGCCGCCAAGCCCTTGTGTCAGGTGCCTGTCTTGTCACAGTCACCAAACACCAGCGGATGGGGACACCTTTGAGGAAGGAGGAGCTGGTTTAACTCACGGCTCAGTTTATGGCCACTTGTCCACATTTCCTTGGGCAGAGCATCACAGCAGTGGGAATGTGTGTCTTGGGAGTTTTCTGGCCTTGTAACAGACAGAAGAGAAAGCAGCCACGGGATGGGACTATACAGCCCCCAAGGACAACACCTCCCAGTGATGGCTTCCTCCAGTGGACCCCACTTCTCGCAGTTCCGCCACCTCGGATAATCATATTTTTATTTATTTATTTATTATGTATACAATATTCTGTCCGTGTGTATGTCTGCAGGCCAGAAGAGGGCACCAGACCTCATTACAGATGGTTGTGAGCCACCATGTGGTTGCTGGGAATTGAACTCAGGACCTCTGGAAGAGCAGGCAATGCTCTCAACCACTGAGCCATCTCTCCAGCTCCTCGGATAATCATATTTTATTACATTTATATCTTTATGTTGGAAGTCAGAGGACAACTTGCAGGAGTCAGTTCTCTCCTCCGTTACATGGGTCCCGGGACTTGAACTCAGGTCATCAGGCTTGGTGGCAAGCGCCTTTATCCACAGAGATGGCCCCTTGGCCTTCTAGTCACATCCTAAGTCCATGAATGAATTAAATCATTCATTGGTCGGAGCCCTGTGAGCTATTGTATCTGGAAACAACCTTGGGCACACTATGAACTTCTGGACATCCTCAGTGCAGCAAGGTCAGGGTGGAGATTAGCCGTCTTGGCTTTGTTGCCAACTCTGTAAAATGGGCTGGTGACGTCTAACTCCTAGAAGATGGGCAGTGGATTAAGGGAGTGAGCATGATAAGGGCCTAGTGAGCAGGAACCCATAATGGCAGGGCCACATCGCTCACATGCAACTTCTGTGCCCACAACACTCCTCAGGCTGACATTCAGCCATGTGTATCATGGAGATATCAGGTGAAGGCTGTTAGAGGAGGGTTCTGTATCCCAACAGATTCAAGGCTAAGATGGTCAGGATTCTGCCAAGCTGTGACTGCACCAAGGTCACAGTGTTGAATCTACCCTCTTCCCATGTGTTTTCAAGGGTGGCTTCCCACTCTGCAGAGAGCGTCCCTTGAGACCCCCTGCAGAACTGACCAGCACTTGCCTTCTGTTCTGGGGAACCAGAGGTAGGGCTGGGATGCCAGGCTGCCTAGTTTTTATGTCAATTTGACCCAAGCTAGAGTTAACAAAGAGGAGAGAGCGTCAATTCAGAAAATGCCTCCGTAAGATCAGACTGTAGGCCAGCCTGTAGGGCATTTTCTTAATTAGTGGTCAAGGGAGAAGGGCCCAGACCATTGTGGGTGGTCCCATCCCTGGGCTGATGGTCCTGGGTTCTATAAGAAAGCAGGCAAAACAAGCATTCCCCCATGGCCTCTGCATCACTTCCTGCCTGCAGGTACCCCGCTCCGGCTTCCTTCAGTGATGGATTATAATGTGTAAGTGTAAGCCAGATTAACCCCATTCTCCACAACTTGCTTTGGTCATGGTGTTCCATCACAACAATAACAACCATAAGACACATTGGTACCAGGACAGTGGGGTTCTGCCCTGACGGACCTGACCATGTTGTTTGGGGGTGCTTGTGGGAGGACTTTGGAACTTTGGCCTGGAAGAGCCATCGAGTGTTGCGAGCTCAGTGGGCTGTTCTGTGGGAGCTCGGGAGACGAGACTCTTGAGAACAGTGCAGAAGACGGCGGCCTGGCTTGTGGCACTTCAGAGGGAAGCAGAGACTCTAGTGGGCCATTTGTGTGAAGAATCCATGGCATCTGGTCATTTGGTGCTGAAGAATCAGCTGTGATCAACAAGACAGCAGCATCACCGAAGCGAAGCCTTCTGGGAAGTGTTTCCTCAGGGTCAACACAGAAGCTGTTTCCAGAAGCAGCCCAGGTTGTAATTCCAGTTGGGTTTGGAGGAGAGGGAAGGGAGATATGCTAAAATTATAATCTCAAAAAATACAAGAAATAGGTTTGTTGATTAAAATATGATAAAATTGGCTTTTTCCAAATTAAAAAAAAAAACTTTTTTTTTAAAAAAAAGTACTTAAAACTGGGCAGTGGTGGCGCACGCCTTTAATCCCAGCACTCGGGAGGCAGAGGCAGACAGATCTCTCTGAGTTCAAGGCCAGCCTGGTCTACAAGAGCTAATTCCAGGATAGGCTCTAAAGCTACAGAGAAACCGTGTCTAGAACCCCCCCCCCCCCAAAAATGAGAGGCTTTAAGGTAAGGATGCATAAATAATCAAGAGAAGGGATGGGAACATAGACATCAGCTCTCAACAGACAGGAAAAAACAGTGGCGTGGTAGAAACATCCATCTAAATGGAAGGATTAACACTAGATCTTTACCTCTAATTAGTTCCAGGCTTATTAAAAGCACAGTATGAACAAGCAAAGCTTTATAGTTTCAGAAGACTACTTTCCGTCTCTCTGTGCTTTGATGGAGCTAGAGTAACACCTCCCTGACCACCGACCCATTACAGTTAATACATAAGCTGCAGTCCCTGGGTCCCTGGGTCCCTGGGTCCCTGGGTCCCTGGGTCCCTGGGTCCCTGGGTCCCTGGGTCCCTGGGTCCCTGGGTCCCTGGGTCTTGGAGTGTTTGCAAATGCAGGGACTGTGATTGCACTTGTCAAAGTGGCCCTTTCTCTAATCGTGCCTCACAGGGTCAGTGGGTGTGTCAGTCAGGGTCCTCCAGAGAAACAGAACTGGCAGGACGTACATTGAGATTTATTCTAACTGGGCGGTGGTGGCGCAGCCTTTAATCCTCAGGAGGCAGAGGCAGGTGGTTCTCTGAGTTCTGGGCCAGCCTGGTCCACACCAGCTAGTTCCAGGACAGGCCCCAAAGCTACAGAGAAACCCTGTCTCGAAAAACAAAAAACAAACAAACAAAAAAGATTGGGGGGGGGGTTATTCTATTTCAGGGAACTGATTTAGCGTTTCCCCAGCAAATCCCTAATCTGTAGGATGACCGACCAGCAGCAAGCAGAAAGTTCCGGAGCGGGTAGATGCCACTGACCATGGTGAAGCTATTCCCTCTCTAACCCAACCACTTCATTTTCCTCTTAAGGCCCTTCACTACTAAATGAGTCCACCAGCTTACATAAACTACAATCTCTTGTGCAAAGTTTTACACTTTTGGCTTTTGGGAGGGAATCACCACCCAGCTCCCAAACAAATTACATACGGAGACTTATTCTTACTTATTAGTGCCAAGTCTTAGCGTGGACTTGTTTCTTTCCAGCTTTTCTAACGTAAATTATCCCAACTACTTTTTCCCCTCTGGGCTTTTTCCTTTTCTTTCTTCTGTATATCTTACTTTCACTCTGACTCAGTGCCTTGCTGTTTAGCTGGATGGCTGACCTCTGGCATCCTCCTCTCCTTGTTCTCTTGCTCCTCCTCCTTCCTGGAGTCTCCTTGTAGTTATACCCTCTGCCTGCCAGCCCTGCCTATCCTTGCTCCCGCCTCGCTACTGGCCGTTCAGCTCTTTATCAGGTGTTTTAGACAGGCAAAGAATCACAGTGTCACAGAGTTAAACAAATGCAGCGTAAACAAGTCACACACCTTAAAATAATGTTCCCCAACTACAATCCTTAATTTAAGTCAACGGATGAAGCTGTTAATCACATCTACAAAACTCCCAGATTAATGTTGGGTAGTCAGGAACCATAGCCTGCCAAGCAAATGCAGGAGAGGAAACATCCTAGACAGAAAAGACGGAGCAGGGGGCACGGAGGCTGGAGGCTGGGCCAGGTGAGTCTTAGAAAGCCTGCGAGGGTGAAGGAGGTGAGAGCGGCGGGAAGATGGGCTTGGGTGTGAGACTAGGTGAGGAGAGTTGGGCTTAGTGAATGAACGCAGCAAAAGGTGAAGCTGCTGCGATCTCAGGGGAAGAGATCAGGATGAGGGTCTGTGGGGGTCTGGATGTATTTAGCCCCCAAAAGCTCATAGGGAATGGCACTGTTAGGAGATGGAGTGGGTGTGGCCTCGTTAGAGGAAGTGTGTCAGTGGAGGGGCGGGCTTTGAGGATTCCCATGCTCAGGATACCACCTGCTGAGTCAGTCGACTTCTTGTTGCCTCTGAGACAAGATGTAGGCTCTCAGCTCCAGCACCACATCTGCCCGAACGCCGCTATGCTCCCCGTTGCAATGATAATGGACTGAACCTCTGAACTGTAAGTGTGCCACCTCAATTAAACGTTGTTGTTGTTTGATAACAGTTGGTCATGGTGTCTCTTCACAGCAATAAAAACCCTAAGACGGGGTCTTAAAGGTTAACCACGTGTATTCATTACTTTTCTGTGGCTGTGAGAAAAATATCATGACCAAAGGCATCTTAAGGAAGGAAGAGCTAGTTTATGCTTACGGACCCAGAGGGAGAGTCCATAATGGTGGGGAAGTCAAAGCAGGAAGCTGAGAGATCACATCTTCAACTACAACAGGAGGCAGAGAGTGGAAACTGGATGTGGGTGTGAGACCACAGACTCATAAGCCCGCCCCCAGTGACACACTTCCTCCAGCAAGTCTCCACCTCCTAAAGATCCTGCAGCTTCTCAAACAGCACCGCCACCACCAACCAGAGACCCTGTGTTCAAGCATGTGAGCCTGTGAGGGACACTTCTCCTTCCAACCACTACAGCAAGGAACACAGGAGGTCAAGACTCTGGGATCTTCAAATGAAAATGATTGAGAGCTTGACCTTCTCAAGAAGGTCAAACAAAGACCAAAAGTGGCGAGACAGATGGCAGGAGAGGTCTTTTATGTTGATGATGGTTTTTCCATTTGTTCACTTACATATTTATTATTGGAGGGGCCATTCAGCAGCCTGCATGAAGAGGTCAGAGACAGAACCATCGGTTCTCCCTGTCATCTGGATTCTGTGGGTCAGACGCAGCTCCTCGGGCTCAGCTGCTGGTGCCTTTATCTGCCAATTCAGCTCACCAGTCCATCTGTGTGTTTGTTTGAGATGGGGTCAAAAAAACTTGGAAAATAGCCGAGGATGATGTCCAACTCTTAAAGATTTATTTACATTTGGTTCCCAGCACTGCCATAGGCTCTCACAACCATCTGTAGCTCTAGCTCCAGAGGCTCCGGTGCCATCTTCTGGCCTCCTTGGACACCAGGAATGCACATGGTGCATGTGCGTACAAGCAGGCAAAGCATGAAATAAAATTTTTAGGGCTGGAGAGATGGCTCAGTGGTTAAGAGCATTGCCTGCTCTTCCAAAGGTCCTGAGTTCAATTCCCAGCAACCACATGGTGGCTCACAACCATCTGTAAAGAGGTCTGGCACCCTCTTCTGGCCTTCAGGCATACAGACAGAATATTGTATACATAATAAATAAACAAATATTAAAAAAAATTTTTAAAAACTAAAGCACAATAAAGTGAGAGTCAGCCAAGGAATGAAATAACGGGAGACGAGAAGCAGCAGGCACTGAGGAAATAGCTACCTGCTGGGTAAGCATGTGGACCTGTGTTCTCATACCCAACACCATGGAGAAGCAGGTGTGGTGGTGATGCCAATCATAGGTGTTAGGGAGGCCGAGGCACGAGGGTCCTGGGACTCGTTGGTCCGACAGTCTAGCTGGTCAGGGAAAGACTGTCTCAAAAATGAGGCAAAGGGTGACAGATAAAGACAACTGATATTGCCCTTTGGCCCCTATATTCATGCACATGTGCACACGCACACACACACTCACACACGCGCACACACTCACAGCTCTTTAACTCAGTCCTATCTGAAGTCCTTTTCTGCCACATGATGATACTGGTTTTAGAATGTGTATATCAGAGTGTTTGTTCAAATGAATTTTTCCTTCTTTTTGCTTTGTTTTGTTTGTTTTGTTTTGCTTTTAAGACAGGATTTCCCTGTGTCCTGAGGCTGTCCTGGAACTCACTCTGTAAACCAGGCTGGCCTAGAACAGAGATCCGCTTGCCTCTGCCTCCTGAGTGCTGGGATTAAAGGCGTGCACCACCACCGCCCAGCAAACTTTAACATTTTTAAAGTGTTACTCTGCAAAAGGATGCTAAGAGGATAGAATAATGAGCTACATACCAGAAGACACTTGCAAACCATGCATCCAAAAATGACTAACCCAACGAGAGCAAAGACAAAAAGATGTATGTACTACGGGAAGGGGCACATAAAAGGGGCTACAGAGCTGGTTCCAGGATAGTTAGGACTGTTACACAGAGAAACCCTGTCTCGAAAAGAAGAGGAAGAGGAGGAGAAGGAGGAGGAGGAGGAGGAGGAGGAGGAGGAGGAGGAGGAGGAGGAGGAGGAGGAGGAGGAAAAAGTGGTGAATGGTTAGACAAATAGTGTTCCATTCCTCCATGGAGCCACTACTCTGCAACCAGAAGGAACAAACTGTTGATGCTTGCAGCCACTTGAAATGTCTGGAAATCCATCCTAAATGCTGGGGGGAATCCCCAAAGTTTACCTACTTCCTCCCAACTCCATTTAATACCTGAAATTCCTTTTTTAAAGAATTTATTATTATTTGGAGTGTTTGCTGTTAATCCTAGCACTCAGGAGGCAGAGGGAGGCAGATCTCAGAATTTGAGGCCAGTTTGGTCTACAGAGTGAGTTCCAGGACAGCCAGGGCTACACAAAGACACCCAGTCTCAAAAAAACAAAAAACAAAAAATTTCTTTTATGTGTATGTGTGTGCATGCAGCATGTGCCCACCGAAGCCAAAAGATCACATCAGACCCCCTGAAACTGGAGTAATAGACTGTTGTGCGCTGCTCAAGGAAGGTGCTGGGAATCAGACTCCAGTCCTCTGCATGAGCAGCAAGTGCTTTCAAGTGCCGAGCCATCTCTTCAGCCCCCTCACTTTTTTGAATATTCCATTTACTTAGTGTGCTTGTACACATATATGTATCCATGTGTGTGTGTGTGTCTACACACAGGTGTCATGGTACACAGGTGAAGGCCAGATAACAACTCGGGGTAGTTGATTCACTCCTTCTATCGTGTGGGTTCTGGGCATCAAACTCAGGCTGTCAGGCAAGCACCTCTACCGGAGGAACCGTCCTGCCATCCCCTAATATGTTGATAATGCTAAAATGAGAGAATTCCAGAAATACAGAGCGGGCCATGCTGGCTAGGGCTTAAGGAAAGGGCAAAGCTTGGAGAGCAGGTGGAGACGGCGAGGAGTGGGGAAGGCAGGGCTGTTGCGCTGAGGAAAGAACTTTGGATGTTGGCTGCATTAGATCAGCATCTTACAACATTCTGCACGATGTCCCTGGGAGAAGAAACTGCGTAAAGGCTTCTCTAGCTATTTCTGACACTTGTATGGAGATTTGTAATTATCTCAAAATTAAAAGCTAAAGCTTTTAAAAGACACATGGGAGCTGAGCATATTGTGTCCTGGGAGATCATCTGCCTACTAGCACACGTGTGTGTGTGTGTGTGTGTGTGTGTGTGTGTGTGTGTGTGTGTGTGTGTGTGTGTGTTATACAAAATGTAGCTCCTAACTTTGCATTGGTTTTAACAGGCATAAATCTCATCAAAATGTTAGAACCTGCCAGACACTCAGGAAGCAGAGGAAGGCAGATCTCTGTGAGTTTAAGTCCGGTCTGGTCTGCAAAGAGAGTTCCAGGACAGGCAAGGCTGTTAACACAGAGAAACCCTGTCTCAAAAAAATACACAAACAGCCGGGCGGTGGTGGCGCACACCTTTAATCCCAGCACTTGGGAGGCAGAGGCAGGCAGATCTCTGTGAGTTCGAGGCCAGCCTGGTCTACAAGAGCTAGTTCCAGGACAGGAACCAAAAACTACAGAGAAACCCTGTCTCGAAAAATCCAAAAAAAAAAAAAAAAATACACAAACAAAAAAGTTGAAACTCTGCTCTTCAAACCACCATGAAGAAAATGGGCACAGGGCACATAACTGTGATTCAGCAACTCAGGAGGTCTGGGAGATAGGAATTCAAAGGGAGTTTGGCCAATGTAGTGAGACCCTGTCTTTAAAATTTTAATATCTGGGGTGGGAGAGCTGGGGAAGTGGTTTAGTGGTTAAGAGCCCTGGCTGCCCTTCCAGAGGACCTGGGTTCAATTCCTAATACCCACATGGCAGCTTACAACTGTCTATAACTCCAGTTCCAGGGGATCTGACACCCTCACACAGATATGCATGCAGGCAAAATACTAATGCATGTAAAATAAGAATAAATAAATATTTTTTTTAAAAAAAGGGATTCATACTGCTATTGCAGAGGACCTGAATTGAGTTCCCGGCATCCACACCCACAGGTTCATAGCAGCCTGCCCATAACTCCAATTCTGACATCGTCCCTACACTCATGAAAACATACCCCGAACTACCACACACATATAAACTTTAAAAAAATATTACAAAGAGGAACAGGGGTTGGTAGTGTAGCTCAGATGGAACAGTTTGCCCAGCATGCATGAAACCCTGAGAGTTTGTATCCAGTACTGCATAAATGGGGTGTGGTAGTGTATGCCTATAATCCCAGCACTCAGGAGGTGGAAGCAGGGGATTCACAAGTTCAAGGTCACCCTGGGCTACTGTGTGAGTTCCACAGCAGCCTAGACTAGAAATACATAAGTACTGATGTACATAAAAAAGGAAAATGAAAAAAATCAATCCAAAGAGTGGAGGGAACTGTATCCCGAGAGTGTGTGCATCTATACATATATATATATATATATCTTATATACATATATATCTTTTACAATTCAATAAATAGAATACAGTTAAAACCACAGTGAGATATGACTTCAGAACTACCCGCATGGCTAAAATTAAAAAGACTTACAGAGCCAAGTGTTGCCACATACGTGGGCAACCGAACCCCCACACATTTCCATGCGGGGATAGAACACGGCACCAAGCTTTTGGAAGACTGCCTGGCAGTCACATCTAGAAACCTACCCAAGCTAATGAAAGCCTATGCACACAGGAGAACTTGCACACAACGTCTTTCCCTAACAACCTCCGTCTGGAAACAACCCAAATGTCCATCAGCGGAGGAAGGGATAAAATGGCACCGTCATGCCGTGGAGTAAAAAGCAGTGAACTATGGATGCGCATAAAGACTCGGACCTCAAATACAGCACACTGAGCCCAAGGAGGTGCACACACAACCTCCACAGTGTGATCCCCTTCACAGCACACTCAGGAGCAGGTGAAACTAATATAAAATGACAGGAGACCATCCTGCGGTTGCCTGGGGCTGGGCGAGGGGAAGAGGAAGGGGAGGTAACTGCAAAGGAAAAGCAGGGGTGGTGCTTTGGGGGTGATGGAAATCTCACGGACCTTGATTGTGGTGATGGGTATAAAGATTTCTCTAAATCATCCAAACTCAGGCTGGGGGATGTAGTTCAGTTGATAGAGCCTAGTATGCAATGCCCTGGGTTCTATTTGCAGTCCCACTAAATGAATATATAAACTGCACCTGATGGTGCCTTTAATATTAGGTAAATTGTAACTCAATTTAAAACAAATAAACAAAAAAAAAACCCTGTTGTTCTTTTAAACAGTATCTCATGTGGCTCAGACTGGCTTGGACCTCCTGATCCTTCTACCTCCACCTCCCCAATAGTGGAGTTACAGGTATGTGCTACCACACCGTGTTTAAGCAGCCTTACACAAGCGCTCTACCTTCTGAGCTACACTCCCAGCCCAGAAAGAGTGGTTTTTAAAAGACAGCACCGCTCCCGGTATTTTGTCTTTGTTTCAACAGACACACACAAAAAAATGTTTCAGTATTTCTTTGATTGTCTGAACAGTCTCCTGCAGTCCAGGCTGGCCTCGAATTCCTGATTCTCCCAAGTGCTGACCTGTATCACTGTGGCGGGGCAATGCCTATGTTTTTAAATGCTCACTGTAAATTCTTGTATAACTCTTCCTCCCGGGTGAATAAGGGCAGTTTGAAATCAGCTGTGGTCCAAGGAAGACCACCCACTTTGCCAACTATTGTGTTCTCTGGTTGGCCTCCCTGCCAACCTCGGGTGGGAAGCTGGAGGAAGGGCAAGGCTGGAGCTGGACAAACCCATGCAGGGGAGGCTGCAGGGAAAAGAGGCTGAAGGAAGGCTGCAGGTATGGAGGGGCTGCAATGGTGGAAGGTGAGATGTGTCAGGGAGAGTGGCTGTAAGCTAGCGGCTGGGGGGCGGGTTGCAGGAGGAGGCTTCAGGTAGCAGGTAACATCAGGCTGGTGTGGAAGGGCTGGAGGCATGAGGATGGTTGCATGCATGAGCAGTGCAAAGGCATGGGTGGGCGCTGCACTAGGGCGCACGCTGGGATCCCCAGCTCACTGGGAGCTGAACACCGGCCTGCGCTGCAGGCGCAGCACTCCATAGGTATTGAGTCCGGGCACGTCGAAACCTGGCGCCAGCCCGTGGCGGTCCAACGGATAGAAACGCACCAGCTGCCCGTGCTGCGCCTCCAGAGACAGCCAGGCGTCTGCGAGAGGCAGCGTGCACGGGAACTCACGTGCCACGTGCAGCTGGAAGATGCGGCCGCGCACGTGGCGCAGGGCGAGCGATCGGAAGGCGGCGGGCACGAGCGCCTCCACGCGCGGCCCAAACTGGCGCAAGCGCAGCTCGCCACGCGGCCCCGCAGCACGCACCTCATAGAAGGTGCGGTTCGCGAAGGTGAAGAAGCCAGCAAATGGGCGCGCGCTGGGCGGGGGCGCAGGGGCGCGCTCAGCGTCGCGCAAAGCGAGCTCCAGAGCAGGCAGTAGCACGTCCAGGGCGTCAGCCACCAGGTCACGCGTGGGTGGGCGCGGCCCCGCCAGCAACAACACAAATCCTAAGCGCAGCGGTGGCACGAGCGCCAGGCTGGCGGCGTAGCCGTCCAAGTCGCCGTCCTTGCGCGCCACTCGGTATCCGCGCTGCTCGTGGAACTCCCAGGGTGTACCAGTTTCTCGAGCGAAGTAGCCGTGGGCACAGGTGCGCAGCGGTGACAGCAGCGTGGCCAGGCTGTCTGGCCGCAGCAGCCGTCGGGGCCCTGCGCCCAGTAGCGCAACCGCCAGCCTGGCCAGGTCTGCAGCCGTCGAGTACATCTGGCCCGATGGCCTGTACCAGCCCAGATCGTAGAGCGGCGCAGACCGGCCGCTGCCATAGAAGCCGGCAGCCAGGCGAGCGCGCACAGCTCCAGTCAGTGTAAAGCTGGTGTCGCTCATCCCCAGCGGTTCCAGCACCTGTTCAGATACCCAGCGTTCATAGTTGCCCTGTGCCGTGTGAGCAGCCAGCACATGGGCCAGAAGCGAGAAGGCCAGCGTGCTGTAGTGGCATCTGGAGGGAGAGAAAGGGGCATTGGGATGGGGTCCTGGATGTGATCCCCAGGACAGTGTGGTGGCACCAGGAGGGAAAGAACATATGACCTACCGTATTTGGAGAAGCGGAGGGAAATCTGGCCCAGCGTGTCAGAGGAGTGCCAGCAGCCTCTGTCTGACATGTGTGTGTTGTCTGTCCTCCACCCCCAACCCCAAGCTCTCAAAACTACACTTCTTGTTCAAGGGTCAGACTTTTATCTGCACACCATCAGCCATCGCGGCAAAATCTGTATTTGTGTCGTTTATTTCTTCACTGTGTCTCTCTCATCAGTGTAAACTGTAGAAAGGAGCCTTGGTCAAATGTTTGCTGCTATATTCAGCGCTTAGCAGATTCTGGGTGGAGTAGTTGCCTTAATTGCTTTTTGTGTCTTGTTTGTTTGTTTTTAGATAATCTCATTGTGCAGCCCAAGCTGTGTTGGGATGACAAATGTGCCCAACCATGCCACCCCAGAGCAGATGCTTAATAAACATTTCAGTTGATAAGGGGCCCGGAGACTGGAACAGACCTGGGTTTTGGGCCCAGCTCTTCCAGGCCTTGCTGTGCCTGCCCGTGGGGGCCACAGTTAGGATGGACTCTATTTCTGGCTGTAGGGTGGACTCTATTCAGTGATCCCCAGAACCCGGCTTACTCTAACCATCTGGGAGAAACACTTCCTCAAGTGTAGCTGGACTTCAGGGCAGGGCACACTCCTCACCTGCTTCCGGGGTCAGCCACCAGCACGTCATCCCTGAGCAGGCTCAGAGCCTCCTGGGTGCTGCCCCTCCACAACAGCGAAGTGCCCCGCAGCCTTCGGGGAAGCCCTAGGGAAGAGCAGTGGTCAGGCCTGCAGGAGCTGTGCTTTGCCGGGGAAGCCCCATCTCTAGACAGCCACCAAATCACCTTTGCTCACAAGGCTCCCCTACCTTCCTCCCACCCCAGCAGGCCATGATTTCCCCTTCCTGGAAGCAAACTGTTTTTATTTCTTTCTTCTCTCCACTCTCCCAGGTGCTGGGATTGCAGGCAGGTACCACCAAGACCAGGCCTTCCAAAGGCATTTAATACAACCTGAAATATTTAATATTTAGGGCTGGCAGGATGGCTTATCTGGTAAAAAGCGCCTGCCTACAAGCCTGACTCTTTGAGTTCAATCCCCAGGACCTCTGTGGCAGTCCTAAGGCAACAAACTCCTGTAAATTGTTCTCTGACATCCACACAAGTGCCATGGTGTGTACGTTACCATACCACACACACGAACAAAAAAATGTAAAAAGAAATTAATATTTATATAATACATAGCATGGTTTATAATCGTATGTATTACACATGTCTCATACATAAACATGTTTTTATAATTGGCATGTTTGTATAATCTTTACATAATTTTTATCTTTATTTCTGTAGCAACACAATACATGAACTTTTCTCCTCCTTATTTCATATCCATAAACAAAGAACGTCATTTAGAGCAGTGGTTCTCAGCCTGTGGGTCGACACCATCAGAAAACACATATTTCCGATGGTCTTAGGAACTGAGACACTATTCAGTAGCAAAATTATAGTTATGAAGCAGCAATGAAAACAATTTTAGGGTTGGGGGTCAGGGTCACAGCATTAAGAAGGTTGAGAACCACTGGTTTAGAGTTATATGGTATTTGATTGCATAGCCATTCCCCTAGTGAGGAACATATAGGTCATTTCTTCTTGTTTTGGTTTTTGTGTTTGGAGAGGGTCTCATGAGAGCCCAGGGTGACCTTGAACCCCTGATTCTCCTGCCCCCATCTTAGAAGTGCTGGGCTACAGGTATCTTCCCACTGGCTACCCTTAATATTGTAAAACACTTCAGTGAATAACTGTGAGCATTTGTATGCTACATAGGGTGACCGCATCTGCAGCAGAATTTTCTAGAAGTGGGATTTCTCAGTCCAAGGGAATGTGTGCTCTTTTTTTCCCATTGTTGCTGGGCCTCCACCCAGGGCTTTTCACATGCCAAGTGCACACTGTACTGTTGACCCCCGGCCTATTAATGGGTGATGGACCGGGGTGGTGGCAGCACTCAGGAGCTGGAGGCAGGAGGGTCAGGAGTTCAAGGTCCTCTTCGGCTACCTAGAGAGTGTGAGGAAAGCCTGGGCTACTTGAGACACTAACTCAAAAAGACAGAGAACTGTTGTGATCATATTTGAATTTGCCTTCATACAGGTGTGAGCCATTTGTTTGTTTATGGGGGGGTTAGTTAGGGTTTCTGTTGCTGTGATGAAACACCATGACCAAAGCAACTTGGGGAGGAAAGGGTTTATTTGACTTACCTATCACAATTCGAGGGAAGCCAAGGCAGGAACTAAAATAGGGCAGGAACCCGGAGGCAGGAACTGCTGCAGAGGCCATGGCGGATGCTGCTTATTGGCTTTCTCCCTCTGGCTTGCTCAGCTCTTATAGAACCCAGGACCACCCGCCTAGGAGTGACACCCCCCACAATGGGCTGGGCCCTCCCACATCAGTCACTATGAAGAAAACGCCCTGCACGCTTGTCTATGACCAGATCTTATGGCGGTGTTGTCTTAATCAAGGTTCGCTTCTCTCGGATGACTTTAGCTTGTGTCAAGTTGACATAAAACTAGCCAGCACAGGGGGATTAAATTTAAGTCAGTTGAAATTCCCTCCACTGTTGTGGACGAGGACACCATCTCCATGGTTTCCCCGATCAGTGCACCCACTAACTATTTCAATCGTGCCAGTCTGACGCGAACAGTGTGTCTCGGTGTGGTTTTAAGTTGCGTGTGTGTTTCTGTGAACAAGGGTTGGCATCTTTAAATATTCCACAGCCTTTTCTGTGCCATGTCAATTCCTGTCCTCCACCTCTGTCCCCCGTGGGCTGTGGCTTTCCACATGTCCTTTATGTGTGTGTTCAGGGAGTCTAGGTCCTCACTGTAGAGCTCCTTACCAGTTTCAATTTGTTGCCTTGCCATTGGCACGATACACAGATCCTGGCTCATTTGTGTGTGAGCTTTTCTCTGCCTGATCTGTATTCCCAGGTTCGGGCCAGGGACGGAGCTCAATTGGTGCAATGCTTGCTTGGCACATGTGAAGCCCTGAGTTCCTTCTCCCAACGACATACACCCAAAATGAAGTGGCACATGCCTGTAATCTTAGCACTCAGGAGGTAGAGAAAGAAGGACCAGAAGTTCAGGGTCACCCTGAGCTACACAGTGAGTTTGGAACCAGCCTGGGCTACAAGAGACCCTATCTCAAATAAAGTTAAGTCCCAGTGCTGGAGAAATGACAGCTAAAGCTGCTCTTCCCAAAGACCCAAGTTCAGTTCTTGGCACTCACCTGTAGCTCCAGCTGGGGAGGGTCTGGTGCATACCTCTGTGGACACCCACACACATATGGCATATACTCATGCACACACAAACACGCATTTCTAAAATAAATATCCCCGGCCTACCTCAGCTCTTCCTCCCATGGCCACCACCTATGGCCATTCAGGAACCAGAGCAGAGTCCTAATGGATGAGAATCTGTGTCCTGTGCCTGCCCCCCCCCCCGAGGCCCTCGGATGTTGGGCAGTTCTGAGGCTCACCTGACAGCTGACTGGCCATCCTCCGGAGAGTGACAGAAGAAGGCTTTGGGAGGGAGCCCATCTCTTCAAATTCCCCCGCTGGGTCCTGTGGTTCAGGGTCTTGGGCCTTGCCCAGCGGGTTGTTGATGGAGAAGGTGCTGGCATAGCGCTCCAGAGGGTCGTCCAGGGAAGCCACGATGCCCTCCTCCCACAGCCGATACAGCATAAGCACGGGGAAGATCTTGGAGATGCTGGCAATCCTATATTGGGGGGACAGGAGTATGGAGGGCAACCTGTCAACCTCACGGCCTACTCCCCACCCTGTGCCCAGCCTCCAGTTTCTCATAGTCAAGATTCCACTCTGGTCTGCATCTCCAGCTGAATCCCCAGCCTCTGTAGAAAGCCTCAGGATGCGTAGAATGTACCAGCAGCTGAGATAGAATGGACCATTCAGTGCCTGCCCCATGCTAGGCCTTTTATCAAGCCCCATTTGTACCGGGGGTCCAACCTGGATTTGGTGAATCCTATCTCTCACTGGCTATGTAGCCTTGGGCAAGCTACTAGACCTTTCTGAGAGTTTTACTGTTGGTTTCATGTGGTAAAATGGGGGGTGAGGTATGTGTGTGCACACATACGCATGCATGTGAGTGTGCGTGTGTGTGAGTGTGCAAGTATGCACACTCACAGGGCACTCAGCATGGCCGATAGGTGACGAGGACATAGTAAGCAAGACACACAGAACTCTGGGCCCTGTGTCTAGCACCACAAAGGTGCCGTGTGAGGCTAAATCCCATCAGGCCCCTGCGGTCCCCACAGCATCCCTGGGATCAAATGTGCCCATTGTTATAGCTCTGAGGACTCTGCAGACAGCCCATGAAAGGAGAAGCTCTGGGCATGCTGCCAAGTGTCCCCAGCTGCTTCCAACTGGGCCAGTGCCACTGACTCACAGGCCTGGGAGCTGGCTATCGCTCCTGGGTGGCACACTGAGAGGCCAGGAGATGGACTCCTTTCCTCATTTGGCCTGTGCCTGTGGTCCCCGTGGTAGGACACTGGGCACTTGAACTTACTGGCTTTCTCTGGACCACTGTCTCCTATAGAGTTATCAGGACTGAGCCACAGGCCCTAGCAGCTGGGACCCCAGCCACAGTTCTCCTCAATGTCCCTGCCTCCTATATCTGCTTGGCTTGCCATCCTCCTCATCCCCTCTGAGACCCTGGAGGTCACCCCACTAACCGGTATATGGTATACTCATTAGGGGTTCCAGAATTTGGATCTGAGCCATTCTTCTTCCCAAAGTTGCCAGTCCAGAGCACAGTGTCATTGTGGACGACAAGGGCAGACATGGCAGCAAGGCCAGGAGCCAACATCGCCTTGCGCAGAATCCCATCCACCTGGCGGAAGAATAGGAGCTCAGAAGGTGGGTGCAATGATAGCTGAGGCCCCTGCCTCAGCACACCCACCTATCCCCACAGCTGTACCTCCCCCCACAATACCCTCGGAGGCTCCAGACCTCACAACCCTGGTACCATGCCCGGTGAGGGCTAACTCTCTCATCAGCTTCCCTCCCACCGATTTTAGACATAGGGCTCCCTAAAGGATTTCGGGATGTGGGGTGTGTGTGTGTGTGTGTGGTTTGCGTGTGTCTGTATTTCTGTTCACAAGAGGGGTGTTCATGTGTGCACATGACATAGAAGCTGGAAAATGACACTGGATGTCTAAAACACCCTTCACCTTTATGTATCGGATCAGGGTCTCTCTCTTGAACCCAGAACTCACCAGTTCAGCTAGTCTAGATGGCCATCTTGCTCTAAGGGAGTCCTCTCTCCACCCAAGCACTGGGATTACAGACAGGCCACACGTACCCAGCCTTTACACCCATGTGGAGGGTCTGAGCTCTGGTCCTTGTATTTGCACAAACCACTGTGCCATCTTTCCAACACCTCTACTTAATCAGTTACCAGACACCTTGCCCCTTGGCCTTACCTTCCCCATGCTAAGTTCTGTCTCCCTAGACACATGCCCTAAGTTAGTCTTGGGGGTCTCAGTTCACCAGTGTAGTCGGGGATTCCCTAGACATGTATATAAAGGGGTCGCACAGCCCTAATTGATACCCCAGTGCTAGGCAGGAGGAGGCTGCTTTGTCCTTGAGTCCTGCGGCCCTGTGTGACATATGTTATATTGGTAAATTGACATGTGCTGTTTGAGCTGCTGTGGAAGTGGGGTCATGTTTGTCTTCTGAGACCTTTTGTCTGGAGATGGCTGCCTTCCCTTGTTCTGTAACAGGGAGTAAGAATAACAATTCAGTCCAGGAATAAAAGCAATACATCATTGACACCTCTAGAAAAGTCACTATTATCTTTGAGTATAAAACTTATGTGGCCAGGCCGTGGTAGCGCATGGCAGACTTTAATCCCAGCACTTGGGAGGCAGAGGCAGGCAGATCTCTGTGAGTTCAAGGCCAGCCTGGGCTACAGAGCGAGTTCCAAGACAGGCTCCAAAGCTACACGGAGAAACTCTGTCTCAAACAAACAAAAATAACCAAAAAAATAACCTTCTGTGAACTTGCTACCCTTTTCCTTCTACTGGTTGTCAGAGAGTGCACAGCTGCCCAGATGTTTGGCCCTGATCCCTTTGTGTCTCTTCTCCTAAGATGAGTGGCCCACACAGTAGAAACTGACTGGCACCAAGGAGAGGCATCCTCGAGTGGCACAGGTTGTGCCCTGGTGCGTGTACCTGTGTATGTGTATGCACCCATGTGTGCACCTGACCATGTTACGGCGGCCTCTGTGGCATGGACTCCCTTATTCTCCCGTTTCACCTTTCCCTCCCTCTCTATGTGCCCTGTGTTCACTCCACTGCCCCTGGGCCTTTTTATATGTTGGCCCCACTGTTTGGAGTACACTCCTACGTCCTTCAACTTTTTTTACCATACATACATCATTGGGCATCCCCTACCTGTTCAAATCTCCGCTTTGGTCCTGCAAAACCTCACATCTCAGCTCCACAGTCCCCAAAACTTTCCTAATTATGGTAGTTTGAATGTAATTGACCTCCATAGGTTTATAGTGAGTGGAGTTCATAGGAGGTGTGGCTTTGTTGCAATGGGTATGGCCTTGTTGGAGGAAGTATGTTACTGTGAAGGTGGGCTTTGAGGTCTCATATGCTCAAGCCGCATGCAATGTCCCAGACCACTTCCTGGTGCCTGGAAGATCAAGATGTATCTCCTACACTCTCAGCTCCTCCAGTACCACGTCTGCCTGCATGCCGACATGTCCAGTCATAATGATAATGGTCGATACCTCTGAAACTGTAAGCTATCCAACTGAATGTTTTCCTTTACAAGAGTTGCTGTGGTCATGGGTACAGCAATAGAAACCCTAACTAAGAAACTAATTTTCACTCTTTTTTATTCTCCTGAGTCTATGTAGACTGGGCTTTCCTGGAATTCGATCTGTAGACCAAGCTGTTCTTGAATCAGAGATCTGACTGCTTCTGCCTCCAGATTGCTGGGACTAAAGGCATGGGCCACTCCCACCCCAGGCTCCTAATCTTCACTCTTGCCTGAGTCAGAAATGTGTGTTATCTTTTTTTTTTTTTTTTGGTTTTTCGAGACAGGGTTTCTCTGTGGCTTTGGAGCCTGTCCTGGAACTAGCTCTTGTAGACCAGGCTGGTCTCGAACTCACAGAGATCCGCCTGCCTCTGCCTCCCGAGTGCTGGGATTAAAGGCGTGCGCCACCACCGCCCGGCGAAATGTGTGTTATCTTAACTGCTTCCTTCACCTAACAGACTGACTAGGAGTTAGTCATTTCCCCACCCCCCTCTGGCTTAGAACTCGTGGTGTAGCCCAGGCTGGCCTCCAACTTGCAATGATCCTCCTGCCTCTGCCTCCTAAGCACTAAAATTCTAGGCACAGAACAGGCACTCAAATTTGTGTTGAAAACTGGCTGTGGTAGCTCACACCTTTATTCTCAGCACTCAGGAGGCAGGGGCAGGTGGATACTTGGGAGCTCAAGGCCAGCTTGATCAACAAAGCCAAGTTCCAGGACAGCCAGCACTGTTATGCAGAGAAAACTAACAAATATAAGCATGTTGAGTGAATGAATGAATGAATGCCACAGCACAGAGAGCAATTCCACCTCTGCCAAGCTTTACCATACTACCTGTAACTTGCTGGGCTGTCACTAACCTTCTCCAATGCCTCCTTCAGTACTGGGAGGGGGTGAGCCAGAGGCACAAGCTCAGGGTGATGCGGACACATCTTCACAGGGGCTGGGGTCACCTCTGGCTTCAAGGAACCTAGAGGACATATCAGGAGGTGAATACAGAAGAGGTCAGGTCAAGGGCAAAGGGACATCTTAGAAGACAGGAAGGCTGCAGCCAAGGTCAGAGCTATGCCTTGGGAGACATCCTCCCACCAGCGGGAGCCTTCCCAGAAAATGTTCAGTCATGGGCCAGCCAAGGGACCAAGGACCAAGGCATAGTGTCATAGATTGAGCCCCTCCAGGTCTCAGCTAATAGTCCCCACTCTCCCTTCCTCCTGACAAGCTAAGCCCCATCCATCCATCCATCCATCCATCCATCCATCCATCCATCCATAACTCACTAGTTTTGTATGTTTGAGTAATATGAGCTTGAAACCCCAGTGGGGCTTCAGGCCTGAAGCATCAGAGACAGCTTATTCTGTTCCCAGAACCAAACGTAGGCACTGGTCATGGGCTGGGTCTCTTCTGTCCTTGTCTAGGGAGTGGCCATCATCACACGGACAAATCTGGGAAATTATCCCTGAGAGCATAAGATCCTAGGGAGGTTCCAATCCCAAGTGGCTTGCATTCTTCCCTGAAAAGAGTAGAATAGACCAGCAGTAGAACTGTCAACTAGCTCCCAGACCATGAGCAATAACCAGCTGGTGAGTTTAGTGTGTTTGCTTATTCCCCTGTGGTGCTGAGGATAGACCCCAGGGCCTTGTACACTGTAGGCAAGTGCTCAACACTAAGCTACATCCCTAGCCCCTGGGGTGGTTTATTCCTTAGACAGATGCAGGCTTGGTCATTGGAGTCTTGGACAGAGCCTTAGCTTTGTCACCTTGGGTCCTGGGTGGGTCTGGCATCTGTAGCCATACACACAGATGGCCCTGGGGAGCCTCAAAATACATTATGGAGTCAACAAATCTGGGTGGGGCCTTAAAGTGCCTACATTTGGGTGGGGCTAGGGGGTTACCACAGCATAAGTGTAGAGGTCAGAGGATAACCTTTAGGAATTTCCTCTTCTTCCACCATGTTGGTTCCAGGGATCAAGTTCAGGTCATTAGGCTTGGCTTCAAGTACCTTTATCCAAGGAGCCATCTGGTCTACCCAGACTCTGGAAAGTTTGCAGTGGGTTGACACTGACTTTGCACCCACTGGATCTACCCACAGCTCAGGTCACATTTCAAATGTCTTGAAGTTTCCCCACTACGAATTCATTTTGTTGACTTATAGTAACACCTGGCTATTAAGGCTTGGTAGTTTGGGAATAGTGGTCCCGAATGCTTACCCAGCTGTGGGCTGTTTGCTTGAGCAACAACAAAGTCCCTTGAAAAGGAATTTAAAAAAAGAAAAAGAAAAAAAAGAAAAGAAAAGGAATTTACCCCAGAAAGGTCTGGGGTCGGGGGTGGAGATACTGGGGAGATGGTAAGAGGGGTTGAGTCTGCTGAAGGCTCTTGGGGCCCTGGGAGACTCAGGCACCTTGCTGAGCCCTAATTTTGGCAATATGAGTGACAGGACTGGGAGAAGCTGCTCCCTGATACAGCAGAGACTTGGGGTGCTGGATGCTATGGTAACAGAGGGTGGTGTCCATCTATGATTTGCCCCTGTGGAGTCCTAGAAGGAATGAGGAGGTCTTTGAAAGGGGTAAGGGCCAGGCCAGCTCACAGAGCAAGAGAAGCACCGTTTAAACTTTAATTTTTTTAAAGATGTATTTATTTATTATATATAGTGTTCTGCCTGCATGTATGCCTGCAGGCCAGAAGAGGGCACCAGGTCTCACTATAGATAGCTGTGATCTACCACATGATTGGTGGGAATTGAACTCGGGACCTCTGGAAGAGCAGCCAGAGCACTTAACCACTGTGTCATCCATCTCTCCAGCCCTTCAACTTTGATTTTTTTTTGTTATTTTTATCTTTTTCTATTCTTTTGTATTATCTTTGATTTTTAACATTAAAATTTTAAGTTTGTATGTCACACAAGGCACACACACAGGAGTACACGTGCATGTCGTGAGCATGCATGTGGAGGCCAAAGAAACAAGTCTACGTAGTCAGTTCTCGCCTCCAACCTTCACGTGGGTTCTGGGGATTGAACTCAAGCCATCAGGCTTACTTGGCAAGTGCCTTTCTTTACCCACGGAGCCATTTCACCAGCCTCTGCTTGAGCATCTCGGGAACCCTGAGTTGACCCCCATGCTGGATGACTCTGAAACCTTGGGCAATAGGGTTCTCACCTTGTTTATAAGAACTTGACCAAGTGCGGAGTGCTCCGTGACCAGAGATAAGCAGTGTGACTTGGAGCAAAGAGGCCTCTGTTCCTGAGCCTAAATCTTAACTGTCCCCCTTCACCCTCACGTCCTTGACTGCTCCAGACCCAACAGGGACCCATGCCCTGGGACGGGAGCACGGGGCTTCTTCACTCACCAGTCTGCAGCTTGGGGAGGTGGTACTGCCACAGGAAGCAGCCAGTCATGGCCACTGAGAACAGGAAGAGGAAGCCGATGAGGGCCCGCGAAAGCCATTTCTTTTTCCCTTTTAGGAGACGAGGCTGGTAGCAGGCCTAGAGAAGCAAAGACACAGGTCATGGGCTCTAGGGTCTGCAGGGAGAGGAAGGTACCTTCACTGCAATGCTACCCATGAAGCTGAGGGTCTCCCCAGGGTAAATGCCTCATCAACTCTCCACGCCTGGTCTGGCGTGATGCCCTCGCCTCACCTCACCTCGCCTAAAATATCCTGAACCCCCTGAAATGCCACCTCCTCTAGGAAGTGTTCCCCACCTCGCCTCACCTGTGACCCTAGGAGTTCAAATAGAAGTCCCTAAGTGTAAAACAATGGCGAGCTCCCCACCTTTCCCACTGCCAGCCTCCCTAATGGGAGAACCCTCCACGCCAGGGCACCGGTCCACTTTTTCTTCTTTAGCCTTTGGTGTACTGGTTACTCAGTACACGTCAGAGGTGTGCACAGCACAGGCCTTGCCACACCCCACTTCCGGGGCACCTGCACCTCCAGGTTCCTGATCTCGAACCTAGGATAGAGCCCTCAGCGGGCATGCCTGAAGCTCCCAGCATGTGGGTACTGCTCAGTGTGGTGGATGGTTCTAGAAGGCTTTGTAACATCCTACCACTGTACCACTCTTCTGAAACAGGGAGAAAAGCCTTTGTGGTGAACAGAATGAACCTAGGACACCTCTTCTGTGCGTGACCCCACAAGCTCACTTGGGTGGGATCATTTCTTCGGTCTGTCATTGGCGCCTTTTCAGGGGTGAATAGATGTTTGTTTGAGTCTCCCCAGGAAATTACACAACAAGAGTAAATCCATTCTGCCCAGTTCTCAGCCCTTGCATCTGACAAGGTGACTTGCATCTGGCATGGTCTCTTCCTCGTCCGTGTCCTAGCAACACCTTTTTCCTGAGCCGCCCCTAGGCACCAGGCACTATGCTGGGTATCTGGAGTGAGGCAGGGAGCCATCCTCAGGGATCTCCACCCTCACGGAAATGCTACTCAGACAGTGCCTGCTGCCTGGGACTCTTGTGGGCGCAGAGCATCTCGGACCCTTAGCTTGCTGACTCGACCATTCTGGTGCAGCGGTAACAGGCAACGTGTACGTAAGCAGGTCCGTGTAATTAATCCTCGTACCTCAAAGCAAGCAGCGACCGTTCTTTCCCTGCCTCTCGGGAAATGTTTTGGCGTTAAAAAAGCATTTAACTTTGCCCTGCAAGTTAAAAGACAGGTCAAACTTAGCCCTGCCTCCTGGATCCATTGAGACCCTAGACAGCACCCCTCGGGATCGGGGAGGGAGCTCTTCAAAAAGGAGAGTTTGGACTTCTCTGTTGAGTCTTTCTTCGTCTGTTTTTCAAGGCTTCTCTATGTAGCCCTGGCCGTCCTGGAACTTGCTCTGTAGAACAGGCTGGCCGCGAACTCAGAGATCCGCCAGCCTGGCACTAAAGGTGTAAGTCACCGCTGCCCCAGCCGCGTCTTTATTTTTATATCTGGAAATCCCAGTGGGCTTCAGAATTATTTTTTACCTCTAGAACTTGGGGTCCACACAGAAGCCGTTCTTTACTGAGGCTTCTGTGTTTCTGCCTGTACTTGTAGAGGTCGGGAGCCAGAATCAGGCGTCTTCTCTTATTTCGCTCTACCTTGTTTTTTTAAGCAGGGTTTCTCCATGGGACATGAGGCTCAGTGATTAGGCAAGGCTGGCTGGCAAGAGAACTCCAAAGATCAATGTATCTCTGCTTCCTCAACACTGGGAGTGAAGGAGCACACCACCGTGCCCTGGATTTTTTTACGCCGTACTGGGAAATTGAACTTAGGTCCTCATGCTTACACTTTCCTGACTCAGCCGTCTCCCAATCTACTTACAAATTTTCCCAGGCCTGGATCAACCCAAATGTCTTTCAGTGATGAATGAGAAAACAAATTATGGTATCCATGAGATGGGATGTTACACAACCATGTAAAGAGTAGAGTATTTGTTTTGTTTTGTGTTTTGTTTTTTCGAGACAGGGTTTCTCTGTGGTTTTGGAGCCTGTCCTGGAACTAGCTCTTGTAGACCAGGCTGTCCTCAAACTCAGAGATCCACCTGCCTCTGCTCCTGAGTGCTAGGATTAAAGGCATGTGCCACTACCGCCCGGCTAATAGTAGAGTATTGATGTATACAGTAATGTGAATGAATCTCAAAGGCACGGGGTTAAGCAGAGTAAGCCCTGCTCAAAGAGTGGCAGACTGCGCACCACTTGCCTAACACCCTGGGAAGGGCAGCAAACAGAACCTGACTTCAGTTCTGTGCCTTCCAGATTTGGACAAATGACTTCACCTCTCGGAGTCTGACCACCGCCCCTCCCCTGGAGAGCTCAGGCGATAGAAGCCCCTAGAAGGCTGTGCAGGAAGCATGGACCGGTGACATATGACATATGTCATATGACAACAAGAGTTAGTGCAGCCCTCACAGCTGCTGTGCTTCTTCCACAGAGAAGCAGGCAAGGGCAGAGGCTCTGGTGAGGGGTGCAGGTGAACCAGCCAGGGTGGGAAGGAGGGTGGAGTCACTGAGCAGGTGGTTGGGGAGGAACCAGGATGCTGACCAAGATGATGCATGATTTCTGGTTTGAACCTCACCCGTGTCTTCATCCTCTCCAAGGCATGGAAGATTCCAGATCCTTGAGGATTCAGGCCTGCAGTCCAGGAGAACCTGTGGTCAGGAGATGAGAGGAGCAAATGCAAAAGGAGGTGGGAACAGCAGGGAGATGAGGGCTGGAGAGGTGGCTCAGGGGTTAAGATCACGGGCTGCTACTCCAGAGAACCTGGGTTCAATTCCCTGCATCCAGGCTGTAACCACAGTTCCAGGGCACCAGGCGTGCACAAGATACAAACACACATGTAGGCAAAACACTCATACACATGTAAAAAAATAATAATAAAAAGGTCCTGGGAGAAGAGAGGACAGAGAATAACTAGATAAAAAGATAAGATTTGGATGTAGGGGAAAGAGGACCCTTCCCAAGCTCAGAAGCCCTGTCCAGGCCAACTCACATTGCCCGATTGCCCAGAACTATCCTGATCTTTACACTGGAAGACCCACTTTCCCCCAAACCCTTCTATCTCAGACAAACCTGAGCAGATGGGCACTGTATGTACCCCAAATCTCCCAACAGACCCACTTATTTCCAGGTCCCCTCCCTAGCCTGTCCCACAATGACCTGCCAGGCCCCCGAGTCTCACATCTTACTCACTTCTGAAAGGATCCAATAGGCCCCACAATTCAGGCCTTTCACAGGGTTCCGAGAGATGGGAGAGTCCTCCTGGGTTCTCTGCCTGGGCTTTACACAAATGCCCAGCGGTGACAGATGTGGCCCTCATTTCTCTGGTGCTAATCCCTCCCTGCTCCCTGCCTAGAGGATTAACTCCCAGAGGCAGGGAAGCTGGGCAGCTGTGTCAGAGTGCTGGACGCTCCATGTGACCTCTGAAGCTATAGATGGGGGGGATGGGGGCAGTGTGGGCCCAAAGGAACTCTCTCTCTCTCCAGGCATCTCTGTGGGCCCAGGGTAGAAAAGAGGTGACAAAGAACGGCCGCCAGGATCTGACCCAGAGGCCTCTAAGACCACTTTGAAACCTCAAGCTAGTTCACCAGTCACTTCTGAGGCACGCAGGAGCACCCTGGTGACCTGGGAGTGATACTCTTTTGATTTTTTTGTAAATGAGGACAATAATAACCACATCTAATTAAGCAGCCAGGGGGTGGAGTTTATTAGTAAATCAAGAAGCCTGAGACCAGGCCCCAGAAAGGCCTCTGCAAAGGCTGGCTCCCATGAGTTGGCTTTGGTGTCAAACCCCCAACCTGACCCTAAGGCTGACTTTAGATTTTTCTTAGTGGACTTTCTGGAATGTCAGAGGGCAATTTGCAAGAACTGGTTTTCTCTTTCCACTGCATGGGTCCCAGGAATTGAATTCAGGTCATCGTCTGTGTCTTTGACCTGCCCTGCAGTTACGCAAAGCAGAATCTATTTTGTCACACTTCCCATCCAAAGAAGCTGATATTCAGAGAGGTGAAATTCCCAGGAAGTGCCAGGGCTAAGACTGGAGCACAGGAGCCCCGCTGGGAATGCCTTCCTTGCCCCACATCTGACCGACTAGGAGGTCCTCAGGACAAGGAAAGCATCTCAGAGCTAGGGCTGATAATCTGAGTCAGTTAACTCACTGCAGGAGCTTGCAAGCCTCCCCTTCGGGATACCTACCAGTCTTCTGTGATGCTCCTCCTGGATACTTAATTTGACCCAGCTCCTGACGCAGCTGTTTCTCACCTGCAAGGCCAGGGTAATTCACTATACAGCCAGAAGAGAATCCACATCATGTCATACAGCAACATAACCACTAGGTGGCAGCATATGTACATGGGTAAAATCTCGTTCCTAGTTTGTGCCCCCTTTTCACTAGAGACTTCAGGCTGAAGAAACATGAAACAAGAAAAATCACACACACACGCACACACACACACACACACACACACACACACACACACCAGGAAGGGAGGAATTATGCATCCTCTTTCTGCATGAGATATCTCGTATTATACTAGCTGTCTCCCCCTTTACCATGTTTTCTTTTTAATTGAGTTTGTGTAACTATCCGCATATACCGCTATACCGCTTTGTGCACAGAAGCGTAGTGCCCTGTGGAGGTCAGAAAAGGATGTCATATTCCCTGGAGATGAAGTTACAGGTAGCTGTTAGCTGTCTGACATGGGTTCTGAAAACCAAACTCAAGTCCTCTGTGAAAGCAGCAAGTGCTTTTTTTATCTTTGTTTTGAAATTTTTTTGTTTTTGTTTTTGTTTTTCGAGACAGGGTTTCTCTGTGGTTTTGGAGCCTGTCCTGGAACTAGCTCTTGTAGACCAGGCTGGTCTCGAACTCACAGAGATCTGCCTGCCTCTGCCTCCCGAGTGCTGAGATTAAAGGCATGTGCCACCACCACCCGGCTTGTTTTGAAAATGTTTTAATAACTTTATTCTATGTACATTGGTGTGAGGGTGTCAGATCCCCAGAAACTAGGGTTACAGACAGTTGTGGGCTGCCGTGTGGGTACTGGGAATTGAACCCAGGCCCTCTAGAAGAACAGTCAGTGCTCTTAACTGCTAAGCCATCTCTATAGCCTCCAGCTGTTGCTTGATCTTTGGGGAAACAAACTCCTTTGACTGCATAGTGAAGGCTTACCCATTGCAGGACCTCTGTGCAGAGGTGATATTTTTTGTGCTTTAGCAAATAAAGCTTGCCTAAAGATCAGAGTATGGAGCTGGCCACACTAGTTAGTCACAGAGGCCAAGCAGAGGTGGCACACTTTAATCTCAGCACTCAGGTCACAGAGGCAGACAGATTTCTGTGAGTTCAAGGCCTCCCTGGGCTACACAGCCAAGCAGTGGTAACCCGCACCTTTAATCCTAGCACTAGGGAGGTGTAGACGGGAAGTGATGTGGCTGGGCAGGGAGAGAGAGGAACATAAGGGAGGAGAAGACAGGAGCTCAGGATTCAGTCTGAGGTTTCCTAACAAGATGGCCCCTTCGGTCTGAGGATTCAGTAGAGGTAAGAACTAGTGGCTTAGCCGGGCGGTGGTGGCGCACGCCTTTAATCCCAGCACTCGGGAGGCAGAGGCAGGCAGATCTCTGTGAGTTCGAGACCAGCCTGGTCTACAGAGCTAGTTCCAGGACAGGCTCCAAAACCACAAAGAAACCCTGTCTTGAAAAACCAAAAAAAAAAAAAAAAGAACTAGTGGCTGGCAGCTCTGCTTCTCTGATCTTTCAGCTTTTACCCTGATATCTGACTCCTGGATTTTATTATTAAAACCCATTAGAATTTGAGCTATAGTTCAAACCCCAGCTCCTTAGTAATGGTGTGACTTTGGTCAGCTCTTCTGTCTCTTCTTGGACCTCACCTGTACACGGGTGATTGAAGACACTACCCTAGAGATGTGGGCACGAACACTGAGTAACACAGTGGTCACAGGGAGAGCACGCAGCCGCCGCATAGCAAGAGAGGCCAACAAAGCCGCTGTAATTGCCATTCCCTTGTGGGCCTCTTCTCTCGGCGGGGAGATAACTGCTCAACTCAGCCCCACAGCTGTCTTTTAGTTTTATTTTCTATAAACTTTATCATTTTTTAAAAATATTTATTTATTTATTATGTATACAATATTCTGTCTGCATGTATGCCTGCAGGCCAGAAGAGGGCACCAGATCTCATTACAGATGGTTGTGAGCCACCATGTGGTTGCTGGGAATTGAACTCAGGACCTTTGGAAGAGCAGGCAATGCTCTTAACCACTGAGCCATCTCTCCAGCCCCCTTTTGTTTTGTTTTTTGAGACAGGGTTTTGCTGTAGTTTTAGAACCTGTCCTGGAACTAGCTTTCGTAGACCAGGCTGGCCTCAAACTCATAGAGATCCACCCGCCTCTGCCTCCCGAGTGCTGGGATTAAAGGTGTGTGCCACCACTGCCCAGCAACTCTGTCTTTTTTTTTTTTTTAAAGATTCATTTATTTATTATGTGTACAGCATTCTGCCTCCATGTATGTCTGCAGGCCAGAAGAGGGCGCCAGATCTCATTGCGGATGGTTGTGAGCCACCACACGGTTGCTGGGAATTGAACTCAGGACCTTTGGAAGAACAGCCAATGCTCTAAACCTCTGAGCCATCTCCCCAGCCCCAACTCTGTCACTTTTTTAAAGTTTAAAAATTTTACACCTAGCCAAGTGGCGGTGGCAGATCTCTGCAAGTTCAAGGCCAGTCGGCTCTATAGAGTGAGTTCTAGGACAGGTCTAAAAAAAGCTACACAGAGAAACCCTGTCTCAAAAAAAAAATTGCATCTATTTATTTTGGGTGGGGTACCTGCAGTCATGCACACGGAGGTCAGAGGGCAACCTGTTGGCGTGGGTTTCCCTCCTCTTAGCATATGGATTCTAGCGATCAGACTCAAGTCTTGAGGTCTGGTGGAGGCTGAGACAGGAGAACCAAAAGCTTAAAGCCTGCCAAAGGTTATCAAACAAGTGCCAGGCCTGTCTCAAAAATACAGGGTTGGGGAGATGGCGCGGTGGGCAAAGTGCTTGAGCACACAGGCTGGGGTGGGAGGAGGTTGGAGCTGGATGCAACAGTGCAGACCCATAATCCCAGCACTGGGAGGCAGACAGGGGCGTCCTGGGGATGACAACTTGCAGGGCTGTTTTGCAGGGCTGTGGACAGAAACCCCAGGCCTCACACCAGGCAAGTGCTGTGCCATCCAGATACGTTCCTAGACCACTCATGTACTTGTTATATACCCACACGTGTTCCCAGTTTTCCCTATCAGACTGAGAACTCTCATGACCCAATTATGTCACTTTTTTTTTCCTTTTCTCAAACGTTGGGATGGAACCTAGGGTTTCACTCACTCTGGGCAAGAGTTCCTCCACCATTCAACTTCATCTCCAGAGTCTATAGGTCACCTCTTTGTTTGTTTTTCAAGACAGGGTTTCTCTGTTTAGCCTGTCCTGGAACTTGCTGGAGTGCCACCACTGCCAGGATATCGGTCACCTTTTAATAGGCTTCAAGCTTCCAAATTGTGAGCTGGCCAGGCGATGGTGGCGCACGCCTTTAATCCCAGTACTCGGGAGGCAGAGGCAGGCGGATCTCTGTGAGTTCGAGACCAGCCTGGTCTACAAGAGCTAGTTCCAGGACAGGCTCCAAAGCCACAGAGAAACCCTGTCTCGAAAAAAACAAAAAACCAAATCGTGAGCTGCTGGGGAAAGCTACAGTGGTACTTTCTCATCAGGACCACCAGCCCACAAATAATGACATGGAGACTGTAGTGGCATTTCATTTTTATTTTGATAAATAAAGCTTGCATGAAGATCAGGCAGTAAAACAGCCCCACTGGTCAGCCTTGCAGACCAGGCAGTGGTAACACACACCTTTAATCCCAACAGCCACACTAGTCACCATAGAAACTGTGTGGTGCGTGCCTTTAATCCCAAGAGTGCTCACCTTTAATCCCAGCCCTGGAGAGGAGTATAAAAAGGCAGGAAATGGCTCTCTGACACAGTCTCATTCTGAGATTCCTGGAGGGAGGATTGCCATTTTCGGACTGAGGTCAAGGCACCAGTTGGCTGGCTTCTTTGCTCTTCAGATCTTCAGGTTGAACCCCAATTTCAGTCTCTGTTTTTTTTTTTAAATTATTTATTTATTATGTGTACAATATTCTGTCTGTGTGCCCACCTGCAGGCCAGAAGAGGACATAAAAATCGCATTTCAGATGGTTGTGAGCCACCATGTGGTTGCTGGGAATTGAACTCAGGACCTTTGGAAGAGCAGGCAATGCTCTTAACCACTGAGCCATCTTTCCAGCCCCAGTCTCTTCAGTTTTTATCAATCATGTTTTATTTGGCACCCAACTTTTGGGGCATGGCTTTATGAAAAACAGTTGTTTGCCGGAGGCTTTTTAGCCACCGGCCCAGGCCAGAGCTGTACCCAAACCTCCCAGGTTGTGTGTCATTTGTTGACAGAGACTGCTCTTTCATTTCCCTGATGCCTAGACCCAAACAATCACACACAGAAACGATATTAATTACAATACTATTTGGCTGACGGCTCAGGCATATTTCTAGCTAGCTCTTACTTCTTAATTTAGCCCATTTCTATTAGCCTGTGTTTAGCCACGTGGCTTGGTACTGTTTATCAGTTCAGTGTTCTCATGTTACTTCCTCCGTGTCTGGGTGGCAACTGACTCTCTGCCTTTCCTCTTCCCAGAATTCTCTTAGTTTGTCCCCCCCTTTACATTTTCTGCCTAGTTACTGGCCAATCAGCATTTTATTAAACCAATATGAGTGACAAATCTTTCAAGAGCATTTACCACAGCAGGAGACTGTACTATTAAATATAGTTCAGCTTGTCTTAGGCTTGTTCCTAACTAGTTCTTTTTTTGTTTGTTTGCTTGCTTGCTTTTGTTTTTTGGGACAGGGTTTCTCTGTCGCTTTGCACCCTGTCCTGGCCTCAAACTCACAGAAATTCACCTGCCTCTGCCTCCCAAGTGCTGGGATTAAAGGCCTGTGCCACCACCGCCCAGCTCTAACTAGTCCTTTTTTAAAATTATTTATTTTTATTTTATTTGCATTGATGTTTTGCCTACATCTATGTCTGTGTTAAGGTGTCAGTCGCTCATTCCACATTTGCTTACCTTTTATTTTTTGGTATGCCATGTGCAAGCGGAGTGTGTGTGTGTGTGTGTGTGTGTGTGTGTGTGAGAGAGAGAGAGAGAGAGAGAGAGAGAGAGAGAGAGAGAGAGAGAGAAGTTCAGAGGACAACTTCAGCTGTCTTTTCTCAGCTACTGTCTACCTTTCTCACCAAATAGGCTTGCTGGCCAGTGAGTCCCAGGCACCCCCCATCTCTGCCTTTCGGGACTGAGATTACCTGTGTAGACCATCATGTCAGGTTCTTGTTCCATAGGTTCTGAGCACTGAATTCATATTCTGTGCTTACTAACAAGAGTCATCATCTCTCTTCCTCCTTTATTTATTTGTTTGTTTGTTTGTTTGTTTGTTTGTTTATTTATTTTTATAACAGGGTCTCATGTAGCCCAGACTACCTTCAAACTTACTAAGTAGCTGATGACCTTGAACTTCTAATTCTTCTGCCTCTACCTCCCGAGTGCTGAGATTACAGACCTGGACCTCCACACCTAGATTATACAGGGCTGGGGCTCAAACACAGGGCTTCATGTATGTTTAACAAGCACTCTACCAACCAAGCGAATTCCCAGGCTCCATTGACAACTTTTAAACTTTTCTGAGGATTGAACCCAAGACCTTACACATCGTAGGCAAATACTCTACCACTGAGCTACATCCCCTGATGCGGGAGATGTTGTCATAAAGCAGCTTTGGCTTTCTTGGCTCTCTTATTTCCTCTCACACAAACTGATACCTCTCTGTGTGTGTTTGTCTCTGTCTGTCTCTCTGTTTCTGTCTTTTGTCTGTCTTTCTCTTACACAGACACACACACACAACACAAACACACCCACGAAATGTGATGCTACCCTCTTTGAGTTCTTTGAAGAACTCACAAAAAGCCGCCGCACGCTTGTGTTCTTGGACCTCCATCCAGCACTGTGAACTAAACAAAGCTCTTTTCTTTAGAAGTTCCCAGGCTTGGGTATTTTGTTATAGCGATGACAACAAAACAGACACTGGGTGAAGATCACATCAGCAGAGGCTAGGCCATTTCAGTCGCATTCAGTGGGGGTGTTGGTGGTGTAGTTAGAGACGATGGAGAAAGTAGAGTCATTCCTCCTTTTCCTGTGCCACCTCCTGGAGAAGTTCCGGTGTCTGCTGTGCCACCGGCAGTGATTCAGTTTATTCCATATGATGAACATCTGATTTTCCAAGGCCTTCAGCTTCATCTCGCTGAACAACAGCCGTTCCAGGACCTTATCCTGGAGAGCGAAGCAAACATTCATTTTCTCCAACTCTCTCTGTGTGGCATAATTGGGGTTGACTTCTGGAGCCGTCGCTTTTTCTGCCAGCTCCTAGGAGTCCCATCAGAAGAAAAGAGTCAATTCATATGATAACTCCTTCTAACACAGAACAGCTGCTCCAGCCCCAGTTATTTTTCATCTTTGGGACAGGGTCTCATTTAGCCCAGGATGGCCAGGAACTCACTACGTAGCCCAGGGTGACTTTGAACTCCTGATCCTCCTGCGTCTACCTTTCTAATGCTGGGGTTACAAGTGTATGTCTGTTTATGCAGTGTTGGGAATCGAACCTCCAGGGCTTCATGCAGTGTTGGGAATCAAACCCCTAGGGCTTCATGCATGCTAGACTCTACCAACTAAGCCACAGTTCCAGCCTTCCAGGCCATTCAATCAATTCTCAGGCCCTCTGTCAAGGAGAGAGCAACTTTGTCGTAATTCGTGGTTGGGAGAATTGGGATCTAGTGAGGGAAAGTCACTTTCTCGTCACCCTACAGCCAATACTTTCTTCTCCAAACGTCTAAAACCTATGGGTGTCTTTGTCTCATAGGGACGATCTGCCAGTTGTAGAAGACATAAAGCCCTGTGGGTCGACGAGATGGCTCACTAGGTAAAGGTTCTTGCCACAAAGTCGGACATGACTCTGATCCCCAGGACCCACACAGTGGAAGGAGAGAACTTGAGTCCTGCAAGTTGTCACCCTGACATGGACTGTGGCACCAGATTACCTGCACACATTAGAGAAAAATTAAGTCCCTTTGCATAAACATGTATGTCTTCCTCCAAAATCTTCATTTTCTAATTTCTTTCTGAGCATTTTGTCAGAATCAGTAAGACCTCAAACTGCGGCATCTCTGAGTCTCTAGACATGCTAAGCACTCAGCCCTCACAAGTCCTCATGAGCCCGCCCCCTAGTTTATAGTAACGCTTCCTCTCTTTGGATAAAGCTTCAAACTACTGGTCTTTAAAAATTGCACACATTTGCCAGGTGGTGGCGGTGCACTCTTTTAATCCCAGCACTCGGGAGGCAGAGGCAGGCGGATCTCTGTGAGTTCGAGGCCACCCTGATCTACAGAGCTAGTTCCAGGACAGCGAGGGCTGTTGTTATACAGAGAAACCCTGTCTCAAAAAATAAAAATAAATAAAACCAGAAAGAAATATTTTAAAACTAACTATTGCAGGATGGAATCTAACTATTTCAGGATGGAATCTAACCAACTCAATTGGTGGACTGTTTGCTTGGCATACCTAGAGTCCTGGGTTTGAGTCCTAGCAGTATATAATCTAGTTGTGGCGGCACACACCTATAATTCCAGCTCCTCAGGAGATGGAAGCAGGAGGATCAGGGGTTCGAAGTCATCCTTGACTATACAGTGAGCTGCAGGTCAGCCGGGTCACATAGAACCCTGCCTCAGTAGGCAAAGGAAAATGATGTGAGGAGCCATAGTAAACAGCATCCAAATTCCCAGCTTTCTCATAGCTACCTAAATCAAGAGCTGGGCCTGCAGCTCAGTGGGAGAGCAGGGAGGGAGGGAGAAGAGGAGGGCAGGAAGAGGAAGGAAATTTCACAAGTATAATTGAAATTTCTGTGACCTTCTCCCCTGGGGTTCCCTTCCCCCAAATGTCCCTTAATCGGTTATAGCCCTGAATTTGGTACTTAGTGTTTGAATGCACATTTCCCTTTGCAAATGTTGACGTGGATGGTGTGCATGTGTATTTGCATGCTAGAATGTGTATGAGCGTGTGTGTCCCGTGTGAAGAGGCCCCAGGCTGATGACGGATGCCTTTCTCAATGGTTCTCCACCCTATATATTGAGGAAGGGTTCTCTCTGCATCCACAGCTCAGTGTTTGGGCTAGCCAGCCTATTCTGGGCATCCTCTGTCTCCACTTGCCACAGACTAGGACTGCAGGGGGGCCACCACACCTACTTGTTTTTACGTGGGTACTGGGCATCCAATTCCAGTCCTCACATTTGCTCAGCAAGTACTTTGCCTCGTAGGGCATATCCCTAACCCTGATGCTTTTTAAAAAATTATTTTATTTTATTTTTAGATGAATTTACTTTGTGTTTATGAGTGTTTTGCCTTCATGTATGTATGGAGATGGGGAGGGGACACTGGATCCCCTGGATCTGGGATTATGGATGGCTGAGCCACCATATGGGTGCCTGTGGAAGTCAGAAGAGGGCATTAGATCCCTGGAACTGGAGCAACTGCGAGCCACCATGTAGATGCTAGGACCTGAATTCAGGTCCACTGCAAGAGCAGCTGGCGCTCTTAATCACTGAGCTATTATTCCAGCCCCAAATTATTATTATTATTATTTTCTTTTTTTTTGTTTTAGTTTTTCGAGACAGGGTTTCTCTGTGGTTTTTTTGGAGCCTGTCCTGGAACTAGCTCTTGTAGACCAGGCTGGTCTCGAACTCACAGAGATCCGCCTGCCTCTGCCTCCCAAGTGCTGGGATTAAAGGCATGTGCCACCACTGCCCGGCGCCCCAAATTATTTTTATTTTATGTATATGGGTAGTTTTGCATGTATGTTTGTGCAGCATGTGCATGCAGTGCCATCAGGAGCCAGAAGAGGGCGTTGGATCCCTTTACAGACAGTGATGAGCCACCATGTGGGTGCTGGGAACCCAATCTGGGTCATCTGCAAGAGCAATGAGTGCTCTTAAAGGACGAGCCATCTCTCTAACCCATTTGTTTTAACCAGAACGCTATTTTGCCCTCTCCAAGTAACACCTGGCAACATCTGGATATATTGTAGATTGTGGCAAAGGGGGTGGAAAGTGATACTAGTGTTTCCTAATATAGAGGCCAGAGAAGCTCTAAACAGTACCCTCTTCCCTCTTCTCTCTCTCTCTCTCTCTCTCTCTCTCTCTCTCTCTCTCTCTCTCTCTCTCACACACACACACACACACACACACACACACACACACAGAGAGAGAGAGAGAGAGAGAGAGAGAGAGAGAGAGAGAGAGAACCGTCCCACCTAGAGATGCCCTTGTTTTACAGCACTCCCTAGTAACACTCTGCTATAATGAAGATCCAGAAGATCTCCCAGAGAGGACCATGAATTAAATTAAGGGCTCAGTCCCTGGTGCATTTGGGAAATGGTAAAACCCCTTAAGAGATGGAGTTCCACAGGCATGCCTTCAGAGGGAGTCACAGAACCCCCATTTGTTTCCAATGTGGTGGTTGCTGGCTCCGCCCATGGCCTTGGGCTATCTGGCCTGTTTCGAGGCGGAGGGAATACCCACTACCTCGCTCCTTTTCCCTTCCTGGACTTATGTGCTCCGTTCTTGCCCTTTCCTTCTCATAACCCATTTGCCAGGGGGTTAAAAGCTTCGAGTCCACCCAGGCAAGAGTCAGAAGCTTTGAAATTTTGAGTCAAAAGAACCCTCTTTTCTAAATCATAAGATGACTAGTTCAGGTAGAGGGTGCAGTAAAAGAAACTGACACAATTTGTGCATCTCTGATGTCTTCATTGTTCTATTTTAGAACAAATATACCTTATATATGTACATGTACATCGATCTAAAGTTTTTTTCCACTTGAAATAGTTGATATAGTGTTGCTGAAACACAATGAAAGATGGCATAGGAGAGTCTGGTATGGCCCCTATTTCACAGCTGAAGCAAATCCCTTACTGAAAAGATTTGTCCTCCGCCATCCAAGAGGAAGCCACGAGCACAGTCTTAGCCCAGGGTCTTATAATTCTTCAGCCTGATCCCATTATCCTGAGGCCCCACTAACCTTCGCTGAACCATGCCCCCCAACTCTCCCCTCCCCGCCCCCAGTCCAGCTCTGAGTGTCTCGTAACCCACAGTTGAAGCTAAGCACCCTCTTGCTCACCGTCTGGACCCTCTGGCACACTGTTTGGGGCTGGCAGGGAGCCTGATTGAGTTCATGCTTGATTAGCCAGTTGCTGAGCAATAGCAGAAGGAAGAGGAAGCCAAACAAGGCTGGCTTAAAGCTTATCAACCAAGCCAAGATGGCTCCTGTGGTGCCAGAAGAAGCAAGAAACCCATGGAAACTCCTCAGAAAAACTATCAGGTCCTCCAGCATTATGGCACAGAGGGGCCCAGGCCTCTGCTGCAGTCCCCTCCATGACAAGAGGCAGGGCCACCCGCTCCTCTGATTCATAACCAGTTCCCCACCCCCACCCTGGTTGTCGCATAACAATAAGTACCCCTGTGTCTTAGGGGCCCCCTGCTGTCAGGCTCTCTGGCAGGCAGCTTGCAGGTGTTATCTCAGGACGTGTTGTGGCAGCCCAGTGATGTAGATCTCAGCAGTGCCCTCTCACTGAAGATTTCTGGGTGCCCCCTGGAACAAACCGGCCAATGCCACCAGATCACCTGCTCTCATAATGGGGGTTGTGACAAAGGAAACTTTAGCCACACCGTGGAGATAAGGCAAGCAGACTGCTGTGTGCATGCTCATAGCCACTCTGGAATACCGTCAATAAGTCCATGGAGGCCGTACGCTTGATTTGCTTTTAAAAGTCTACTTATTTATTGTTTGTGTATGTGTGACTGCTTGAGAACATTCCACTGCGTGGGTCTCCTGGATCCAACCCGGGTTGCCAGGCTTGTCAGCAAGTGCCTTTACCCACTAAGTGGCACTTCCTGCTTACTTTTGTCTTTAGTTATTTGTGTGTGTGTGTGTAGGCTAGAGAACGACGTTGGCTATCGTTCCTCAGGAGTCTTCCACCTTAATTCTTTTCCACCTTATTTGGGACTCACCGATTCCCAGGGATTCTCCTGTCTCCATCTCCCCGGTGCTGGGGCTGCAAGCGTTCACTCACACCTGGCTTTTCACACGGGTGCTAGGAATCAAACTCACATCCTTGTGCTTGCACAGCGAGCACTTTACACATGCAACTATCCCCCCAGCCCTTAATTAACGTCTTAATGTTGATTAGTGGCCTGACTATGTAAAGTCAGATACTGGCTTGCTGACCGTGCTGGATAACTTTATGTCACCTTGACACACACACAGCTGAAGTCAAATAAGAATACGCCTCTTTAAGATTGAGACGTAGGCAAGCCTGGGGAGTTTTCTTAGTGATTGATGGGGAAGGAACCAGCCATTGTGAGTGGTGCCACTCCTGAACTGGTGGTCCTGGGTTCTCTAAGAAGGCAGGATGAGCAATCCAGAGAGTGCAAGCCAGTGAACAGCTCCTATCCGTGGCCCCTGCATAGGCCCCTGCCCCCAGGTTCCTGCCCTGTTTGAGTTCCTGTCCTGACGTCCTTCAGGGAAAAACAGTGATGAGGCAGTACAAGCCAAATAAACCCTTTCCTTCCCAAATTGCTTTTGATCATGGTGTTTCATCACAGCAATAATAACCCCAAGACACTAACTTTTTTGTTTTGTTTGATTTTTTTTTTTTTGAGAGACATCTTCCTGTGTAGCCAGGCTATTCTAGAATGTGTGGCCCTCATGCCTCAGGCTCCTGCATGCTGGGATTACAGGCACGAGCCACCATGCCTGGCAGATGTTAACTTTTTTTTTTAAATATTTATTTATTTATTTATTTATTATGTATACAATATTCTGTCTGTGTGTGCCTGCAGGCCAGAAGAGGGCACCAGACCTCATTACAGATGGTTGTGAGCCACCATGTGGTTGCTGGGAATTGAACTCAGGACCTTTGGAAGAGCAGGCAATGCGCAGGCAATGCTCTTAACCTCTGAGCCATCTCTCCAGCCCAGATGTTAACTTTTTAAATGTGTGTGTATATCAGTGAGGTGACCCAGTAGGTAAACATGACAAACTGCGTTTAACCACTGGGACCCACATTGTGGAAGGGGAGAACTGACTCCTCTGCAAGTTGCCCATGACTTCCAAACCAATGCTACAGCAGGCAGACACACACCCCCACACCCACACCACAAATCTTTATATATATATTTAAGACAGGGTTTCTCTGTGTAACAGCCCTAGCTGTCCTGAAGCTCACTTTGTAAAACAGGCTGGCCTTGAACTCCACAGAGATCTGCCTGCTGGGTTCAAAGGCTCGAGTCACCACTGCCCAGCCCTTTCCCTTATTTTTAAAAGCTTTTAAAACTGGGTGTAGTGACTCAATCCCAGCACTCAGGAGGCAGAGGCAAGCAGATCTCTGTGGAGTTCAAGGCCAAGCTGGTCTAAGGAGTGAGCTCCAGGACTGGTTCCAAAGCTAGAGAGAAACCCAGTCTCTAAAAAACAAACAAACAAACAAACCCCAAAAAGCAAAAAAGGAATAAAAGCCAAAAGTTTGAAGCAATCAACTCTGCATTGATAAATGAACGGGTAAATAAAATGTGGGGAGCTGGAGATGCAGTTCAGCGCTGAGTGCTTGCATACAGTGATGTTAGTTAGCCTTAGTGGCAGAACCTAGACTCGCCTCTGGTGGGCGTGTTCTTACTATGTTAATTGAAGCAGGAAAGCTGGTGTGTAGGAGATGGAGAAAGGGAGCTGAACTGCCCATACATTCATCCCTCTCTGCTTCCTGACTGTAGACCTGATATGGCCAGCTTGCTCCTGTTGCCGTGGTTCCCCTGCCTGACCGTGTATCTTGAAAGATGAGCTAGTTCAGATTCATAGGGGCAGAGGCTGCAGGCCACTGGAGAGAAGAGAGAGGAATGAGCTTATGTTTTTGGACATTATGCTCTCTGTGATGGGAGGGCAGGGTTTAGCTGGCCCCTGGCAGCCTTTCCCACAGCCCACATTCTCGACCCTTCCCTAAACTGCTCTCATCTCCATTCCCTCAGTGTAATTCTATCAGAGGCACAACATTGTTGATTTTGGACAAGATTCACACACAAGACATAGGTTGTATTGTGATTACATTTTTTCTTGCATTTTTTCCTTTAAGGCCTTTTTGTGTAGTTCAATGAGTTCTGATGGATCCTTACACCCCTGTAAACATCACCCTAACCCCAGGATGGGATTTCCCTCCAGTAAATTTCCCCGTACTGTTTGGCAGTCAACTTCCCCACAGTGAAAGAAAGAAAGAAAGAAAGAAAGAAAGAAAGAAAGAAAGAAAGAAAGAAAGAAAGAAGCCACCAGGGCCCCAGATTTTAGGAGGCCCTGGGTCGCTAGCACAACTGACTCCATGGTGAAAAGTACCATTCAGCGCACGCCTTTAATCCCAGCACTTGGGAGGCAGAGGCAGGCGGATCTCTGTGAGTTCGAGACCAGCCTGGTCTACAAGAGCTAGTTCCAGGACAGGCTCCAAAACCACAGAGAAACCCTGTCTCGAAAAAAATTAAAAAAAAAAAAGAAAAGTACCATTCAGGCTGTAAAACTCAGCCCATAGACAGCACCATCTGCCAAAACAAAAGCCTAATCCATTCAAGTCCATAGCTCTGGAATAAGCACTAGCCTTGCCTTTTGGCTTTTGTGGTTCTGCTTCTGGATAACTTTTCTTTTTTTTTTTTAAATATTTATTTATTTATTTATTATGTATACAATATTCTGTCTGTATGCCTGAAGGCCAGAAGAGGGCGCCAGACCTCTTTACAGATGGTTGTGAGCCACCATGTGGTTGCTGGGAATTGAACTCATGACCTTTGGAAGAGCAGGCAATGCTCTTAACCACTGAGCCATCTCTCCAGCCCCTAACTTTTCTTGTTAACTGAAGTGTGTCAACCCAGAACATGGTGTTTTGGGCTTAAGAGCTCACCCGGAGAAAGGCTGGGGGCTACACTGCAATCCGGAACACCCAGCAGTGGCCAGCCGGCTAATAAAGGTTTTCTATTAGCTTAAACTCCGGTTCGAGCAGTCTTCTTCCTTGGTGATTACCCCCACACCACCACCCACACTCAACTTCCCAAACATCTCAACATTCCACGAATAAAACCCCCAGCACCACTTTAGGAAGAGGTGACTTACGTAAAAAAGGTGTTCCATGCCCGGAGACAAGGGCATGGAGGGGGCATGGTGGGGAGTGTGAATGTGGACGGTGTCCTGACCCAAGAAACAAAATGAACAAGGCTTGGCGGCAAGAGAGAGTCTCACTTTGACTCAAATCAGGATTTCCTCATTTCTTCAATTTTATTACCGTGGAAATTCGTGCACTCCTCATTTTCCCCCAGTCCAAGCTGGGTGGTTATGAAGTCCCCCAGCGCTCCGTATAACCCAGGGCCATATACAAACAAGGCAAGTGCTCTAAGGTTGAGTAACACAGCGTAGGATAATTAAGCGATCATTAATTAAGTAGTCCTTCTGGGCGTGGTCCCCCCCCCCCCCCCCCCCCCGTCTCACTTCGGTGGTAAACTCTCCGAAAGCCAGAACTCTACAATCCAACCCTTGCCCTGCAGTTAGACTAAATGGTATTAGCCGCCTCCCTACCGTAGGGGGCGCGCTACGTCGGCCTCACTCAGGCTCCGCTCTAGCCTCCAGGACGCCGCTCTATGGCCGCGAGGAGGCCGGGCGGGGGCACAGCTGCGGCTTTTTGTCCTGACGCGGCGGGAGCGCGCAGAGCGCGTGCGCACGCGGAGGTGTCTGGCTTCTCCCGGAGCGTGTGAAGTGCGGAGCTGCAAGGCTAGGCGGCTGCGGACCCACGGAGCGGCAGTCCGAGCGGCCCCTGCGGCCCGCGGCGGCCAGGCGGCCCGAGATGTTGTCGGGGAAGAAGGCGGCGGCGGCAGCAGCGGCAGCGGCTGCGGCGGCGGCGGCGGCTGGGACGGAGACCGGGCCCGGGGTGACGGGCGGCGCCGAGAACGGCTCTGAGGTGGCCGCGCCAACCGTGGGCCTTGCGGGCCCCACGGACGTCGCCACGGGGGCGGCGGGAGAGCGCACGCCTCGAAAGAAGGAGCCTCCGCGGGCCTCGCCGCCCGGGGGCCTGGCCGAGCCTCCCGGGTCCGCCGGGCCTCAGGCGGGGCCCACGGCCGGGCCCGGCTCCGCGACGCCCATGGAGACGGGGATAGCCGAGACCCCGGAGGGCCGACGGACCAGCCGGCGCAAGCGAGCGAAGGTGAGGCCGGGCCCAGCCGCCGGTCCCCGGGGCTGGGAGCCGGGGTGGCGGGGGAGGGGAGGCAGCCTTTGTGCGGGGACCCGGCTGTCGGGCACGGGAGGGTGTGACCGTGATCGTCTGACTGGGAAAGATGGCTTCCCGACGCGCTGGTCCACCTGTGTGTGTGGCCATCGGGCGGCTTCTGGTCTGGGTGCACGCGGGAGCTGGAGGTGATGCTCGAGAGTCAAGGGACACGGAAAGGAAGGGACTCTCTCTTTGTTTTTGTTTTGCCAGGTTCTTAATTTTTTTTCTCCTCACACAGTGGTCTTTTGGCGTTGGTTTTTTTTTTTTAAAAAAAAAACATTTAATTATTGTCAGGGCTCGAGTGGAGCTCATAGGACCGCTCGCCTGAGTCGGTTTTTGTCCTTCCACCATGCTCAGGAATCGAACCGAGGTTCTCAGGCTCGGCGACACACGCTGTCTCGGGGCCTCGGGTAGACTTCTGCAGACGTGGAAGCGGATGAGGAATGCTCCTACCAGTTGGTCACGGTGCAAATGCAAAGATAAAGATTTGGCATCAAATCCAACGCTATACACAGATAACCTCTGTCTCACACCTCTGCGCCAGATGGTGCAGTTGGCACGCGGCCAACGTTTTCGCGTGTGTGTGTGTGTGTGTGTGTGTGTTTCCCCCAAACGCCCCTGAACGGGTGGGTGTTGCGTTTTAAGAATGAGTAAACTGAGGTTTACAGGTGAAAAGTTTGGCGTTTTGACAAGGTGTCATTTGTGATTGAAACGAAGAACCACCTGGGGCAGTTACATGGCCGAGCTTCGGTGTGGCTTTTTTTTTACTACACAGACTTTGGCGTTTTCTGCAGAGTTCTTAATCCGATAGGGGAGACTAGGAGTACGTGTGGGTATATAATGAGTATATGATGTGGTCTAGGGATGTATCTGGATGGCGTGTTTGAGGCCCTGGGTTTCTGTCCACAGCCCTGCAAAATAGATAACGTGTTAAATAAAGTCGTGACCTCTCCTTATACGTTGTTTGCTCCTGATGTACTAGGGAATTGCTTGTGCTAGACAGGGTCTCTACCATTGCTGTATATCCCCTTTTTGTCTTGAAGCTAAGTTGCCCGAATTAGCCCTGAGTTTATTTTGTGGCCTCGACAGGGCTTGGATTTGTGATGTCTTGCAACAACCTCTCCCAAGTGACTGCCTGCATTTGTTTTTGTTTGGGTTTTTGTTTTGTTTTGTTTTTATCAATTCAGTTGAAGGTGTGACCAGAAACAGATTTGAGGTAATTTACGTGCCAGTGTTGTTTTTTAAAATATGTATTCATGAGACAGAATCAGCACCGCATTCAGTTTAGAACATTTTCTCTGGTTTCTCTGTTTCCCAAGGACACCTGTTTGGAAGCTGTCTTTTCTCGCACCCTACCTTCAGCCCCTTGGCAGCCACTAGTCTATTTGCTGATTATATGGAGTTGCCTGTTCTGAACATTCTGTATGGAGTCTCAGGATATGTGGCCCTTTATTTTTGCCATTAGTATGGGTTTGCCATCATTTATTCATTTGGACATTGAGGGGATGGGTCGTCTTTTTTATTTATTTATTTATTTTTGCTGTTCTGTATGAATAGTGTGTGTAGCATGTGAGCATACATTTTCAAGTCTCGTAACACCTGGATTATAATTGCTGGGTCAGGTGTGAATTCACTTTTGTGAGGAAATGCTACCAAATGGTTTTCTAAAGTCATGTCTACAGTTTGACCTTGTATCAGCAATGTGTGTGGGTTCATTTTCTCCATTATCTTTGTCAATATTTAGCCTTGTCTATCTTACTGTAGACATCTTTGTAGATCTGAAATGGTATCTCATTGTAGTTTGGCAAGCATTTCCTTAATGGCTAATGTTGAACATGGTTGGGGTTTGATTTTTTTGTTTTTGTTTTGTTTTTCAAGACAGGGTTTCTTTGTATACTCCTCGCTGTCCTGGAACTTACTCTGTAGACCAGCCTGGCCTCAAACTCACAAATATCTGATTGTCTCTGCTTCCCAAGAGCTGTTTTTTTTTTCTTTCCTTTTTTTTTGCCATTTGTGAGATTTTTTTTTTTTTTAAGAGCAACTGAGGCTCTTAAACTCAGCTGAGGAAGACCTTGAGTTTCTGATACACCTGCCTCCACTTAGTACAGTGCTGTGATTACTGGTGTGTGTCACTTTCACCCAGTTTTATTCGGCACTGGGCACTCTACCAACTGAGCTACATCCCCACCTCTACCTAGTCACATTCTTGACTCATTTTTTTAAAAATAATTTGTTTCACTTTATTTCATGTGCATTGGTGTGAAGGTGTCATATCAGATCCTCAAGAACTGGAGTTACAGACAGTTGTAAGCTGTCGTGTGGGTGCTGGCAATTGAACCCAGGTCCTCTGGAAGAACAGCCACTGCTCTTAACCACTGAGCCATCTCTCCAGCCCCCTCATTTTTTTAAATGGATTTTTTTTAAGATTTATGTATTTTGGGGGCTGGAGAGATGGCTCAGTGGAAAGAACACTGGGTGCACTTCCAGAGATCCTGAGTTTGATTCCCAGCAACCACATGGTGGCTCAGAACCATCTGTAATGAGATCTGGTGCCCTCTTCTGGCATGCGGGCATACATGGAGGCAGAATGTTGTATACATAATAAATAAATCTTTAAAAAAAATTTATGTATTTTGTTTACAGTTTTCTGTCTGCATGTACGCCTGCAGGCCAGAAGAGGGCACCAGATCTCATTACAGATGGGTATGAGCCACCATGTGGTTGCTGGGAATTGAACTCAGGACCTTTGGAAGAACAGGCAGTGCTATTAACTGCTGAGCCATCTCTCTAGCCCCCTTAAATGGATTTTTAAATTGTTTTATAGCTGGTTGTGGTGGCATATGCCGGTAGGATTCACTGAAGGAGGCAGAGGCAGGAGGATCACGAGTGTGAGGCCAGCCTGGGCTACACATTTGGGCTGGAGAGATGGCTCAGCAGTTAATAGCACTGCCTGCTCTTCCAAAGGTCCTGAGTTCAATTCCCAGCAACCACATGGTGGCTCACACCCATCTGTAACGAAATCTGGTGCCCTCTTCTGGCCTGCAGGCATACATGCAGACAGAATACTGAGAATACTGTACACATAATAAATAAATAAATCTATTTTCAAAAAAATTGTTTTATAGCAAGATTTATATTTTTAGTTTCAAATGTTTTAAACTTTGATGAGGTTCAGTTTATGTATTTGCCTTGATCTTCTGCCCCCAGTGTGACCACCTTAGGAATACCTTTCTGGTCCCATCATTTTGTCCCATTGGTGTAGTTTTCTGTCCATATGCCACCAACACACTGTTCTAATTACTGTGGTTTTGAAAAAGATTTTTGAAATCAAGATGTGTGATCTCTTCAGCTTTGTTCTTTTTCAAGATCACGTTGATTTTGTTCTTTTAATATGAATTGTGGAACTACTTTATTAAATTCTTTTAAAAAACCCAAAACCCCATAAACACATGCATTCGAGCACTTGTGCATGCTTTTGTATACACGTCTGTGCATCGGGTGAATGTGTATGTATGTTTATGATTATGCAGAGGAAGAGGTTGACATCAGTTGTCCTCCTCAGTCATTTCTCTGAAATATTTTTTTTTTGACAATGGATCACTATCTCAAGGATCCATCTTTTTTTTTTAATATTTATTTATTATGTATACAATATTCTGTGTGTATGCCTGCTGGCCAGAAGAGGGCACCAGATCTCATTACAGATGGTTGTGAGCCACCATGTGGTTGCTGGGAATTGAACTCAGGACCTTTGGAAGAGCAGGCAATGCTCTTAATTAACCTCTGAGCCATCTCTCCAGCCCCCTCTCTGAAATATTTTTAATCTAGGATCTTTCTCTTTCTTTGAGCCTGGAGCTCACTGATTTGACTAGATGACTGTGAACCCTCAAGATTGTCCTGTTTCTGATTTTTACTAAGCCATTGTCTTTGTAATTCTCTTGGACTTTTAATTCCTGTTTTTCCATCTCGATTAGCTTTTTTTCTTTATGTGCATATATGTATCATGCTTGTGTGCTCATGTTTGTGTGCACGAGGAGGCTGGGGTTGATATAGAATGTCTCCCCTTTATCTCTGTTCACTTTATTTACTGAGTCAGGGTTTCTGACTGAACCCCAAACTTTTGTGATATGGCTCTGTCTATATTACTCCAAGGATGCGCTGTATATCCCAATTACTGGAATTACATGTGGGCTACCACTCCTGGCAATCTTTTATGTGAGTGCTGGAGTCTCTGGTCTGTTTACTATTTGTGCTTATCCCAGGAGCCATCTTCCCAGCCTTGTGATCAGATCTTAAACTTTCAAAAGAAATATGAGATTTCTGTTTATTTTGGGGACAATTAGAAGCAAGAGATGACTCAGTGGTTAAGAGCACTGACTGTTCCTCCAGAGGACCTGGATTTGATTCCCAGAACCCGCGTGGTGGCTTACAATCATCTGTAATCCCAGTTCCATGGGATCCAATGCTCTTTTCTGGTCTGTGTGGACACTATGCATGTGGTGCACAGAAACACTTGGATGTAAAACACCCACAGCAAAAAAAAAGTACAAAAAAAGTAGCAATAACAAAGAGGTGAGAAATTTTATGCATTCACAGCCAGACTTGAGAACTAGTGTGAACCATAGCTTCAGTGGGTGAATATCCGTTTAAGGAGTAAAAGGCAAGCTGAGTGTGGCCCTGCTGGCCAGCATTGTGGGGGAAGTGGGAACAGGAGGCTCTCTGAGGTTTATTGACTGCTAGCCAAGCTGTTGGTTCAGTGAGAGACCCTGTCTCAAGGGAATAAAGCAGAAAGTAATAGAACAGGACACCCAGTTTTCTCCTTTGGCCTTAGAATGTGCAGGAGTACATACACTTGTACATATACACCCCATAGGATTTTTTAAAAAGGAAGCTGAGGCTATTGTAGACAGGCTTTGCTTTAAGAGTTTTGCGATATATATAGACAATATAGCAGTGTTTTGTTGCTTTGAGATTTGTCTAGTATGGGGGCGCCTCTTTTAAAATAGCATGTTTTTATATAATAAAAATTAGGTTGGAGTTTTGTAAAGGTGTTACTGAAGATGGCAGGATCAATGCTTGGGCCTGACAGTAGATCTAACAAACTAGGCTTTGTAGCACAATTTCTAATTGTTCTTAATAATAAAAACTCAGATACTAGGGGTGAAAGCTGAGAGATCAGAGAAGCAGTGCAGCCAGCCACTAGAGAGACCTTTTACCTCTACCAGTGCTCAGACGGAAGGAGCAATCCTGTCTTCAGATTGCCTCCTCAGCTGCACCTTAGACTTCGATTGTTTCCACCAAACCTCAGACTGCGTTGAACTCCTGTCTCCTCCTATCTTATATTTTTCTCTCTCTGCCCAGCCTCTACCTCCTGTCTCTACCTCCCTAGTGCTGGGATTAAAGGTGTGGGATCCCAAGTGTTGGGATCACCTTTGTGTTGTAATAAGAGCGCCGGGGCTGTGTCCCCGGCACCCAGCTGCCTGCATGGTTAGCTTTATACCTGAAATAATTACACGGAAACTATTCTTTTAAATACTGCTTGTCCCATTAGTTCTAGCCTCTTATTGGCTAACTCTTACATATTGATCTAACCCATTTCTAATATTCTGTGTAACCCCACGAGGTGTGGCTTACCAGGGAAGATTTTAACCTGCGTCTGTCTGGAGTGGGAGAATCATGGCGACTGCCTGACTCGGCTTCTTTCTCTCAGCATTCTGTTCTGTTTTCTCCGCCTACCTAATTTTCTGTCCTATCAAAGGGCCAAGGCAGTCTCTTTATTTAACCAATGAAATCAACACAAAACAGAAGACTCCCACGTCATTTCCCCTTTTCTGTTTAAACAAAAGAGAAAGGTTTTAACTTTAACATAGTAAGATTACATATAACAAAACAGTTATCAAGCAAGAATTACAGTTACAATATTTATATCTTTTATTTTTCTGTTGAAAGGAGCTGTGGGCCGCGTTCTTGCCGCCTGGCTCCTGGCCGCCAGCTAGCTTATGCCCCGAAATAATTACACGGAAACTGTATTTTTTTAAAGTTTGTTTTTGTTTTGTTTTTCGAGACAGGGTTTCTCTGTGGTTTTGGAGCCTGTTCTGAAACTAGCTCTTGTAGACCAGGCTGGTCTCGAACTCACAGAGATCCGCCTGCCTCTGCCTCCCAAGTGCTGGGATTAAAGGCGTGCGCCACCACCGCCCGGCTAACTGTATTTTTTTAAACATTGCCTGGCCCATTAGTTTTAGCCTCTTATTGACTAGCTTTTACATATTGATCTAACCCATTTCTAATAATCTGTGTAGCCCACGAGGTGGCTTACCAGGGAAGATCTTAACCTGCGGCAGTGTCAGGTGGGAGAATCATGGCGACTGACTGACTCGGCTTCTTTCTCCCAGCATTCTGTTCTGTTTTCTCCGCCTACCTAATTTTCTGTCCTATCAAATGCCAAGCAGTTTTTTTTTATTAATTAACCAATGAAAGCAACAGATAGAAAGATGACCTTCCTCCATCACCTTTGTGTGAGCTCTGTCTCTCTTTTAAACATTTAATTTCCTGTGGCCCAGGGTAGCCTTGATTGAACTCACAGAGATCCCTCTGCCTCTGTCTCCTGAGTCCTGTGATTAAATGCCACCACTCCCTGGCCTTTAGTGGCTTAGCTCTGCACTCTGATCTTCAGGCAAACTTTATTTATTTATATCACTACAAGGCTGGGCCATCTGTTCTCAGCTTTTGTCAATTTAAAGAGGCAAGTAATAGCAAAAAGCAGGAAAAAACACAGTTGGAAGAGAAACTAATGCCTAAGCTACATCCACAGTGTGTGATATTCTAAGACATCTTTATTTAGGCTGCCCATGGAATAACCAGCCTGTGTAGCTCAGGTTGGTTAGCCTTGAAATTAAAAGTCATCAGGGTGCTCAAAGTATAGGCATATGCCACCATATCTGGCTCACTAGTTAACTGTATTTTGGGCTGAAGGCTATTTTAGTTGAAATGTTAGTATGTGAGCACATTAAAAAAAACTTGGAAGAGAGCTTGAGTTAGATGTGTGACCAGTATAATGATGTAAGTTACAGATTGGTGTAAACCTGAACTGACACATATTCTTTCTTGAGGCTTTTTGTCTTTATTTAACTTTATTTTATGTGCAGGTGTCAGATCCCCTGGAACTAGATCTTCAGACAGTTGTGAGCTGCCATGTGGGTGCTGGGAATTGAACCCGGGTCCTCTGGAAGAACAGTCGGTGCTCTTAACCACCGAGCCATCTCTCCAGCCCCCGGCTTTTTGTCTTTAATAACTTTTTTAAAAAGATTTATTTATTTATTAAGTAAACAGTGGTCTGCCTGCATATGTACCTGCAGGCCAGAAGAGGGCACCATATTTCATTATCAATGGTTGTGGTCCACCATGTGGTTGCTGGGAATTTGGAAGTGTAGCTAGTGCTCTTAACCTCTGAGCCATCTCTCCAGCCCTCTTTAATAACTATTATAAGTTCGCTTGATCCTTGTGAAGTTTGAAATCAATTAATTTCCATTAATGGTTCCAAATAGGGTCCCTGATTGATTCTCATTGTATTTAGCTTTTTTCTGGTATAATTTCCACTTAGGTTGAATACAGAGAGATGGATGAAAGTTTGGCCAACCTCTCAGAAGATGAGTATTATTCAGAAGAAGAGAGAAATGCCAAAGCAGAGAAGGAAAAGAAGCTTCCCCCTCCACCTCCTCAAGCTCCACCTGAGGAAGAAAATGAAAGTGAGCCAGAGGAGCCATCTGGTGAGTTGTAGCGACCAACCATGGTTTGTTTTATCTTAGAAATAAGAATCAGTTGTTTTGTTGTTCATATCTTGCGGTGTTGTTTATGTCTTCATCTTTGACTTATATTCTGATTCTGGGGCTCTTGCTGTGTCTTCATGTTGTGTATACATGTATATATGTGCACATGTATACCTAGTGTTGCTGATAATTTTTTGTGTATATCAGAAAACGAAGGGAAGGCGATAGATAATATAGCAATGTATGTCGGTTAGAATTAGGAGAAAATAAATGGTTAGAGAAAACACAGAATGTCAAACCCACAGAGCCAGTCTTCACAGCAACAGCTTAAAGTTTTGGTTTTTCAGTGTTGTTGTCTTTGTTTTTATTTACATATACTTGTTAGTAAAAAGTTTTTTTCCCCTGAACATATAAAAACATTCTGAAGTTAAAAGGACCAGGCCTAAGATCTTGTAATTTTTATTTATTGAGCCAAAGGAATGATATAAGACAAGACTGTGGGGCTGGTGGAGATGTTCAGTCAGTTAAGTGCTTGCTGGGCAAGTCCCAGGACCTGAGTTCAATCCCCATCACCTTTGTAAAGCTGAGTGCTGAGGAGACAGAGAGAGACACAGTGATCACTGAGGTTTGTTGGCCAGTTAGCCTAGCCGAATCTGCCAGCTCCAGGGTCAGTGAGACTCAAAAAATGAGACCATGATTAAAGAAGACAGGCACCGTTGAACTCTGGCATCTTTATACACACTAACACATGTGTGCATTTGCACAAACTCAGACAAAAAAGAAAAGACAATGAAGAGAAGACTCTGGTCTCACATAAACTTTCTTTTTTTTTCTTTTCTTTATTTATTTATTAAGGATTTCTGCCTCCTCCCCTCAACCGCCTCCCATTTCCCTCCCCCTCCCCTCACATAAACTTTCTTATACCATGAAAAGATTATTGGAATTTATATTGTACAAGCTTCAGATAGATAACCTTTAAAAAAACTCGCAAATGTTGTCAGGCTTGAGTCCTCTCTTTCCGAGGCTATCCTAACCAGTTCTGGTTTGTTTTGGAGAGCCAGTGTGAAATAAGAGTCTTAATTGTTAATTAGTACTTTGTGTTTTCTGCCCTGAATAACATTTCATTAGCTCATTTTGACTTTGAGAAATTATAGCATTCCTCTCCTTGAAATGACTTTTTAAATTTCTATTAGCTGCCTGCCCCACACTTCACTAGTTCTTCCTTTAAAATAGGGTGCCTATTTCAGGCCCCATCTGCTTTCTCTTGTGTTACTTTCAGAGTTAGCCAGATTAAAACTCAATTCTGACAACTTCTAGCTTTTGACCTAGCATCTTTTTATTTTTTATCCAGGGTGTTTCTCCTCTTTGGTGTTTTTGTAAAGCATTTTTTTTTTAAAGTCTACTATTAATGCTGGTACTCCACTTGAGAGTATTAAAAGTCAGTTGTTAATGTAAATTTAGATTTAGAGCTTAAATTCTGACTAAAGCTCTTAGAAATAATGTGAAATTGAAATAAAATATTATAAAAATATTTTTTGAAAAATAGAAAGATTAAATTCTAAATTAAATTAATCCCAGTATCCAGGGGTTTTCCTAAGACTTTCTTAAAATAGTTACCAGGCAACTCCTTATTTGAAGGCTTCTAGTCTGTGCCTTACTTTTACACATGCAACTTGAGGCAGCAGAGCCTTCTCTATACTTCAGCAGCACCTTCTCATTATCACAATTTCTTCATGTCTTTCCCAAATCTTGTATTTAGCTTTCTTTGTTCAGTCTGAGTCTCCCTCTCTTCTTTTTCCTCCTTTTAATACAGTCTTTTTGAGTCTTATCTTTTTCCTCTATTTACTGGGCACTTGCTATTGAAATGCCTGCTAGTCTCGTGAGACTACAGATCCTCAACTTAAGAGTTCTTAAGTATTGTACAGTGATGATCTGATATGTCAGAGGTTATTTTTTTGGTGTGATATTCTGTGGTCCCAGTAGATATGATTTATTTTAGGTACCAACTTGAGATACACTTTCTTTGTCCTTTAAAAATGTAAACCAAGTCTTGGTTTTTATGTATTTTTGTTTTTATAAGAGAGTTTTATTACATAAATATCAGGCACTGGTTCTGCAAAAATGTCTTGAAGGGATTTGGGATTTGGAGGCACTGTTTTTACTGTCTTTACAGTTCAGTGCTTCTATATAAATTAGGGTTTGAGTTAAGAAAACAACTAGAAGTTGTCTAAAATGTTCTAAGTGTTGCTTGCTTAATTTTATTCTTTTAAATTTGTTAACAAAATTTTGCTTTGTTTTCTAAAGTGTTAATGGGGGGGGGGCTTTGTTATTTATAAAAGCCCCAAGGTGTTCCAGAGATTTATCAAATGATTTGACTGGAGAAATTCCTTTAGATGAGAATTGAATAAGGAAACTGTAAGGCAGATTGGAGCCATATTGTAGAGAGCCTAACTTGACTGATAATCTGGTTAGAGGAAGTACCTAAATTTTTTTTTTTTTTTTGCGGAATTGGGATCGAACCCAGGGCCTCCAGCTATCCAGATGCGAGTTGTACAAGTTATTCACCAGTGCTTCCCAGTCTCGCCCGGAGGTCATTTAGAGGATGAGGGTAGTACTGAGCTATTTGTTGTAGAAAAGTCAGTCTGTGGAGGGGACTAAAAGCATAGAGAGAGATGGACATTGAATGGAGAAAAGTGTGATGAGAGTTGATTTGTGGTGGGGTGCCTTTCTCATGCTAAGAGATACTGCATCCAGCCCTCAGTTAATTTTTAAAAATGAAAATAGAGGTTTTATATGTTTCATGTTGTTGAATTTAATTTATTGGGAGGAAGGTCTCTATTTGGATTTAAACATTGCCCCCCTCCTCAGTTTTTTGACAGTGCACTGTGACATTGTAGTCCTAATAAAATCATATGGGTAAATACAGATTTTTAGATATTAACTATTGCTTATATTTAAACCTATATTTTTGTTTTCTCAAAATGTCCATGTTGTTTATTTGGTTTAACAAATGGTTTTGTTTAATTTCCTAGTATCTTTTCTGTGAAGATTAAACTGTTGATATTTTGTTTGTGTTCTAATAAATAAAGCTTGCTGAAAGGTCAGAGACAAAGGAGCAAGACACAGCCAACTCTTACCCTCTCCTCAGCCAAAAAAGGGTTGAGCTCCTGTGTCCTCTCGCTTTATATGCCTCTCTCCGCCCAACCATATTGCTTCCTGTCAGTTTGTACAGACCTCTGGACCTCTTTGGTTAACTAGTGGCTAGCTTCGCCCTCTGGTCTTCAGGCAAACTTTGTTAGAGCCCAAACAAAATAGCACCTCATTAAACTTTGTTTTTGTTTTTTTTTTTTAAGTCTGGTGGCCTGATTGGGAACAAAGTGCATTTGGGTTGCATGTATTGGTTAGTGGTGGAGCTTCTGTAATAGACGACTCATTCATTTGATCTTCAGTGGTTCAGCTCCTCAGTTGAAGGATCTTCTTATAGAAACATACTTTATTTGGAGCTTGACTCAGCTTGTCTCGTGTACGTCAGATCATTCCTTGACATTGCTCAGGCTTTACCCTGTTAATTGCTCTGCTGCTGCTAAGCCTTTTGTGTACAGAAGCATCACTTGTCCCCGTCCTACTGCCTTACTAGTTGCTGACTTTACATTTACAGTAGAGTACTCTGCGTTAGGAACATAATATTCTGTTTTGAGTAATAAGTAGCTTTGTTGTACATAGCTTGAGACATTTAACTTCAAAATAATGAGCAAAAGCACATTTAAAATAGGCCACTAGATGCTTTCTCAAGGCTTCTTCAAGTTAATGAGCGAGTGTGTGAGTTGTTTTCACAGGGGTGCCACTTAAACCACTGCTCAATTCTCAGGTTAGTTTTATTAGACATGGTTAGTGGATTAGCAGTTATAATCTACCTGTTAAATATGAGAAGAATTATTTTATCTTACGTACATTCTTTTTTAAGCCAGATGAAGATCTCTTTGCAGTATAGTCAGTTCTTTTGTACTTTGGGAATGTATGTGTTTGGGTGGAAAAGCTGTTAAATTAGCAAAATTAACTTATGTGATAATTGGTATAACAAAATTTTTGTGTGCTTGAAATAATTTGGGGACCCTTGTATTAAACTGTGGGCTTAAAAGTTTCTTAAAAATTCAGTTTGGTTTGGAAGTGTAGTTCAGTGGTAGAGCACTTGCTTAACATAACATAAGGCCCTGGGTTTGCTCGCCAGCGCTGCCCCTCCCCAAAGAACAACAACAACAAAAACTTAAAACAAACAAACAAACAAACAGAAAAACCCTCTAAAATAAAATGCACATAAAAGAATATCCAGGAGCTAGGCAGATGGATCAGTTAGTAAAGTGCTTGCCTTGCAAACATGAGGACCTGAGTTCAGGTCCCAAACTGCCCAGGTACAATGGTTTATGTCTTTATTCCAGCACTGGGGAGCAAAGACAGGAGGATTCTTGGGGCTTGCCAGTAGTCTAGATGAATCAGCAAGTTCAGGTTCAGTGAGACAAAAAATTAGGTGAAGACTACTGAGCATATTGATGGATACCTTTAATACCAGCACTCTGGAAGGTGAAGCCAGGTAGATCTCAGTGAATTCAAGGCTAGTCAGGGCTGCAAAGTGATGAGCCTTACCCCGCCCCCCAAAAGAAAATGGAAGAAAGGAAGGAGAACAATTGGATTATACATACATGCACCCAGAAAATAAATTAAAAGTATACACAACCTGTAGTAGTAAAAATACTGAATAATCCAAAATAAATATAGAAAAGGTATGAATAGAAAAATTTAATTCCAGTGACATTGGATCACAAAGCTGTTATAATGAAAATATATGACAAAAATTGATAAACATTTGATTGATTATTCAGTGTAACAAAAAACTAAAAGGCATATTTTGTTTTAGTGTGTGTTTCAGAGGACAGTTTGTGGAAGTACCTTCTACCATGTAGGTTCAGGTATTAAACTTAAATTGTTAGACTTGGCAGCCAGTGCCGTTACCCAGTAAGCCATCTCCCTGGCCCTGGAAAAGAGCTGGCAACTGATTTCCTACTTGGTTAGTAATAGGACCTCATGTAGCCCAAGCTCGTTGTGGACTCACTTTGTTGAGTCTAAGGTTGTACTTGTGACCCTCTAGCCTGTACTTCCAGGGGCTGGAATTGTAGGTATATATTATCACAATCAGCTGGTTTTCTTTAACAGAAAAGGAGAAAACAGGCCAGTGAAATGGCTCATTGGGATAAATATCTTGCTATCCGTGCAAGCCTGGTGTGATGACCTGGTGTTAACCTACCTGGTCTACAATAGTGAGTTCTATCTAGGACAGCCAGAACTATGTGGAAAGACCCAGTCTTTTTTTTTTAAAAAAAAAAAAAAAGAAAGAAAAAGAAAAATAAACCTAAAACAAGCAAAACCCTAGAGAGACTTGAAAGAAAAGTGTAGAGTATAGGATTGGTATATAAGTCAGAGGCAAAATTTTTAAAAAGTAAAACAGAACTGTGTAGTGGGCTGCGGGCAGGCCTGTTTTTCATCCTGCCCTGCTCCCGCATGGCTAGCTTTACACCCGAAATAACAACACACAAATTGCATTCTTTTAAACACTGCCTGGCCCATTAGTTTCAGCCTCTTATTGGCTAATTCTCACATCTTGCTTAACCCATTTCTAATAATCTGTGTAGCACCATGAAGTGGTGGCTTGCCGGGGAAAGATTCAGCATGTCTGACCTGGCTGCTGGCTCCACCGCGTCTGACCTCACTTCCCTTCTTCCCAGCATTCTGTTCTGTCTACTCCACCTATCTAAATCCTGCCCTGTCAAAAAGCCAAGGCAGTTTCTTTATTAACCAATGAGAGTAACACATAGATCATCATTTCCTCCATCAGAACTGGAGGGTGGTCCACGCCTTTTAATCCCAGCACTCAGAGCAAGGTGCAGGTCAGATCTCTTTGAATTCCAGGCCAGCAAAACAAAACAAAACACCACAAAAAACATTCAAGAAGCTGGAGATAAAGGCTCCTTCTGCTCTGGCAAGACCTGCAGTGAATCTCTGAGTCTGAGGGCAGCCTGGTTCACAGAGCCAGTTCCAAGATAGCCAGGGCTATACAGAGAAACCCTATCTAGAAAAACAAAACAAAAAAGTAATAGGGACATTCTTGCAATAGTTCCTTATTCACTTGATTTAACACACACCAACTAATTGTACAATTGTAATCCTTTGTTGCTCGTGTAATTCTGGAGTCTAAGGATTCAAAAATAAGACTAGATCCTCCACCACAGTATTCAGTCCAAAGAGCTACAGATACTAGCAGCTGACTTCGCTGTAGGAGTGAAGCAGCACAATATAAATATTAAAGGAAAAGTGTAGGGAAAATCTAGAAGATTATTTTATTTTCTAAAGTGGTAGGTAAATCTGTATGAAATCATTTGTATCAGATTATGTGTATAATCTGCTTTTAAAGTAATGTATATTTGTAGAGTCAATCTATCAAGGTAGCCTGTGTATTACCTTGGCATTTTTCAAGAATATTCATCTTGTTATTTATTATAGTCACCATGTTGTTTCATAGATTTTTTTTTTATTTCATTTTTTTAAATCATGGCAGGGTTTCTCTTTGTAGCCCTAGCTGTCCTGAAACTTTTTCTGTAGACCAGGCTGGCCTCGAACTCAGATTTGCCTGCCTCTGCCTCCTCAGTGCTGGGATTAAAGGCATGCGCCGTCACTGCCTGGCTGTTACAGATTTTTCAGAAATTGTCTGCAAGTTAATGTTTCTGCTCCAGATTGGATTTGGGAATTTTACATTAAACATGAAGAACGACTGTTAGGTTTTTGTGAAGTAGTTTTAGATTCTTGATTCTGAACTGCTAATTGCTTTTGATTGTTAAGAAGAACCATTGAATCCTGTGTTTGTCCTTAGAGAGATTGCCCTGCTTTCTTAATGAATGATTTAATTTGTCTATTTTGTTTCAATTTTTCAAAATAATGATTTTAGCTAATAGTTTTAGCTGAGAAACTTTATTGTTATGATTTGAATTCTCTTTACTACCATTATTTATTTGATCTGATCACATTGTAGTACAGCAATGGGGTAATTTGTCTATGAAGATTTTCCTCATCTGCCAAATGAGGCTTTCAGTGAAGATTCCATTGGAAAAATGTAAACACTACTGTTATGTATGAACATGTTGTATTAAATACAAGGTTGAACTAGGAATAGGACAAACTGATATTTTAGTCAGAAAAAAAAAATGAGGTCAGCAAATAGCCTACATATCTTTTTAGAAACTGGGAAGTGATTGCAATACCACATTGTCAAGTATGTGCAACTATGGAGTAGAATAGTAAACATGTAGTATGAAATGTTACAGCGGCACTTTTCATTGTGGCCAGAATAAAGTTCAGTATTGTCCATTTTAAAAACAGGTCAATAAGAAAAATGGGCTTTGTTTTTTACTGCATAGACACCTGAAGCTTGTAGGTAGCAATATAACAGAATCTGAATTAAATGTCTTCTTTGGAACATTTTGAAACCTACACTATGAATCAAGACTTTGCACAAAAATAGGGGACAGGAAAATCCCCACTCTGGAATGTGGGTAAATAGTGTGTGGAAATAGTCTGTTGATTTCTGAGAGGTTTGCTTTCCCTAGCAGCACTGTGTATCGACTTCTTACTTTGTCTCCATGGTTCTGACTGCTGTTCTTTCTGGCATCATAAAGTTCAGGTAGCTCCTGTTTCAGCAGAGCCCTTTCTTAGTTCTGGACATTATGAAGGTTGCTTGTTTTAGTTAATTTTTTCAATGAAGATTTAACTCTGGGATTACTATTCCAATTGAAACCCATGCATTTTATTTATTGTTGCTCAAATACTGACCATCATTAACTGTGTTAAAAGACTTCTGGTGTGCTTGAAGATTCTGGTTAATTTTGGCTACCTCTGTGAACCAGTTTACTTGTTTTGGATTTATTCTAGCAAGCATAGATTATTTATCCTGACAAAATTGGGTCAAACAGGTAGTAGGAAAGAACTGTATTGAGTTTATTTAATGATGCTTAGATTGTTTTTTATTATTTTTGTATGTATGAGTATGTGTCTCTCTCTATATACATGTATGTTTGGTTGGCTGAAGACCAGAAGAGGGGGTATCAGATCCCTTGAAAGTGGAGTTACAGGCAGTTATGAGTCACTTATTGTAGGAACCCTTATCTCCGGCCTCTTGAATGTTTTTTTGTTTGTGCTTGTTTTTGTTTTTATTGTTGCTGGGTTTTTGTTTTGTTGTTTGTTTGGGTTTCTTGTGTTGTTGTGTGTGTGTGTGTGTGTGTGTGTGTGTTTAAGACAGGGCCTTTCTATGTAACCTTGGCTGACTTGGGACTCACTATGTAGACTTGGAATTCAGCCTATCTCTGCTGGGATTAAAGGCATGCCATTACCATGCCCAACTTTTGAGTGGTGTTTTTAAAGCCACTTCTTAAAATGGAGATAGCAGAAAGGTAGAACAAAGCAGTGATGGTTACTCTCAGTTTGTACATTTTTATTTATGTGCATATGCCTATGTGGTACAGAACAGGGTGAGTATGCAGGAGTCAGTTCTCTTCACCCACTATGTGGGTCTCTTAGATAGAACTCAGGTCATCACATATAGCAGCAAGTACCTTTACTCACTCAGCTGTCTTTCTGGCCCACTTTCTTCATTTTTAACCTTTTGTTTGGTTATTGTTTCCATTAACTGGTTCATTTTTGAAGTATGGCTTTGCTGACTCTTCTATAAGTTCAGACTTTCTGAACCTCTTTTTACTTCCAGGTAGTTTAAAAATCTTTAGATTCATTGTTCCTTCTGTTTTATTCTTTAATTTTCAGCCATCTTTAGAATACTTCAATTTCAGCTTTATCTCATTACATTTTACCTATTGCATTACCATTCTCCTGAATTAAAAGAGTGCTCTTTAAAGCCCTTTTTCCTTTCTATACCCTCATATGCATAGCCTTTTTAATTTAAGTCTTGTCCGCTTACTTATTTTGTTACAAGTTATTTCACTTCACATGAATATGATTTTGTTTACATTTAATTGCATTTTCTTTCTCTAGGTCATTCTTCCTCCAGACATCTGTTACAAAGTGATCGTATCAGTTTAATTAAAATACAGTTTGTTTTTCTGTGGGATTTTTGTTTCTGTTTTTGCTAAAGATCAGCTTTCTTCCATTAGTGCTAAGGTCAAGTTTAGTTTTCAATGTGTCCCAAGATTTGGCATTATGATTTGATATTACCATCTACAAAGTTTACACTGGAGAACCATATAGTTGAGTCACAAAAATAATTGTGGGAAGCTCTTATAATGTTTTAAATAAGTTTGCCAGCTTTCTGGGGCCTCATTCATAGCTCTTCTCTGCTGAATGTGATCTGTCGGCTATAAACTGGACATATCTAGAAGTTGGCCGTCTCTGCTTGATCCCCACTGCTATTCTAGACCATCTCCTTAGTTAAGTGTGTGCTATGCTGGCCTCTGCACATACCTCATCTGATTTTCACTGGTCTGAATGCTCTTTCCTCTCCGTCTATCCAAATGCCTTGGGACCCGTACAGAAAATCATTCCTGATCCTCAAGTCTGTTAGCTTAGTTCATTTTTTTTTTAAGTTGCTTTGTGGATATTTTTTATTTTTCTCCAGACAGATTAAACTCTTTTTTTTTTTTTTTGAGACAGGGTTTCTCTGTGGCTTTGGAGCCTGTCCTGGAACTAGCTCTGTAGACCAGGCTGGTCTCGAACTCACAGAGATCCGCCTGCCTCTGCCTCCCGAGTGATGGGATTAAAGGCGTGCGCCACCATCGCCCGGCTCAGATTAAACTCTTTTTTTAAATATTTATTTATTTATTATGTATACAATATTCTGTCTGCGTGTATGTCTCCAGGCCAGAAGAGGGCACCAGACCTCATTACAGATGGCTGTGAGCCACAATGTGGTTGCTGGGAATTGAACTCAGGACCTTTGGAAGAGCAGGCGATGCTCTTAACCACTGAGCCATCTCTCCAGCCCAGATTAAACTCTTTTAAATCAGGAATTCTACCCTGTTTTTGTATTGGTGCTCAGCTGTTTTGGGATAAGTATCCATTAAACATCAAATTATGAAATTATTAAGCATGAAATTCCACTGATTTAAAATTAAGTGGATGAATGCAAAAGGTAATATACAGTGTAAGAACTGATGGGAACAGTTGGGCAGTCTTTAATCTCAGCACTCAGGAGCAGAGGCAGGTGGATCTCTCTGAGTGAAAGTTTGTGTATCCAACGAAGAGTTTTACTTTTTTGTTTTTTAACTTTTAAAACGCTTGTTTCTTATTTCCAAGCTGATTGTCGCAGTCAATATGAAATGACTACATTAACAGTTGTTAATCTTCCAAAAAAGTAATTTCTTCCAAGAAATTTAGAAGTTTATAAAGATATTTAGAATGTAATTCTAAGAAACTAGTCAGAATAGGAAGTTTTGGGGATCAGCATACTGAGGATTTTCACCTCCCTGTATTTGAATATTTGAAGGTCAACTGACTTCTGTTTAAGATGCTGGAAAACTGGTCCCTTGGGTATTTGAATCAAGATGAGGAAGCATCTAGTCAATGGTGGAACTGGGGCACAGCTGCTACAGAAGATAAGCTAAAGAAAGACTTACTTTTGAGGGGCTGGAGAAATGGCTCAGTGGTTAAGAACACTGGCTGTTCTTCCAGAGGACCTAAGTTCAATCCCCAGCACCCACATGGCAGCTCACAACTGTCTGTAACTCTAGTTTCAGATCTGCCATCATCATACAGACATGCATGCAGGCAAAACACCAATACGTATAGAATAAAGATAGTTTTTTTTTAAAAAAAAAAAGACTTATTCTCGATTTCGAGAAGCTGTGCACACATGACCTAAGTCATGAGTCTAAGTGCTTGAGGAATTCTTTTTTGCATGTTTGTGCACTTGTGTGCTCATATTAGTGGTTGAGATGAAAACTGAAGGCAGTGCCATTAAAAATGTTGCTTTTGAGTACTTTCATTGTTTATCTTGAATTTGTACTTATTAAAGATAAGTGCTTGCTTGCTTTCACATGTCAGGAGAGTCCTGAGCTGGAGAATCCCAGATCAGATGAATAAGACATTTTATGTATGATTTGTTACCCGAATGGAAAGTTAGCTCTTAGAGTTTGTATCTGTGCTATTATGAAGAAAATGATGAGTTGGGTGTGCCTATGATTGTAGTCCCAACTTTTAAACCTGTAAAGTTGTATAGACCCTGACTCAAAAGGAAGTTCATCCCAGAATACTAATAAAGATACCTGACAGGGCTGGGGCTGTAGCTGAATTGGCAGAGTGCTTTCTAGATGAAAGCAGGCAGTTCAAGGCCATCCTCAAATGTGTACCAAGTTCAAGGCCATCCTGGAATATATGAGAGCCTGTCTTAAAAAATAAAAAGGTGGGCCGGGCGATGGTGGCGCACGCCTTTAATCCCAGCACTCGGGAGGCAGAGGCAGGCGGATCTCTGTGAGTTCGAGACCAGCCTGGTCTACAGAGCTAGTTCCAGGACAGGCTCCAAAGCCACAGAGAAACCCTGTCTCGAAAAAACCAAAAAAAAAAAAAAATAAATAAATAAAAATAAAAAGGTGGGAGCTGGAGAGATGGCTCAGAGGGTAAGAGCACTGGCTGCTCTTCCAGAGGTCCCGAGTTCAATTCCCAGCAACCACATGGTGGCTCACAACCATCTGTAATGAGACCTGGTGCCTTCCTTGCCAGCAGTACATTGTATGCTTAATAAATAAATCTTTAAAAAAAATAAAAAGGTGTCTGGGCTGGGGATATAACAGTGATGCAGCCGGGTGGTGGTGGCACATGCCTTTAATCCCAGCACTTGGGAGGTAGAGGCAGGCGGATCTCTGTGAGTTCGAGGCCAGCCTCATCTACAATAGCTAGCTCCAGGACAGGCTCCAAGGCCACAGAGAAACCCGGTCTCGAAAAACAAAACAAAACAAAAACAAAAAACACCGTGATTCAATGCTTGCCTAGCATGGGTGAGGCCATAGGTTCAGGTCCCAGCACTACAAAACAAGCAAGCAAACAAAACACTTGTGGGATTAGGCATGTAGCTCAGTTGATAATTGTAGCTCTTCATTTAGTAGTGATGCAAATATAATTCAAGCACTTAGAAGGGTTAGAAATTCAGCAAATGCATACATGAGATCTTGTCTTTGGGGTGGGGGAAAGGAAGATTCTCAGCTCCTTTGGGAAGTGGGTAATATACCACAAATAAATACATTATGTTTAGAAAATAACTATATCTTTTCACTTCTAAACAAATTAAACTTTCAGCCAAGAAATAAATCTAAAACTTATTAAACATGTTTTAGCTTTGTCTTTCATCAGTTCTATTTGTTTTTTGTTTTGTTTTGTTTCAAGACAGGTTTTTCCTTGTTTGGCCTGGAAATCACTGGTCTCTAACTCAGAGATCAGATCCACCTGCCTCTGCCTCTTGAGTGCTGAGATTAAAGACTGCCCAGCATGTTCCATCTGTTTTTATCTTTTGCTTGCATTCATTCTCTTAATTTTTTTGCCTAAGTAAACCTTAGTATGAAAGAGCTTTTAAAAATACTTTCAAGATTTTGATAGCTTCCAAATTTCTCCTATATATTCTTATCAATAACAGTATCTTTTTTTAAGAACAGAATTTTCTATGTAGCCAAGGCTGAACTTGATCTTGGCATCTTCCAACTTCAGCCTTCCATGTAATTGAGGGTTATAGGCATGCACCACTTACTATACCTAGCTCAATCAGTGTCTTTATAAGAATTTTTAAAATGAAGTTTTAAAAGCAGAAGCAAAAAAGACTGCCCTTCCTTTTTTGCTATATTATTCTTTGTAGTACAATAATCAGGAATAAAAAAATGTAAAAAATGTATCTTCTGTTGAGTACCATTAATAGTAGCAAAACAAATGATGAGCTACTTATAGCTTAAACAGATTTGCTTATTGTAAGGCGTCTAGCTGGAGAAAAGGAAATGATAAGAATAGGAAGGGTAGACTAATTGAGGCTCAATGGCCAGTTGAAAGTGCTCTTGCTTTTCTATTTGATTTTTCTTTTTTAAAGTATGAAATGTCTCTACAAGAAGAAACTTTATTTTTGCTAAGTTGGGAATGTCATTTGAGAGAGAACAGCTAATGGTATTTTGAATCAGAGTTTCTCTGTATAGCCCTGACTGTCCTGGAACTCACTGTGAAGAAAAGATTGGCCTCAAACCAGGGGAGTCCACCTGCCTCTCTCTGTCTCGTGAGGGCTGGGATTAAAGGTGTGCCCCACCACTGCCCAGTTTAAAATGTTATTCTGAAACTGTGTTTGTTTACTGTTATGAGCTTTTTCTCTCTTACTTTTTCTAAATATGATTTAATATTCTGATCTACGTGGTTCTGTGGGGGAAACAAACCAACAATGACGATATTTTTTTTTTTAACTCACAACACTTTTAGGAATAAAAATCATACCAAGAGTGAACATTTCTGATTTAAATTGTAGGACCTGTGTTCCCAAGATTAGTTTGCAGATTTGGTTTAGCATTTTGGTCTTCTCATCATGATTATGTGCTGTTTCCTAGGGGCTCAACATAGCTAATCATACACATTGTATTTGTCTAAGAAGAACCTTCTAGAACCTAGTGGTTCCTTTAGATGAGCATAGGAAAATAATCTTTAAAACTGTTGTCTGCCATCAACCATCACATTCTGTTGTCAAAAGTCACTGCTTGTGTTTCATAGACCTGAAATATTTTTGAGGGCTGTAACTTTTTTACAACTCAGTGCTGTCATGTGGGGATAGTTTAAAATAAACTGTCCATTGAAGCTTGCCTCAGTTCAGATCACTGTGTGATTGTGTTTTCCTACTTTGAAAGACCACACTGATCTCCTTGCAGTACCAGGAGCCTGGAAGCGCATGATCATAGTGTCTGTCTTGGTAATAGACTGTACAAGACAGTTGTTGATGATATTTTCTGATTGAATTTAAAGCTTTGATTCTTGAAGTTCTCCACAGTACCATCGAGGAGATTTTTGTTGTATTTTGTTTTTTTAAGCCAGGCCTAGTATATAACTTAAGGTAGAATTTCCCCTACCATCCTCCCACAAGCATGTCTGTCTGCAGTTTGGCCTCTTGTGTCTTTACTGAGGAAGCACTGGCATATTCAGTCCATCCTATCTTCTGTTTATGGTTAACAAAACTACTGTAGGTGCTGAACTTTGAGTTACATCCCCTGCTTTGATGAGAACAGTATTTTTACTAAGATTGTCAGTCATTTGCTTGTTGTAGTTTTAGATAGAAAACTAAGAGACTTTGATGCTGAATTGTTGCAGTTTCAGGTCCTGTAGTCCTTGTCAGTCTAGCAACAGTTACTTAACAGACATTGGAATCCATCTCCCATCCCATCCAGACTTACTTAACAAGACTGGCAGCAAGAATTTAGGAATTAGAAATACCATGTACTTTGCTCAACTGCCTTTCAACAAGGATCAGCATGTGAAGTTGAAAATTCCTGACCAGAATTTGAAAGATGATGTAATACCATGGGCCTTGATTCCAGAAGGAGTGCTCTGATATGGGTTTACTAGTTGGTGGTAAATTCTTGAGTCACCAACTATTAGGCCTTTATGTCCAGATAATATCTTAATTTATGGAGTAAGGTCCCTGAGTTCTCCTCTTTCCTTCCACAGGGCAAGCAGGAGGACTTCAAGACGACAGTTCTGGAGGGTATGGAGACGGCCAAGCATCAGGTGAGGGTGGCATTAGATGCTTGCCACTTTAGCAAGAGCCGCCAAGTCAGGGAGTAATTGATGCTTGCAAGTGTTTTTGGCTATGGTATTCTCATTGTAGCCAGAAGCACAGCAGTAATGTAACCCACAGGACAGAGTAGTATAAGTAGAGAGCGTAGCCAGAGCATAGGCAGGCAAACTCTGTTGAAGTCCTCAGGCCGATCTCAGCCCTCCATTCTTCTTCATGTTTTTGAGGAGATGGCGGGTACTTTTCTCGGGAATCATGAGACCTTTAAAGAGAAACATAGTACTAGATACAGACAAGAAGCCATGGACTCAAGTCTTAAAGCTGAGATATTTATTCTAGGACTACACTCTAGGTGGCATCTTATAGGTGTAATTGTTGGCGTTGGGTTCTTTTTCCAATTAATAGTATGTAATCTCTTTACAGTTGAATTACTTTGTTCTAGGGTAAAAAAAAATCACCCTTTAAAAAAGCATATTCAAAGGACTTTCTCTTTTCAGACCAAACTATGGATTTTTACTTCTAGGAAAGGAAAAAGTAAAGGATTTATAGGGCCATCATTTGGAACAATTAAGCTTATTCCAAGAACTGGAAATAACATGTTTGTGTTTCATCCTTTTTGTCTTTGAAGAATGTGTGTGTGTGTTTGTGTGTGCCAGGGCTCAAAGCTGGTTTATTTAGACTCTTGGCTAAAATTGGAATACTTATTGCTTACTGTTGAAGGCTGTCGTCTCTCATTAAATATAGATTATATGTCTGTTGCAGTTTGTGTCTAGTAGGCTCAGGACATATTTGTGTTTTATTTTGGATCAGGAGTAGTTCCTTGGAGATAGAGCAGTTGGTAGTTAGTGGTCAAGGGGATTTGAATTGTTGGAAGTGGAAATCTTTCCAATACTGACCCAAGGACCAGAGATTTATAATCACAGACCCTAACTGAACGATGCAGGAGATCTTCTTTTTGAAACACGATTGGGGACAGCCTCTAGAGTCTTAATCTCAAGGAAACCAAGTTTTCTTGTTTTTTGTTTTATGAAATGTTCCTCTTTGCTTAAATAAATAGATTATAATGTATTGCTGGTAAACAACAAACTGTCATGTGAAACTGTAGAGCAGGTTCTGGCTGTTGTCAGGAGGGAGGTGAATGTTGTGGATCCTCCAAACCCTTTCTTAGGTTAGATCTTGCCATGTTCAGAAGTATGTTGCCATGTTCAGAAGAAGACACATGACATAATCAGAATTTAAAACATGCCTAAGTCGTCAGCATTCTTCTCCAAATAAAGCCAGGCACTCTTGAGGGTTTTTTAATTGTCAGGATTGTGTCTTGGTTTCTTAAAATCCATGTTGCTGTGTGTCTTCTAAATCTTAGAGCTGGAAGGGAGCTTGAGGCCATCTTGTCTGGCTTCCTGCCTTCAAACAGTAGTATTGTATATCCCTGTTTATGAGTTAGAGCCTGAAGGAAACCCAAAAAAGCTTAATGCGCTGGCCAGCAGTAAACCAGCAGCTATGAAAAGGACCAAGGGACTTCTTAGAGTATAGACTGCTTTGTATACTGATGGCAGTATACTTACCCTAAAGATAAAAAGTGTAAGTATGAGAACTCATGACTTTGCTTTTTTCTTCCTATCTTTACTCCTTATTTTAAAATCATTGTAGTAGGACTTGATGCACCTCTGCTGATTTTAAGAAAGACTTTATGTAGATCCCATGAGGCTTTTGTTCTCACTTTCTGCCTGGATTCTCTTTTATTTAAAGAACTATCAGAGGCAAATGATATGTGGAGGCCTTCTTTCTCTAACTTCTCTGTAACTAGTCAGAATGCCATTTACATCTCATAAAAATCAGGACAAAATAATTTTGTGGCATAAAATACTCAGAGTTCTACCTCCCTCCTTTCTTCTTTTCTAGTTGACTCACCTTGTGAAATCTAGGTTGTTTCTTTAAGAAAAGAAGGTTTTGTACGTTTTCTGGGACAGCATCAGATGATTGCAGTCTGGAAGGAAAGCCATTCCAGAGCTTAACTGTGAGGGGTGGGAGACAAGACTGAAACTAAGCAGACTGGGGCTCTTTAAAAATTTAAACAGCATCTTTGTGACATTTCTAGAATAATAAAGTGTGTTAAGCTCACCCAAACATATAATTGGAAACTATTCCAGAGCCAAGTGCAAATAACTTCTGAATTCTATGGTTACTTAAACGGGACATTATGCAAATCAGTAGGTTTCCTGTAAAGGAGATAGATCTGTGTGAGTTGTGAGAGTTTTGATTTGTCTTGTTGGCAGTACTGAGGAGTGTGCCAAGCCTGCATGTGTCCATGGTGGGCCTGTGCTCTTGGGCAGTCACCTCAGCGCTCACTGAGTGTTCCTAGGGACTGTGTTAACTTGAGAAGTTGGTATTGCAGTGTCAGTTCAGGAAGATAAAACTGTAAAGTAATATTGTTTCTGATGTGTTAATATCACCTTTTTAGTTTCTTTAACTGCATTTGTATAGTAATTTTGATTTCTGATTTAGAGAATACTTGGAAATTTCCATGTCAAGTAAATAACTTAATTGTTACCTACACCTCAGATGCCCAAAGGTGTATGAGAATTTGTTTTGTTTTCTCTAAGAACACTTGCATCTTGGAACCAAATGTCATGAAATTTTGGGAAATTATTTTCCACAGAGTTTTTCCTGCCATCATTAAAAAATTATCCATTGTAGAAATGTTAAGTAATTGGTTACTTTTTAAGCATATAGGATATAATAGTATAGCTAAGAAAGAAAATTATTTTTAGCAGGCTAGAAAAGGTTGTATTGATGTTTTGTTTGGGTATGTGGTGGGGTTTTGCCATAGCCCAGGTTGGCCTTAAATCTAATGATCCTCATGTCTATGACACACATCACTGTGGTCAGCTGAGAAATGGAATTTAATGAAGATTTTAGAGAAATTGTTCATTTTCATGATAATAGTATACACATGGACTAGACAGTATTTGGTTCAAGTACTAAACAGTAATGAGTAGATAACTAACTGTTCATTATAAGAATTTAAGATATTTGGGGTTTGATTTTTGTTTGTTTGTTTTGTTGTTGTTGTTCAGTTGTTTTGGTTTTGGGGTAGCGGTCAGGGACATCAAAGCTGTATAATTTTAGAAAATTCTGCCCTGCTAACACTTCACCTCTACCGTCACCTCTTTCTCTTGTAATATCACGTGCCACCGGAAGCAGTGTAGTTCTTATTTTATCCCGTAGGGAACGTTTGTCCTGACAATCTTTGATTTTGGGTTGGAGTTAGTTAAATAGGATTGTTGGTTTTACTTAGTAATGTGCAACACATGATTTTTTTGCTCTTACCATCTAGTGGTAGATAGTGCTTCTTTCTGAGAACAACTGTTTTTAATGTGTAGCCTCTGTCAGCACTGGGCAGTTTTACTTGGCTTGTTTGTTAACTGTTAGTTTAAGTAGTGATTGTCATTTGAATGTCATTATGGAAACAGATCCCTTAGAGTAGTACAGTCTTCAAGTTAAATTTGTACCTGCTGTGTTTTTAATTCTAGTCTTTACTTCTAACTTCTTGTTTTAAGACCTTAAAATATTAAATATAGATATTTTTGTCTTGCTTTGCTTCCTACTATAGTACTTAACAATACTGAATTCAGAAACCGTTTCTTGTCCCTTTCCTGTTTTTGGAGTAGAAGCTGGTTGGGGATTGAACCTAGGGCTAGCTAGGCATGCGTACTACTCTTGAGCTGCACCCAGGCCTATCTGGCTGTTGAAATGCCAGGTTAGTGTTTTTAAGGTGTTAGAATTGTAACCTCAGGGTGTGCCTGGCCTTTCAGGAATCCCTTACAAAGATGAGTTTTCCTGCTAGCTTATAAAATATTTAGAAGTAAATTAAGATAATTTTAGAATAACTCACTTTGTGTGTAATGTATGAGCACACTCCGTCGTGTGTAAGCAGCACTTGTATAGAGTGAAGTAGTTCTAATGTTGCTGACAGAAAAAGTAAATTCTTGGCCTTCTTCTGACTTAACCATTATAGTTTGCTTAATTCTCTACTCTCTTGCCAACTCTCCATAATAGGGACTAATACATCCTGCTCTTGATGAGATTGTGTGTTTTTCTATTTTTGAGTTTTCAGCCTTTGACTTTCCGTTCCATGCTGCAATCTCAAATGAAGGCTTGTGACCACATTCTTCACTCCTTGCCTCTGTAGTGTACTTTCCTTTAACTTGTATTTTTCTTTAAATTTTATTGTATGTTATCTATGACGCTCATTTTAATTAGAATATAATTTAGTATTACCTGTTCAATGAATGAAAATGTTCTAAATGACTTGTTATAAAGTAATTCATTTTAAACTTTAAACTTTGAGATGTTAAGCTTGAAATAGTGCCTGAAATTTTAACCTTTGAGGCAAAATTTATTTAATTATTTTGTTTTTTTGAGACAGGGTTTCTCTGTAGCTTTAGAGGCTGTCCTGGAACTAGCTCTTGTAGACCAGGCTGGCCTCGATGAGGCAAAATTTAAAAAACAAAACACTTTTAAGGTAGTATCAGTCTATGAATTAGGCAGAGCTTTACAGATCCTCTTCAGGCAGAAGAGGAGTTAGAGATTTCATCTTCGCTGCTCTGTGCCCACTTGCACTGTTCTAGTGCTCCTCTGCTTCCTTTGCCAGGTGTGGAGGGTGCAGCTTTTCAAAGCAGACTTCCCCATGACCGGATGACCTCTCAGGAAGCAGCTTGTTTCCCAGACATCATTAGTGGGCCCCAGCAGACACAGAAGGTTTTTCTCTTCATCAGGAACCGCACAGTAAGTATCTATGCCTCCTTTTCTTTCATTTGGATTTTGAAAATTACCCATGACTTTTATAGGGAATACAGAAAACAAAAAAATAGGACAAAAAAGTTTTGTATTTTTTTTTATCCTGTATATAACCATTGCCAGAGGTAAATTGTTTTTCCTTTGGGTATTTAAGATTTATTTTTATTGTTTTTGATTTTGTGCATGTGTGCTTGTGTGCATATTTGCATGTCTGTGGAAGCTGGAGCTCTAGGCAGTTGTGAGCCGTCTGACATGAGTAGTTTTCATTTCTACACGTTGGGATTTTGTATGCATGCATTTTTTAGGATCCTTCTCATGCCTCATTAATATATTAAGAATATACATTGAAACATAATTTGTCTCAACCTTTTTTTTTTGGGGTGGGGTTGGGTGGGGAGAAGTGCTGGAGAAAGATCGACCCAAGTTAGTGCTGTAGTTTCTGGCTAGCAGTTGCTTTCTGCTGCAGTGATGGTGTCTATTCCTTGACTTTTGGCTACATCTGTCTACTGACTTGACAACTGAAGTAGAGCTCGGACCTGAGCTTTATTTATTTATCCTAGCTCAGGATGGAAAAAGGAAGGAGCTGAGGTCAAAGAGCTTGAGCCATGGGTATGGAGTGGTTGCATTCTTCTTTGATTGTAGCCACTTCAAGAAGTGGAGTGTCTATGTAGCGCTAGCCATATCCCTTTGTAATTGGTTTATTTTTATGTAACCAAATTAAATTCCTTGGTTAGGACTTAATTTACAGAACAGGAGTTTCTTTTTCTTTTTTTGTTTTTTAAAGCAGGATTTAAATATGATGGTATTCATCCTGCTGTGTATTTTGTAAATATTTGTATGTATATGTATGTGTATGCCTGTTCACTTTGAGAATTCCTGTTAAAGCTCACTGAGAACCATTGACTATACTATAATCATTTCATTCTTCAATCTGCAGGCTTTGAAATAATTCAGTGTTCCTATTTGCTTCTTAAACATACTATTCTCTTGACCTCAGGGTGTGTTTATTTTCTCCTGTATCTCTGCCATGTAGTCTGATGCTTTCCAACTGGCCATTATGTGAAGTCCTCTTGGTCCTTTTCCTCTAGGGGTCTTCTGTACCAGTCACTGCATTATCATACTGCAGACCTTACCTCCTCTGAGCTTCCTATCTTGTACCTCCTCTTGGTGGTCTTAGAATTAGACTCATGGTGTGGTCTATGTTTGGTTTTCATTGGGCCCCATTCACCAACTCATTTAGCTGTACAATCCTGAACTGAGGAATCATCACCGATACTTTTTGGCCCCTGAATGATTATAATGATTTTTATCTGCTTGGTATCTGGAATTACATAAACCCCAAGCTTAAATCCTAGCTGCTTCCTACTGGTTATTAGGCATCTTTCTTCTTTAGACCAAATAGTCTCCAGCTTCTATTGAAATTCACTAATTTGGTGCAGCTTTGTATCAAACAGTAGTTTCCTTGTCAGCATTGTAACCCTCGCTCTTTACATGAAAATAAGAAACTCATAGTTAAAGTCTTAAAAGGTGATCTTACAACTGATCAGGTGACGTGTCTGTGGGCATGTAATACAACTGATGTCATTTAAATATAGTTGCAGTTGTGGCTGGACAACCCAAAGATTCAACTGACATTTGAGGCTACTCTCCAACAGTTGGAAGCCCCTTACAACAGTAAGTACTGTGCTTGCTGGAGAAGCCCTTTAGGGGCCTTACAGCTTTATTTCATCTTGTGATGTACATAAATGACCTTTACAAAGTTCCATTTTTGTTTGTTTTCCTGATTTGTAGATTGTATTGATGCAGATTTCTAAATGCTTTTCCAGATCTATTACCTCACTTGGATATGTGGAATACTTTTGTACTTGATTGGCTAGTTACCTGATTATCTTTCTGTTTACCACCAACAAAGTCTTAGGAAGTTTTTGCTAAAATATATGAACATTGTTCATGCCTTGCAAAGGTTTGTTCTCTGTTTTATCTGTAATGTAATATCATTTTTAAAATGTCAGTTTAGTCAGGTATGTGAGCACATGCCTATGACCTAAGCACTCAGGAGGTGGAAGCAGGAGGATTAGTAGTTCAGGGAAAGCCTCAGCTATGTAGCAAATTTGAGACCAGCCCCAGCTTGAGATTCTGTCTCCAAACAGCAATTCATGGCCCTCCCTCCCAAATTTAATTTCTGTGTTGAAAATTTTGTACTATTTTATAGCCTAATAGTTCTGTGACTTAGTTTGCTAAAGGCATCCATCACATGATCAAGGGCCACATGAGTTGTGTGTAGTGTGACTTGACGTTGGTGAAAAAAGCATTAGAAGACATTCCTGTTTAAACTGTGGGAAATATAAACATGCTTTTCATTTGCTTCGCAGGTGACACTGTGCTGGTCCACCGCGTTCATAGCTACTTGGAGCGCCATGGGCTCATCAATTTTGGCATCTATAAGAGGATAAAACCCTTACCAAGTAAGGGTTCGTCCACCAAATGAACTAAGTGGTTTTTAGTAATACTTTTAGTCCTGTGTTTAGTATTCATGATACTGTGACATTTTACTTTTATTTATAAGGTCCCACTAGTGAAAATGTTCCCAATCTCATAAGTTAAATTTAAAATAAGGCAAATCAGCCGGGCGGTGGTGGCGCACGCCTTTAATCCCAGCACTTGGGAGACAGAGGCAGGCAGATCTCTGTGAGTTCGAGACCAGCCTGGTGTACAAGAGCTAGTTCCAGGACAGGCTCCAAAAAAACCACAGAGAAACCCTGTCTAGAAAAAAAACCAATAAATAAATAAATAAATAAATAAATAGGCAAATCTATATTTCCTTGGATTTCCTATTTGAAAAGGTCTTAGGAAAAGATTAATTTCTAATTTTTAAAAATTGGAATTAAAAAGCTGTTAGAAATGTGAGAGGGCCGTTGGGCACGCAGGAGTTTTGAGGCTTTCCTCCTGTGAGTCTTTTCTCTTCCTGAGTATTTGCCCTTTTCATGCTGTTTGAATAATGTCTGCCAGGTATCTAAGAGACAAAGATATTCTGAAAAGAATAGAAGAATTTTTCAGAAAGGAATACTAAGTTAAACAGAAGTAAACTCTTAAAGAGAATGGCTCACTAGTACAGTCGTGAGTGGGTGAACGGACCTTCCAGAGGTTAGACCACAGAATTTCACATTCCGGATTAATACAATTCAAGCTTGTATATTTGGTTATAAGCTTATAGTGTTGAATTAATTTTTACAAGTTTCAGACATTTGTTGTTTTCACAGTTTTTGCAGTTTGAAAGTAACTGAATTGTTTAAGACATTACGTTAAGAAACCAGATGTTTTCATGAGGGAGAAAATACGAACTCCAAACTACAACAAAATACTCTAATTTTTTTGTTGTTGTTCTTTTTTCCCCTCCTTTTTAGCTAAAAAGACAGGAAAGGTGATTATTATAGGTTCAGGTGTTTCCGGCTTAGCAGCAGCTCGACAGCTACAAAGTTTTGGAATGGATGTCACACTTCTGGAAGCCAGGGTAAGAGTTAGACTTGGGATTAGAGGCCTGACCTAATGGAAGCAGAAGGAGTACCTGTTGCAAATTAAAGAATTGGACAATTTGTGTTTATCAAAACTGATTTCTGTGGTGTAATAGAGTATCTTTGGATACTGCATAGTGGGTAAAGTTGCACCTGTAGCTTTTACTTACATCATGATTGTTTGGTGCTGGGAATCAAACTCATAGCCTTACACATAGTAGCTAAATAAATATTCTACCTTTGATCTAAGTTTAGGTAGAGAGAGTATTTTTGACAATAAGTCTTCAGAAAATGATCATTGTTTTTTTACCATTAGCACTCTTTGTCTTTTTCTCTGTTTTAAAATTTGTAATTATGTATTTTATGCATGTATCTGTGTGGATGTATGCACATGTGAATGCAGGTTCCTAAGGAATACAGAAGGCGGCATCAAATCTCCTGAATTGGATTACAGTTGGTTTTGAGTAATCCAGGGTGGGTGTTGGGAACTGAACTCAGGTCCTCTACAAGAGCATCCAGTACTCTTAACCATTAAGCTGTCCCCAGCCCCTAAAGTTAGCCTTTCAGTTTGAGGAGTTTATAAACTAACTTTTTGTAGACAACAATACCTTTTTGGTGATAAATTATATTGTTTGATAGACAGGGAAAAGGAATTATCTTAGGTAGACACAGTCTTTTAGAACATGGTAGAACCAAGAGAATTGGTTATATTCATTATTATGCCTGCATCTTGAAATGGAAATAGAAAGGGTTGTTGGCACATCTCTTCAGAAAGCTGTTATGAAAATGGTTTTCATAAATAATTTTTCATATTTTATCTTCCAGTGGCTTAAATATTTTTATTTAAAAATATGAATGAAACCTTACTTATTAGCAACCTAAACATTTTCAAAATTTTATAAAATCCTTAGAATAGTATATATTTTATTCAAAATTGCTTTTCATAAAGTGTAATTTTTTTTTACTTCTTAAATAGAGGTGGGGAAATAAAAATGCTTTCCCTGATACACTGTTATTTGAAAAATCTTTTAACATCAGAGAACTTTTTTGTGTACTCTGTATACTGTGCATTAAGAGTAAAGGAGTGCTTTATAGGCCATATGTAATTGTTCCCACATGGATTATATTTTAATTTGTAAGGTTTTGTTTTGCTTTTTTTTTGTTGTGTTTTTGAAGTTTTCAGAAAGTGCTTTGATACTTTCCATAATTTTATCATTATAGCTTAGTAAAGTTTTTCTATTCTCAAAACTTTAATTGCTAGACATAAGCCTAGGCCTGTTTAGGAGTAAAAGCTAAGTTAACAGTTTATGTTCAGTACACATGGTTCCTGGGCATCAGATTGCTTGGGAGAAGACATTTATCAGAGAAGTCATCCAGCAAGAGATCCAGTTACAACAGCCAGTGTACCTGTAGTCCAGACAACTTGGACTTATGTGAGCCCACCAATTTAAAACCAGCCAGTGACTGTAGTATAAGATGCAAGCATCAGAGCGTGGTGGTAGAAAGTTGATGTTTAGTGTTGGAATTTATAAGCATAGATTTCCACTGAATGGGCCTTGTGCATTCTGCACAGTTAGAACAGCTGGGCAGGTTGTGTAACCTTCCCGCTGTCAGCCTTATTTGATGTCACTTCTGACATTCATGCTGTTTCCACCTTTCTTTCCCTCACTTCAGGTTATAATTGGTTTGCGTTTTGTGCACATAGTGCTGTTTATTGATAAATATAAACTCAATGCATTTCTTCTTATAATTATGGAAAGAGTAAATCCTGGTGTACTGACTTATGTGGTTAAAATAGAGTAAATGACTATGGTTATTTGATTTCTAAAAACAGGACCGTGTAGGTGGACGAGTTGCTACATTTCGAAAAGGAAACTATGTAGCTGATCTTGGAGCCATGGTAGTAACAGGTCTTGGTAAGTAGTTCTAGTTTGATACTGCAATACACAATCTAAGACAGAGAGACCTTAAATTTAAACCAATAGTTAGTTTTATAATATACTGATTATGGTGTCGTGTTAGTTTTCTTCACCAGTAACACACCATAGACAGCCATAGGGAGACACCACAGAGAGTCATAGGGACACACCACAGACAGTTAGGGACACACTATAGTCAGTCATAAGGATACATCACAGTCAATCATAGGGACACACCGCAGACAGTGAATCATAATGAAAGAAATTGAGCCAGACTTGGTTGTACCCCTTTAATCCCAGCACTCAGGAAGCAGAGGCCGGTGGATCTCTGTGAGTTTGAGGCCAGCCTGCTCTACAAAGCAAGTTCCAGGACAGTGAGGGCTCTTATACAGAGAAACCCTGTCTCAAAAAACCAGAAACAAAAGAAAGTTTATTTTTTTTATAGTTGTGGTAGGCCAAAGAGACAATGATCTGATAGTCAGTCTTCTTGCGATAGCCTTGAGGTACTTTGGGTCACATGACAAGACACAAGGACTTTAGGTTTGTAGGTGCCTTTAGATTTCATCTTCTAAGTCTAGTAAGATTCAATCAAGGGACTCAAGCTTGTCTATCTTTTTGTTTGTTGGTTGGTTGGCTTTGGTTTTTTGAGACCTTGTTTCTCTTTGTAATCCAGCTGTCCTGGAACTTACTCTATAGACCAGGCAGGCCTTGAAGTGGGAATTAAACTCCAGGTTGAGTATATTCAATTATAGCAGGTCCTTAATCTCCTGTTAGTAGGAGGTAAATTGCCTAATATCCATTCTGAAGACTGAGAAATGTAAATTGTACATTTTTCCTTTGATATTGGGTATCTTTTTTTTTTAATTCAAAGAAATTAAGGAGAAAAAGACAAGTGAACAATGTTGTTTGGATCATTTCTAACATGACATTGTTTATAATGGCACAGCATTAGAAACCACTTTAGAAGATTAAATTGCTATACAGTAAAGCATGTATATCCACCAAGAATAAGGTAGCTCAATAGCATAACATCTTGTTTACAATGTATTCTAAGTTAAAACTTTAATAGAGTGGGTTATAATTTTTTATGTGAAGTCTGTAATGCTATACTCTTAAATCCCAGGATTTGTAATTAAAATGTTAATTTAGAGGATTATGAGTCATTTATTTAACATTTTGGGGTTCCGCTGTGTACTTCCGGCTATCCTGGAACTCATCTTGTAGACTAGGCTGGCCTTGAACTCACAGATAGATTTGCCTGCCTCTGCCCTCCAAGTACTGGGATTGAAGGTGTGAGCTTTAAAAAAAGAAGTTGTAATTGACATCCTGCGTTTTCAGCTGTTTCACTCATTTCTTTTGGTAAGGCTGCTGGGGATCCAGCTCAGTGCCCTGAACATGGGAGAAGACTACAAGCTCTAGTACTGAGCTTGGTCCTTAGCCCTTGCTTATTCTATGGGGTGTCTCAGTACATAACCTGAGCAGGACTTGAACACTCTATCCTCCTGCCTCAAAAGTGCCACAGCACTGGCGTAGGCCACTAAGGCTGGATGTACCATTTTTTATTTTGAGTAAAGAAATTTTGACTTTGAGGTTTTTCTTTTCAAGGATAGTCTAAATTTGTTTGAGTTTTCTTCTAGGAGGGAATCCCATGGCTGTTGTCAGCAAACAAGTAAATATGGAACTGGCCAAGATCAAGCAAAAATGCCCACTTTATGAAGCCAATGGACAAGCTGTAAGTTGATGACAAACAGAGCTTTTCAAAATTTCTTTTATTGATTTGGAAATAATTTCAGGGGACTCTGTTACTGAGCATGACGTGAATACACAGACTGAAACAGTTGGCATTTTCCTGGCTGTTTTCTTAATTCTGAGCTATAGAGGAAGGGATGATGTGCAAACTTAAATGTCTGCTTAGGCATTGTCTATAAGTGTTTACTGAAGGTTGGCCACGCACTTAATTGGCCCTGGCTACTTGTTTCAAGAGACTGTGGAGTTAAACCTAACTCTTCATACTTTTGTTCTGTGCTTCCATTGTGTGCTTCAGCTCTGTGTGCTCTGTCGCCTCACTTTGTGTGTACAGTTAGATGGGGGCTTCTGACAGAGCAGTGAGCAGCCAGATGGTGAGAATTGCCCAGAAGTAGAGGGTAGTTAAGGCCTAGGAGCTTCTTGTCCTTGGTTTGAGAGTATCAGGAACCTGGTGATTGGTCTGAGAAGTGTCAGTGGGTAAGCCATGGTCAGGCAGGCTTAGGCTGCTCTGACAGTTCTGATTTTGCAGGCATGAGTAAAATTCGGAAGTTTGTGTTTAGCAGAAGTTTGACCAACTTCCCTGTCAGGATAACAGTCCATTGTCTGAGAGAGACTGTAAGTAAGCATACTGTTAACTATGGTTTAGTTATTGTTACCAAAGGTAAGACTCTCTACTCTTTGAGGTTTTTGTGATGATCTCAAGGAATATCCTTATTATCCTAGGTACCTTGGGTTTTTATGGCTTGATGTTCAGGAAATGCTTTGGGTCAGATACACCAAAATGCCCAGATTTCTCCAGAGCTTAGGAGAAACACCTAACAAAATAAGCAGAGTAGAATGAGAGGTGGGATGTGGTAGAGGCTAACTTATTTGATATAAAGTTGAAAACTGTTCTCTACTTCATTCTAATGTTACTTTTTTGGAAGTAACTCCCCTCTAATTTTTATTATGGAAATTAAATTAAAAATATTACAAAAGAAGAATACTATAATGAACTCCCATTTTCTAGTTTGTTTAATTTGTCCTGTTTCTGCTTTGGAGAGAGAGGATCTGAAGAATCTATCACCAGAAGCCTATCAGCAACACTAGGTTGAGGCAGATTTGCTGAGGGTTGAGTCCTCCAGAAAGGTGTGTGGTAGTGGCTGGGGCAGTGTGAAAGGGGAGGGAGCACGTTTGTGAGGTGCAGGGTAAGACTTCAGCCTGGGGTTGTACATTGGGGCTGAGGAAGGTGAGTAGGTGCCAAGGTTTCTGAGAGAAGGATGAGCTCATCCTGGTGAGGCAAGAAGACAAGTTCCACTGTCGGGCTGCCTTGCTGTAGAGGTGCCGGGAGGAGAGTTTGGAGCAGGGAAGTGACAGGATGAGATAGGTGTTTGAGGGCAGTAGCAGGAAAGAGCCTGGCTGGGGTAAGGAAACAAGGCAGCAATAGTAAAGAGATACCCGGAGAAGTGCTTTAGTGTTAGACAAGCTTTTTTGTGACTGGCTCCTGAGCCTCCTACTTGAGCCACCCAAGTGCTGAGACAACAGGCCTGTGCTATGCAGCACAGCTTAGCTGACATTTTTGTTTGCTATGTTTGGGATGCGACCCAGGCCCTCAGGCTTGTAGCAGTTGCTCTGTCATTGACCCTTAGTGCTCAGTGCTCTGCCTTTTGTGAGTTTGTTTGTTACTGGCACTTGATTTTTATGCAACACATGGTTTTTAAACCTGTGTTCTAAAATAGAATACCTACTAGCAAGTTCTCCCTAAGCCTGGTCACCAATCTCTCCTGTCACAGTATAGGATAAGATAAGCAGCTTGCATAAGGGCACAAGTATGTGCTGCTGTCTTATAGAAGGTTGCTTATTATGTTCCAACTTCAGCTCCCTATCTGAGAACCAGCCCTTTTGGTGAGCATTTGATAGTTTAAACAAGAGATATGGGAGTTTGTTTTTTTTTTTGGACCCAATTTTGTGGTTTTTTTTTTTAAGATTTTTTATTTTTATGTGTAGGGGTGTTTGCCTGTATGTATGTCTATGCACACAGTGTGTTTCTGTTGCCCATGGAGGTCAGAAGAGGGTGTTGGATCCCCTCTTATTGTAATTACAGATGGTTGTGAACTACCACCTGGGTTCTTCACAAAAAAAGCAACAAGTGCTCTTAACTTCTGAGCCATCTCTCCAGCCCAGGGTGTGTTTTTTTCCTCTCAGTCAATGTATTTGTATTTGGTGCTATACCCAAGTGATGATTCTTTAGGCATTTTAGTTTTGGAAAGAGCTTTTCTTCCTTTTGCCTTATAGAAAAAGCCGGGTTAATGTCTCTTTTCTGACCAGTAGTATATAGTTCAGTGAGAATGTGGAACTGTTGACTTGTAGACTAGCTTTTCACTTAAAGGACAGATACAGGGAGCCTTGTTTATATGCTTATAAATACAAATGAGGGCTTTGTGGTTTTAGAAATATAAAGAATTAAGTGAGTAGTAGTTATTTTCTCATTTTGCAGAATGGAAAACTGTGACTCCCCTTATTTCCCTAAAGCCACTGTGGTCAATACCTGAGAAGCAGTTTGTTGCTTGGAGTTCTAGCTCAGATTCCCATGCTTGTTCTGTACACCTGCCTGATTTCTCAGAAGATGATAGACGGGGCAGGGCAAGGGTGTGCAGCACCATGATCGCCTGTGTGATTATTTCTGCTTTAAAATAGCTCCCTTAGGCTGTGAGTGGTAGCACACACCTTTAATCCTGGCACTCAGAGCCAGGTAGATCTATGAGTTCAAGCCAGGTTTACATAGCAAGTTTCAGGACAGACAAGGCTACATAATAGAAAGACCCTGTCTCTAAACAAAACAAAAATCTAAAATAGTTTTCCTCGGAGCCAGCAAGGCCCACCTAGAGTAGAGATTACTCAGCCATTGAGATTCCTAGATTTTAAGAAATTCCATTTCTTAAAAATGAGATTCTATGTTCTTTGTGTACAACTTCAATCAAAATTGGCCCAGCACAGTGTCAGTCCTGTAATTCCAGCTGCTTCAGAGGCTGAGACAGAAAGATCCTAAGTTCAAGACCAGTCTAGGCAATTGAAGTAGATCCTGTCTCAAAATAAAAAGACAGGGATGTATTTAGCCCAATGGTCTAGGGTTCAGTCCTTAGTACCACAAAGGAGGGTAACAATTTGATGGTTCTGTTGCTAGTACATAGGGACTAATTCTACCATGTTCTATAAGGCAGGAGATACTCAAAGTTATGGATATCACCGGACATGGTGGCACATGCCTTTAATCCCAGAACTTAAGGGGCAGATTCAGGTGGAACTTTGTGAGTTTAAGTCCAGCCTGGTGTACAGAACAAGTTCCAGGACAGCCAGGACTGCAAAGAGAAACTATCTTGAAAAACCAAAATTTAAGAGAGAGGGGTGGGGAGGGGTGGGGAGAGGAGGGCGTTATGTTTGCTTAAGAACACAGCTCCATACCCAGCCACTTTTTGCTATAAGAAGAAAAAGTAATAGGTGGTGTTTGTTACTATTTACTTTTTGTATCTGTGTGTGTACGTGTCTGGGTGTGAGTGTACATACGAGGTTGTGTTGTCTCCCACTCTCACTCTCCATGGTATTTTTGAGACAGGATCTCTCCCAGAACCTGGAGCTCACTGACTGAGCTGTTTTAGCTGGCCAGCAAGCCCTAGGGATTGTCCTGTCTCTGCCTCCCCTGAACTGGATTATGTTTTTATGTGAATTCTGGGACTCTGAACTCAGGTCCTCCATTTGTGTGACAGGCACTTCCCAAACTTAAGCAGCTTATCTCCCTAGCACCTGTTAAACTATTAAAACATAATGACAATGATCTCTAAGCTAGCTCACTATTCTCTGTGGTCCTACATGGGCAGCTAGACTGTTGAGCTTCTGTGTTTGCCTTGACAGTGAAAGTTTTAATTGTTGGATATATAAAATAGAGCATTTGTAATTGGCCTTTTAACAATGAATTCAATATCTTAATACATTACAAACACATTTGGGTTTTCCCTGAACAATACTGGTTTGCCAGTGGACACGTATGCTGTTTACCATCTTCCATATACTCATTTCCAATTGAAATGTTAAAATTAATGGAGAACAGCCCGACTTCAGCACTTCCCCCTGGTTGCACTGGCAACATTAGCATCACTGTAATTGCTCACCTGGGCAGAAATGGATGGGCCTGGTTGCTGACTGCCTCACATAATCTCATAGCTGAGCTTTGGGTCTAAGTGGGTACTGGGCATACAGTCTTGTTATCCGGTGTCAGTCAGATGTGGCAGTACTCCTTTGGTTTGAGTTTTATTTGTTTGATTTTGTTGTTACTGTTCTGTGTTTTCTGTTCTTTGAGTTTTGTTTTTGTTAATCGCTGCTTTTTCACCACCACACCCCCTGCCTTTTTTAAATTACCCCACCCCCTGGCCATTTCTATGCCTTGACTTTCCCATTTTGGTCTCTGTACAGTCTGTTCCTTATTTCTCCAGCGGTTGCAGCTTCTAAGCTAACAGAATGCTTCTGTCATGCTGTGTGTTTAAAGCCTTGATTTTACTGCTGTCATACAAAACTAAACTTGACGTGGCTGTTGGGCTGTTATTTACAGTTTATTTCTCCCTCTGCTGCACTGGTTAAAAGGACACTGTCAAGGTATTTTTTCATAATTTTTCAAATCATTTTCTTCACTGTTTACAGTAACCCATTAAAAGCTTAACACTTAAATCTTTTCCTTTCAATGATCCTCTCCATCACACATTCACACTGGTTTGTTGTTGTAGAGTTGCGCCTATATGTTGGGATGGTGCTGTTTGAGTTTTTGTCATTGAAAGCGCATGTAAAACATCAGTTTTTTTTGTGGGGAGTGTGGGTGGGAAAGGGGGAAGTGTAATGAATGAAGCAGGCTGCTCAGAAATATAGAGGGAAGAAACAAAAGGTCAATTTGGTCCCTCTAACCTTGACAGTGTCCCTTTAAATATTTCTCTACCACCACCCTAGACCCAGTTACTGAACCTGAGTGCTGGGTATCTCTCAGTATGAACTTCCTTATGTGACTGTCACCCTAACTGCAAAGATTAAAGCTTGTCTGAAGCAAGCCATCCAGTTGGCACTAGAAGAGCTTTAATCTGTCCCATTTGCGTTCTCGTGTTTTGGCACATTCTGCCCCATAGTAGAGGCATATGTGGTCTAGTCCCTCTTGCTTGAGCATCCTCTTGAGGCATTTTTAGAAACTTGCATAGAAACTTCCAGGAAAAGCTGTCTTGCAGTTGATGTTGCACAGCTATGTAGAGTTGGTGTTGAAGTGTGATTGTCTCCTCTTTTGAAAGGAGAGCTAACTTGAGTACTAGAACCATCTTCTGTAGCACATTGCAGGGTTGCACTGGGAATAGCAAGTTCTTGGGCAGGACTTCATTTTGAGTTACTCTGTACATGGCCATCACATCTCTGAGAAAAAGTAACTGATGAGAATGTGAATGAAATTCATGGCAAGAAGGTTTCTGAACAGCTCTAATAGGTGTAGTCAGAGCAAGCAGAACCATCACCAAGAGCTCTTCTTTCACTGTGGAAATGGGTCGACCAGATAACTCTGATCACCAGCCCCTGCAACTACAGTAATTCATGTGACACCAAGCATCTAAAGTCTGGTTCTCTGCCTCATTTCTCTACACAGATTACTGGAGTTTAGATTTCTTTTAGTCTGGAAGTAGTTAATTCTCTGTGAGAGCCTCCACTGTCCTTGAGGCATTAAGCATGACTGATTGTCACTTGTATCTATTGTGTTCACGGATCCAAAGCAGGCTGCTTCGGCCCTCTTCCCTTTCTCTTTTAGTAAAGGTTATCCTGTTTTGACAGGTCATCTTTGCCACACCAGTGGCCAATCTCGTGGGGTTACCTGTGAGGGGTATTGTCTAGAGCTTCCCTCCTCCGTGTACTTGCAAGTGCAAAGTGGAAATGTTTGCACTGAAAGTGGCCTCTTACATGGTGATCTTGTCAGTAGCCACTTCCTACCAAACACCTCAGGCGTGGTGTTTACTGGAGCTTGTTTTAATGCTTTGTTTTCTCGTTCCCTACTTTAGGCTGATTGCAAAGTCTGTATTTTAAATCCCATTTTCCAACTCGTGCCCAACCCTGGCAAAAGATGCTTATCTTAGACATGCTTTGTTGTTTCTCACTGTTGCCGTGAATCCAGCAGTGGACTGAAGCGCAGATAGAATACTTTAAGCAAAGCTGAGATACAACAGAGGAATGACTAACTGATGCTCTCAGTAGACTGTACAGAACAGTCTAGGTCAGCCGGAGGGCTGCGTCGGAGTTGCTCCCTTCCTCTACCACAGCAACTTCCGGTAACTCAGTTATTCCTAGTCTAAGAGCTTTGACATTCAACTCTGAAGTTGAGAATCCATTATTACTATGTAAAAGAGTAAGGTGCTCATGTGTTATTGTTAATGCCATGAATTTGACTTCTCCGTTTCCTACTGTCCCTTGAAATTCTTTCATCTTTGAACAAAACAGATAACTTGAGCCTCTTCTTCTCATTTGGCTCTTATTTTGGAAGGTCTTCAGGTGTATGATCATAGTCTTTGTCCTCTGGGACTTTTCTAGTGTGTCCTTGCATGTCAGCCCAGCGCAGTGTACCTGTGCTTCATGGAACTGCAGCTAGTGCCAGTCAGTGCAGGTCTTGTGGCTGTTACTATAGGTTGAGTCCTTGCTCTGAGGGAACAAGTGGGAGAGAGGGAAATATTTCAGGCCTGAAACATTTCATATCTCATTTAAATGGATTTAACCACTTCATAGAAAAAGTCAAACCATTGTCCTCAAAGGTTTTCCTTTGAAATACATATTTTGGCCTCTTAAACTGTAGAACATTTTTGTGTGTTCATGAATGACTGGGAGTAGTTTGATAAGGATCAACTCTGCTATACTTCGTATTTTCAGGTTCCAAAAGAGAAAGATGAAATGGTAGAACAAGAATTTAACCGGTTGCTAGAAGCCACTTCTTACCTTAGTCACCAGCTAGACTTCAACGTCCTCAATAATAAACCTGTATCCCTTGGCCAGGCATTGGAGGTTGTCATTCAGTAAGTATTTAGAAACTGTTTATCATACTGTGAATTCCATTTTACAGATTGCTGTTTATTCTTTTAAGTTTTTCATAAGTCTTATTTGAGCTAATTTTTACATATATTTATATGAATGTTTAAATTCCAAAGTCAGAGTTGGAGAGATGGCTTAGTGGTTAAGAGCACTGGCTGCTCCTTCAAACCATCTGGGTTCAGTTCCTAGCACCCATGTGGCAGCTCATAACAGTCTGTCACTCTAGTACCAGAGGATATGACACTCCATTGCTTCCTGCCTCTGCAGGTACATGAAACACTCACAAAAATAAATTTTAAAAAATAAAATGAATTCCAAAATAAAACATTTAAAATAATTTTTAAAATAATTATAGAATCCCCAAAACCAGTTTCAGGTCTAAAATGCTTGTTATTTATCTCATAGGTCAGGAAAACAATAACCAGCTAACTCTCTGGTCTGAACATTAGACAGTCAGTGGGCTTTGGTCCTCAGGTGTTTGGCTGGGCGCATGTTTTGTGCTATAGAGCTGGCTGGGTCACGTGCGTTGTCTTTACAGGCTACAGGAGAAGCATGTCAAAGATGAACAGATTGAACACTGGAAGAAGATAGTGAAAACGCAGGAGGAGTTGAAAGAGCTTCTTAATAAGGTAGAGCTCTGCATTCATGGTTCCTACAGCCAAAAGGTGAAAACAAGGGTACTCCTTCCACTTAGGAATGTTCAAGGCCTTTCTGGAGTTTTTCTCCATGGAGAAGCATGGCCCAGCTGTCCCCCATACATACCCTTCCTAACTACAGTTGGTTGTCAGCACTTCTACTGAGGTCTGCGGTTAGAGCAAGATCAGCTGTACTGGAACCAAGTACCCATTGATGAAGAAGAAGTCAGCTCATTCATTGTCATAATTATTTCTCTCGAAATGCCAACATTTCCACTTCCATTCCCTAACTGAGCTTTCTGTCATCACTTTCTGAGTTCCAGGTTCCAGATAATTCAGATACAGTCGTAGTTTTCTTATCCTACCAACTGCAAAAGATGTCAGCTTAGGGAGAAATGATTCATGGGGGTGGGGGGGACACGACACCTCACTCTTGTTAAGCTTCCTGTCACACTAGGAGCTCCAGCCCACCTCTGTATGGACTGTGACAAGGATTGAAGATTGGTTGAGAATTGAGAGTTAGCAGACATCTCTGGGCCAGACTTCAACACCCTGTTGGTACCCGAAAAAAACTAACATTAGGAATGAATCACATAAAGTTCTTTGTGTGATGATTTGACCTTTTACATGTTTAAAAGAAGGGAATAGGGGCTGGAGTGGTGGCTCAGTGGTTAAAAGCACTGACTGGTCTTCCAGAGAACCCAGGTTCAATTCCCAGCACCCGTGTGGCAGCTCAAGACTGTTAGTAACTCCAGTTACAGGGGTTCTAATGCCTTCACATAGATATACATGCAGGCAGACACTAGTGCACATAAAATAAAAGTAAACTTAAAAAAGGAACAAAGCTGGGCATAGTGGTGAACCTATGCTATTTCAACACACAGGAGGCTAAGGCAAGAGGGATTGTGAGTTTAAGCCGTAGGCTACATAGTGAGTTCTTGTCTCTAAAACAGAACAATGACAACTGTTTTCTCAAAATAGACTTAAATTGATGGTAGGTTGTTTTAGTATTTTTTTCTTAAGTGGAATACTCTTTCCCTCTCTGTTATTTTGTAAGACAGGAATCTTAGTTATCTGATAGTGTTGTGGAAACCTCTGTTAAAATTTTCCCCTACAAATAGCATGATACAGAACGAGGTATTCAGAAATTCCAAGGATCTTTTATAACATTGTATAGGGAGAGCCAATGCCAAGGGCATGTGTTTTTTGGAAATAGAGTACACTGCTATCTAACCTGAAAAATATTGTCTACCTATCTGTCTATGAGACAGATTTCTCTGTAGCTCTGGCTGACCTGGGAACTCTATAAACTAGGCTCACCTTGAACTCACAGAGATCTGCCTGCCTCTACCTCCCAAGTGCTGGGATTAAAGGCGTGTGTCACCACCGACTGGCTAGTATGAAATTTTTTTACTTTTCCATCTTAGATGGTAAATTTGAAGGAGAAAATTAAAGAACTCCATCAACAATACAAAGAAGCATCGGAAGTGAAGCCGCCCAGAGATATTACAGCGGAGTTCTTAGTGAAAAGCAAGCACAGGGACCTGACTGCCCTCTGCAAGGTCAGTGCCACTGTGCCCTGAAAAGAAGTATAGAGGTGGTAACACCGAGAAAAGACAAAGCTGTAATACATGGCAGTGTGCTATGTAGAAGATGGTTAGGTACCTAAAGAGCCATGGAGAGTTAATTCCTCAGTATGGGGTGAGATTGCTATTTCCTTCACATGTGGAGTTTGAAGTCACACTGTGGTTTCGTATCTCGCACAGTGTCCCCAGCACCTTGACCTTTGTAGTGACCTCATCTACAGTGTGGTATTGGTGATAAGTAGCTTGGAGAATCCTTGTGAGACTTAACGAACTGTTTGTAAGGAATCCCACACCAGGGCCACGAGAGGAGCTGACAGCATGGTAGCTTGTGCGATTTTGCTTGCCTGTTGGGAGCACTCCAGTGTGTTTACCATTTCCCTCCTGCCCCATTTTATCCCAGATTCATAGCTTGTTTCCAGGATTAAAAACAACAACAACAGGGGGCTGGAGAGATGGCTCATTGGTTAAGAGCATTGCCTGCTCTTCCAAAGGTCATGAGTTCAATTCCCAGCAACCACATGGTGGCTCACAACCATCTGTAAAGAGGTCTGGCGTCCTCTTCTGGCCTTCAGGCATACAGACAGAATATTGTATACATAATAAATAAATAAATATTAAAAATAAAAAAACAACAACAACAAAACCCCTGAGGTTTGACCCAGCTTTCAGTTGAACCTTGTGTATGTGGTCTGAGCAGGAAATGCATCACATCTAAACAAGGTAAATATGTGACCCTGAGGCTAAATCACATTTGTTTGTTTGCTTATTTATTTCTGTTAGGAATATGATGAATTAGCTGAAACACAAGGAAAGCTAGAGGAAAAACTTCAAGAATTGGAAGCAAATCCCCCAAGGTAAGGAAAGGAAACCAGACATGAAGAACAACAGCTTCTCTCTCTCTCTCTCTCTCTCTCTCTCTCTCTCTCTCTCTCTCTCTCTCTCTCTCTGTTCATTTTGGAAGGAAGGTGACAAAACAATGAGGTTTTACTTACGGGTGTTTGATGTCATGAAGGGAACATGTTTGCGGATACAGGGCTGTGGTTGGGCTTGTGTCAAGATGCCTCTGTCTAAAATTAACCCTTCTCTACAAAACCTGGTATTGAGATAAAGCTTTCCTGGATGGAAATTGTCTTTGGGTGTGATTTTAAGAAAAGTTACTATTTTACACTCAAAAGATTCAGGAGACTAGAACTTTATTTCTACTGGGGTTCAGGCAGTGCTGACATGCTCTCTGAGCATCAGGGACAGAGCAGTTAGTAATACAGGGGAGAACTTGTTCGGTGACTTACATATAAGGCACAGTCCCAGTCCCCAGCTTAGAGTCCAGATTGGCTGAGACCATCCACGTGAACTCATGGAGACTAGCAGAGATGTCTTTTTAAAACTCTACTCCCTTATTTTTTCAGTGATGTATATCTCTCATCAAGAGACAGACAGATACTTGACTGGCATTTTGCAAATCTTGAATTTGCCAACGCCACACCTCTCTCTACCCTCTCTCTTAAACATTGGGATCAGGTAAGAGCTCTTGATCATTTATTGAGTTGCACATATTTGAGGACTACTGTGTGTGTGTGTGTGTGTGTGTGTGTGTGTGTGTGTGTGTGTGTGTGTGTGTGTGTGTGTGTGTGTGTGTTCGTTCTCGTAGACAGCTTCAGTAGGAACTAGTATTTGCTCATAGTAAAATCCACAAATCTTGAGCAAGCAGCTTGATTTGCCAAGCTTGCTTTGTCATAATCTACCACCATAGTTAGGATATAGAACATTTTAGCATGGGGTTGTAGTCCACTCCTGTCATCCCATTGCTTTAGAGGCTAGGCCAGAAAAATTAATAAGTTCAAGGTCAGCATGGCCTACACAGTGAGGGCTTAGTCTTTAAGAAACCAAAACAAAAGATACATTCATCATCCTGAAAAGTTTTCTTCTGCCCTTTTGCACATAATAATCCCTCCTCCCAATCCTGCTTCAGCTTGTTCTGTGGTTTCAGTGTATGTTGTCTTTGTGTGGTTGACTCGACTTGAGGTGGTTTATCTCTTTTTTTTTTTTATTACAATTCCATTGTAGAGATAAACACAGATTGTTAAATCATCACTGGTGCACTGATGGGGTTATGTGTTATGTTTGTCTTTGGGGTACTATTAGTGAAGGTGCTCTTAATATTAAGAGTGAGCTGGGTGGTGGTGGCACACGCCTTTAATCCCAGCACTAGGGAGTCAGGCCAATCTCTGTGAGTTTGAGGCTAGCCTGGATACAAAGTGAGTTCCAGGACAGCCAGGGCTACACAGAATAATAGAGAACCCTGTCTTGAAAAACTTGAAAGAAGAAAGAAAAGGTAAATGGATCTGCTTTTGTGCTTTCTGGTTGTCTGTGTCTCTTTGGATGGCCTGGACTTGGTAGTAGAGTATTGTGCTAATAATTATCTAGGAATGATTAAAAACTTCTTCCTGGAGATTAAAAACAGATCAGTCAGTAGTTTTTACTTAAGCTTAGTAACTGTTCAGTTGTGGTCTTAAAACACTGTTTGGGGCTGGAGAGGTGGCTCAGCAGTTAAGAGCACAGCTGCTCTTACAGAGGACCTGGGGTTTGATCGCTAGCACCCACGTGGCAGTTGTGGGTCACTCTGGTCCCAGGGTATCCAACACCCTCTTCTGGCTTCTGCAGACACTGCATGTGTATGGCACATAAGCTACATGTAGGTAACAACCATGCACATAAAAACTTTTAAAATTGACTAGTCTACAAGCTTGTGCTCTTCAACACTATCATATAGAATTCAGTACAAATGACATAGCGTAAATTTTATTTAAAAAATGTGGTAATAGACCTTTTTTTTTGTCCTTGTTAGGATGATGACTTTGAGTTTACTGGCAGTCACCTGACAGTAAGGAATGGCTACTCATGTGTGCCTGTGGCTTTAGCGGAAGGCTTGGACATTAAACTGAATACAGCAGTGCGACAGGTCCGCTACACAGCCTCAGGTATGTGTCTGGACTGTAGGAAGGTGGAGAGAGCACTTTTCCCTGAAACAAGACTAATTTTTTACAACTTTTTTTTTGTAACTTGATTGCATGGTCCATGAATTGTAAACTTTGGTAAATAAGGTGGCAGAGTGACAGAAACTGCAATATCGTCTTCATTCCGTCTCTCCAGAAAGTGGGCCTGGATTAGCTATCATACTTAAGACATAACATACATATTCTCAAAGAATTTATAATTATATTTACAATGAATTGATCAAAAAAGATAGATGTATATATAGGTGTATGAGTATTCATATAAAAACACACTAGGGCTAATCTGCCACCCCATTCTTTTGTGGAGTGTATTCTATGTTTTTATTCTCATTGTTAATAAATTTGTATTACTATTTAAAAAACAACATTAGGTAAAATAATAGTGATATAATTCTGATGTTAACTTAGAGGTCAAGCTAAGTATTACAGTGTCTCCAGTGTGAGGTTTTATGCCACAGTCTTCAAGTTGTCACCCTTAGTGAGCAGGTGACCACTTTAGTTCAGTATATTGGTAGTGTAGGATGGGGCCATCACGATTTTCTTATTGACTGAGGGTTTAAATCCTGGCAGCCTTAGACTCACTTCTGTTTTCCTGTCTGAAAAATTAAATAGCATGTTAATCCTGTTGGCCTCCATGATCAGTTCCTCGTTGAGTCCATCCTCATCGCCATTCAAGTTTCCTGCTTTCTCTAGGATGTGAAGTGATTGCTGTGAATACGCGCTCCACAAGTCAAACCTTTATCTATAAGTGTGATGCGGTTCTCTGTACCCTTCCCCTGGGAGTGCTGAAGCAGCAGCCACCAGCTGTTCAGTTTGTGCCACCTCTTCCGGAGTGGAAAACATCCGCAGTCCAGAGGATGGGGTTCGGTAACCTCAACAAGGTGATGTACTCTCCCCTTTCTGTCAGTGTTCAACAGCATCAGTGAGGAATGGGGTCGGCATATAGCCATGTTTGCCTGTATCCTCAGCTGTGATTCCAGGCCAGAAGCCTGGTAGTTCATATAACTCAGTACCTGGTTCTATAATATAGCATTCAGGTACTTATTCTTGTTATAAACCCGCTGAAGGTCACAAATCCATCAGAACTTAATGTAATGGGGATTTCTCTTTGGCACTGAAAGTGGATTAGGGGCTGGAGAGATGGCTCAGTGGTTAAGAGCACTGGCTGCTCTTCCAGAGGACCTGAGTTCAATTCCCAGCAACCACATGGTGGCTGACAACCATCTGTACTGAGATCTGGCGCCCTCCTCTGGTGTGCGGGCATACGTGGAGGCAGAATGTTGTATACTTAATAAATATATCTTTAAAAAAAAAAGAAAAAATGAAAGTGGATTAGGAGTGGTTAATAAGTCTAAGAATGATCTGAAAGGTCACAGCGATGCTTGCAGAATGCCATCTCTCTGAGGCTAGCTCATATGCTTCCTTTCTGTGGTAGGTGGTGTTGTGTTTTGACCGGGTGTTCTGGGATCCAAGCGTCAATTTGTTCGGGCATGTTGGCAGTACAACTGCTAGCAGGGGCGAGCTCTTCCTTTTCTGGAACCTATATAAAGGTAACTGTTTGCTAGTGGGTTGTTTTCTTATATTACTCTTTTATAGAAAAAGAGAATTAGGAATATTGGGAGGTGTTTTTTTTTTATTTTTAAAACATTTTTATGTGCATTGGTGTGAAAGTGTCCAGTCCCCTGGAATTGGAGTCACAGACAGTAGTGAGCTGCCATGTGGGTGCAGGGAATTGAACCTAGGTCCTCTGCAAGAGCAGCCAGTGCTCTTAACCACTGAGCCATCTCTCTCCAGCCCCAGGAGTTTTCTTATATATATGATATATATGCCTTATTTTTTTTTTCCTTAACTGAAATTCCAAAAAAAAAAAAAAATCCTTTCAAAGTGTTTTGAAGAAAACATGTAAAAATGAAGAAGCATCACACCCAAAAGCACAGACCAGGGGATGAATGTGTTTATGTTTCTATCTCCCATACTATTACTTTATAATCAGTTAACTAAAGCACTAAGTAAGTGTATTTAATTCCCAGTGAAGAACAAACAGGTAGTTCCCGTGCAGCAAGCAGTTGTGCATGTTTCTGACCCAGTGTCATTCCGTACCTGATACAGAGGCAGTCATGCACTGAGGTGGTGCTGTTTTTCCCCCCATTCTATCCAGGCTGTCTGGTTCTGACAGCACCAGCCTAATGGTATTCCTCTCTGCCCCAGCATTCTTTATCCACCACCCATGACCTTGTCCAGGCCACTATTACCTCCCATAGCTGTTGCTAATGATTACTGATATTCCTACTTCTGTTAATTGCTTTGCAATTACTTTTGTAATTGCTGTTGATTACTTTGTATTGCAAGAGGGAAACAGATTTGCCAAAGCTACTAAGCCCTTCATAAGATTGCCCTTCCCATCTTCCCCATCTACCCTGTTCCCAGCTCTGTTGTTCAGAGCATCTTTGTGCATCTCTTCACTGTCTGGCTTGCTTTGCTCAGTCCTCACAGCTTGGCCTAAATGTATTTGGAAGAGGCCTTTAAGGCACACATTCCTATTGCCTAGAATCTGAACTAAACCCCTGTATTCTCTTAACTATATCCTGTACTGTCACAGCTTTATCAGAGGTCACGATTCTATGTATGCATGGTTATTACCTGCTAACTCTAGTATAATTTGTATCTTTCATACCCCCAGGAACTAGGTAGCCCTGGGGCTATCATGCAAGCTTATTATATAATCACCAAATGGATGACTAAGGGTAGTAATAGGTATGAAGGGTCTGAGCTGGGTAGAAGAGATGTTGGCATAGCTGTGGAAGCACCTTAAGTGGCCAGGACTAAGAATTCTGTACCTAAATACAGAAATGTTTCCTTTTGACTCCTAGAAGTCATAAGCCGTGGAGTGCCCATTGGTCAGTTTCTGGGGACAGAGTTCAGAAAAATGGCTTGTTTCCAGCTCTGTGTGGTACTACTACATATCAAGAACAAAGCAGGGCCTGACAAGACTGTTCTTTTAAGAAAACACTTTCAAGTAAAGTATGGGAAAACCCTGAAATTGTTCTTTTTGTTTCCTCAGCTCCAATACTATTGGCCCTGGTGGCAGGAGAAGCTGCTGGCATCATGGAGAACATTAGTGATGATGTGATTGTTGGCCGGTGCCTGGCCATTCTCAAAGGGATTTTTGGTAGCAGTGCAGTACCACAGGTATGTGAGTGAGTGGACAAGCAGGCATTCAGCTTACAATTGAACTGAGGTTTGCCTTTAAAGTTTGCAGCTTATTTGACATATTTGTCAGAATGGAGACATGTGCTGAGTTGACCTGAATTTTAACATTTGGAGCTTTAAGGCATTCAGAGGACTCTATGACCTGACCTAGAGAATTGTAGCTGCTAGCTTTCTTTTGTATGTGGGGTCACATCACAAGCAGCTGAACTCTGAATACATTGGGGAGTTCTGTGAGGATTTCCTTGTAGCTTATTTTTCAAGCCAACTGCAATACGAAACCTAAGAAGGTGAATTAATGCGGTGTGAATTTATGAAGAGCGAAGGTCAAGTGCTGCTTGTCCCAGAGGAAGCAATTTGATCTTCTTGTCTCCAAGTCCAAAGCAGTAGCATCCATCACCTCACTCCCTCACCTTGCCTTCTACGTGGGCCCTGCCTACTTTTCAGCATTGGCTGATTTTTCCTGCTATCAGTAATACTCATGGTTCTTCTCTCTAGCCCAAGGAGACTGTGGTGTCCCGCTGGCGTGCCGATCCCTGGGCCCGGGGCTCCTATTCATACGTGGCTGCAGGATCTTCTGGAAATGACTATGATTTAATGGCTCAGCCAATCACTCCTGGCCCCTCTATTCCAGGTGCCCCACAGGTGAGAAACTACAAAGAAATTTGTGCCTGGCCTATCTGGGGAGGAGTTTTTAGGTGGAATATGCTAGACCTTGTTCTAGAGTATTTTTCAATATCACAACCCAAAAGACTTGGTATCTACTCTCAAACACATTCCTGCTTTAGAAGGCCCTGCTCCCTATGGCAAAGTTTAGGATGTCCAGGCAATCTTAGCTAGCACGAATTGATCGAGAGACTTGAGTAAACTAGTTGTGGATCAGCCTTCAAAAGTCAACAGGAATTTGGCAATTCAAACACAATAAATTACGTCTGTAACTTGCTTGATTTCTATACCCTCCTCCCCCAATAGCCAATCCCACGACTCTTTTTTGCTGGAGAACATACAATCCGGAACTATCCAGCTACAGTCCATGGTGCTCTGCTGAGTGGGCTTCGAGAAGCAGGAAGGATTGCAGACCAGTTTTTGGGAGCCATGTACACTTTGCCTCGCCAGGCCACATCAGGTGTCCCCGCACAGCAGTCTCCAAGCATGTGAGACAGATGGTTCTGAAAAAAGAGGCCCAATGGATGTGTAATCTGCCATGTAAGCGAGCTCTTCTAGCAATACTCCATCCTACTGAGGAACTGTCATCAGCTGCAGGACTCCTAGTTTGACAGCAGAGGCTGGCTCCTTTGACTGACAGCACAGAGAGGAACTTACCTGTTAATCTGGAATGATGGATGTCTCCATAAAGACTGAGACAAGCAAGTACTGCGAGGTATCCTCTTCATTTATCGGTGTTTGGCTTTTTTTTTAATATATTTTGAGAATAAAACTTTAAAATAATTTTATATGAATATTTATTTTTAATTATGTGTGGGTATGTGCACTTATGTGGGTGGCCATGTAGGCCAGTGGCTTTGGATCCCCTAGAGCTGTTGTGAACCATCCAGTGTGTGCTGGGAACCAAACTCAGGTCCTCTGCAAGAACAGTATGTTTTTACCACTGGGCCATCATCTCTCTAGCCTCATAAAATTAGCTTGATCTTTTGAATTAAAGCTTTATTTGCATAGTAGACAAGTGCTGCTCCCTCGGAAATGCAAATCCTACCTTTGACCCAGTAGCATATATATTTTCTTCATACTGTGGTAAGGTGGAAGCCATGTCAAAGACATGTTTAGTTAGGTCCAAGGGCTCCTACTGAGTTACACTGACAGCTCCTCTTTAAAATTTGTTTTGTGCATTGATGCTTGCTGACCTGTGTTTATATGCATTACACACATGCCCATGCACTTCCGTGCAGGCTCCAAATCTGGGTTCAGTGCTCTTAACCATGGAGCCATCTCTCTAGCCCCATTATAATTCTTAAGGGCATGTTTTTCACTTTTCATACTAATTGGAATGGAGCCACCTTGCAGTTAAACTGTCTCTGTAAGGCTACTACTGTAAAGTACTTAGAGCCCAAGTCTAATGCACACATCTCAAAACTCTTCCTATAGTGTCTGTGAAGTCCCCTCTACTATATAAGGTATTTTCTTTTTTTTTTGGTTTTTCGAGACAGGGTTTCTCTGTGGCTTTGGAGCCTGTCCTGGAACTAGCTCTTGTAGACCAGGCTGGTCTCGAACTCACAGAGATCCGCCTGCCTCTGCCTCCCGAGTGCTGGGATTAAAGGCGTGCGCCACCACCGCCAGGCTTATAAGGTATTTTTTTATATGACCTTGGATGACCATGAACTCAGGATCCTCAGCTTCCCCATGTATTGGGATTACAGGTTTACACCACTATACCCAGCTCTAAATGATATTCAATTGAGGAACAATGTATTGTGTTTTAGCTAGATGAAAAATGGAGTGGGGTTTTTCCCCTAGACTCACCAAGTGACACTACTAGAAAATAATTTGTTTAAAAAATGGTGTTAGTGATGGAAAGTTACTGCTGCAGTGGGAGGTGCTGGAAATACTCCGAGGGGAGTTCACGAAGGTCCTGCAGTCAGTGGCTGATGTCCCCCCCCCCCCCCGACACGGTTTCTCTGTGTAGCCTTGGCTGTCCTGGAACTCACTGTGTAGACCAGGCTGGCCTTGACAGACCCACAGAATTCCACCTTCTGCCTCCCAAGTCCTGGGGTTAAAGGCGTATGCCCGCCACCCAGCTCAGTGGCTGATGCTCTTTGAAGAGTGTTATTGTGTGGTGGTGGTGGTGACGCACACCTTTAATCCCAGGACTCGGGAGGCAGAGGCTGGAAGATTGCCTATGAGTTTTCAAGACAGCCAGGGCTGGCTACAAATGGGACCCTGTCTCCAAACAGGACTTTGTTTTTTGAGACAATTTATGTGCGTAGTTGTGGCTGTTCTCGAACTCATTCTGTAGACCAGGCTGGCCTCGAACCTGAGGAGACCCACTTGCCTCTGCCTCCCAAGTGCTGGGACTGAAGGTGTGCAACATCACCACCTAGCGCGACAATTGTCTTTGACAATAGATAAGCCTAAAAAGAAAATAGAGCAAAGAGGTAGCTGCTGGTTTGGTTTATTTCTAGACAGGGTTTCTCTGTGTAACAACAGTCCTAAGCACCCACTTTGTTGACCAGGCTGGCCTCGAACTCACAGAGATTGCCTGCCTCTGCCTCCCAAGTGCTGGGATTAAAGTCATGTGGGCCAGCACCACCTGGCTTGTAGCTGCTGGCTTTAACTCTGGTTCAGTTAGAACAGTTTTACAGCATAAATTACAGCTAGGTATTTTACCTAAATTTGTGAAGCTCCGTACCAGCAGCACCAATTCAGAGATAAGAGCTGTGTCCAGGAATTATATTGACAAAATTGGCATCACTGACTCAAAGGAGCATATAGAAACGAGGGAGCTTTATTGGTTACAATATTGTGCTGCAGAGCCAACAGAGAGCATTACAGCCTAAGGACACATGCAGACAGGCAGCTTCAACTATACACATGCACCCAAGGAGCCCTGAGCCACTGCCCGTGGCTGTGCCCTGCTTTCCAGAGGCAGTTCCTGGCCTCTCTGGTCCCGTACTTGGAGCAGGAATGTAGAAGCTGCTGCACCTAGACTCCAAGGGGCAGAGGTGAAGCCAGAGCCACCTGCCTGGACAAGCAGGTATGGACCGACAGAGCTGAGGCCCCAGTAAAGGGCCGATCATGCGTAAGTTTATTTAAGGGCTATCTTCCTAGCCCTCCCAATCTTTAAAATACAAAAAATAGACTTTATTCTCTTAAAAATACATTCCGTTCAATACATGTTCTGAGCTGTGAAGCAGCAGGAAAATAGGACCTCTTTCCTATGACCTTGGTTGAGGTGTTGAGGAGAACCCTGTTCCCCATTCAGGGTGTTCAAAAAAATCCCTAAAAGCAGCTCTTACAAAGCAGTCTTTGTCAGGGAAAAAACCCATGGTGACACAGGCAGCCGGGAGCCAGCCTCTGTCCCTGCTTCTTTACTGACCCACTAAATCTAACAACTGACACTGCCCAGGACAAGAAGTCCATTACTACTCTAGACACCGGCCGTTGCTGCAGGAGAGGGATGACTGGTGTGCAAGCTTGCCTGTAGCCTTGGCCCCACACAAATCCCTTTAACTCATACTCTGAACTGTTTCACTGCCACAGAAACAGACCTGGCATGGCTTCCTGCCTGCTGCCCTACAGCCTTTTCTGACTGTTTCAGTACCCAAGTGACAGGGAACAGCAGCAGGTAGAGGACACCAGCTCTTCATCTTCAGCCAAGCAGTTCTAGAACCAAGTTCTTCTAACTCAGAACTCTCGGATACACACCTGCTGGCTCAATTCAGCCATCTACCGAGACCACTGAAGAGAAGCACTTGTCATAAAAGTGAGCCTGTTGGTGGGGACTAAGGGAATATTTGGCTTGATTAGACAACAGTTTGACTATGGATCTTCCTTCTATTTGGAGGCTTCCTCTAACATCCAGCTTAGACCCAAAGGTTACATCTTGGTGATCTTTTTTTCAGAAGTGATGTGCCTTCCACCCTTGGAATTCCAAAGCACAGAGGAACCAAACCCTTCAAATTTCACTTGCTTAGTATAAATACTGTTGTCTGCAATGCTGAAGGCATTTAAAAATAAAATCTACTTTACAGCGGTTCAACAAAGTGTGCAGATTAAAGAAATAATATCCTGAAATAATTGTTACAATCAAATGCTATTGCACTCGGATTTTCAAAATGGCAGCCCACCGCTGTCCCTTTTCCACAGAACATTTCAAATAGCAGCAGGTGTTGGTGCTGCTAAAACGTGGAAAGATCCAGACTTTGGCACCAGGAGCTACAGCACCAGAATACAGGGTTCAACACCCAAAGACAAAAATTATTGGCGTTATCTTTTGAAGCAGGGCTTGGTGCCCTTATTTCTATCTGCAGAGAAGAGCCACAGACTGTTTCCTACACTCTTCAGTGGACCGCCACAGAGGTTTGCTTCCTTTGAACTCAGGGCTGCTGACTGGCACAGGAGAGTGGCGGGGGACTGAAAGTGAGAGGTTGCAGCCTTGAGCGAAGGAGTTCTGGCTAGTGACCCAAAAGCAGCAGCAGGAACAGATCTTGAAAACACTATCCTAGTTGTACATCAAGTTGGGATGTGGAGGCAAGACAGATGGCAATGCCCTCAGGTTAGCAAAACTCCATTATAACAGAAGTGCTAGCAAGTTGTTCCTGTCCCTGGGGATTCAAAAAAGCAAACACAGTAGATCTCCTCACACCCTGGCAAGATGGCTGAGTCTGTCTGATGCAGACAAGGGCAGATGGTGCCAGTGTGTGTGCTGAGTAAGGGTGGAGGAGATTACTCAGTCCTCCTGAGGATGTCCTGAGTCTTCCCTGTAGCCAGGAAATTCACAGGAGAGGCACGGAAACAGGAATCAAACAGATCTGTTACAGAAAGCACCTAGCTTGAAAGCCAGGAAGCGTGGCACTGGGGGACACTGGTGCCACATAGACCTGAGACCACCCAATCTAATCCCTTCACCTCAGACTGAAGACAGGCCTTACAGAGTTCTCTGAGCTCACCCCCATGACAGAAACATGAGGAGAAAGTATAAGACCAGGAAGACAACTGAAGGCAGACATTCCCCAGCCTCCTGTGAACATCACCTTCCAAAAGCAAGAGTCAGCTCACGCAGCATGGCGAAAACAAGTTTGGAACACCAAAGTTAAGGCCTTAGAGGTCATCCACTCCAAAGAACTCATTTGAGCTGTGAAGCAGCAGTGGCAGAACACTTGCCTAGCATGCCACGTCCTAGGTTCAATACCAGCATGCACGTGTGTACACACATGCGAGCAACAAAACTCATTTTAAAGATAGGGGAAACTGAGGCTCCAAGAAGACAATGACTTGCCAAAGGTCACAGAGTGACAAGCCAGGAGAGATGGGGAAAGTGGCTTCGAGACTCCTAGTCTAGTGATAAGACAATGACATCAATTTCACAAAGGTAGCCATGGAGGATCCCTTTGAACTGAAAGAATGCTTCAAAAACTCCAGCGACAAGCAAACAGTTCTTAACCTCCCCATGTAGTTGGTATGAGGAGATAAAAGGTTTTTTTTATTTATCTGCCTTCCTAAAAGGCTTAATGCACTTTGAACTGCATAAATCTGAGGCCCTCAACAGGCAGAGATATTGGCTTTCCTCCAATGAAATCACTGATATAATGATCTACTCGTAGACACAAGGGCTTGCTTTTGTGGGAATGGAGCATCAGCAGTCAGCATGGTAAAGTGCAAGGCCTCCTCCATGGGGCGGAAGAGGAATGGGAGAGAGCAGTCAGTCCATGCCTTTCATGGAGCTATTGCTTGTGGAGTGACTAAAGGAATCCACTTGTTTTGTTTGCGTTCCCACTTCCTAGAAGGCAGAGTATGCTGAGTCAGCTAGCTCAGTCTAGGGGATTTTCCCAAGATGAGAATGATGAGAAGTCAATTGAAATTTCCAGTCCCTGGGGAGAGCTGAGGTGATGCCAGCAGCAATGTTGGTGCCCAGGAAAGGAGATGCGTGAGATCTGTTTCCGATGCCTTTGGAAGGTGAGCCACGAGCTGGAGTTGGAGGACGGTGTCATTCCATTTGGTGTCATGCTCTGCCTCCCAGAAACTGGTTAGCCAAAAGCCAAGTCAGGGAAGCTTCAACATAAGGGTAATCCCATAATTACTTAGGGACAGCAGCACAAACCCTTTTTCTGTTTCCAAATTCTCAAGAACTCAGACAGGAATGTAAGCCCCCTAGATGGAAATGATGGCTGATGGTTCTTAGTGGGGGACCCCTTAGGGCAAACAAGGAGCTAACTGGATATGGTAAGGAGACAAATCGGCATCAACTACACGGCGAAAGGGGCTGGGCTTTGATATACAAACAGCTCACCAAGGAGCAGAGAAGAGAGCTTTTGGCTGCCTAGAGGTTGCTGCCTATGGTGATGGGTTTCTATCGCTTCCCATTTTGGGGTCTGAGAGTGGGAATAGGGACGAGAGAGGACTACTCATGCATCAGGGAAGGCTGGGCCTGAGGACTGGTTTGTAGTCTCTGATCCTATCCGGACAATTGGCAAAAATTACCTGAGCCATAGCCTGGCTCTGTACAGTCTCCCAGCCAAGGCCTTTGTGTCTAGCCTGATTAACTGGCCTTGGAAAGGTGGGGAGGAGCTGAGAAGCAGGAGAAGGGAAGAAACAGCAGACTTCACCTAGCTGGCTCAGTCTTCCTCAGTGTAAGGCCTGGCTGGCTGTAGTCGCTCCTCAGCCCAGACTCGCTCAGGCTCTGGCAACCCCTGCTTCCCAGGCAGTTCAGAATGCTCCAAGGCGCTGTGCACTCGCCTGCTGATAACAGACGTGCTGTCCTCCCCTTCCTCCTGTGCCAATGAGTAACACAAATAGAAAGTGAGCTGCAGAGACGGTACAGGGTCTCTTCCACTCTGGTAAGCTCTCCCACCTGGAATAGACACCACATTACACAGTAACTGCAAAGACTTCTTTTTTTTTTTTGGTGGTAGTGGGGCACAAGTCAGTATAAAACCCCTTGGAAATAAAGAACTGAGGATACCAAGAGGCCCTAACTGAAAGCCTGTTTTAGGCTCTGACGGGGAGCAGGACCCCAGGTGGCATATGTGAGAGCCACTTCCTTGCTGCATGGCAGGAGTGTGCTGAAGAGAAAGTTAGCTCTTTAGTTCCTGTGTATGATCTAGGAGAAAGCCACTCACCTTCCTCTTATACTATTCTGTCCCCTGGCTTGTAGCTCCCTGAGACCTCAGCAAATCCTTAAGACTTGAGATAAGCATCTTTCTCCCCACTCTTGGAATTCTGCCTTGCCAATATTCTTTGTCAAATAGTAATGAGTATGAGCAGAAAAGGTAGGCAGCCAGGGTAGAGGCATTCCACAGAGGAATCTTAGGTTCCAATCTGCACTCGGGTTTATTCATCTGGACAACCTTCAATAAGTCGCCTTGTCTGTGACCTTCATCTTTACCACTCACAGGTGGAAAGTGAGGACAGTACTGTTCATAGTGCTGTTTTAAGGGACAATGGGTGAAGTCAAATGTCAACCTAAAAGATTGACAGGCTTGTCCAGTTAACCCACAGTCGCCTTCCTTTTAAAAAGGTGCTAGTATGGGCTGGAGAGAAGTCTCGATGGTTAAGAACACTGCCTATGGTACTTCCAGAAGATCTAGGGTAGATTCCCATCACCCACGTGGCAACTCACAACCATCAGTAACTCTAGTCCCAGGGTGTCTGACTCTCTCCTAGCCTCTGCGGTACCAGGAACAGACTTGGTACACAGACATACATGCAAACAAAATACCCATATGCACTAAAGAAATAAAAATGTGAATTTTTAAAAGGTATTTGTTTGTCTAGAGGCAAGATATTTTCATGGTCATGGGGTTCAGGTCCAAGACACTCCTGGGGCCTTCTCTGTTCTGACACTGGCTCTCTGACACTTGGTTCTGGTTTCATCCATCCTTTGATGAGCCATATGGAAGCACCCACACACAGACAATACAATGGATCAGGCCCATCTGGAACAAAAGAAAGTGACACTTGGATATAAAGCTCTCACTCCCCCTATGTGGCTGTCCACAGAGACTTGCTGACCAACTGAGGCAGGACAGAAAAGAAACCTGTTCATTGCCATCCACAGGTACCCAAGAGGTTCCTGTTTACTCTGGATCTCTTGGGCAAACCAAGGAACAAATGCCACTTTGCTTGCTTCCCCTCCTCATGTGAAAGCAAAAATGAAGACAAACTAAATGAGGGGTGCTGGAAGTCATGCTGCTTTCTGCCAACCCTGAGACTCAGTATTTCCCAGCATCCTGGGTTCCCTAAATCCTAGACTGAAGAAATAGGAGAGGAAGGAAAGTGATGCTCACCATGCTTACTGAGTGGTTCCAGGAGGCAGCAGTGATGGCGTCTCCTATCCGATTCCTCCGGGTGAGAACTTCTGACGCGGTGAGGCTACTTTGGGTCCTTCTGGAGGAAAGTTCAGGACCATCCCCTGCATTTCCTACCTTTCGAGTGCCCTGTTCAGAAGGGAGGGACCTGGGCTGTTCAAGCTCTAAGAAGTCTGTGGAAGACCTCTGTGTGTAGGCATTGGTAGATTCCATGTGCCTACCTACTCGAGTTTGGGTGTCTTCTGAACATTTCAAGTCTCGCTTACTCTTCCAGGCATTCCGCACAGTGACGTGTCTGGCATCTGCACAGCCCACCTCTGAAGAGGCACTGTGGCTTTTCCACCTGATTGTCTCCGCTGGGGGGGCATGACTGTTCCTCTCCACAGAATCGGATGGCTTAATTACAATGCTGCTCCGGGAGACCACTGTCTCTGGTCTATTCTTGGGAGAGCCATCTCCCGTTCTTTCAGCTTCTGTGAGCTGCAAGGTAATGTCATGTTTATGAATAGAGAGCTCGAGGGGGGAGTTGACATGGTTGCTAGCTGCTGTGAGCTCTGGGGGCCCCACCTGGATGTTGCTGGTGGAGGTGTGCCTCTCCCTTGGGACCTCTCCTGGGACGGCTCTAGGGCCACTGTTGTCGGTGGGGTAGATGGTGATGCTGCTTGTCACTTTGCTTGGCACAGGTTTAGAGGTGGATTTCTGCTTCTCCAGGACAACCTCAGATCCAGATCCTCCCATGATTTTTTTCACATCCTTATCAATGATAACAGGTTTTATAATTGCTCTAGACCGCAGGGCCTCTCTAGGGCTGAAGGGCCTTTGGTTTTTTACCCCAGCACCATTGGCATCTGGCAATTCTACAGCATTGGAGGAAGCTCTGGTAGATTTCACAGATTCATTTTCTATTGCAGCATTTTTATCATTTTCAAATAGGGCAGTTCTAGGTCCCCCTCGGGACTTGACCTTTTCTCTAGAGTTTGGCTGTTGTTTGGGCTCTGGCTCTGGAGTGATAGTTGTGCTCACCAACTTGGCAGTAACAAGAGAGTCTATGTCCAAGTCATCATCCGAGTCTGGCTTCTCTCTGTCACTGGATTTGATGACACGACACCTTAGGGCTTCATGCTGGCTGCTGTCTTCCATTACAACTGCTACAGACTGATCAACTCCTTCTTTATTTGGCACGGAAAAGCCCTGAAGTATATTTTCTTGGCTTCTTGAACTATAAGGATACTTTGATAAAATAGGAGCTTTAGAATTTGGAAAATTGGCATCAGCCTCCAGGCCATTAGCAGCCTTTTTGCCCTTAGAAATCCCTTCTGAGGAGGCTCTTCGGGATGAGGACAGAGCTCCGGTGGTCTTAGAACAGCCAGAATCTACAGACTGAGTTACTTGACTTCCATTGCCAGGCACCTGTCCTCTCTTCCCACAGTGTGCCTCAGAGGTCTCAGAAGTCTTATCACCTCTACCCATTGTATCATTAGGAACAGACCCATGGGCAGAGTCATTGAATGTTCGAGTTGTCTTCTCAACTTTCCCCTTAAGTCCACTCTCAGTGCCTGGCTTGGGAGTTCCCTTCCAAACTTTATTGTGCTCCTGGGCAGCAGGGGGGTAACGGCTAAGCACTGATGGCTGCTCCCTATTCTTTTTCCCTTCAGTCTGAGAGGACCCAGGTAAAAATCGGTCTTCAGCTCTCTTTGTCTCCTGAGGTCCACTGTCTGTACCCACTCCCGGGTTAAAAGCTTTTGCTGCCCTTCTGTTGGTGAAAATAGGAGAAGAAGCCTGCTTATTGCTTAGAGAATAGTTTTCATTATTGAGAGCAAACTCCCTGTTCCGGATCCTTTCCCGCTTATGTTGAGGAGACAGTTCCCGGGATGTGTGCCTGGACATGGATGCCTCAGCCCCATGGCCTCTTAACTTAGTCCTCTCGTGCCTGCCTCTGCCCAATAAGAAAGCATCTTCCCCTTCAATGTCCCCATTTCCTAACTCTTTCTGTTTCTTGACTTGCAGCTTTGTCTCCTCTAGCTGGCTAACTAAGATTCTGTTTTTATTCAGTTCTGCTAGGTAATTATCCTGAAGGTCATTGTTTTTAGCTTTCATTTTCTTAAGCTCTTCTTCCAAAGATTCAAAGTGTTTGATTTGTGTCTTAAGTTTCTGAATCTCTTGGTTGAGGTCTTTGACTTTGTTGTCCTCCTGGTTCCGGTTCTTTTCATTTTCTGATTTGTCTCTGGTTTCATTCTCGACCTGCTTCAGGTAGTCCAGACTGCCCTTCCTTCTGGATTCTTTGGATGGCAGTGTGGAGGAGATGCCATCCTCAATGCGCAGGTCACTCCTCTCCAGAAGGGTAGAAGCATTCCTTGTATGATCTCGGTTCATTTTTTTGTTCTGCTCAAGTTTTTGAGTAAGCTCTCTTATTAATTTTTCATTTTCTTTCTCCTTTTCATTCAAGTATTTTCTTTCATTTACAAAGCTCAGGGTTAATGATTTTAGCTTTTCTAATTCTGATACTAAACTTTGCTCAGTTTTATCCAAGCGGTCCTCTGAAGATTCCAGGTCTTTTACTTTGACTCTGAGCGTTTCCAACTCAGAAGAGATTTTCTTGGTCAGATTTCTCTCTTCATTCAGGCTCAAACAAAGCTGGGAACATTCGTTCTTGCTCCTGCTCAGAGCCTCCTCTAGCTTCTCTAGATCAGCCATTCGTTTCTGAAGCCACTCAATCTCAGATTTTAGCTCTCGGGTAAGGTTTTCCTCCTCTTCAAGTTTCTCCTTCATCATATGGCACAGGTCCTCTGCTCTCTTGATTTCCTCATCTTTACCTTCAATCTTCAGTACCCGCTGGCGCAGCACCTCAATCTCAGCCAGCATGCTGGAGTTGCTGCCCTCTGCCTGGATCACCTTGTCCTGGAGGTCCAGGAGCTCATCCTCAGCTTTTTGGAGGTTTTTTGTGGCTTCCTCCAACTCATCGAGGCGGCGGCTCAGGCTCTGTAATTTAAACCGCAGATGGCGACTGGAGGCAGAATCCTTGTAGCTGGCCATGTCTGCCATGTCTACAGCCAGCCAAGGTGGACTGCTAAAGGCATCCGACTGCACTGGAGAAACTGGTTACCTTTCTCTTGGCATCCACAACCTTCTTTGGCAACTGAAGACCATTATAAGTCTATAGAATGGAAGCAGAAAAGCATGTCAGCAAACTTAAAAAATATATTGTTAGTTTGACAATAGCATGGCATAAGAGTTCAGGGAACCCCAATTCTCGTGGCAGAGTACAAGGATATCCACCATATGCACAACCTCTACACTTTCTATATTCACTAAATATAGAGCCTTTCTTCCTTAGCTGTAAAATGAGAATAGTCCTCTCTCCCCAGTACCCTTGTGAGAACATGGGTGAGCTCTTGGTAACAACACACTAAATAATCTTGCAGTAGGACAAGGGGAAGAGAGGGAGAGGGTGCAGACCAAAAGAGGGAAGAAGTAATATTTGAAACAAGTTGGTGAAAGAACTTACATTTAAAAAATACTTCCCCAAACAGAACAAAGTTAAAACAGAGCAGACACAAAGATACGTAAGAAAACCACAATTCATAAAAGCAACAGGTCTTAAGAAATTGTCTCAATCATTTGGCTGTTCTAACACTGGATCATTTATAAACACCAGATGAGGTTCTAGAAACGGGGAAAATGCAAACTCGGGCCACCAGCAGGGTCTTCTATGCCAGGAACAGACCTGGTGGTGTCCACTCGTAGGAGAGAATCTTAAATCTCTGGATTTAAGTAGTGGAAGGACAAAAAAGGTTAAAGGCCCTTTTGTAAGGGTGAGAGGTCCAACCACCTCTTAAAGGCCCCACCTTTTAATTAAATCAGGGAGGGTTAAATTTGAACTTGAGTTTTGTGGGACACACATTCAAATCATAGAAACAACGGACCCTTACCTGACTGGCAAGTAGAAGACAAAAGACTTGGTGATGCGTAAGAAGTAAACTGTCAATCTAAGCCAAGTACCCCCTACAACCACTAAACATGAGTTTAATTTAATGAACTCTTGAGCACCATCAATGAACGAGAGAAGGCATGTGCACAGCACATCTCAATACTACCAGATGACACTGTATTCAAGGCTCACAGTCAAGGCTATAAACAACTGTGGTGGCTGGTGTCAATTGTCAACTTGATAGACTCTAGAATCACCTGGGAGATGGGCTTCTGCACATGGGGGTGGGGAGCTGATTATATTCATTGCTGCCCACTGTGGGTAGCCTTTCCTTGGCAAGGATCCTAGACTATGTAACTGGAGAAAGGGAGCTCAACAGCAGCAGCATGCATTGCTCTCTCTGTCCCTGCTTGTGGATGTGCTAGGATCACTCAAGATGCCTGCCACCTTGGTAGACTGTGCCCTTGAACTGTAAGCCAGATAAACCCTTTCTCCCTTGAGCTGCTTTGATCACATCAAAAGAAAAGTCACTAAAACACTCACCTCAACAATTCTAAAAGAAATCTTAAATTAGACCACAAAGGATAAAACAAATAAGTACCAGAAGACAGCTGAAATACATTTTGAAATGAAAGAAAATACAACTTTCTCAAATTTGGAGGATAAACTCATAATGACACAAAAGAGAAGGTGGTAAGATTTTTTAAGAGCCAGAAGACTGGAAGTGTGCTGTGAGATAGTGTCTTCTGTGTATGACAGGGAGTTGCACTCATGAAATCTTACCATGAGGTTGCCCAAACCAAAGTTAAACAATGACACCACTAGATAACATCCCAACATGGATGGGGGAAGTCCCGCAAGGCCCAACCCCTAGATGAAGAGAAACAAGCAATGGGTGCTAATTCCAAGTGGTCAACCCTAAATAAATATTTACTCGGTAGGGCTGTGTGTATGTAAAACAATAATTAAAGACGTCATGAATTCAGTTATGACCACCATATGCACATAGGTGTAGAGGATGAGAGAGTGGGTGTAAATGATGAAAATACAATATTTGTGTATAAAATTCTCTAACGTAAGAGGTTGTAGGATGAAAAAAAAAGTTGAGGGATGAAGTGAAGTGTTGCTTAGAGATCTTGATGGCACCGGGTACAGATGGTAGATGAACTTGTAGCAATCAGTAACCTTGATGATTTCATCTGAAGAAACAAAAGGCAAAGTAAACAGATGGTGGTAGTTCCAGCTGCCAGGTCAGCATGAGACCACTCTCTATCAGCTAGTTAAGTAATTATTCATTAAAATTAAGCAGAAGTAGTACAGAAGGATGAGTGGAAATCAAACTAAAACAAGGAAACAAATAGAGGGTGTTAAAGACAAAGCTGGCTCTGTGACCAGATGATGGGGCTGGACGGTTTAGCCACTAAGAACACTTGATAAGTAATTGTAGAAAACTTGAGTTTTAGTTCCCATTACCACAACTCCAGTTCCAGGGGATCCAATGCCCTCATTTGGTTTCCACAGGGACCTGGATGCATCACACACACACACAAGTAATGAATCTTTTAAAGAACTTTTTTTTTAGATGTCCCCAGGTTTGCTTTAAAAATTACAGAGCAGAACAGATTCAAGACTCCACATGATGTTTTGACATTAAATATATCCTTTTACAATGGAAAAGATAACAAAATGAGGACTGTTAGAGGCTAAGAAATAATATAAAATTACTAGAATCAAAAATGAAAGAGAAAACACTACACATACATATCAGAGACATTAAAAAGATAGTAATTTATGAATAAATTTGGCAATTCAGGTGAAATGGACTAATTACCTGAGAGTCACAATCTATAAAGAAACTGATCATCAATAATCTTGCAAACAAAAAAACCCACAAAGACCCAAAATAACTACATACCAAATGTCCAAATCACAGATAACATGGAGGATATAGAGTAACAGGAATTCTCAAGTCCATGCCAATGGTAATGCAAAATGGTATAAGCACTTTGAAGACGGTTTCTTACCAAACTAAGCATACTCTTACTATCTGACCCAGCACACATTTTTACCTTGTTTTCATACCCAAATGATTAAAAAAAATTATGTTCACATAAAAACTAGTATGTAACTATCTGTAGTAGCTGTATTTATAATTGCAAAGAGATCTACTCCAGTGAACACAGGGATAAACTGTTTCATCTAGACAATGGAATATTATTCAGTTCTAAAATGAAGCAAGTTATCAAGTTTAAAAAGGTTAGCAAGGTATAACTTCTAACTAAATGGCATCTGAAGAAGGCAAAATTATGGGAACAGGAAGACTGTTCCCACAGTTTTGGGAACATGGGGTTTGGGGCAGTAAAGTAATCTGCATAATACAATTATGGATGCATATCATTTTACCTCTGTCTAAACCTATAAAATATACAAGATCAAGAGTGAACCCTAGACTGGATGTGGTAACGCACATGTTTAATCCTAGCACTTGGGAGGCAGAGGCAGGAGCATCCTTATGAATTTTGAGGTCAGCCTGGTCTACATAGTGAGTTGCAGGCCAGTCAGGGATTCACAGTGAGATCCTGTCTCAAAAAACTCTAAAGGAAAAAAAAAAGTGAACGCTAATATATAGATGTCGGGTGACAGCAATTATTATGACCTAAATAAAGATCAATATAAATGTCATGATTTTTAAAAAGATCACTGAAGAAAAGAGTGGGACTAGGAAGACCAAGCAGGAAGCATTGTGGTAATCTAGGCAAGACCATTGTGGCTGACAGCAGCACTGAGAAGTGGTCATGTGAACATAGAACCCCATGCTTTTGTTCCTGGACTGCATATGATGTATGAAACACAGTGAAAAAATAAGGATGACTCCATGGCTGCTGGCCTGAATTTGCAGGATCGTGCTGTCCTACATAAAATGCAGCTGAGTGCAGATGAACAGCTTACATTTGTGAGGGACTTAGTGGCCCTCCAAAGACAACAGAGGCCACGAATACACAAGCATGGGGGTCAGAAGAGAGGAGGTCTCAATATCAATCTGCAAGTCAACAAAAACAGATGGCCTATAAAAGCAATGACATTGTCAAGGAACTGAGTGAACACAGAGAAAACAAGAAATCAAAGGTCTGAACCCCAATATTTTATTGGTAGAGATGAAGAAGAGCAAAGGGAAAAAGCAGGTAGGAGACAAACTGGAAGCACAAGCGTACAAGCATGTCATGTCATGGAGCCTCTCAGAGTATAAGAAAAAAAGCAATGATCAACTGTCAAGTAAGACTGCCAAAGATGGAACTATCAAGACTACAATGTCACAAGGATCACCACTGGGGCTGAGGAGCTGGCTCGGTGATAAGCATTTTCTTCAGTCTACGAGATGCCTGGGGTTCCATCTCCAGCAGCACATGGGCTGGCAGAAGTGTCCAGCACTAAGTAACAGGAATGGTGTTGGAAACAGTGACAGAATCAACAAGGATTTGTGTCATTGGGAATTTAAGGGCAGTGACATGGTGGATGACGGCAACAATGAAGATACTGGATGATGTAGTCTGGTAAAATCAGATTCAAATCTACGGGAAAGGATGGAAGAACACAGTCTGAGCTGTAAGAGAAAGTCCAGCATCAAAAGTAAAATTGTCTTTCAACAACCCAACAATAACTGCAGGTTAGGCTTGAAATACCAAATGCCTTTGGGAGACTTCAGGCCACTGTTGCAATGCATGTCCAAAGACACCAGGTGGAGCCCTCGCACAACTCTTACAGAACCAACACTTGGGACAAACACTACCACCAAGGCTGGCTTTCTCCCTCCTATCACTCTGCATCCATCTCGATCCAGCTCTTTTCTCATCTAGGCTTTTTTAGACTCTCTCCCATCTTTCCATAGCCTACAGGCGTCCACATTCTCCAAAACTGGATAGGGAGGGGAGATTTTGGTCGTTTGTTTAGTGGCACAGCAAAAGCCTTATCTTATACACAAGGAGGGGGAATTAAAGACTCAACCAATTTCCTATGTTCAGTGATAACAAAGAATAAATGGTTAAAAGATTTATACTAGCATGACAGTTAGTGGAAGACAAATGACACCATGTGTCCACAAAGTGCTGTAAGGGAGTGTATCGTTGTATATAGCTCATATGGTGTAAGGAGATGGCTTTATCTTATATCCCAATCATGCTTTTCTTTTTTCTCTTTTTTGGTTTGTTTTTCAAGACAGGGTTTCTTTGTGTAGCTCTAGCTGTCCTGGCCAGTCTCAGAGATTTACCTGCCTCTGCCTCAAGGTGTGGTGGGATTAAAGGCATATGTCACCATGCCCAGTTCAATAATGTTATTTTTACAAACGCACACAGTTGGGCAAGGGAGCATGGGAGTTAGTCAAGACTTGATGTAGGTGGGTCTTCTATCTATCTGTTGCTTTTACTGGTTAATTAATAAAGAAAACTGCTTGGCCTGATAGGGCAGAATTTAGATAGGTGGAGTAGACCAAACAGAATGCTGGGAAGAAGGGAAGTGAGACAGCCGTTATAGCTCTCCTCTCCAAGATGGACGCAGGTTAAGATCCTTCCCAGTAAGCCACCACCTTGTGGTGCTACACACATTATTAGAAATGGGTTAATCAAGATATGAGAATTAGCCAGTAAGAGGCTAGAGCTAATGGGAAAGGCAGTGTTTAAAAGAATACAGTTTGTGTGTTGTTATTTCAGGGCATAAGCTAGCCAGGCAGCTGGGAGCCGGGCGGTAAACTAAGCTCAGCTGGGCGGTGGTGGCATGTGCCTTTAATCCCAGCAGAGGCAGGCAGATCTCTGTTGAATTCAAGGCCAGCCTCGTCTACAAGAGCTAGTTCCAGGACAGGCTCCAAAGCTGCAGAGAAACCCTGTCTCGAAAAACCAAAAACCAAAACAAAACAAAAATAAAACTAAGAGGGGCTGGAGAGATGGTTCAGTGGTTAAGAGCACTGACTGCTCTTCCAGAGGACCCGGGTTCAAATCCCAGCACCCACATGGCAGCTCACAACTGTCTGAAGATCCAGTTCACACCAATGCCATAAAATAAAAAAAATAAATAAATAAATAAAATAAAACTAAGAAGCTCAAGACAAGCCTAGGAAACTCAGTAAGGAATGCACACAAAAACAAAACAGCAAAAAAAAAAAAAGCCTATCCTCAGCTAACACTCTCAATACACCCCCTTTTTTACTAGTTTATACTGCACTTTTCATGAACAAATTTCTTTAAAAGTAAATTATAATATTAATATTGTCAACTTGATACAATTTGGAATCCAGAGATGAGCTTCCAGGCAGACCTGTGAAGGACTCAGGGTAACTGAAGGGGAGGCCCCACACTAGAAGTGACTGGCACTATTCCCCAGGGTTGGCTCTGTGGGTTCAATGAACAGCCTCCTCAGGTTTCTGTTTACACCAGACCAATCATTTCTCTCAACATTTTTCGCCAGGATATTTTATCAGGAAACAGGAAAAGTAACCAAATTTTATCACACTGTATGAAGTTCTATTACTCAGTCTATCGCTCCCTATTGCTGTCTTATTTGTAATTTGAATTCTCAGTACCCAGCAGGGAGCCTGGCACACAATAAATGCTTTAAACTTGGTGACTATGAGTGGCTGAATGAACTTCCTGATGGTTCAATGGCTGCCCAGACACTGGCCACCAACAGAAAACATTAAATAATGCCAAGGAACTGTCCATGGATTATAAAGGAGGAAATGGCTAGCAAGAGTGGATCTGGATGGAACAGAATATCAGGTCCTGGGGTAATGTTCTAAAAGATCACACCCAAGCCCTGCACCACTTGCTGAGTGTCTCAGCCACCACACTTCTAGTTTACAGGCCTGAGCCTTGGAAACAGGGTCAAACTGCTGAAGCCATTCCTCACAGGTTGCCCAAATATCACTCCTGGGCCAGACAAGAACACAAAATATTTCTGGATCTTCTTCCACTCCTTAGAACAGGGTTTTAAAACCTCCGACACATTTCTTTTTTTCTTTTTCTGTTTTGTTTTTTGAGACAGGCTCTCTCTAAATAGCCCTGGCTGTCCCAGAACTCAGTCTGCAGACCAGGCTGGCCTTAAACTCAGAGATCTGCCTGTCTCTGCCTCCCAAGTGCTGGGATAAAAGGTGTGTGCCACCATGCAGCTAAATACACATTTCTTATCTGGAGGAGGGTACGGGGAATCCTATTTCCAGGGCTATCTACACAGTGAAGGGGCAGATTCTTTTCTTCCTAATGTTTGTCTGCTCCCTGGAGAGAATTCATCATTTACTAAATATTTATGAAATATTTGACATACCCAGGCTTTTGTGAAGTGCTAGAATAAAAAAGAAAAAAAAATAAGAGCTTCCCGTTCTCTTTAAGGAAGCAGACTGACAGAGCCAAAAGTCAAACAATCGTTTTAAAAATAAAGCCTTCTCTATCCGTCACAGTGGCACTCTCCTGTGAGCCCAGCAGCAGGAAGATCGCAGCTCACAGTGAGCTCAGAGTGAAGCAACGGAGGAAGGAAAGGACGGGAGTGAGGAAGCAAAACAGCAGTAGCTTTTCCATCACCATCGCATGTGCTATCATATGTACCGTATCCACCCACCTACCACCTCTCTTTTCTCACACTGCTATTCTTTAGCACATTGACCACCATCCATACACCCTGGGAGATCAGAAGTAGGAATTATCTGTATCTGAGATTTGTTCATGCTAAACCTTAGAAAATTCACAGAAAAATAAAGGGAAGAATGAATAGTCCCACTTATTTGTATTTTGTTTCAACAGTGTTAACCCTATAGCCCAAGTGGTCCTGGAACTTAGCATGGAGCCCACACTAGCCTCAATTCACAGTGTTCCATGTGCTAGAGTCACTCAGAGATACACCACCCAGTCAGTCCCATCTCTTAAAGTCAAAGTTTCCACATCAATATCTACCTCAGTTCCAATTAATATTAGATACCAATTTTCTTTCATTTGGCAGACTTCTTAAAACGCTCCAAAACAAAACAAAACAAAACAAACAAACAAACAAGCAAACAAACAAACCCAGGTCTCTTGTATCTTGCCTTAAACTTAGTATGTAACCAAGAACGATCTAGAATTTCTTATCCCTCTTCCTCTACTTCCCAAGTGCTTGGAGGAGCATGCTGGGGTGGCTAAACAAGCACTTTACCAGCGGGGCTACATCCTCAGTCCCTACTTCTAAGTAGCCCTATCTAGTATTTTAGAAACTGGCTCTTCTTCCTGTCCTGGCAGATCAGGAAGGTCTGAAATAGAACATAAAAAATCCTGCCCTGCCCCTTCTTCCAACATAGTTGCCATGATTCATTTCCTGCTCCCAATAGTCATTTAATGCAGTGGTCGGCAAATGTCTTTGCAGTTTGATATATAACTATACAGACTTAGATTGGAAGTATTTTAGGTTTTGTGGGACTCAAAGTATCTGTCCCAACAACTCTACTTTGTAATTAATGTGAAGCAAGTCATACCAGACAAGTGAATAAACTTGGCCATGTTTCAACTAAACTTTATTTACAAAATCAGGCAAGGGATCTGCAGACCTGAGTTTGGCATCTCCTGATCTACAGGAACGTCAGAGCATTGTCTTTAAACAGTATCATCTGGACCACTTGTAGTAACCTGTCTTAAGGGCTTAGGTCTTCCAGCAACTGTATATTACCACCATCTCCTGAGTGTATCTATTTCGTTATTGGGATTCAGTCATTTTTACCCCATTATCATAAATTCATATACTTTAGATTTATGAACCTCAGGGTTAGCACCCAGGTAGCACTTAAAAGTTCTTCAAAGTGGAAAGAATTTAATGCCTAAGTTGTCTAGTAAGCATCATTCAATTCCTGCCCAAACACTTCTTTTTTTAAAAAAAAATTTAGCCTATGCATTTTTATTGTTGGTTTTTTAAAAATATTTATTTATTTATTATGTATACAATATTCTGTCTGTGTGTATATGCCTGCAGGCCAGAAGAGGGCACCAGACCCATTACAGATGGTTGTGAGCCACCATGTGGTTGCTGGGAATTGAACTCAGGACCTTTGGAAGAGCAGGCAATGCTCTTAACCTCTGAGCCATCTCTCCAGCCCCCTGCCCAAACACTTCTAATGACAAGAACATACACTTTCCCACCAACTCGCTCCATCTTTGGACAGCTCTAAGATACTACTTTTCAGCCTTGAATGTTTAAAACCACATTATATGTAAACTTAATACTGACTCTTCTACCAGCATATAAGATCTACAAGATAAAGAACATGTCTGAATGCCATCCACTGCCTCATGAAGAGTTCCTCTATGTCCTTATGATGTCTCTTTCATGACTGTGTCGACATGAGAGGTGTTACTGAGATTTTTCTCTATATCCAGTCATTTCCATGACCACAGTCTACTTTCCAAACTCTTTCTCCAGACCCTTCTCCATCCATCCCGTGCCAGCAGTGACCAGACCACTAGGTCCCTTGGTCTCATGTTCTCTCTCCTCTCACCTAACTCCCTGCTGCTCTCCATGGCCTTCATGAGTACCACCAACAAAGACTGGCTCAAAAACCCAGAAAGAGCAAAAGGATTTGGTTGTTAGTCCAAGTTTCTTTAATCTGTTTGTTGGTGTGCTTCTTAACAGAACACTGGCTACCATCTCAACCGAGAAAGTAACTTTCTTTAAGGGAAATGTGATATGTTGAAAAAGGTCTAATTTGAAAACTTAACTCTATTATTTGCTTCCTGGACTTGGAGAAGTTATTTGGCTTTTCAAAATACTTTCCTGCAGTGATAAAAGCACTAACCTCACAGTTAGAATAGGTGTTAAGGAAGAAAATGTCAGACAAACAGGCCTGACACAGTAAATAATAGGTTAGACCTTAGACCTACTCCTTAAAGTTTTTGGCTTCAAGAGTGGATAACACCCTATCCTATCAAGCTGGTGGGCTTAATTCAAAGAGAAAACATGTAAGGTGTTTAGCCTGGTTCAGCCTCATGTACAGTTCACACGAGGCATCAGCCAACATGGACTGTCCTCCCTTCCCTTGCAGGGATGGAAAACTGTAGAGGTTCAGAAACCACCCATTCTATTGGTCTGCAGACGTCATGTGTGATATACTTACCATTTAGGTAATGGGAGCTTTCTGCGGTGACTTCTCGTTGCCTTCCCACTGCTGCCTGCTGTCTTGGAAACAATCACTATCTTTCACTGGGAGCTGCCTCTTGACCTAGGCAGGAAATAAAAGAAGTAGGTAAAGCATGAGTCACACCAAGGCTGAGCTGACTCAAGGCCCTTCATATATAAATATAGTCCAACATCAGAAAAGAGGCAAAGAGTGAGTTATGCCTATATCCTGGATGTGAAGGAAGCCACCTACATCTCTGAAGGGCAACTAGGCTCCATGCCACTTCCCTTCTATCATATTATATGATTCCCAAGCCAGACTGTCTTTACTCAAATTAATAAAGCTCCATTTCCCAATATTCTAAATATTTATGACATCTTGTAGCTGGGAAGCACCTCAGGAATCATCTAAATCCCCATGTGAGTAAGGAAATCAGAGCCTGGAAATGGTGAGTCATACAATGATTTAGAGGTGAAGTTGGAATTAGACTAAAATAAGATGTTTTGGAAGACAAGTAGAAAATCCACTACATCCTGGGCATTATGTTTTACATATGTGATAATGTCACTTACTTATAATCTAAATTTCAAGAAGTCAAGTGACTTGTCCAAAGTCTTATAGCTTACTCAGTAAATAAAGTCAAGACAAACTCAAGTTTATCTGGGGGGGAAAAAAAGGAAGCCATTTTGCAACACTCTCATTTTATTGACTGCCTTTTGACTCAGTCCTCAAAAGGGCCCTGGACCACCCAATACCAATTAGAGCTAAAAGTAGAGTTTCTACAAACCACTCTCTATTTGAAGGGGATGGCTTCCTAAAAGAAAGCTAAGGATCCAATCTATCTAAAACTTACTGCTGAGATTAAGAGAAAAGTTATGGGAGGTAGAAGACTTGGGTTAAATCTTCCTGTCTATCCTGGTCATAAAGAATGAAGGTGGCTTATCAGTCAGTGCTAACCTAAGCTTTTAGACACAGTTTCACATTCAAACATCCCCTTGATTGAATAATGATTAACCATCCCTGTAGACCAACTCTGGTCTCCTTCTAAAACCATTGGTCCCTTTAATCTAAATTCCACATTCTAAAAATTTATGCATACCACAAAACCAACTTTCTGCCTCTATTGTCTTAGAGAGATAGCACAGAGTTAGAGAAAGAGATAATTATTTTGTTATTTATTTGTTTGATAGCTTAAAAGGCGGACAGTAAAAGAAGTACCTAAAGCTACAAACCAAAAACCTGAAGAGTGGGCTAAGAGATGTAGCTCAAGGTAGAATGCTCACCTCGCATGCATGAAGCCCAGGGTTTCAAACAGGGCCCAAAGAGGCAAGAAGAGGGTATCAGATCCCCTGCAACTGGGATTACAGATGGTTGTTGGCCACTATGTGGGTGCTAGGTATTGCACAAAGGTCATCCCCGAGTCACCTCTCCAGACTAAAAAGAATTTATTTTTAAAGGAATCCATACCAAAGAAGGACAACATCCCAAGGATGGCCTGCACATGGGGATTTCTCCTTCTACCATGTGGGTTCCTGTTTGGCCTATTAGCGCAGGCAAGCTGTGGCCTACCAGTAAGGTTCCGGCATATTTCTTTCTCTCTCTCTCTCTCTCTCTCTCTCTCTGCCTGGCTATATTCTGCCCCGCTATAGGCCAAAGCAGCTTCTTTATTAACCAATGGTAATAAAACATATTCATTGCATACAGAGGAGAATCGCACATCAGGTTCCAGGGATTGAACTCAGGTCATCAGGCATGATAGAAAGAAAGTGTCTTTACCCCCTGAGTCCTCTCACCAGCCCAGAATGACTGTAGTAAATACTATCAAACACCAGTGCTATAGCTCCTTCAGAGAGCTTTTTGTTGTCCCTGCCAGTGATATAAATGGTAAGTTCAAGTCTGTCTACAAAGCAGAGATGAAAGAAAGAGTCCTTAAACCGCCTCTTTTCCTGAGGAGTAAGGAAGTTTCAGAGAGGAAGGACATGTCTAAAGTTACAAAGCATGTTAATATAAACATAGTTATATCTTCTTTTTGTTCCCATAATTTTTCTGTAATGAATAAAAGTACCACTAGAGAATTCTGCTTCCAGCATGACTCTTCCGAAGATTACAGCTATAAACTGGATAAAACAAAAACAACCATCTGAAGAAAACAGAAACTGACAGATTTAGGAAAATTCAAAAAGGGATTGGGGTGGGTTCCGGCTGATGGTATCCAGCTGTAGTTCTAATTAAAAAGCAAATCTTAGGCCTCCGTAGGAACCAGGAGAGGCTGGACCAGCCAAGGATAATGGGAAATAGAAAAAACAAGAGCCAGAGAAGGAGAGAGACCCAGCTGAGTGTGCAAACTTGGCCCTGCACTGGCTGACAGCATGAAATGTGAAAGGCAGAATCCAAAGACCCCGGTTCAAGACAAAAACTACAAAAGAACAGAACTGCACCCCTACAGATATGGCAAAGCTTGCAGTTTGATTAACTGTGTGCTAAAATAAAAACACCAGCAGAACGTATAAGATATAATCTCAAATTATGTAAAGAATTGAAAAAATAAAACCTAGTAATTAAAAGGCAACAGAGTGCAACACTAAGATGGAGTCATGGTGAGATTACCAAAGACAAAAAATACAAACTTAACGGAAAAAAATGCTCAAAACTGAAGAAAAATGATAAATTTGGGGAGAGAAATTGGATGTTCTTTAAAAAGCAGGGACTTAAGAACAGAAATATAGTATCTAATTTTTTTAAATTCACAAATAGAATTAAAACAGAAAAGAATGTTGGGGAGGGGGCTCAGTGGGTAAAGTGGCTGTGACACAAACACTGGGATCTGAGTTCATGGTTATCTTAAGTATCTCAGTGATCTCTAGCACCTATGTGCAAAGACCCAGCATGGCGATGTAACATGCTACACTATTCTGGGTGATTGTTGGTCAGTCAATCTCCCAATCAGAGTTCCAGTCTCCTCCTCCTCCTCCTCTTCTTCTTCTTTCTCCTCTTCCTCCTCCTCCTCCTCCTCCTCCTCCTCCTCTTCCATATATATATAGGCTTTTTTTGAGACAGGGTTCCTCTGTAGTTTTGGAGCCTATCCTGGAACTAGCTCTTGTAGATCAGGCTGGCCTTGAACTCACAGAGATCGGCCTGCCTCTGCCTCCCGAGTGCTGGGATTAAAGGGGATTAAAGGCAAGTGCCACCACCACCCTGAGAGACACTATTTCAAAAACAAGATAGAGGTAGACACTTGAAGCTGACCTCTGACCTATACACATGTACTTTTTGCATAAGCATACACACCCATGCACATATACACCACACATAAGAAAAAACAATTTAAAAAAATAAATACATTGTCAATGATGGCTCACACCTCTAATTCCAGTACTTGGGAGACAGGGATAGGTGGGTCTTTGTGAGTTTGAGGCCAGCCTGGTCTACAGAGAGAAATTCAGGATAGCCGGGGCCACACAGGGAAACCCTGCCTCAAAACAACCATCACCCAAAAAAAGTAAGTTAAATAAATCTAAACCTTTAAAACAACAAGTACAATAGAATGGAGATAACAGTGGGAGTTGGTAAAACATGAAGCAGAATACAAAATCTGAAAGAAGTCCGGGTTATCTGTGGATTCCAGAAAAGCCACCATCAGACCTTTCACCAGAGTGTACAAGTTAATTAATTTCTATTGTAAGAAATACTGGTAACAGAATATGCAATGACTTGACATCACAGAGTTACACAAACTATTACCCAAAATTTTACTGGACCAAGTCACGTTCATCTACTCAGTAACCTCTGGGAGTCAGCCAGATAAAAGCAAAGTACAAAGTATGAAGATGGAAAATAAAAGAGCAGGAAAAAATTAAAACAATGTCCAAAGTAGCTCCGTAGTATACTGGGAAGTAAGGACAGTCAAGTTTGATCCCTGTAATTGCTGATGCAGCACCCACTGTTATCAAATAGAGCTGAGACATGAATATGCAGTCTCCTCACCAAGAGCCAGTATATGATGGAACGAGATGGACAGGTGAGCCTGAAGCCTCTTGTCACCAGATGATTGGTGAGAGTCACTCCAGAGTCACTAGAGCTGGTGAAACAACCAACCTGAGTTTAGACTGATTTTTAAGAATTATTTTTTCCTGTGTGTGGTGTATATATGCATGTGCATGGGTGGGTGTGTTTATGCAAATGTGGTGTAAAAGCTGGTGGAGCAGCCGACCAAGTTCCTCGCTAACTTCACATACATGCATGCTGGAGCTCAGGACATCTCAGGTACACATGGAAGAATAAAGCCTAAGTTGTAAAAGGATGTCATTTTGGTAATTCTACCTTTTTCTCCAATCCTGCTCACTCTGTCACCTCACAAATAGAAAAAAGAGAATCCAGAGTAAGTGGTCTTCTGATGGAGGAAGGTCATTGGTTAAATAAAAAGAAGCTGCTTGGCTCTCATTGGTTAGGAGATAGGTGGGAGGAGTAAACAGAACAAAACGCTGGGAGGAAGAGGAAGTGAGGTCAGACTCGACAGCTCTCCTCTCCGGAGCAGACGCAGGAGAGACACCATGCTACCTGCTCCAGGGAAGACGCACACCATGCCCCAGCTCCGACCCAGGATGGACTTAGGCTAGAATCTTCCCGGTAAGACCGGTGCTTTACAGATGATAAGAAATGGGCTAGTCCAGGTGGGAGAGTTAGCCTAGAAGATGCTAGGTAGAAATGAGCCAAAGCAGTGTTTAAAAGAATACAGTGTCGGTGTAATTATTTCGGGTAAAGCTAGCCGGGCAGGCGGCTGGGGTGTTGGGGACGCAGCCCAGCCGCCCCTATTACTACAGTCTTCTCTGACGAAAGTGGTAACTAAGAGTATGACACACCTTCACAGGCAAAACCACAAATGACAACCATGTTCTGTTGCTAACATACTATGGAGCTCTGAAGTCTCAGTTTACCCATCCAACAAAAGGTCCCACTAAATAATATGTAGCAAAGACCTAACACGCTCTTCTGACCTCCAAGGGCACCCAGCATGCCCCTGGGGCACATACATGCACAAGTGAAACACTCATACACATTTTTTAAAAGGCAAATAAGTAAAATGTAGTACAAAATTTTTGTTTGCTTGTTTCGAGACAGGGTTTCTCTGTGTAACAGTCCTAACTGTCCTAGAACTCACTTTGTAGACTAGGCTGGCCTTGAAATGCCTCCCTCTGGAGCTGGGGAGTTGGCCCAGCAATGCTCATCCCGGGCACGGTGGTGCACACCTTTAATCCCAGCACTTGGGAGGTAGGGGCAGGTGGATCTCTGTGAGTTCAAGGCCAGCCTGGTCTGTAAGAGCTAGTTCCAGCTAGGACTATTACCTTATCTAAAAAGGGGGGAAAACCCACAAATAAAGAATGCATACTGTTCTTACAAAGGACCCAAGCCCTCAGCACTCACACAAGGCAGTTCCAGCTCCAGGGGATCTAGCATCCCTGGCCTCCAAGGACACCTACATTCATATGCACATATTCATACAGATGTACAAGTATACACTTAACTAAAAATAATAAAAATATTTTTTAAAACAAACAAAATGAGCTGGGTGGTGGTGGCGCAAGCCTTTAATTCCAGCACTCAGGAGGCAGAGGCAAATGGATCTCTGTTAGTTCGAGGCCAGCCTGGTCTACAAGAGCGAGTTCCAGGACAGGCTCTAAAGCTTCAGAGAAACCCTGTCTCGAAAAACGGAAATAAAAAACAAACAAGACAAGAAAGAGGGGAGGGGAGGGAAGGGAAGGGGAGGGGAGGGGAGGGGAGGGGAGGGGAGGGGAGGGGAGGGGAGGAGAGGAGGCTCAGGGGTCAAGAGCACTGGCTGCTCTTCCAGAGGTCCTGAGTTCAATTGGTGGCTCACAGCCATCTATAATGAGATCTGGTGCCCTCTTCTGGCCTTCAGGCACACATGGAAGGAATGTTGTATACATAATAAATAAATCTTGAAAGAAAGAAAGAAAGGAAGGAAGGAAGGAAGGAAGGAAGGAAGGAAGGAAGGAAGGAAGGAAGAAAGAAAGAAAGAAAGAAAGAAAGAAAGAAAGAAAGAAAGAAAGAAAGAAAGGAAAGGAGGAGCTGGAGAGATGGCTCAGCTGTTAAGAGCACAGGAAGGAATGTTGCATACATAATAAATAAATCAAAGTAAAGAAAGGAGGAAGGAAGGAAGGAAGGAAGGAAGGAAGGAAGGAAGGAAGGAAATCTGTTTCCATATTCTAGGCTCATTCTTAGCATCTCCCAGCAGCCACTAGCATTTTGGGCCAGTCAGATGGCTCAGCAGGTTAAAAGTAACTGTCAGACCTTATGACCTGAGCTCTGTTCCTGGAGCCCACATAATGGAGAACTAACTCCTAGAGATTGTCCTCTGACTTTCACATACGCACTGTGCACATTACACAAAATAAAATATAGTATGTTTTTAATTTTTTTTTAAATCTGAAGAGCAAGCTGGGACCCTTAACCTGTCTCTGTAAGTCTGATTATCAAGGATTTCAGCAAGAATGGCAAAAGTAGTTAAAGAGTAAATCCTAACTACCCTAAGGAGGGGGGGAAGAAATCACAACTGCTTTTCATTACCATCAATCTTCATGGTAACTGTAATCAGATAAATATCATTATACTTTTAGCGAAAAAGCAAGGGCTAAACTAACTCACTCAGCTGAGAATGACTCTCACACAGGTTATTTTGCTTCTCCTCGGGGGAGTTATCTCAAATTCTGACCACAGAAGACAGTCCTGATCCACAGTCCAAACATCATAGAGCCATGCAGCTACTGCATTCATTTGTTTATTCATTCAAACAGCAACTAACTTCCTACAGTTCAAGAACACGAACAGTGAATACAAACAGTCCTTGTCTTCACAGTACTGAAAGTAGACTGAAACAGAAAAAAAAAAAGAATCTTAAAGTACATAAACTATAGGCACTATGATTGAATATAAATTATTGCTGGGTGGTGGCACAGCCTTTAATTCCAGCATTCGGGAGGCAGAGATAGGTGGATCTCTGTGAGTTCCAGGCCAGCCTGGTCTACAGAGCAAATTCCAGGGCTACAGAGAGAGACCCTACACAACCCCCCATTCCAAAGAAGAAGAAGCAAAGAGGAAGCTGCAGAGGCATGTATGGAATCACACCATGCACACATGAAAACCTTGGAGGATAAATGATCAGCTTGAACCTGTATCAGAAGTGTTACAGGAAGTTCTTTATTAAATAATGGTAAGACATGCTCTGAAAAGATCACTTTGACTTCAGTATGGGAGATGAGAGGAATAATAGTCAAAGAGAGATCAGCTGGATGCCAGTTTTGAAGTCCTGGAGAAATGGTGTAAGAGGTGCATGTTGGGCTTCATATACTAGGTAACCATTTTCTCTTTTTTCTTAACATTCATGGGTATTTTCCTAGCATGTATGTCTGTGAAGCACATGCATGCTTGGTGCCACGAGGCCCAAAGAGGGTGTTAAATTCCCCTGGAACTAGAGTTACAGATGGTTTATGAGCTTCCATGTGGGTGCTGGGAATTGAAACCTGGTGCTCTAAAATCGCTGTGCTCTGAGACACCTCTTCTGGCTCTGGTAGCCATATATTATCAGCACTTTATCAGACAATTTAATCCTAACAATGGACCCAAGTGACAGACACTATTATCAGTCTTATAAAAGACAGAGAGCTAGATAACTTTACACACCCGTCCTTCATGCTGCTTCCCTCATAACCAGTACCTGGTAAGGACTTTTAATCTACTTGCCCTCCAAAATATCAAGCCTCTCTACGCCTACACAAAAGCGGCTAGATGCCCGAGAAAATAGCCACTGGGACCATGCACCAGTGTCACTGCAAATGTATCGCCACAGCCTTTCAACACACATCTCCACACTACCAGCAACCATGCTATGCTTTTCCTAGTAAGTTGATTTTCATTCCTCCAATCACTCTTTCATACCTCCCAATAAACCTCTAATGAATGCCATCTGATAACAGCTCTAATAAATGCCATCAGCTGATAACATCCAGACCCGTATTTTCCTACCTCCAAATCTACCACCACACCATTCTGCTTCCTAGTTACAATAGATTCAGGCCCCTTTCTTCTTTGTGTCTGCATTACCCTCACTCTCTTAATCACTACTTTCCTCTCCGCACCCATCAGCATACAACATGCACCAGACGGTGCTACCTGGAGTGCACTGGACAAACCCACACTGGCCTTGCCAACAGAAGCAAAGGAAGTGAGAGTTAGCTTTTAGACACCTGTGTGACAAGTTGGCACCTGGTGTAACATCCAAATCCACGACTGGTGGAATCATCTTAAACAGGGTCCGTCTCACTGAGAGCATATGGAGTGAGCACATACACAGCGCAAATGACACCATGTAGTGCTCTCTGGCAGCTTAGGAAAAAAATAAATAAACTGGTCTCAATTCACAGACAATTTGGAAAGTCGTGTTCTTAGAATAGAATAATGTGATACAAGTGGCTAAAGAGTCTCACTTAGGGCTGCAGAGATAGCTCAGCAGTTAAGAGCACTGGCTGCTCTTCCAGAGGTCCTGAGTTCAATTCCCAGCAACCACATGGTGGCTCACAACCATCTGTAATGAGATCTGGTGCCCTCTTCTGGCTTGCACGGCATACATGCAGGCAGAACACTGCATACATAATAAATTTTTTTTTAAGTCTCATTAAAATGAGATTCTGGGGAATCAGAAAGATTGCTTAGCAGTTGAGAACACTTGTTCTTGCAGAGGACGCAGGTTTGGTTCCCAAATCCATATGGAGGTCCACAATGTCCATATCTACAGTTCCAGGGGATCCAAAACCCTCTTCTGATTTACAAGGGCACAAAAGCACACACACATCGTGCACAGACATAAAGTGAAATGATCTTTAAAAATAAAAACAATAAAATGAGATTCTAGGTTTCTATCAGGCTCTCCTGTGGATCCAGAGATCATATTCAGGAAGTAATATTCAAGAATTTCCTATTTTGAAAAAAAGAAACTCTCCTTTGGTCTCTACCTAAAAATCTAATTGACAATGAACTTCACACACTCATGCACCCACTTTCATAGTGGTCATAAACCCACTCAGTGTCCCCCACCTCAGTGACAGCACCACAGCTCACCCAGCTGTGCAGGTCAAGCATCTAGACTCACACTGGACTTTTCTTTGCCTCAAGAAAATGTCAGACCAGCAGGTGTTGTCAAACCTACTTCCCAATTTTCTTGGTTCTGTCCCTCTGTTTTCCACATTCCTCACCGCATTGTCATACAAGATGCTGGACTCTCACCTTGCCTACTCTAACAGCCTCATTAAGCATCTCTTCTTCCAGCTGTCCCCATATAAACCACCCTCCAAACAGATTACATTTCCAAAATTTTAAAGAGAACAAAACTCTGTCATGACAAGCAAACAAAAAACTCCAACTGCTTTCCATCTCACTTAATCTAGTCTTCAGCCACAGCCTGTGGGGGCAGTACGAGCTCTAGCTCTAACTCCTCCTGATCTCATTTCTTACCCTTCCCTCTGAACATGTCTCATGTATACTCTGTATTCGTTTCTACCTAGAGCCTTTGCACTAGCTGTTCCCTCTCCCTCGGTACAGCAGTCAAAGGTCAGTAGGATTTTACCACCTAGGTAAAGTTTGGATCCGCCAAAATAAAACAGTTCACTTTCTAATACACTACCATGTGTTGTAAACAAACATTCATGTTAGCACTTAACCCTGCTTGCTATTTTGTTCATTATTCATTTCTCCCCTCTATAAATAACCTCTACTTCTGTCTAGCTCAGCACTATATCTCCAGTGCCTAGAACAGGGTCTGGTAGATAACAGATGGGTCTATATCCCAGAGGAGTAGTGTGGGTTGGAGACATAAAAGTATGACTCATAGGGGGCTGGAGAGATGGCTCGGTGGTTAAGAGCACTGGCTGCTCTTCCAGAGGTTCTGAGTTCAATTCCCAGCAACCACATGGTGGCTCACAACCATCTGTAATGAAATCTGGTGCTCTCTTCTGGCGTGTGGGCATACATGGAGGCAGAATGTTGTATACATAAGAAATAAATAAATCTTTAAAAAAAGAAAAAGTATGACTCATATCCATAAAGCCAATGGGGGCAGACAGAGAGGGAGAATGTCTACTATGTGAAGAGAGGAGGGTACTGGGAGAATAGGCATTTAATAGCCACAGAAAGGAGGATGATCCTGTAAAAACAGCAGAGAAACAAGAGGAAGATTAGGGCACTGGAGGGGAAAGTCCAGTCCTTCTAGAAGGAAGGCGTGGTAGCAGCTCACAAGGCCGAGAAAACAAAGGATAAAATGTCTATAATGTTCAGCTTGGTAGAAGGTACTGGTGACTTCAGTAAGAACTGTTACTGTGAAATTTAAGGGACAAAAACCAGACTGGACTGAGTGGAGGGGCAGTGAGTAGAGACAGCTTTGTGGAAGCATTTACCTGTGTAACAGTAAAGGAGAGGTGAGGAGGGGCTTCTATTTGTGGAAGCATTTACCTGTGTAACAGTAAAGGAGAGGTGAGGAGGGGCTTCTATTTGGCTTTGTTTAAAACCAAGGGGGTCCACAGAGCCTATTCCACCAGTCACAGTATGAAACTCTACAAGTATTAGTCACCCAAAGGTTTCAAATTGTCTTTACTCACACTCAACTTAGAATGTGACTTTCTTTGGATTAATTCCTAAATGCCTAAAAATCGATGTTTAAGTTTTTTGCTTACACAAACATCTCATCTCTCTTATTACAATGCAAGATTTAAAAAACAACAACCAAAAACAAAAGCAAAAATTAAAAAAAACACACTTTTATCTACTACCTTGGTGCTATTAGGAGTGAGCTAGAACATATATTACAGGGTATAAATAAGGTTTTCTGCTTTTCCTCTTTTCGTATAATGACATACTTTATGGTCACTATTCCTATGCCCAGCAACAACTGTCTTTCATTTTACAGCCTCTAAAGAACAACCCTTTGTCTCTATTCCACACTTTCTCCACCCTGTTTGCTACTCCAGTCAAAAGTCCGAGGAAATTGGTCCCAACTTTAATTCAGTTATACAGTAATGTTGATGATTAAACTTTACCAACCACCTCTAGTTTTTCAAGTGTATATAGTAATTATACCTAAATTTCATTTAACTGCTATAAGGTTTGTATAAAAATAGACATACCACCATGCCACACAGCTGGAACGGTTTTCTTTACATATGAAATGTCATGTCTTAGGTCAGACAATAACTTCTTTCTTAGTAGTATGTTCACATACACAACTGTTCTCTCCTCTTTCTTTCTTTCTCTCTCTCTCTCTCTCTCTCTCTCTCTCTCTCTCTCTCTCTCTCTCTCACACACACACACACACACACACACCTCCAGAACTAGATGCCCTCTTTCGACCTCTGTGGATACTGGGTACACACACAGAGCACAGACATATATGCAGGTGAAACACTCATACACATACAATATAAATAAATCCTTTTTAAAAAAAATAATTAAAAAAAGGACAATTGGGGCAACATAGCAAGACCTAGAAAAGTGGTTCTAAGATACACTGTTAGAGAGGTTTTAGCCTGACCTAATCTCTGCAGTAGGTCCATGACAGGGTAAAAAGGGCAAAGCATCAAAAAAGTGCAGCTCTGGATGAAAAAAACCTAGTACACTGGAAAGATTGGGCTGAGCCCCTATTCTAATTATCTATAAAGATATTTTGAGATAGCAAAGAAATCTGATTATGAATTAAGGATTTGCTAATGTAGGTAAGATTGGTAACAGTACCACAGTCACATTAAGAAAATGCCCATATTTACAAATGGATATGGAAAAGCAGAAGATGGCACTGACATGAGAGCTGAGATTTGTTTTGAATTTTCTCAAAAAGAGAAAAGGAATGTTTGAAATGAGTATGGCATAAACCTTTACAACTAATTGTCTAGATGTATGTAGACTCACTATATTTGCCTTCCTACTTTTTTTTTTTTTTTTTTTTTGAGACAGGGTTTCTCTGTGTAACAGCCCTGGCTGTCCTGGAACCCACTATGCCTCAAACTCACTGAGATTCCACCTGCCTCTGCCTCCTAGGTGCTAGGATTAAAGGAGTGCACCACCACCCGACAAAGTTCTATTAAACTATTACAATCACAAAAATCTTTCTTAGCAATATCTATCAAAGTAGAATAACCTACCAATTCTGTTCCTTTGCATATAAAACCAAGATAAATAAGGACATACATCCACCAAGATATATACTAGAGCAAAAATGTTCATGGCAGCTTTCTCATATAGCCATACAATTCAATATCCAATAGGATGCTGGGGGATAGTGAGCCAGAACCAAAAGAATGCATACTGTCTTGACTCTATGTTAAACAGACAAAGCAGCCAAGCCTACTGAAGTACTTCTATAAACTGATCCATTCAGGAGGCTGAGGCAAGATCTCTGGTTCAAGGGCCCCCAAAGCTACAGAGGAGTTCAAGGTTAACCTAGGCAATTTTGTGATCCTTTATCAAAAACAGTAAAAAGTGACTAGTGGATTCATCTTATTAAAAAGTGACTAGTGGAAGGCTGGGCTAGCATGTTCAAGGCCATAAACTCAATCCTAGACAAAGCTAGTTAACAAAACAGTACAACAGCCAATGTGGGGACGCAGCTGGGCTACAAACATACCAAGACCCTGTTTCAAACAAAACAAAGCCAAACACAGTGGTAATCTCTTAGGAAGTAGAAAACACTTAGGAAGCAAGCATGAGAAGCACATGTTCAAGGCATAGTGAGTTGGAAGGCCAGCTTGGCTACAAGAGACCATCCTTGAAAAAAACACAAAAATGATCAATTAAGGGGCAGGAGAGATGGCTCAGCAGTTGGGAATACTGCCTGCTTTTCCAGAGGTCATGCGATCAATTTCCAGCAACGACATGGTGACTCACAACCATCTGTAGTAAGATCTGGCACCCTCTTCTGGCCTGCAGGCATACATGCAGACAGAACAGTGTATACAGAATAAATAAATTTAAAAATGATCAATTAATTAATGAATTCATAGTAAGTTATTACTTAGGGAGCCAGTAATGATAAAGAAGAAGTATGAGGAGCCAGGCGGTGGTGGTGCACGCCTTTAATCCCAGCACTCGGGAGGCAGAGGCAGGCGGATCTCTGGGAGTTAGAGGCCAGCCTGGTCTACAAGAGCTAGTTCCAGGACAGGAACCAAAAAGCTACAGAGAAACCCTGTCTCGAAAATCAAAAAAAAAAAAAAAAAGAAGAAGAAGAAGAAGAAGTATGAGGGAATGAACATTCTGGAGTTGGAAATAGTCTGTGTTTTGTTATGCTATATATCTTAATAAGTCATTTTTACATGACTACATAATAAAATTTATTGGGCAATTTGGGTATATTACTTTAGATATATAATCTAATCATGAAAAAATATGAGATAAAATCAAAGTCTTAAGTATCAGTATTTTTTAAGTCACTTAAGTTATTCAGGACTTAAACTCTAATATATTAATACTAGGAAATTTCCATGTCAATGAACTCAAACTTATGATTCCCTGGTCTTCCACTGCAATATAACTGTGAGACAAAGTAGTAAGAATAGAAGATGAAAAGGTCAGAGGGCAGAACGAAAAGGGAAGACTTAATTGAAAAAGAAAAAGATCCAGGGCAAGGAGAAAAAGCAAAGGCCAGTTCTAAGAGGCTCAGAACATGGCAAACAGAAGCAGTGGGTGAGGCAAATCCCATCTTAGCTCAGCTTTGTAACTAACAGTGGCTGTGACGCTTTAGATAGCTCCATAATTTCTTACAGCTTAAAAAAAAAAAAGTAGAGAGGTAGTTAACAAGGAATCCAGTAGGAACCAGCTCTCCTGACAGATCCCTAGATTTACTAGCACAGCACTTACTCAGTACTGTAATTGTCTGCTTGTTTATCTCCTATATCAAACCCCACTCTTACTCTCTCAACAACATACCTCTTAGCTATTCAGGAAATTAAGGCAAAAGGATCACTTGAGCCAAGAATTCAAAACTTGCCTTGCCAACATACCAAGACCCCATCTCAGAAACAAAAGAAATCACATGCCTCCTATTGTCCAGTGCTTACACTGTATTTCATGGTTCCGATGTCCAACTTCAGTCACACTGACACACATCTATTCTCAGTCCTCAAAACAATCTTCTCAGATTCCAAGATTTCAAATCCATTTTATATAAGAGGAAACTGTGGTTCAACTTTTAAATTTCCTTTATTTAAAAGGGGCAAGCTAATCACAACTGAAGAAGGGCTTTCACTGTAGCTCTTCTGGGCCAGAAGAGAGAGAAATGTATCAGTGCCTCCCCTCCCTCTGACTTCCCCAATGAAACAGAGTAGCCCTCTAGCTGTGACTGCAAGCTTTTCTTGTCCCCATAAGAATCAGCTTTATAGTTATTTTATTATAGTTTTGTTAGGTTGTTTTTATTTCTTTTGGTGATGAGAGACATTGATTGTAGGACTGTGTACAAGCTAAGCAAGTGTTCTGTCAATGAGCCACAATCCCAGTCTTCATTTTTACTGTTTTAAGGGAAAAAATAAGGCCAGTTCAGGGAGGAAAAAAACCCTCCAAGACTTCAAACAGCCATACTCATAAACTTCTATTATGTATAAAGCTAGAGAAATTAGGACAAGACATGTTCCAGCAGGAAGGTACACTCCCACCAGCCCTCAGCAAGTCAACTGCTTTAGAGGACATTAGAGTTTTACTTATGCCTATTGTTTTCTCCACACCATTCTAAATTCTTCAAAGAGTTGAAGTGACATCCTCATGAGTCTACATTCCCTTCTGTACAATGACCATAAAGTATGTAAATTAAAACTAAGTCAAAAATCATGTTTTCTGACTTAGTAATAAGTCTTTTCCAAATTTTAAAATTAAAATTGTTTACTTAGCTGTATATTTTTCAATGAACATAAGAAATGTTAAAAAACAATACCAAGAACACTAACACTATAATGGGCATACACTTAAATAGCACTCAAAGGAGGTGTGCTGCATGAAGGATAAATGAGAACTTAAAATCTATTAAACAAACAAACATTTGTGAGAAGTAAAATATTTAGGACAAGAACCAAGAGCGTGGGCAAATGTGCCAAGCAAACTAGGTTCTAAAGCAGTTTCACCAAAACATGCAGAGTACACACGGGTTTTAAGTACCATCTATAGCACCTACAGCAGTCAGCTGCCGCCCAGGTGAACACACTAGAGCAGAGCACAGCATCTAAACCAGCAGTTCACCCCCTAACAATGCAGCCCAGTCAAAGGACTGCAGGAGTTAAGCCAAACAGTACTAAAACTTGGGAGGAAATGAGCATGCCACCTGACACTTTTCTGGCATATAAGCCGATTAGTTTGAGTTACAAACATGACTGCAAGATTCCAATATGATGATGAAACTACTCTTTTCCTACAAACGAAAAATAACTACTTTATCAACAGAAGCATTCCCCAAGTATTTCTGCCCTGTCAGCAACCTAAAATTCTATTTTCCCAAATAATTAATGTAATCTATAAATAGTGTCTTACCAGATCCAAGAATCCACATTTCCCCTACATTGCCATTCCTCATCCTAATGCTGCCCTGTGAACAAACAGTCCTAAACTCCTTCCTACCTCATGCATTCTAAGTTTCTATTCCAATAACCAACTATGCACCAATGGCTCATGCCTTGTTTTGAGCAGCAACTGGAAGAACTGAGTTGCAACAAGCCAAAATGAAATGCAAAGAAAAATGAAAGACAAGACAGGACATGACTGGAAGTTGGCTAAATGCTTTTTACTCAGGCAGGAATGGAAAACACTCCACCCACCTAGAATACAAAAGCAAACAGTGTCCAGCACAGAGCTAGACTGTGCTGTATAATCTTAGAACACAGCCGTCAGCTTGTTCTAGAGACAGATGTACCCAAGAAGCTCTGAGTGCTCTACAAGAATCATGAAGCTACCCTGAGCTGAAGTGACTTTTGCATTGAAAATAAACTGCCATAGTTAAGGCTAAACAAATTAAATCTGAATTGCAGATTTTTTTTCAGTCATACAAAGCTAAGAGAGAGAGGCTCTACTGAGAAGTAGTAATTACAAAGAACCAGAAAGCTATAAGTCACCACTCCTTTTCCCAAAGCAAAAGCTGACTAGACTTTGAACTTCCTTGTTCTTTGCAACTGGCATCAGAAAAAGAAAAATGCCACAATGCTGTGCCACCCTATAAAGGCTCAACAAGGCATTTGTTATTATTACAGTCACTTGGGACACACATTAATGCACTTCCTACAGATCCATGTTTCAAGTACTATTCTCTAGTCCTTTCATTGCTTTTTGGGTTTGTTTTTTTTTTTTTTTTTTTTTAAAAAGAGACAGGGTTTCTCTGTGGGTTTGGAGCCTGTCCTGAAACTGGCTCTTGTAGACCAGGCTGGTCTCATAGACCAGGCTGGTCTCGAACTCACAGAGATCGCCTGCCTCTGCCTCCCGAGTGCTGGGATTAAAGGCGTGCGCCACCACCGCCCGGCTTGCTTTTTGGGTTTTAGTGTGTGTGTGTGTGTTTCTTTTTGTTGTTGTTGTTGTTGTTGTTGTTGTTTTGAGACAGGGTCTCATATAGTCCAAGGTGGCCTCAAACTCACTATGAAGGTAAGAATGACCTAATGCCTCTTTCCTGAGTGCTGGAATCACAGGTGTGCATTGCCATACCCAGTTTACGTGTGTTGGGATAAATCCAGGGCCATGTGCACATTAGGCACACTCTCTACCAACTGAACTATAATTTCAGCTCCTGTGGTTTTCAGCCCCTGTGGTTCTTTTAACATTTTACCATCTCAAACAAAACTAAAACTAGGCTAGCTATAAAACCTATACTCTCAGAAACACTTCTCCAAAATCAAAACAAACAAACAACAAAAATATTAGTCTCAGATCACCCAAGAAACACCATGTGGCCTCCCAGTTTATAGTCTATCCACCAAACTGCAGAGTCATGGAGGCCAGAGAATGGTATAAAAGCTGAAAGGGGGAAAAGATCTCAGTGTTACCAAACAGAAGAAAAGGGCACACAAAGGCAAGGTGAAACCACTGGAAGTGTGATGTGGGATTCCCCTCTGTATGCTATGAATACCACTGGTTAATAAAGAAACTGTCTTGGGCCTGCCCAGGGGGTGGGGGGGGGGGGGTGGTAAACTGAATGCTGGGAAAAAGGAGGCAGAGTTGAGGAGAGGTCATGTGGTCCTGCCAGAGAAGCTGGGAGCTTTGCCCAGTGAGCTACAGCCATGTGCCGATGCAGATTGATGGAGATGGGTTGAATTGGTATGTGGGAGCTGGCCAGCGGGAGGCTGGCGCTAATGGGCCAAGCAGTGATTTAAATAATATGGTTTTTGTGTGATTATTTCGGGAGGTTGAGCAGCCAGGAACCAACAAACCCCTCCAAAAACAAAAGTGGGGCGAGTAAGAAGTGACACTGCAAGGTGAGTGTGCCTGGGCAGCCCGCGGAAAGTCACAAAGAAGCATCCAGAACACACAGAAGGATACAAAGGACTTCAAGGCACCTCAATCCATTCAGAGCACTATCACATCCTCTGATACAGGACCAGCTGCTCCACAGGGTACAGCTGTGGGGGAGGGACATGAGAAGAAACAGGATTGCATTGGATACCCCTGGTTTTCTACAGAATACTTCGGAATTCAAGACCTGCCCCCCCCCTTTTTTTTTTGGTTTTTCAAGAGAGGGTTTCTCTGTGTTAACAGTCCTAGCTGTTCTGGAGCTCACTTTGTAGAGCAGGCTGGCCTTGAACTCACTGAGCTCCACCTAGCTCTACCTCCCAAGTGCTGGGATTGAAGGCATTGCACCACTACTGCCCAGCTAAGGTGTGCTTTTTGAAAAGGAAAAAAAAAGGTTTATGTGTATGGGTGTTTCGCCTACTATACACCATGTACATGCAGTGCCCATAGAGGCCTGAAGAGGGCATCTGTTCCCCTGGAATTGGAATTAAACAGTTGTAAGGTGCCATACTGGTGCTGGACACTAAGCCCGAGTCCTCTGCAGAAACACCAAGTGCTCTTAACCACCAAGCCATTCTTCCAGCCCTATATATGCCTGTTTTTAATCTTCTGCTGAGTCTGTACTTTTCAAAACTCTCCCTCATTCTGGAACCTGATTAAAATACAACTGTCCTTGTTGCACTTAATATTGGTTTCTACGCCACACTAGAAGATGATATTCTAATTTGTAAAGAAAAATTCTGGACTTATCCTGAAGCAAGGCCACTTTTACTCCTGAGTTACACCTAATACTGCAGGGCCAACCAGCTACCTTCACCTGGATAACACAGAAGTTGATTCCAGAGGATAAGCTCACACCAACAGGCTTACAACATGCACAGCCCTGCCAGACCCTCTGCAGAATTACCTGCCAAGCCATTTCAGAAAACGAACTATGGTCTTAATCTTTCATGCTCTTTACTTTACTGGTCTCATTCACTTGTTAGCTAAATTCTAGGGAGCCATCTGCCTGCTTTTGATGGTGACAATGTTCAGCAAAGTGAATCTAGGGACTATTCCAGAAAGGGACCCGATTTTCACTACTCTGAGGTGACGCAATTTCCTCTCCAGCTGAACTACAACAGAGGTTTAAATCCAACCTATGGAAGTTTCCAAAGGACTTACACTCCACAGGAATGGCTTGTCTCCTACTGTAAGAGAAGGCAAATGCGATTCTGGGAACACCAATGTGAGAGCTCCAAGTCTCAACAAAAGCAAGACAGCACACTGCAGCAGAGACTGCTGCATTCTGTTCTGCAGTGGGTCAGTCAGGCATTTCCTGCCCAGACTTAACTAACATTCACACGTGTCCTAGTTAGTGTTAAGCAACATGGGGACAGGATTTGTTTCACGTACACTTCCAAGTAACAGTCCATCACTGAGGAAAGTCAGAGAAGGAACTTATAACAGGGCAGCAATCTGGAGGCAGGAGCTGATGCAGGGGGCATGGAGGGGTGCTGCTTACTGGCTTGTTCCTCATGGATTGCTTGGCCTGCTTTCTTATAGCCAGGACCACCAGCCCAGGGATGGCCCTTCCCTATCATCACTAATTAAGAAAATGCCTTATAGCCGATCTTACAGAAGATTTTCTCCATTGAGGTTCCCTCCTTTCAGGTAACTCTAGCTTGTGTCACGTTGACATAAAACTAGCCAGCACAGCATGTATGTGTCTATATTCACCTGTGGCCAGAAATGCCTTGTGTAGCACATACTAAGGTCTTTCTAGGTATTACCTTACTCCTCAAAACAATCCTGCCCAGCACTCGGGAGGCAGAGGCAGGTGGATCTCTGTGAGTTCGAGACCAGCCTGGTCTACAGAGCTAGTTCCAGGACAGGCACCAAAGCCACAGAGAAACCCTGTCTCGAAAAACCAAAAAAAACAAAAAAAAAAAACAAAAAAACAATCCTGGGGCTGGAGAGATAGCTCAGTAATTAAGAACATGCACTACTCTCCCAGAGTCCAGCTCACAGTCAACTGTTAACTCCAGGCCCAAGAGGTGATACCCTCCTCTTTTGGCCTCCATGGGCACTTAGGTTCACATGCACATACCCACCCACAGGCAGGCAGGCAGGCAAGCAGACGTGTGCATACACACGCACGTTTTTTAAATTCTGGCAGGTGTAGTGATACATACTTTAAATTGCAGCATTCAGGAAGCAGAGGTAGATGGATTTCTTGAGTTTGAGGCCAGCATGGGTGACTTACTGAGTTTGAGGCTAGTCCAAGATACATAGAGCCCTGCCTAAATAAATAAATAAATAAATATAAATTGACAATATCAATATTATCCTCATTTTAAAGACCAGAAAATCCGATCTTTTTTATCGTTTGTTTATGTTGGTTTTTCGAGACAGGGTTTCTCTGTAGCTCTGGAGCCTGTCCTGGGACTAGCTCTTGTAGACCAGGCTGGCCTCAAACTCACCTTTCTCTGCCTCCCAAGTGCTGGGATTGAAGGCGTGTGCCACCACCGTCCGGCCAGAAAATCGAATTTCTAAGGCTCACTAATTTTCAATTAATAACATGGCTGAGATTTGAGTCCAGATTAGAACATAAATTCTTACTTTTTTTCACTTAAATATTTTAACTCCTAAGCTGACCTCCTTCCCATTCTCCATACTGTTAAAAAGAAGACATTTAATAAATGTTTATTGAATCTATGAGAGTTAAACATGACCACTTTAATTCAAACTTCAGAGTGCTGTTTAGGATCAGATTCTTCCAGTTCTAATCTTACTTTGGGGTGGTGAGATGTAAGGATCAAGCCAGGCAGCCTGGGTTGCATAGTGAAATCTCTCCAATCAGAAACAAGAAAGGAAAGGGAGGTGAACAAGATAAGACCCAAACTCATAAAATTCCCTTTGAATAGTAAGAAGAAATGGAAAACAGCTTTTCCATTTAAAAAGAAAAGACAGGGCCTTATTCCAAAATTGGTCTCAATATAATCCATTATTACAAAAGTTGGGAGGGAGTGTTTTTTGATGGGTTTTGTTGATTGAGATGCAGGCTCAATATTTTACCCTGTATGGCCTTGAACTTGTGGACTTAAGCAAACCTGCCACCTCACCAACCTAAGAGCTGGAAGTACAGGTATATGCCACCAAGCCAGAAAGAAATTTGGATATCAAGTAAGCCAATCCATAAAAAGAACTGTGATTTGGTATACTAAACAGGGAGATGAGAAATAAAATCTAAGTTTAAATTATTAAATTTAATTTTAAGCTTAAAATAGTGATAGATTCTCTTGCTCCTCCATGTAACAATGGTACCCTAAAGTTCAAATTTGACAATACCTATAAACATCATTACAGTGTTATGCAAAACTATCAAATATGCACCAAACCTTGATGGCAGAGCAAAAGCCTACTAAGACGACTCAGCCCACAAAGGCCAGCATTACAGCTCCACCACATCTAAAGCACAGACATAAATATCTTAAATCTCAACTAGGTTGTCCTTCAGAAAGGATGTGGTTTAAGCTTAAACTCTTCTCCCCCAGTGTTATCCCTCCAACAGCACCAGTGGGTCTCTCAGAAGTCAACACTGGGATACACAACTAATCACATACTGCTTTACTGAGGAGGATTTTCAGCAACAGGCTTACCGCATACTAGGGATGGAAGCTGATGGGGACTGCACTCCTCTGTCCAAATAATTCCCTCCTTCCATGTTATAGCTGTTACCCACTTGAGACATCTATTGTCATATCTATTAAATCCAATTCAGGGGAAGGGGGAAGGACATGACAACTCCAGATGACTTCAGAAACTCTTCTTAAGGGAAGACGATAAATACTATCAGCATATGCCTAATGTTGAGCTTATTCTTCTATAAACAAATAAATAAAAAAGCAAGTCAGTCAGTCATAAAAGACATTCAATAAACTCAATTTTAAGAGAGCATCAAGAAAGTGCCTTCTACTAGCCCAGTTATCTCTTTGCCACATGTTTGCCCTTCTCTGGATGAACAGGACTTAAAATGGATTCCCCCAATGGGCTCCAGCTGGTGGCTCCTGTACCTGCATGGGCTTCAGTAGAAGCAGAGCACAAATACACCTCTCCTGCAGGAGGAGCTGCCGCTCCTATAGCCCATGTGTCCAGAGCTCCATCTACAAGGATGCATCCAGAAAGTGCAGCCTTTACCTGATACAGGAAAGCCCTGCTCCAGCACATCCCACAGTAACATTTACAAAACTGGATTTGTTTTCACTATAATTCTAAACATTCATTTGTCTATAAGTATGTGGATAACAAACAATCACTGATATGAAAAAAAAATCAATTCTAATTAATGCCTCAAAGTATTTATTCCTATGGAAACACTACTGAGATTGATGTCAAGCAACAAAATGTTTTTAAAGCCAGAAGTTTAGGTGGGTGAAAGAAAAACTGTTTAGGAATTACTAGGATTATGTGTTATATGTGTGTAACATGAGGGCCTGCTTTGTTGGGGTTCCTGTCCTGCCGAGTTCCCACAGCCATTTAGCTCCCAAAGAATCACACAGAAGTCTACATTAGATGTAAACTGATTGGCCCGTTAGCTCAGGATTCATATTAGCTCTTATAATGTATACCAGTCCATTATTCTAGTATATGTTAGCCACATGGCTCGGTACCTTTTTTGGTGGGGTAGGTCACATCTTGCTTCTTCCGTGGTCTGGGCAGTACTGCCGAAAGAGCTTCCTTCTTCCCAGAATACTCCTGTTCTCATTGCCCCACCTCTACTTCCTGTCTGGTTTTCCCACCTACACTTCCTGCCTGGTTACCGGCCAATCAGCGTTTATTTAAAATATAATTGACAGAATATAGAAGTCCCACACCAAATGTGTGATTATATTTTAAATAAAGACTAAGACTTAAAATATCGTTAAGCCCATCATTCTCATTTCCAGACTGCAAACATAAAGACCACTTTTCTATCAAAACTCAAAGTATAGCAAGGATAGTAAATCTTGCAGTATATTCCAACAACCACCTTCAACTTTCCCTATCTCTAAACACCAAAACCCCAACTACTAAGCACCTACTAATAATATGAATTCTATTCTAATTAAGAATTCTTTCCTAAAGATACATGACTCAAAAAATCCTTCCCACTGGGTGATGGTGGCACACACTTTTAATCCCAGCACTCAGGGAGGCAAAGACATGTGAATCTCTGAGTTTGAGGCCAGCCTGGTCTACAGAGTGAGTTCCAGGATAGCCAGCGATACATAGAGAAACCTTGTCTTGAAAAAAAAAATCCTTCCCATTCATCTTCAGAATGTGTTTCTGTATTAACCATGTAACATGTCTCTATGTATAATCCAATTAGTTTTGTATCTGCAAGTGATCTAGGCTGTAAGTTTCAAAGAACTCAAGTATACACCATAGGCAATAATATTAACTGAATAAGCAGATTTAACACACACAAGTTACAACATACAAGTAAGTTATAAAGAAACATCCACAAAGATACAGAATAAGGTCTAAATTGCTTAGCTTGTCACTTGAATTCTGACATGTTGACCATTATCTTCTTCCTTGGACAGACTGATCTCATTAGGACAAATTCCTTCATGTTACACCTTTGCCCAGACATTTCCCTTGCCTGAAATGATTTATTCCATCGTAAATCTATCCAAGAAACAAATCAATGTTATCTCTTCTTTAGTAGAACTTTCCATTCTCATTAACTGCTCATTAACTCTTTTCTTGTTGAGTATCTGCTGTCATTTGACAGATAAACAGACACACACATATACACTGTTCTTCCTCAAAGACATTTGTCTTTACATCACAATTTTAGCACTCTACAACCCAAACTTAGAACTACAGACCTATAATTTCTTTGTAATTCTATAAATAAGACATTATGAACATAATATTATTCGGTAAAGATATACTGAAAGAAAGAGGTGAAAAGCAGTGAAACAGGGGGCTCTTCAGGATTCACCAAGTTAAAGGTTTTTGATTTGTCTCCTGATTTGATTTCATTTGGTTTTCTTTGAAAGAAAATCACTCTATTTATTCCAGGCTAGCTAGTTTATTGCCTTCTCCTACCTCGTGACCTATACCATATACCACCACTTCTCTGATCCATCTCACTCTCTGCTCCTACACACCTTCAGCTAAACCTCAGTGTCTTTCTACAGTTCCTATTGCCTTGGAATCCAAGCCACAGGTCAAATGTCATTCCCTCAGATTTGCTTTAGCTGCTGGCTAAAGCTCCTCTCCTACCATGTCTAAGTGGGTTAAAATTTTTAATATCTATATCCAAAATTATACTAATATGTTGGGGAGGGGTTGTTTGAGGTAGGATTTCTCTGGGTAGCCCTGGCTGTCCTGGAGCTTGCTCTGTAGACCAGGCTGGCCTGGAACTCAGAGATCTGCCTACCTCTGCCTCCTGAGGGACTAAATGAGTGCTTCACCAACCACCTAACCTACTGGTATATTTTCCTACTGCTTTATCTCCCCCAAAATTTATCAACTACACAAAGATAAATACTGTGTTAGTGTCATTTACCACTGTATCCAATGCCTAGAATACTGTGTGGCATACAAAAGGTGGTCAATAAATCACTCTTACCCAACACTGCAGTTCTCCTCAAGAACATTAGAACTGTTTTCTACGTGTCTATGTCCCATGTTTCCCACAGCACCTAACAGATTAAATGTATGAGAGTGACTAAATTTTTTAACTGCTGAGCCGAGAAAGACTTTCCTGTTATAGCCCTCCAGCCTGTTGGCATCTTTAAATCAACAAATACTCATCAAGTACCTACTATAAGCGAGGCATTATTCACTATCTACCATAAGGTAAGTCAGGCTGCATTCTAGTTTTGTTGTTTTAAGATTTGTTTTTGTGTTCATTGGTGTTTTGCCTGTATGTATGTCTATATGAGACTGCCAGGTCCCCTGAAACTGGAGATACAGAGAGTTGTGAGCTGCTATGTGGCTGCTGGGAATTGAACCCAGGTCCTCTTGCAGAGCAGCCAGTGTCTTAACTCTTAAGCCATCTCTCCAGTCCCCTGTAAAATTGTTGTTTTTTTTTTTTAATTCATCTCCCTCATTGATTTTTGTTTGTTTGTTTAGATTTTACAGAGCTGGGAATCAGAGAGCTTCATGTATGATAGGAAAGTGCCCTACCACTCAGCTCTCAGCCCTGGTTTTCTAAAAGAACTAATACTTGAACATAAGACAAGGAAGCCCTGAACCTTCCCCTAGTCCCAGACTAGTGATTTCACATTTTACTGACCAATGGAATGTAAATTGTTATTGCTACCTGCGGGGCACCACTTAAACACAGTGGTATTTTTTTATGTCAAGAGACCACAGTGAGTACTTTACAGTCCAATTACACTAGTATCTCTTTAGCTGTTGTACTTCCTTTCTTATAAAGATTTGTTTTATGTTTTTGAGTGTTTGGCTACCGTGCATGTCTATGCACCATGTGCATTTGGTGACAACAGACAGAGAAAGGAATCTGATCCCCTGGAACTAGAGTCACAGATGGTTGTGAGCTGCCAGGTGGGTGCTGGGATGAGAGCAGCAGATGCTGAAGCTATCCTACAGCACCTGATTATTGTACTTTAAAGAATACTTTTTTAAAAGTCAAAACTGACATTCCTAAGAAATCTGGAGGCATTTGGACTGAGGAACTTTCTTTTTTCTTTTCTTTTGAGACTGGTTTCTCTGTGTAGCCCTGTAACTCACTCACTCTGTAGACCAGGCTGGCCTTGAACTCAGAGATCACTAGGATTAAAGCGCTAGGATTAAAGGTGTGCACCACTGTGCACACTCCTTTTCTAGGTGTGTTAATACAGTAGTAGATGGCCTTCGTACTAGAGGTCACACATCTAAAGTTGTTCAGAACAACAACAAAATTTTTAAATTTTCCCAGTGAGGGTGACTTTCAATACAGGTTTAATATATAACTAGACTATAACTGATTCAGAGAATACTAAGAGGACTCAGAAAACATTAAAACATAAGAAATGTGGACAAAAGGAGTAGGGAATAGGAAAACCTTCTCAAGGCCAAAACAACTAACAGGACCAAGTTCTTTCTTCCTAAGCAGGAAACCTAAACCACAGAACTGCAGTGACAACGTATCTGAAAGAGATTTTGTAAACGCATACAGATTTGAAAGTACAACTCAGTTATTACTGCTGTTATTACTTAAGCATGTGTTAACAACTTTAATTAGAGCTACCAAAGTAATAAATAACTCATTTATTTAGGCAAAGACTATCAAAGGACAATGAAGGCATTTGGTTAGGAATAGAATATTCACATTGTCTCCAAGTCATTCCAGATTTCTTACTAAAGGGAGTAGGTACCTTTACAAAGCAGGGATCAAACAGACTGACACAGACTGCCTTTATATGACAAAAAAAAACACGTGGTGGCACATATCTTTAATACCAGCATTCAGGAGGCAGAAGCAGGCGGATCTCTGAGTTTGAGGCCAGCCTGGTCTACAAAGACAGCTCCAGGACAGGCCGTACTGTTACAGAGAAACCCTGCTTCAAAAAAAAAAAAAAAAACAAAGAGGGAAAAGGAAAGAAAGAAAAGAAAAAAAAGAAAGAAAAGCAAACCGCACAGCAACATCATAATTTCCTCACCCAAAGTTTCCCTGTTATCTAAATGTGAGAAAACAATAAGCTAAATTCAGTTTATGAGAAAACTGACCAGGACTCTTACAAACAAAATGCTGCTAAAGAGACACACAAAAGTTTGAGATCAGGGATCTAAAAGCTCAAGTTTTATTGGAGCACAGCGACACAAAGTTGAAAATCTTTATATTTTTAGATAATTTTTCTGACTCCAACTCTAAATTAATAGAGGTGTAACAATCAAATGTAACAAGAAATCTTTAAGGTAGGTCTTGTACCATCAGAAGTCCTAAAGAACATTTAGAGAACAAGGGATAAGTTAGACATGAACAAAAATTAAATAGTAGATGAATGCTAGTAATGTATGCAACTTTCTTCCAAATGTTTCAGGTAAGAAAATGTGTTTATAAAAAAAAATAAAGCCAACATGTATTAATAGGCGTGAAAAATCTAGGTGATTCCCAAATTTTTAGATCTCACGTCTCCTTTACTTTAAATCATTAATGAAGGTCTCCACAGGCTTTTGTTTTTGTAGGTTAATCTATCTACATTATATAAAAATTAAAACAGAAAACCTTAAAAACATATACTGCTTTTAATAACATTCAATAGAAATAACAAATTTTAATAAAAACTAAGCTTTCTAAATGCAAAATAAAATCTAATGTAACATGGGTCTTACTGCAGTCCTAGGGTCCTCTCTAGTATTAGCTGCTGCTCTCTAAGACCTGCTTTTATATGCAATCCTTTTAACGTCTTTTGTTTGAAGTGGATGAAGAAAATCCTACTCCACACAGTATGTTTTTAAAGTATTTTAATAACCTTTTGAGATAATTAAGAAATATTTTTCTTTGCCATTGTACCAAAACTTGAAAGATAGTAGCTTTTAAAGGTTAACTGTAATGTAGACTCTAAAGCCTAATAATGAATATTTAAAACTCTGTTACTTAAAATTCCTTGACCAGTTTTTCCACTTTGAATCAATCTTTTGCCTTTGTAAAAAAGCCCACAATGGTTATGTGAAAATAACCAATTCTGTCACTAAGATGACAAGAAAAAAACAAATTACAGACCTTTCCAGTGCATTCCATTTTCAGTATCAAAAAAAAAAAAAAACAGTGGGTTTTTGTTTTGTTTTTTCTTTGGTTTCGTTTGGTTTTTGGAGAAATGATTTCTCTGTTTAACAGTCTTAGCTGTCCTGGAACTAGCTTTATGGACCAGGCTGGCCTCGAACTCACATAGTTCCATCTGCCTCTGCCTTCTGAATGCTGGAAATTAAAGGTGTGAGCCATCACTGCTCAGGTCAAAAAACTGTTAACATTGCCAATGTCATTTAAAAACAAGTCTAAGTTAGATATGCTGTCAAACTCCCAAAAACAAGTTACCTATAATTCTAATTTTTCCTTGGAAGCTTGAATTGTATCCTTAATAATAAATATCATCAGTTTCCTTTACATTAACAAGTTTTATTTCATTCATTTTCAAGATGATGTTAGCCAAAGGCCTAGGTCTGAACATCAGTTTAACTACCAATCATCCTTTCAAATAAAACTGGTGTTTTCTGAAAAGAAAAATGTTACTTTGACTTGTAATTCAAGCAATTGCACAGTGTTTTTCTTGATATTCATTAAACATAGGCAGAAAGGCTTCACATGAACTTCCCATCACAAAATAAAACAATATGTACTCACCTGGGTACATACCTTAAAAGGTGGTGCACACCTTTTGTCCTAGCACTTGGGAGGCAGAGGCAGGTGGATCTCTGTTGAGTTTGAGGCCAGCCTGGTTGACAGAGCGAGTTTCAGGACAGCCAGGGCTACACAGAGAAACCCTGTCTCGAAACCTCCCCAATCACAAACAAACAAACAAAAGAACTATTATGTACCCAACAATCAAGATACTAATGAAACTGATATTTTCAGTGTTTTATCAAGGACATTTGAAAGTGAAAATAGAATTCTTATATTACAACATATGTATCATGAGCATAACTATCATCAACACAATTAAATGCTGTTCTTTTGGTGTGGGCTAAGCAGAGTTATTTGTCAGTTTTTGTGACACTAGTACAAATGTTAATGTCTTGACATTAATAAAATAGTTTGACTTTCCCTTACAGTACTTTAGGAATCCCACAAATCCATGAGAACTACTGATACATATGAAAGGCTTGTGGACCCTCATTAATACTATTTACTTAACCACTTCACTTTAGGAAACTTCAAAATATAAAATTGGGGGCTGTTAGCGGGAGCCCACTCTACTTACAGCACCCTGAAGGTTGTTTGAGACCAGCCTGAGTGAGCTAAACAGGAAGACTTTGCCTTTAGGAAAGGGGGGGGGGGGGGCTGGAGAGATGGCTCAGCAGTTAAGAACACTGGCTGCTCTTTAAGAGATTCCCAGCAACCACATGGTGGCTCACAACCATCTATAACGAGATCTGATGCCCTCATCTGGCATAAAGTTGATAGAGCATTCATATATAAAATAAATCTTTTTTAAAAAGGAGGAAAAGCTCATTCTCATTAATCACTAAGTAAATCAAAACCACTTTAACCCCACTCCTGTGGCAAAAAAAAAAAAAAAAAGACAGGCATTACAGCATTGTGGAAAAACAGAGCCCTGTACTACTAGGAGTGCAAACTGAAAATGACACAAACACTGAGAAGGCTGTCGGCAGGTCCTTAAAACAAAACAGTGACTGTATGACCCGTGTCTCTACTTTAGGTGTGTGCCCCACAGATGGGAAGCTCCTAATAGCCAAAAAGTAAAAACAATCCAAATTGGAATTTTCACCAGGAAAGCCTTTAATCCCAGAACTCTGGAAAAGGGAAGTAGGTAGGATAACAAATTTGAGATTGGCATAATCACATAATTTCAGGCCAATTAAGGCTATACTACTACATAGCAAGATTCTGTCCTGTCCCCCTCAAGCCATTATTATACAATAAAATACGTTTAGCTCTAAAAATAAGTACTAATACATATTGCAATAGAAAAAAATTAAAACACTGCAGTGGTCAAGTTTAGTGGTCCATCCTGTAACCCTAGTACTAGAATGAGAAAGCAAAGAGGACCAGGACTTCAAGGTCATTCTCAGCTATAAATCAAGTATTTATACCAGCTTGGGCTGGGCAGTGGTGGTGCAAGCCTGTAGTCCCGGCACTATTGAGGCAGAGACAGGCGTGTCTCTGTGAGTTCAAGGCCAGCGTGAGTAAGTTCCACGACAGGTTCCAAAGCTACAGACAACAACGACAACAACAACAACAACAACAAAAGGCTAGCTTGGGCTATATAAAATCCTATCACAAAAAATAAAGACACCCCAAAACTAAAACACTATACCCAGTGAAAAAGATAAAACGTTATCAAGTCTGAATGAACAAGAGGGAAAAAGCAGATATTATATGAAATGTCCAGTACAGGCAAATCCATAGACAAAAAGTAATCTATAGTTTAAGACTCAGACACAGAGAAGAACGGAGAGCGGCTGCTACTGGACACCTCTCTGAGGTGATAGAGATGTTCTGAAATCAGATAGCAATAATAGGTACACAACTCAACGAATATATTTTAAAAGACCACTGTGCATGAGGCCTGCTCTAGCTACTGAGGAGGTTCAGGCAGGAAGATTCCAAGTTCAGGTCCTGCTTGGGCTATAGAGTAAGTCTGTGGTCAATTTAGGTAACCTAACAAGATCATATCTCAAAAAGAAAAAAATTTGATGTAGTTAAATGACAAAACACTTGCCTAGCACGAGGCCCTAGATTTGATCCCTAGCACAAGGGGACTAGAGGAGCAGAGAAGAAAAAAGTGGAGCATGAGGGATAAGGAAAGAGCAGGGCACAGTGACAAACACCTTTAATCCTAGAACTCAGAGTCTCTGTGAGTTAGAGGCCAGCCTGGTCTACGTAGCCAGGACTACCAGAACCACATAGTGAAACCTGAGATCCTGTCTTAAAAAAAAAAGGAGGACTGGAGCTGATCTACTGGGAGCTCACCAAGGCCAGCTGGACTGTTACCAGAAAAAGCATGGGATAAAACTGGACTCTCTGATCATGACGAACAATGAGGGCTGATGAGACGCCAAGGACAATGGCACCAGGTTTTGATACTACGCAATCTGCTGGCTTGGTGGGAGCCTAGCCAGTTTGGATGTTCACCTTCCTAGATATGGACGGAGGGGGAGGACCTAGGACTTACCACAGGGGAGGGAACCCTGACTGCTCTTTGGACTGGAGAGAGAGGGGGAGAAGAGTGGGGGGAAGGGGAGAGGGGTGGGAGGAGGGGGAGAAGAGTGGGAGGAGGGGGAGAGAAAGGGGAGGCTGGGAGGAGGTGGAAATTTGTTTTTTTTTTTTTCTTTATTCTTTTATCAATAAAAAAATGTTAAAAAAAAAAAAAGGAGGAGGAGGAGGAGGAAAAAAAAAAAAGACAGCCATAGTGGTACAGGTGGCACACATCTTTAATCCCAGCACTTGAAAAGCAGAGACAGGAAGACTACACAGCTAGGATTACACAGAGAGATGCTGTAAAAAACAAAACAAAAACCAAAAAGAAAAGAAAAAGAAAAGAGAAGAGGAAGAATGGGAAAGAAAGGAAAAAAGAGAAGACAGACTACTGAACTGGACCTTTAAAATGATGAATTTTATGGTGTGGGAATTGTGTTACAGACCATACAGACGAGAGTTAGTTATTATTTTGAGACAAGTCTTTCTCTGTTACCCAGGCTGGTCTCCAACTCCTAGACCCAAGTGATACTCTTAACAATTCAGCCTCTTGAGCAGCTGGAACTACAAACACAGGCCATACTACCTAGCTCTGTTCTTTTTCTTTATGCATACACACAAACTCCAAGGTATGGTTCTTACTCATTAATTCTAAGATTGAAAAAATAAAAGTATCAACACAAAGTGAAAGCGTCAAAGTCTCGATGTATCGAGTAGCCAGCCGTGCACTGTGAAGTGGGAACACAGAGGTAAACGCCCTACTCCTCTGACCCTTGTGGTCTATGATAAAGACACAATTACGCAGCTAAGTACAAGACATGGTAAGTACAACACAACGTGTTAAGTACAACAAAAAGAGATGACAAGTTCACTGGATAAAGCACTTGTCATGCAAGTCTGATGATCAGAGTTCAAATCCCCAGAACCCAGATAAAAGCCAGATACATCAGTGCAAGCAGCTATAATCCCAGAGTACACCTACCAGGAGAATCTTTGAACACTGGAGTCAACTGGCCTGGCTTACTCAAAATGAAAGAGATCCTGTTCCAAACAAGGTGGAAAGGCAGATTTACACCCAAAGGTTGTCCTCTGACCTTCAAACATGAGTCACAGCATTTGCACATCCACATATGCTCAAGCATACACATACACACCAACAAGCACACAAATATACTCTAGCCACACACATATACACACACAGAGGTTCGTAGGGACTAGACTTGAGATAAAACTAAAGAAATGATAAGAAGTAAGCAAAATATAACTGGAAATTCAAGTACTTATTTCAGGAAAACTACAGTAGCCCAAACAGATTGCTGAAGTAGTACTGACTAACTGCTGGCAATGGTATGACTTGGGAATGCTGGCTAGCTTTGTGTCAACTTGACACAAAAACAGGAGTCATCTGAGAGGAGGTAGCTTCAATTGAGAAAACGACCCTACAAGACCAGGATAGAAAAAGTTTGTAGGGCATTTTCTTAGTGATTTGATGGGGGAGTGCTCAGCCCATTGTAGGTATGGCCATCCCTGAGCCATGATCCTGGATTCTATAAGAAAGCAGGCTGAGGGGGCTGGCGAATGGCTCAGCGGTTAAGAGCATTGCCTGCTCTTCCAAAGGTCCTGAGTTCAATTCCCAGCAACCACATGGTGGTTCACAACCATCTGTAAAGAGGTCTGGCGCCCTCTTCTGGCCTTCAGGCATACACACAGACAGAATATTGTATACATAATAAATAAATAAATATTTTTTAAAAAAAGAAAAAAAAGAAAGCAGGCTGAGAAAGTCATCAGGAGCAAGCCAGTAAGCAGGACCCCTCCATGGTATCTGGATCAACTCCTACTTCCAGGCTCCTGCCCAGTTTGAGTTCCTGCCTTGACTTCCCTCTGTGGACTGTGATTCAGGATATATAAGCAGAAAACAAAACCAAACACTTTCATCCTCAAGTTACTTTTGGTTATGGTGTTTCATCACAGAAACAGCAACTTTAAACAAGACACTTGGGTAGCATTTTGTTTCTTCCAAAAACTTCTTTTTATACTATTTCTACTGTTTCAGCTAGGTGCTAAGTATATTATTTTACCATTAAAAAAATGCCATGGTGCGATGCGTGAACTCACAAATATAAAGAACTAATTTATTAAGAGGTGCAATGTAAAAGGACAAACTCAGGACAGAGTAAGGCTGAAGCCTCCGCCTCTGATCCTGCACTGACTCTCCCCCCCTCTTGGGTCTCCAACCACCAAGCAAAGGTATAAGCAAGACCCCTACTCTTCCTTATAAGAGATCACAGACAGAAGCCATGCCCTAACGCAGGTACCCCAAAACTAATGGCAGAATTAATTCCCATAACAGTGGTAGATGGAAACCCATGTGCCAAACAATCTACTTGTCTATCTATCCTCATTTAATTTTTATAATATACATGAAATAAATACAAATACCCTAATTATAACATGGAATTCAACATCAGAAAGGTTACTGAAACTCAGTATCAACTCACAGGACTACTTCCACGCATGCTGATGGAGATTGTAAACTTATTATCACACTGAATTCTGCCAACAACCACAAGAACTATGTATGGTTAGAATTCTAACTTACAGATCAAAAACATAGGTTCAAGAAAGCTAAATTATCCTTAGAATTTAGCATTAAAAATCAGATCTGAGATTAAATCCAGGACTCCCAACACTAAAGCTCTCTCATTCATCTTTCACCTGCCCTCAATCATGATCAACCTAATCCAATGTGCTTGATTCTTACACACCCTGAACAGCCAGTGAATGATTCAGGAGTAGCCTCTCACATAGACTACTATAAACACATACATCTCCTGAAGACACTCATTGTACAGAATACAAGAGAAGGCTCCAGCTGGACAAACCCGATAGCTGAATTCTTTACAAGGGTCATAGGCCCCCAATTCTATAGTCTAGAGTGTGGAAGAGACACAATGGAAAAAGTCTCAGTGGAAAAGAAAAGGGCAAGTCCAACCAAATCCAGTTACAGCCCTGCAGAGATCAGCAAAGTCACGCTGAGAGGAAAACTATATATAGAGAGCTCTGAGCATATAGGCAGACAAGCAGTATTGAAGGGGATGGTATGTAGCTCATATTTGTATTTGTGTAACCTTATGAAGCAGAAAACTGACAAAACACAGAAGAGTAGAATTCAGTCCAAAAATTAAAGCCAGGAAACAAAACTCAACAGGATACTAGTGGTAGGTCGCTCATGTCTCCCATTCATTACCTTTTCCTCCAGGTACGCTGTTTTCCCAGTTCTCAGAAAATTCAACAATCTTTCAAATGCTATTTCTCAGAGTGCTAAAACAGGATATCAGAATGGCACAGCAACATCCTCTCCACACCTACTATGAACGTAGGGAAAGAATCAAATAGCAGGAATAGCTAAGAATGATCTTCCCTCTGACTCAAAATAGCACAAGTTTAAACTGGGGACGTAGCTCTGCTGGTGGAGCGCTGACCTAGCACACCTGGAGCCCTGGGTTCCATTCTCCACAGCACATACACAGAGCATAGTGGCACACACTGTGCTGTGTACATAAGAGGTAGAGGTAGAAGGATCAGAAGTTTGAGGTCATCCTCTGCCAGCCTGAAAAGGGGGGGCAGTAACACAGATTACTCTCACTTATACAAGAGAGCTATCTACTACAGAACTCATTGCAAACCTCCCCCACCCCACTTTCAGATTAGGATTTAAGAATCATTTAAATTTTAGTCCTTTTCATTTTGTTCTTCTGTATTTAGATAAGTTCCTTCTTGGATTTATTTTTTGAAAAATAGGACTAAATAGACTCCAGACCCTTTCTCTTTCACAGGAATGTCATTTGAAGGAAATACTACAGTACTGTGAAAGCTCAAAACAATGTAATAACCAATATTTACTGCATGACATTCTAAACCCTTTGCATAAACTTGCTAATTCCTCACACTAAGTCTATGAAATAGATACCGGTGTCCTCCTTTTCCTAGTAAGTAAACTAAGTCTAAGAAAAATAGAGTACCTTTCCCAAGTTTACACAAACATTGCTTGGCAGAGCTGGAATTCAAACTCAACCCATCAGGTCAATACATTTACTACTAAATTAATACACATGTACTGTAAACCATGTTAGAATGTTATGGCACATGGATTAGGACTCAATAACCTAATTAAACATACAGCCAATACTTGAATTCTATAATTTATTTTATAAGATACAAGGTCTCATTCTGCAGCCCAGGCTGATCTAGAATTCAAAATGTAGTTTAGGCTGGCTTCAAACTCACTGCTATCCTCCTGTATCAGCTTTCCATCTACTGGTTTACAGGGATAAGCCACCACGCCCAGCTGGATTCAACTTTATCCCCACTACACTATACCGTCATTTTTTTTCCAGTCTGAAATGAAAATGAGATAGATAAATTACATAGCTTGAGGCTCTGAAGTCACAGAAAGCCAGATACACCATATGTCATTTAGTAACAATATGTTCAAGTTACTTGACTGTGCTTCAGTGTCCTCATATATAAAATAGATAATACCTATATGAGATTTACGAACTAAGTCATGACAAACTCAGCACAGTGGCTAGCACATGGTAAGTGCTAAGCAAACACCTCTAGTAATTGTTGTTTTACTCTTGGCCCTCTTACCCATTTGCCATGTAAACAAGCATCTAAAAACTTTTGCTCCAAAGCAATCAAGTCATCCTGGATAGGTATCTGTGCACTGGGTTTCAAATATTAGCATCTCCAGTCCCTGGTAGTATTTTTCAATTTTGTTTGCTTGTCTTGGTCAGTGTTGGAGATGGAACCCAGGGCTCCATAAGGTTACACAAATCATCACTGAGCTACACACCACCCCCTTAAATACTGCCTGCCTGTTTATATGCTAACAACTATTTATATATTTTCTAGTGATATTACAATATATACAATACTGCTGCTTATATTTGCATCTTCCACTCACAGGTTTTTTATATTTTTTTAACTTTTTAAAGATTTACTTTAGATTACTTACATATGAGTGTTTGTCTACATGAATATCTGTATATCATGTGCATACCTGGTTCTCAAAGAGGCCAGAAGAGGGAGTTAGATCCCCAGGAACTAGAGCTATTGACAGCTGTGAGTTGTCATACAGAGGCTGGGAACTGAGCCTGGATTATTCCAAGATCAATAAGTGCTTTTAAACACTAAATCATCTCTCCAGCCCCTTTCTTATATTTCTTACATGTAAAAATACTACTGCAAACTCATCTCTTAGAACAGTGGTTCCCAGCCTGTGTGTTGCAACCTCTTTGGGGTCACATATCAAATATCCTGCATATCAGATATTTATATTACAATTCATAACAACAGTAAAATTACAGTTATGAAGTAGTAATAAGTTTATAGTTGGGGGTTACCATATAAGGAACTGTATTAAAGGGCCACAGCATTAGGAAGGTTGAGAACCACTACCTTAGAAGAAACTCAGTTTTTAATTTTTTTTAAATATTTATTATGTATACAATATTCTGTCTGTGTATGCCTACAGGCCAGAAGAGGGCACCAGACCTCATTACAGATGGTTGTGAGCCACCATGTGGTTGCTGGGAATTGAACTCAGGACCTTTGGAAGAGTAGGCAATGCTCTTAACCTCTGAGCCATCTCTCCAGCCCAGTTTTTAATTTTTTTAAGATTTATTTATTTAGTATGTATACAGTGTTCTGGCTGCATGTATTCCTGCATGCCAGAAGAGGGTACTAGATCTAATTGTAGATGGTTGTGAGCTATCATGTGGTTTCTGGGAACTGACCTCAGAACCTCTGAAAGAAGTAGTCAGTGCTCTTAACCTCTGAGCTATCTCTCCAGCCCAGATTTTATTTTGTACACAATTTTTTATTGATTCTTTAGGAATTTTACATCATGCACCCCAATCCTACTTATTTTCGAGTCCTTCCATATCCACCCTCCATCCTTGTAACACTCAAAAGAAAGTAAAAATTTTAAATTTGTATTTTAAAGAAAGAAAGAAATGTCTCAGACCTGCTCCTCTATCAATCGAGCCTTCTCTCCTATCAGACACGGCTGTCAATCCAGTTCCGCTGTATTTGTACCATTCTGTACTTGTACCAATCCTTCATCTTGCCCGCCTCTCCACCACACAGTCCTTCACGGACAAACAGCTTTACTTGAAAATGTTCACTGCAATGAGTCATTGGTTTGGTTCAAAGCCTCTGGTTTCTGCTACACCATCAATACTGGACTCTCACCAAAACTCCTCTAGGATGTCCTGCTGTTGCCTTGTGGCCGTGGCTCCACAGGACTGGCTCCATCACACACTCCAGCAGCTCACAGATGGAGTAGATGGTGGGGGGACACTCAAGGCCCTGGGTAGTAGCTGAGCTGGTCAGCTCAGGTCCTCACCAGAGCTGCCCCCTCCCCAGAGGGGTGGAGCCTGCTCTCCCAAGCTCAGCCCTGCAGCTGCTGCGGACTGAAGGGCAGGACCAGCTCAGCACAACACTTGGCCATCAACGTGGATTTATGTCGCAGCCCAGTCCTAACATATGCTAGAGAAGGGTTTGACCACTGAGCTCATAGCCCAAATTCACATTTCTGATTTGATTAGTACAGTAACCATGCAAGTCACTATATTCAGCTCAGGAAGACACCTACAAGATGTTATCTTCTTAGAAATCATTTACTCAGCCAGGTATGGTAGGAATGCCTTTGATTCCAGAACTCAGAAAGAAGAGGCTTATTCATCCAGAAAAAGACTCACTTTGCATGTGAGTGAGAATACATAGGAAATGTTGAAAAGAAAGATTAAGAATCTGGGATTTGAGGCTAGAGACACGGCTCAACAGTTAAAAGCATCAGCTGGTGGACCTGAGTTCAATTCCCAACACACCAGGTGGTTTGCAACCACCTGTAACTCCTACTCTTCTGCCTTCTCTAGACACCTGTACTCATGTACATACCTACACATCACACACATGCACACACCACATACATTCACTTTAAAATAATCAAGAATGAAGTATAAAGAAGTGGGACTGAGCTTCCTAACATTAAGCCAATTTCAGTAAATAGAATCTGTGAGTAATTTTCAATTATAAAAATGAAGATAGGTAAGCTGGAAGAACCGTGTAACTGCAGAGTACAGCTTGAATGGAAAGACATAACAAGCAAATTTTGAACACCACAAACATTACGTCTTCAGCACTACGCAGCCCAATGTTTCCAAAGGGAATGATCTTCAAAAACCACTTTCCCAGAAACTGGACCCTGAAATAGTCTTTAATTTAATTTGCCAAGAGTAGGAATTTGCTGAACTATCAACAGTTTGTTTATGTCCGTTTGTTTGTTTGTTGAACTAGACATTTGTTTTTAATCAAGATTTGTTCAAAGTCCCACAAAAAGACAGAAGGAACATTATCCAAAAGATAAACAAAAGCCATATGACTAGAAATTAGAGTTGCAGATTATATTTTTGTAAGCCTCCCTTTCATACACATACAGAAGTGGTCTTCAACCTTCCTAATGCTGCGACCTCTTAATACAGTTCTTTGTGTTGTAATGAGCCAATTATAAAATTATTTTCATTGCTACTTCATAACTGTAATTTTGCTACTATTATAAATCATACTGTAGATATCTGATAGGGAGACGGTCTTGGGAGACCCCTGTGAATGGGACATTAGAGTTCCCAAAGGGATTGTGACCCACAGGCTGAGAATCACAAATAATGCTAGCTAGCATTTGGATAGAATGCTACCAATTTGAAACACTATCTAATCAGTTATCTCAGCTGATCCACTCTTTATTCCTATTTATATATGCTGAATCCAAAGTTGGTAAAAAAAAAAAAAAAAGAATATGAACTTTGGCATAGAGTGATCTCAACACCAAACACTAACACTTCCTCCACAGGCTTTTTTTTTGGGGGGGGGGAGGGGGGTTGAGACAGGGTTTCTCTGTAGTTTTGAAGCTTTTACTGGAACTAGCTCTTGTAGACCAAGCTGGCCTCACATTCACAGAGATCCACCCACTTCTGCCTACCAAGTGCTAGGATTAAAGGCATGCGTCACCACCACCTGGCTTAAAGTGTGTAGCCCAGGCTGGCCTCAAACTCCTGATCCTCTTGCCTCCGCCTCCTTCAATAAATCTTACCAGCGTGCTCCACCAACCAGCTTACAGGCATTTCTTAAACATCTACCAGCTTCACTTTTCTCATCTGTAAAACAGGGGCAATTGGCCTATGTAATGAGGCAGTTTTAAGATCCAAGTCTTAAACGTGCTGAGCAGCCATCACACAGTAGGTTCTAAAGAAATGGTAAATATATAGCATACTGCAGTGGCAAAAGTGGAGACTGATTTAATAAATATCATAAACTAAGTAATCAAGCTGAACCCAAATTTTATTGCTATACTGCTGCTGACAGACACAGGACAAATTCAAGGAAATGAACAAAGAGGAGAGAGAGACCAACCCACCCAGGTCTGAAAGAGAGAGAGCTCAACCATTAACCATGCTTGCTGTTCTTTCCAGAGGTCCTGTGCTTGACTCCCAGCACCTACATGAAAGCTCACAGCAGTCTATAGCTTCAGTTCCAGAGAATCTGACACCCTCTTCTGGCTTCCATGGATACTGGGTATGTATATGGTGCATAGACATACATTCAGGCAAAACATCTATATACATAAGTAAAATTTATATTTAAAAAATCTAAAATAAAAAAATGCATCCCCAGGGACCCACAGCCAAACATTAGGCTGAGCTCAGGGAATCCTGTAGAAGGAGAGGAAGAATTATAAGAGTCAGAGGGGCCAAGATACCCTAAGAAAAGAGCCACAGAATCAACTAAGCAGGGCTCATAGGGACGCACAGAGACTGAGCCGACAATCAGGGAGCCTGTATGGATATGACCTACCTTCTCTGCATACATGTTATGGTTGTGTAGCGTGGGGTTCCTGTAGAACTACTAACAGTGGAAGTGGGGGCTGTCTCTGAATCTTTTGCCTGCTTTCGGACCCTTTTCCTCTTACTGGGTTGCCTCATCAGACCTTACTATGTGGGGATTGTGCCTACTTTTATTATAACTTGATATGTCATGTTTGCTTGACATCCCTGGAGGCCTGCCTTTTCTCTGAAGGGAAAGGAGGAAGGGTGGCTCTGGGGAAGAGGGGATATGGAAGGGAGGGACTGGGAGAAGAGGAGGGAAGGAAAACTGCAGTTGGGATGTAATACATAAGAGAAAAATTATTTTTTACAAAATGCATTCACAGGGCTGGAGAGATGGCTCAGAGGTTAAGAACATTGCCTGCTCTTCCAAAGGTCCTGAGTTCAATTCCAAGCAACCACATGGTGGCTCACAACCATCTGTAATGGGGTCTGGTGCCCTCTTCTGGCCTGCAGGCATACACACAGACAGAATATTGTATACATAATAAATATTTTTAAAAATGCATTCACAAAATTCTTCTCTATTTGACAGTCTAACAATGATTGAGGTATACGTTCCATAACTAAACACAGAGTTTAGAAATTTGTTTTTTTTTTAAATGACGGTTAAGTTCTTTTTTTTTTTTGAAATATTTATTTATTTATTATGTATACAATATTCTGTGTGTATGCCTGCTAGCCAGAAGAGGGCACCAGACCCCATTGCAGATGGTTGTGAGCCACCATGTGGTTGCTGGGAATTGAACTCAGGACCTTTGGTAGAGCAGGCAATGCTCTTAACCTCTGAGCCATCTCTCCAGCCCCCGAGTTTAGAAATTTGAAATGTACTTTTAAGCCAAGTGGTAGTGGTACAAGTCTTCGATCCCAGCAGAAGCAGAGGCAGGCTCTGAATCCAAGGCCAGCCTGGTCTACAGCCTGAGTTCCAGAACAGCAGTGCTACACAGAGAAACCCCATCACAAAAAACAAAATAAGAAATGTTATTTTCCTAAATATAACCCCAGCAGCACAGACACTGAGAGAAACAATTAAATAAATGGGACCTCCTGAAACTGAAAAGCTTCTATAAAGCAAAGGACACGGTCAACAAGACAAAACGACAGCCTACAGAATGGGAAAAGATCTTCACTAACCCCACATCAGACAGAGGTTTGATCTCCAAAACATACAAAGAACACAAGAATTGGACACCAAAAGATCACATAATCCAATAAAAAAAAAATAGAGTACAGACCTAAACAGAGAACTCTCAACAGAGGAATCTAAAATGGCTGAAAGACACTTAGGGAAACGTTCAACATCCTTAGTCATCAGAGAAATGCAAATCAAAACAACTCTGAGATTCATCTTACACCTGTAAGGATGGCCAAGATCAAAAACACTGATGACAACTTATGCTGGAGAGGTTGTGGGGAAAAGAAAACACTTTTGCATTGCTGGAGAGAATGCAAACTGGTACAACCCCTTTGGATGTCAGTGTGTCTCAGAAAATTAGGAAACAACCTTCCTCAAGAGCCAGTATTACCACTTTTGGGTATATATCCAAAGGATGCTCAATGGTGCCACAAGGACATGTGCTCAACTATGTTCACAGCAGCTTTGTTTGTCATAGCCAGAACCTGGAAACAACCTAAATGCCCCTCAATTGAAGAATGGATAAGGAAAATGTGGTACATTTACACAATGGAGTACTACACAGCAGAAAAAATAATGACAGCTTGAATTTTGCAGGAAAATGGATGGAGCTAGAAAACATTATTTTGAGTGAGGTAACCCAGACACAAAAAGACAATTATCACATGTACTCACTCATAGGTGGTTTTTAAACATAAAGTAAAGAAAGCCAGCCTACAAGCCACAATCCCAGAGAACTTAGACAACAATACGGACATTAAGAGAGACTTACATAGATCTAATCTACATGGGAAGGAGAAAGGAGAAAAAGACAAGATCCCCTGAGTAAATTGGGAGCATGGAGACCTTGGGGGAGGATTGAAGAGGGAGGGGAGAGGCAGGGAGGGGAGCAGAGACAAATGTAGAGCTCAATAAATATCAATAAAAAATGTATTTAAAAATGTATTTATCAAAAACACGTATCTCAAAAATAAACAAAGCTGCCCAGACCTGGTAGCCATAGTCCTTTTGTAATATTAGCTAGTTGAGAGGCCAAGGCAGGAGGATTCACAGGTTCAAGACCTTGCCCAGCTACAGAGAGCCCAAAGATAGCCCAGTCAGCTTAGTAAGACAAAGTTTCAAAATAAAAAAACGTGTCTTAAGCATGGTGGATAGGGGCTGGAGAGGTGGCCCAGTGGTTAGAGTACTGACTGCTCTTCCAGAAGATATGGGTTCGATTCCCAGCACCCACATAACAGCTCACAACTGTCTGTGACTCCAAGATCTAACGCCCTCACACAGACATACATATAGGCAAAAGAACAATACACATAAAATAAAGATAAATAAATTATATTTAAAAAAAAAAGCATGGTGGATCATTCCTATAATCCCAGCACAAAGGAAGCTGAGGCAGGAGGATTGAAAACTGAAAAACCAACCCCATAGGTTGTCCTCTGACCTCCACTCACACACAATATTGACATAGACATACACATATACAAGATATTTAAAATTAAAAAATTTCAAGGGGGCAGTGCTGGAGAGAGAACTCAGCTGTTAAGAGCACATACAGAGTTCTCTGCTCTTACAGAGAACCTGAGTTTGGGTCCCAACACCCACATCAGATGGCTCTAACTCCAGCTCCAGGGATTCAATACCTTCTTCTGATCTCCAAGGTTATATTCCTTCATGTGTACACACTGACACACACACACACACAAAGTTTAAAAATAAAATAAATCTTTTTATTAAGCTGGGTATATAGCTCAGTGGTGGAGTACCTACCTAGTATTCGTGAGCCCGAAGTTCAATCTCTAATATCACAAAAAAACATTAAAATGGTTCCAGATTAATCCCAGGGCAATCTTAAAGAACCTAAACATTCTTTTTTTTTTAAGATTTTTATTTATTATGTATATAGGTTTCTTCCTTCATGTATGCCTGCACACCAGAAGAGGGCACCAGATCTTATTACAGATGGTTGTGAGCCACCATGTGGTTGCTGGGAATTGAACTCAGGACCTTTGGAAGAGCAGCCAGTGCTCTATTCCTCTGAGCCATCTCTCCAGCCCCCGAACCTAAACATTCTTAATGTGGAGTTAAGGTGGGGAAAGCACAAGAATCCTGGTGAGGTGGCTCTACCTACAATACCAGCCCTGAGGAAAGGGAGGCAGACACACAGTGAGAACCCTGGCAAATGAAGTAATAACTTCAGTTAACAATCACAATTAATTCTTAGTTTTAACAACCTCAGATCTTTCTTTCCCTTTTTCATTTATGTCATTTAGTCCTATCTCTACTCTTAACAAAACATCTCCAATATATCCGTGTTTATGTGTTCTCACTCATAAGCACACAAGTATACATATATGAGCAAGTCAGTGACATACGAAGGCCAACACATGTTGGGTGCCCTGCTCTGTCACCTGCTGCCTTAATTTCTTCACACACTGTCTCTCACTGACCCTGGAGCTTGCTGTTTTTCTGCTAAGCTTTGTGTGTTCTGCTCTCTGTGCTGGGCTTACAGATGCCATTGGACACACTCGATTTTCTTCATATGGCCGTACACTTAGGTCCTCTTACCCATTGAGTCCTCCAATATAGCCCTTTATTTTTCCACTCAACCCCTAAGCTCATGTCTCAGTAATATTCACACATAAAATTTTCAATTAAAATTACATCATTTTCCACTATTCCCTTTCCTTCCTCCTGTGCCCTGCCCCCTCCCACCTTGCTCTCTTACATTCCATTCTTTAAAAAAAGCTTTAACTAGAACTGGGCATGGTGGCACATGCTTATAATCCCAGCACTGAGAAGGTTAAAGCAGGAATGCTTGCTACAAGTTTGAGGCCAGACTGTGCTACACTGAAAATAGCAGGTCACAAAGGGCTACACAGTGAAGACCCAGTCTCAAAAAAAACAAAAACAACAACAACAAAAAAAAACAAGGGACCGGAGAGGTGGCTCCAGACAACCACTGGCTACTCCTTCAGAGCACCCAGGTTTGGTTCCCAGCACCTATATGATGGCTCACAATCATGTGTCACTCTAATTCCAGGGGATCCTATGCCCTTTTCTTTCTACAAGGCACATATGTGATGCATAGACATACATGCAGGCAAAGCACCCATACACATAAAAACAGTATGATTTGTTTTTTCAAAAGAAACAAATTTTAAAAGTCCTATTAACTCCACTTAACACCTAATAACAGTCATAATTCCAAGTAGATCATATCACTGCCTAATTTATAAACTTTCAATGGCTCCCAAAAGTTGACAAGATGAAGCCTAAATTCCTCAATATGACTACTGATGGTGTTCACTGCCAAACCGGTTATTAATCTTACCTCCTCACAGTCCATAACTATATCAAACAGGTCTTCTCAGGCCCACAATCAGACACGTTTACCCCAATCTCAGTATCTTTGGTTTGCACTGCCCTAGTCTAAAAAGCATCCTCTTCCTTCCCACCATCTCAAATCCATCATGTAGAACTTGGTCTAACTGCCTTCGTGAAGTTCTCAGACGACACTGAGTAAACCACAGACTCGCTTCCAGACAAATCCACAGCACAGAGGCTTCACTGGACACTCAATGGACTGCCAAAGGACTCAAATGTACATTTTCCATAAGGGGAATTATGCAGTATTTAAAACTGTTTTCCTCTAAGATACCTTTTTCTCTTATCTGCTTTTAATGTTCCATCTTTTATAGTGGTATTAGATGCATCTCATCTTCATGTCCTTATTTGGAAAAAAGGACTCTTGATGAGGCTGGTTTTTGAGCCATTTCGGGTTTATCCACAGCCCAATACAGTTACGGAACTGTTTTAAAACTAAACACTGTCTCCCAGTTAGAATTTTAACAGCCATGTGTGGCACTTCTTTTGTCTTTTATTTGTCCTATATTAACTAGCCCTGGGTTGAACACAAAACCAGTACTATAAATGAAACAGATATGTGTAAATCCTGGCTTTTAAAATCTGATGTAACACTAACCAAAACCAGAAGTGAAGTCAGTTCAGTGTCCTCATCTTCTCTCCTCCCCGAACACAAACTGCACATTTCCAGACTATTCCTGTCACCTCACAAGATCACTAACTTCACTCCACTAACTTTTATTTATGAACTAAATTTTACCCTTGGTTTCTTTAGCATCTCCTCAGTCTCTCTCCCAGATCCTTTAACTGTCTCACTATTTCCCATCTTTTTTTTTTTTTTTTTTTTTTTTTTGGTTTTTCAAGACAGGGTTTCTCTGTAGCTTTAGAGGTTGTCCTGGAACTAGCTCTGTAGATCAGGCTGGCCTCGAACTCACAGAGATTCACCTACCTCTGCCTCCCGAGTGCTGGGATTAAAGGCATGCGCCACCACCGCCTGGCTTCCCATCTATTTTTTAAATATTTTTTTTCATATTGGGGACTGAAGCTCAGTCATGATAGGCACACACTCCACACCCCAGCACCATATCGTATGTGTGTGTGTGCGTGTGTCTTAGTTAGGGTTACCTCTGCTGTGATGAAACACCATGACCAAAGGTAACTTGAGGAGGAATATTCTTATATACCCTAAATCATAGTCCACTGAGGGAAACTAAGACAGGAATTTAAACTTTGTGGGAATCTAGAGGCATGAGCCGTCGAAGAGTGCTGCTTACTGACTTGCTCCTTCCTCAGGGCTTGCTCAGCCTGCTTTCTTATAGAAGCCAGGACCACCAGCTCAAGGGTGCTGCACCTACAACAGGCTGGGCCCACCCCATTAAATCACTAAGAAACCGCTCTACAGACTGACCTACAGCCTGATCTTATGGAGGAATTTCTCAGTTAAGATTCCCTCCCCTCAGCTAACTATAGCATGTGTCAAGCTGACATAAAATAGCCAGAACAGTATGTGTATGTGTGTGCTCTTGAGAAATCTGACCAAGCATAGGCCCCCAGCATGCTGAGCAAGCACTCTACTACTGACTGAGCTGCACCCAGTCTCTCAAAATTTTTATGGTTACTTTCAATTGACTTTAGAATCCAACCTCAAATGCGTTAGTCTAATTATCAGTCAAGTTCCTACAGAAAAGACTTTGAAAATGTCCAATCTTATCGAATTATATTAAGAATATTTCATGCTGCATTACTGTACAGCTATGGCAGAAAGCACAAAAATTAACTGCCTTTAATCTCAGCACTCAGGAGGCAGAGGCAGGCAAATCTTCTTGAGTCAGACTGGTCTATAGAACAAGTTCCAGTACAGCCAGAGCTATACAGAGAAACCCTGTCTCAAAAATCAAAAAAAGACTTAACCATCAGTAGACTATACTGTTTCTTTTTGGTTTTTGTTTGAGAAAGGGTCTCCCTACATAGCCCAGTCTGGCCTCTAACTCACAAACCACCTGCCCTAGCCTCCTACTGGGATTACAGTCCTATGTCACCAGGCTGTCTTAAAACAGATTTCTATATATCACTCAATTACAAAATGTCTACTAGATTAATGTGCACCCAGACTCAAAGAATGTACACATTAGTACGCCTTTCATACAGAAAGGAAGAATAATTGCCAATAAAATTTACCTACTGTCTATAGCTTTAAGATTTATTTTTATGTGCATTGATATTTTGCCTACATTTTATGTGTGTGTGATGGTGCCAGGCTCCCTAGAAACAGAATTACAGACGGTTGTGAGCTGCCAAGGGTGTGCTGGAAATCGAACCCGGGTACTCTAGAAGAGCAGCCAGTGCTCTCAAACAGTGAACCATCTCTCCATTCCCCTTGCTTTAAACAGATGTGACTGGTTGAAGATTTTCTTTCTCTTTTTGGGGAGAGTTGGGGTGGGAATATGTATTTGTTTGTGTGGGTATGTGCAAATGGAGTTCAGAAGCCAGCACTGTCTTTCTGCGGTTGCTCAACTTTCTCTCTTTTTGAAGATAGTCTATGATTATCTTAGCTGGTCTGGAATTCAGTACACAAACCAAGCTGACCTCGATCTCAGAGATTACCTTGCCTCTGCCTCCCAGCTACTAGGATTCTTAACAGTGTGTATCACATGTCCAGTTTACTTCATTATTTTGAAACAGGGTTTCTCACTGAATTTGCAACTCATGCATTCAGCTGGCCAATAAGCTTCAAGGATCCACTGGTCTCCACCACCCCTGTGGTGGGGTTAACTACACATACTGGGCTTTTACACTGGTGTTGGGGATCCTCAAATCCTTATGCTTGTATGGCAGGCACTTTACCAACTAAGTTGTCTCTTCAGCTCCTATTTTGTTTTTTGTTTTATCTGTATATGATTTCTTGTGTAGGTATGGATATACACATGCCACAGCATGTATGTGGAGGTCTGAGGGCAACCTCAAATGTAAGACCTTTTACCTTGTTTGAAACACAGTCTCATTTGCTCATACAGAATCTGCGGGCAAACATCTGGGGACTCTCCTATCTCTGCCTCCTATCTTGTACAGGCTTCATACAGGTTCTGGATATCTGAACTCAGGTCCCACTGAGATGTCTCCTAGTCCTATTTTTTTGTTTGAGACATGGCCTTGTCATATAGCCCAAGCTAGCCTTTAAACTATGATCCCCATTTCAGCCTCCACTCTAATCCCAGTTTTGAGATTACTGTGAGGCATGTATCACAACATCCAAGGGCTCATTTTCATTATCAACAGAACCAACAAAATACTGATCAAAAACAAAAAACAAGCCGGGCAGTGGTTGCACATGCCTTTAATCCCCAGCACTTGGAAGGTAGAGGAAAGTGATCTCTGTGAGTTTGAGGCCAGCCTGGTCTACAGAGAGAAAGAGAGAGATCCAGGACAGTCAGGGCAGTTACACAGAGAAACCCTGTATCAACATATCAAATAATAATGATAATCCAAATAGGATAATACCTGGAATCTCATCTTAGTTACCCAATCAGAACATCTTATACAAGCACAGACCAACCACCTTTCCCAGTAGAAACTCTGCTTAGTTCTTCACCTGTAATTTTTTTTTTTTTTGGGTTTTTCAAGACAAGGTTCCTCTGTAGCTTTGGAGCCTATCCTGGAACTAGCTCTTGTAGACCAGGCTGGCCTTGAACTCACAGAGATCCGCCTACCTTTGCCTCCTGAGTGCTGGGATTAAAGGCGTGCGCCACCACCGCCCGGCTGCAATGGAGCTTGTGCCTTATGGCACCATGACTGAACTTCCGAACTTTCATACAAGAACAGTCTATTACTTGATGCACTTGGTGCATTCCTACCTTTTGGATTAAAGAAAATATTATGTAGAATTCTAGTTTTTAAAAGGGATCCATATTAATAAGCCTAAAATATTAAAATTGCTACCTATGCATAAGCAATTTTGAAGATGTTCAATTACCAAAAACTCTACTGAAAGCAAATGTAGTGATGGATGGAGTAAAGCATGCCTGTGACCCCAGCATTTAGAAAGCGGGGGCACACTGGAGGCCAGCCTGGGCTAAGCTGCTGCTGTATGAGTGTGGGTTCCTCAGCACCCACATTAACATTGAGGTTACCCCACCCGAGTAGAAAAGAGACTAGCAGATCCCAAAAGCTGCTGACCAGTCTAGCCAATCACTGAGCACCATCTTCAGTAAGAAAACTTGTCTCAAAACTAAGGTGGATTATGGAGGAAGATACCCTATGCTGGGCATGACAAATGCACACACACAAAAACACCCTCTACTGAGAACCTACTATGTACGGTGCTCACAGGAAATAATCAGGGGGTATTAAACAACACAACTTCTGAACACAAATTTCTTATCAAATCAGGCAACTAACATATAAGCTAGCATGGGAGTTAAAACAATGGCTCAGCAGTTAAGAATGTTAGCTGCTCTTCCAGAAAATCAAAGTAGCACAGGTATTTAATCACAGCACTCAGGAGGCAGAGGCAGTCAGAAAAACCCTGTCTCAGAAAATTTTTTAAAAAGTGTGTGTGCATAAATTAACCAAAAATATGACAAGTATTATAAGCTGTTTTTTTGAAAGGGCCAGCAAGATGACTACATGGGTAAAGGTTCCTGCTGCCAAGCCTGGTGACCTGAATTAGAACCCCCAAATCCACATAAAGGTGGAAGGAGAGAGCTGACTCTGCACCTCCACAAAGCTGCCCTTTGACCTCTACACATGCACTGTGACATTCCTACATACACACATCACACAATCATACAAGCATACAAGACATACATAATAAATAAGTGCTTTGAATTTTTTTTTAAAAGAGGAACAGCAAAATGGGTACAGGGAGTTGCTAAGTCTGAGTTTGCTCCCCAGAACCCAAGGACATAAATATACCCCCCCAAGTTGTTCTCTGGTCTCCGTACATATACTGTGATATGAAGGTGCATGCACACACATACATAATATATGTAATGTTTTTTATTTTATTTTTTGAGACAGAGTATCACTATGTAACTCTGGCCATCCTGGACTCACTATGCAGACCAGGCTGGCCTTGAACTAACAAGATCCACCTGCCTCTGCCTCCCAAGTATTGCAATTAAAGGTGTGCACTACCCAGTTAATAAATGCAATCTTTAAAAAGGGAGCAGGGGTAGAGCAGTGGTGGCGCACGCCTTTAATTTCAGCACTCGGGAGGCAGAGGCAGGCAAATCTCTGAGTTTGAGGCTGGCCTCATCTACGAGTTTTCCAGGACAGTCAGGGCTATACAGATAAATTGAGGGAGGGGGAGTATTTTTGAGAAAGAAGCTTTTGATCCAACAAGATATTAGGATTAAGACAAGCCAATATGATTTACCAAGAACATAAGGAATATCAATAATAATACCATACAGAAAAGGTATTTTTTACTTTTATTGCATTTTTATTTATTTACTTTGTATATATGTATGTGTGTTCATACATGTATATGTGTACATGTTATAGCAGACATGTGGAGGTCAAAGGACAACTTGTAAGAATCATTTCTCACCTTCCACCACGTGGGTCTCTGAGACCAAACTCAGCTGTTAGGCTTGGTGGTAAACACTTTACCTGCTGAATCATCTCACCAGCAAAGCAAAGTCAAGATAACATCAATTATAAGAAACAGCTGATTAAGCTGGGCGATGGTGGCGCAGGCCTTTAATCCCAGCACTAGAGAGGCAGAGGCAGGTGGATCTCTGTGAGTTCGAGACCAGCCTGGTCTACAAGAGCTAGTTCCAGGACAGGCTCCAAAGCCACAGAGAAACCTTGTCTCGAAAAACCAAAAAAAAAGAAAAAAGAAAAGAAACAGCTGATTAACACTACCCTACTCCCCCAGATAGGGTTTCTCTGTGTAGCTTAGCCCTGGCCGTCCTGGAACTCGCTCTGTAGACCAGGCTGGGCTCAAATTCTGAGATCCACCTGCCCCTGCCTCCCGAGTGCTAGGATTAAAGGTGTGCGTCACCACTGCCTGGTGATACAGCTGATTCTTAGTAGATGAAAAACATCTACAGAGTAAAACAACATGAGAGAAAAAAACACAAAAGATGACACAAACAAAGGTGCTAACTTTGGAATATAATCATTAAATATTTATTAAATACCTGCTACATGTCACACTGTGCTAGGTATTAGGAATGCATATATTCGAGAACAAAACAAATGACGTCTTTGCTCCTATGGAGTGTAGTAGGAAAACAGATAATAATCATGCAAGCCAGATAATAATCATTATAAATCATAATAGGTCCAATGAAAAAAAAGCAACAGAAGCCAATAATAGGGAATAACGGGAAGGGACTAGGCAAGACAGGGTGATGAGAAGTATCTCTGATACTCAACATAAGCTTAGGCACTTGGGAGGCAAAAGCAGGTGGATCTGAGTTTGATGGCAGCAAAGGAAATTCCAGGATAGCCAGAAGCCAGAGTAACAGGGTGACTCTCCCAGAGGAGAGAGGGGATAAAGTCCATGTAATAACAATTTAAGAGGATAAAAAGAGCTGCAGCTAGATAATCATGAGGACCAGAGTTCAGATCCCAGTACTAACTTAAAAAGGTTTCACAGCACACACCTTAACTCGAGCCCCAAGAGACCAACACCTCCTTCTGGCCTTTGTACAATTCGTATGGACACACACACACACTCACAAAATTTTCTTTCTCAAACATACAAAGATAAACAAATCTTTACAAAAAAGAGTGCAAGGTCAGCCTGGTTGACAGAGTAAGTTTAAGTTTAAAGCCTGGCAATTTAAACACTGTTTCAAACTACAAGGTGAGGTCATGTTCAATCCCTACCACAAACAAAGCCAAAAAGGAAAAGGAATGGTAGATTTTTAAAGTTTTGTGCAAGTTTTTAAGAACACACGTTTAAAAACATGACTTGTCCAAGGCATGGTGATACATACATATCTATAGTTCTATAATTCTAGTACTCAGGCAACTGAAGCAGGAGAATAGTCGTGAGTTCAAGGCCAGTCTGGGATTACACAGCAAGTTCAAGGCTAGGAGGAGCTGCAGAGAGAGAGAGAGAGAGAGAGAGAGAAGAAAAATTGGCAGAGCATTTACCTAGCACATGTAAGGCCCTGAATTCAATCCCCTGCAACACACACACACACAGACATACCCAACACGCACACACTAATAAGTACTTCCTCAGCTACACAGGGAGTCTGAGGCCTAGGCTATATGAGACCCTGTCTCAAAATTCAAATAAATAAGAGTGTACAGAAAAAAAAAAAGAGAAGTGCACAGACCAAGTATGAAGTTCTTAAATAACAAACTAAAGTGACAGTAACTTTGGATCACATACAAAGAGGAGGAGTGGCCCAAACAGTAAACAAATACAAAATATTATACTTAAAAAAAATAAATGTTAAGTATGGAAGGAAAATGTGCAAAAAAAAAAAAAAAGAGCTACTAATTCTTTGGCATTGAGGCGGCGTCTCTAGGAACTACAAGAATAGATGGCCACAGCAGCAGCATGCCTACACACTGCAGCTCCGATTCTGATATGGTATGTTCACGTTTGTTCTTTTAAGATGCACCCAATACACCAAAGTGTAATGAAATAAAGATTCAACCTGCCTGACCTCAAGTATATAGTCTGCCCCTCACAGGGTCTGGCAGTAACTGCTCTGAGCTCGCTCCCTCATATATAAAATGAGGATAATAACTACTTCATAACCATGAAGTAAGCTACTATAATTTTCTCCCTACAGTCACCCAAAATGTTGAGTAGTCTGGAGGGTATTTTAATTTAATTATTATTTCCTAATAGTATATGGAAGGAGGACCAATGGTTGATGCTAACAGAAGTTTCTATTCTCAAAGAAATTCACAGATGGAAATGGAAAGTTGTACAACAGAAATAAAATGGGGGGGGGTGAAGTAGAAATGTGGCTTCTTCTAAATTCTAGAAGCTCTGCAAGGAAGGCTTCAGAATTTCCTAATAAGAGAAACTTGAGCTAAAAGCAATTTGAGTCAAATTCAATGACTCAAGAAATCACCAGATATCTTCCTAGCAAGCTACAGTTTCTCCCCCGATGTATCCTCCTTTTTGTGTGATGCTGGCTAAAATAAATCAGAGATCAATCAGCAGGAAGGGTAAATTGGCTACAGGTGGGAAGGGAACTCAACCATTTCACAGCATCCCTACCCTTAAGTATTTGTGGGCATGTTATGCAAATTGTAACATTTTAAGCATTTATTATGTATACAAGCTACATTTCAAAGGAAAACAAAGTTTTACTCTCAATAAAACTTTAAATATTAATTTTAGCAAAAAGAAATCCTTTTGCCTAGAAGTAACTAAAATCTACTTCCTCCCAAATGTAGTCATCACTTCCTCTCTTACGTGCACTATTTTTTTTTTTTTTTGGTTTTTCGAGACAGGGTTTCTCTGTGGCTTTGGAGCCTGTCCTGGAACTAGCTCTGTAGACCAGGCTGGTCTCGAACTCACAGAGATCCGCCTGCCTCTGCCTCCCAAGTGCTGGGATTAAAGGCGTGCGCCACCACCGCCCGGCTCTTACGTGCACTATTAACTATGTAAAATTTCCTGATTTCCTACCAAGTTAGCATACAGACTCCCTAGTATTCATTCTGATCTCCCAGCATAAAATCTAAGCACAGAAACCTCCTAATCTTCCTCGGAGTCAATCTGTTATCAATTCCTTAAAGAAAAGTTTAATAAAGGTAGTAGTGACTTCACAACTACACAACACTGTACCTTTGCCAAAGCTCAAACTATATACCTAACGCTGGCCAATTTTATCACATACAAATTATATATCAATAACATATACATTCATTCATTCAGCAAATAAATTTGAGTGTCTAATATGTGCACCAAAATTTATAACAAATTTTTCAGGTTGGATTATCTGAGTCCTACAAGTAGCATACTTTACTAAGTTGATACTGTCCTAAAACTGTTACATGAAAATGTTTCAATTTTGGATCCTGAATGTCACCCTCAATGGTGGCCTCTACTGCAGGATCATCACCACCTTTCTACCAGCTTCCATTATAAAGATGAAATGTATGACTTAGTCCAACCATTGTTTTAATACAAATGTTTCCAACATAAGCAAAGCATTAAGAACCTGCTATATACAGCACATATTTTTATGTAGTCTTTGTACCAAGTTTTCTTTTCTTTTCTTTTTTTTTTTTTTTTTTTTTTTTTGGTTTTTCGAGACAGGGTTTCTCTGTGACTTTGGAACCTGTCCTGGAACTAGCTCTGTAGACCAGGCTGGCCTCAAACTCACAGAGATCCACCTGTCTCTGCCTCCCGAGTGCTGGTACACCACCTGGCTTGTACCAAAATATTATCACACCTCCAGCACATACTGACATTACTCTAGGGTCCAACTGTGTGTGTGTGACCCAGTGAGCTGACTCAAAGATCTAGAAATCAAGTTTTTTGTTTCCCAAGACAGCATAGAATTGGAAGTAAATGTGGAGCAAACATGGTTTCAAATTTCAGAGCCACTTCTTACTGGTTATATGCATGGGCTTGGAATAGTCAGTCACTTGTACGTTCTGACCTTCAGTTTGCTCAACGAGCACTTCACTGACTTGTAGAGTCTATATAATATACTCTCCGCCTAGCAAGATTACTGAATAGCAACTCAACATTATTTGTTACCTTTCTTGGTCTTCAGACTAAAAAAAAAAAAAAAATCAGGAAGGCTAGTTAACAATCCATGTTATAGGAGATAAAGGAGAGAGGGCAAAACGTTTAAGAGCCTTTCTTGCTCTTCCAGTAGACCAAAGTTCAGCTTCCAGCACATATGTCAGGCAGTTCAGAACCATAACTGCCTATAACTCTAACTCCAGGGGGATCCGGCCTTAGAGAGCACTTGAACTCATGTGAGCATTCCCATGCACAGGCACACAGTTAAAAACAAATCATTTAAAAATCCATGATATTAATGGATGGTCAGCTGTGAACCTATACTTCCTGCCTTCACAGCCCAATTCATCCCTTACCCATCCCCACTATTTCTAGTTTTTCAAACTTGAGTTGCTATGTTTAGAAAAGTGATTTAATTTTAGAAACCTGGAAAATTCTTCTGAGTAAATTGAGCAAAACCTTAATCTGCCCCAGGGGGAATGTCTGTGCAAAACAATTATTTCTAACAAGAGAAGAATTTTCTATGGGGGTTATAGACTTTAACCACACAAATGCCACCAAAACTGCACACACAGTGACAGAAAGCAATCTGGAACACGCTGCAGATTTTCCAAAAGGAAATACCCTCCCCTCATCTAGGGTTGCTAAATCTTCTAGGTGATCTGAATTCTTCCCGGCTCTGTCACTAGTCCAGATCCTAAAACCAGAACCACAGCAGTTGGTAAGACGAAATACCCTGGACAAACCCCACTTCTCAAAAATATCCCCCGGCTCGGCAGGGAGGTCCAGAGAGTATTTGCTCCTCGGTGGACAGAAAAGCCACCACGAGGCGCCCAGAAGCCCAAATCCTTTCCCCCAAGGTCATTCAAGTCAGTGAAGACGGGGCGACGGAGAATCTGCAAGCTTCCCGATAAAGAACACTGCGGAGATTTTTTTTTTTTGAGGTGTGTGAAGGGGGATGGGGGGGTGCTTGCTCTCTTCCCCTCTCCCACCCCGAAGTGTGAGCACCCGCCTCGGCATTTCCGAAACAAGCCACAACAAGCTCTGCAGTGTTAGGAAAGGGGCTGACGCGATGAAGAAACAGATGCTCCGAAGCAAGATGGGTCTCTCTCTCTCTCTCTCGGGCCCCGGAGGCTCCGGCGAGGTAATTAGCCCAAACCGCAGGCACCTCGGAGAGGTCCCCACCGGGCTCCGGGCTGCGGAACCCCCCAGCCCCACCGTGCCCGGGATGCCGGCTTTCCCCTCGCTCGTCGCCCCGCCAGCCTCAGGCCAAAAGCGGCTCCCGAAACCGCATTTCATTCCTGCGCTTCGGGAAGCCATGGCTCCCTTCCCCGGCGGGCCGCGCGCTGCGGAAAAAGTTCACCGCGGCGGCGGGAGGGGGCCGGCGGCTGCCCGAGTGCCCCTGCAGATTCCACCATTAATTAGTCCCCGGGACTGCCGACTGGCAACTTAAACAAAGCGAATGCCTCGAATTCCTTCCCGGGCCGCGGCGGTCTGGCCGCGAGCGAGACGGAGCAGCGCGCCCCGCCGGCGGGAGCCGCGCGGGCCGCAGTCCCGGCCGACAGCTGCGGACGCCCCGGGGCCGCCACGGGCCTCTCTCGCCGCGTCCCCCGCGCGCCCGCCGCGTCCCGCACACCGGCCGCGGCCCTTCCTGTCCGCTCACTTCCTTCCTCCCCGCCCGCCGCCCCGCCGAGCCCGGCGAGGACCCCGACGCCTCCGCGGGCCGCCGCAGCCGCGCTTGCCCTCACCCGGCGTCTCCTCAGTCTCCTCAGAAACGTCCCTCCCCCTCCTCGAGAGGGGGAAAAAAAATCTCCGGAGTCTCTGTCTCTGTCTCTGTCTCTGTCTCTGTCTCTCTCTCTCTCTCTCTCCCTCTCTCTCTCTCTCTCTCTCTCTCTCTCTCCTCTCTCTCTCTCACTCTCCCTCTCTCTCTCTCTCTCTCTCTCTCCTCTCTCTCTCACTCTCCCTCCAACAACTCCGGCTACACTCTCCCGGGCTGGCCCACCGGAGACCTCCCCTTCCCGGCTCCGCTTCCACAAGCCGCGCGCACTCCCCAGCGCCCCCGGGACACCCCGGCCGAGCACCCCCCGCCACACAAGCCGAGCCCTCGGGCCGCCAGCCTGGCCGCGCTCCCGCCGCCGCCTCACCTCTGCAGCTCCGGCCCGCGCTCCCGCCGCCGAAAAATCCGGCGCTTCGCTCCCAGCGGCCGGCGCCTGCTCCGGCTCCCCGAGACTGACAATGAGGGGCGGGGCCTGATGTGGCGTCAGCCTTCCGGGGGCGGGACAGGGTCGATGCCACGCCCCTAGGCCTTTCTTTGGGCCCTCCCACTTCCAAACCCAGAGGGTTTGAATCCAGCCAAGTTTTCTTTGCCTTCCTCGGTAGGTGCTGGGCTCCCAGGGAAACCTGACTTGGAAGGCGAGACCGAATTCAAAAGGGACGCTCTCAGAGACGTTCGGAGGGTGCCGTGAGACCGTGCATACAAAGAGATTAGCCCAGAGCCTGAAATGGTGTAATCGCTCAACAACCACCACTCCTACTTAGGGAGTGTGGAGAAGGAACTGGGCGTGGCTCAGAGGTCATGAGTTCTAGTCCCACTAACTCCACATCCATTCCCCGTGAGCTGCCAAAAAAAGTCCTTTCCTATCTATAGTCCCCACTTTCACCTTCTTTCAAATGGGAATCGGCAGTGGCCAGATGGTCTCAAAAAGTCCCACCAACGCCTTCCAAGTAAGTGCAAAGAACGAGAGCCCAGAGAAGGGTCAAAGGACTTCGAAGGTAGCTCAGGACCCACAGCCAGCAGAGTACAGGCCCACAGTCAGAGACGTTCTCTCTGTGGACGCCCTCCCACGCGCTGGCACCCAGCAGCCTGCACAAGCCGGGACACAGATGGACTAGAGGCTGCTTCCGCTCTGACTGCGGCAGTATGGTTGGTCTCTGGAGACGCCTCTTGTGTAAGCTCTTTATTGCCTATGGAACAAAGGCCAAATCCGTGGCCTGGTATGCTCGCTTCCTACCTTCGTATGAAGGTTTACCAAAACTTCCCTCGGGCACGCCCACTGCTTTCCCACATCTGCCCTTTTTGCTCACGCTCTCTCCTTGTCACCTCATCTCCTGTGCATGTCCTCCTGGTTTCCTCCAGGCAAAAGCCTAATGACATTGGCTTGAGCTCTCACAGGACCACGGACACATCGACACATCGTAACTTGTATCCTGTTGACCTCCAGCTGGGTGTGGTGGTGGCACATGCCTACAGTCCCAACACTCAGGAAGCAGGTGCATTACTAGTTTGAGACAAGCTGGGCTAAGACAAAAAGAACGTGCCTTTTAAAAAAAATGATGCCCGTCATGGCCAATGCACACTGATAGACAAACGCTGAAGCAGACGTAACAGGAGGGTCACGGGTCTGAGGTTAGCCTGGACTACCTTTTGGGGCTGAGGCTAGAACTCTGTGGGTAGAGTGTTTGTCTAGAATGCCCAGTGCTCTGGCTCGAATCACCGGCACCGCATAGACTGATGTGGTAACACGCACCTGTCATTCCAGCACTCAGGAAGTAGAGACAGGAAAAGCAGAAATTCAAATTCAAAGCTGGGCATAGTGGCCAATGCCTTTAATCCCAGCACTTGGGAAGCAGAGGCAGGTGGATCTCTGTGGGTTTGAAGTCAGCTTGATCTAGATAGTGGGTTCCAGGACAGCCAGAGCTACATAGTGAAAACCTGTCCAAAAAAATTCAAGTTCAGGACTGGAGCGATTTCCCAGTGGTTAGAGCATTTTGCAGAGGACCCAGGTTCAGTTCCCAGCACCCACATGGCAGCTCCCAACAATCTGTAACTCCAGTTCCAGAGGATCTAATGCCCTTTCCTGGTCTTTGCAGGCACCAGGCACTTACATACATGGTACACATACATACATGTAAGCAAAACATTCATTCACATAAAAAAATTAATAATTTTTTATGTTGTTTTGGGATTTTTTGAGACAGGATTTCTCTGTGTAGTCATGACTGTCCTGGAACTTGATCTGTAGACCCCAGGCTAGCCTGGAACTCAGATAACTGTCCACCTCTGCCCCCAGAGTGCTGGGACTGAAAATAATAAAGTTTTTAAATTAAAATTAAGCTCATCCTCGGCAACATAGTAAGTTTGATGTCATTCTGGGCTACAAAACACCCTGTCTTTAAATAAAAATAAATAAATAAAATGTCCTATTTGTTTCTTAGTTATTTCTGGCCATGTTTGCGGAACTCAGGTTGTGATGCCACAAACCCATTTCCCAGCTCATAGGAGCTTACTAAAGCCTCATCCCTTCATCCGTGAAATGAGAATAATTACAAGGCTCTGGTGTTATTTGTTTAATCTGGATTTGGCAAGACAGCTCAGGGGTAGAGCACTTGCCTACCTAGCACAAAGTCCTGGGTTCAGTTCCGAGCACCAAAAGCTTAATTCATCACTTAAATGTGGTAAGTCGAGCAGAGTGATACATGCCTGTAATGTCAACACTTGGGAAGGACTGCTTGTGTCTCGCCTGAGCCACTCAGCGAGATGCTGTTTCAGGAAATCAGCAAGCAAAATAAGTGTGATATTACATAGAAAACACCAGGCACAGCGTGGTTATAATTCTTATTTTCAAAATGACCACTGTCGGTGATATTTCCAGCTTCTAACATCACATCCTTGTGATGATTCACCCAGTCACCAGATGTGTGGTACAGGCCGGTAATCCCAGAAGTTCAAGGCCAGACTGGACCACATGACATTGTTAAGACCCTGCCTCAAAAAAAGAAAAGTAAGAGAGAGAGAGAGAGAGAGAGAGAGAGAGAGAGAGAGAGAAGAGGAGAGGAGAGGAGAGGAGAGGAGAGGAGAGGAGAGGAGAGGAGAGGAGAGGAGAGGAGAGGAGATAAGAAGAGAAGAGAAAGAATCCATCCGATCATTTCACAGGGAGGACCTCAAGGGGTTGACATAAGGAAGAGGTTTAATGAAAGTGGCCTTTAGAACAGGAACCAGTTCCCCAATCACCAGACCCCAGGTGGATTCTGCAGGCCCCAGGGCATCAGTCTTGGCACGCCTCCCGGTTGGCAGCTGCAAGTTCTCTCTGCAGGTTCTTGCAGCAGAGTGACCTGTTTCTGCTCTATGCCTACTCACAGAGAGATGGATATGTATTAGGCTGCCCTTGGCTGCCCCCTGGTCTTCCAAAAGAACCATGGCACGGCCCCAGGAATTTCCAAAACCCCAGTCTGTGGGAAGAGGGGAAGGCTTTGGACTTCTGATTAATTTCCTGTGTTGCAGATAGACAAATAAATGTCCTGAAATGCCTGGGCTGGTCCCCAGGGACCCCTAAAAATTGTGGTTTATTTTTAGAACTAGGAGATTCAAAGCTGCTACTTCCCATAAAAAGTAAGCATGGTCACCGAATCGTTTCAAACACAGAGAGGGCTTTTCCTGTGTCCCTCTATCTGCTAACGTTGACTTAAGACACCACTAATATTCACTCAGAAAGGAGAACCCAGAATAAACAGGGGAGGGTCCGGAGGTCTCTGAAGTGGGCATGACCCCACCAATCACTAGCTCATTTGAGGCAAAAGCTTTGGAATGAGACAGTTCAGGAGTCAAATTATAACGCCACCAGTTATTGGTTATGAAGCCTCAGACTTGCACATCTCTACACCCCAGTTTCTCATCTGCAAAATGAAAATAATAATAGTACCTACCTCCTGCCATGGCTGTTACGGATTGAATGAAATAGTGTGTGGAAGAACTCAAAAGTTCAGTGCTCAGTTCATGCCTGAAATGGTGGTCGGGTGTGTGTGTGTGTGTGCGCGCGCGCGCACGCACTCAAGGGCTCATGAATGTTATTGAGAACGGAACCCAGGGCTTCATGCATGCTAGGCAAGGGCTCTACTGTTGAGCTACACCCCTAGCCGCCTGCTGCTATTTCACCAAGTCCTTCCAATAAATCTCTCATGTACTGGCCTCTGGGCTGGAAGGACTCAACAACAGTCCTGCCCTTGAGGAACCCTTAGTAGAATGAACAGGGTGGGTTTCCATGAATAGGCGGGGTAGATGTCTGCTGAGTGTTCTCAACTAGGAATCACAAGTCATGGAATCACAGGTGTGGTGTACGTGAGGCCTGCACTTTATAGTGTATGCTTAGTCCAGGAAGAAAACACTAGAAGGACTTCCACCCTTGTTTTCATTCTTTTGCTTTTCCTGCGTGCATGTAGGAACTTTCCAAAAGAGACCCAACTAAATACCGAGGGGGAGGAAAGTGGGTGAAAATACAGCAGCAAGACACATCTGTAGAGGGGATCTGTGCCAGCTGTGTATAGTGCCACAGAGAGTCCCAAAGGTAGCTGGGTGTGGTACCACACGCCTATAATTCCAGCACTCCAGAGGCAAAGGCAGGAGGATCAACTCAAACACAGACTAGGTACAAAAGACCCCTTTCCTAAAACAAAGAAACAAAAAGTTCTGCAAACCCCATCTCATTTTCTGTGGGGTTCCGGTAAACATTTCTAAAGATGGAATTCTTTGCCCAAGACACAAGATCCCCGCAACCATATATTCATTCATTCACAATAAAAGCTTCAACCCAGAGAAAAACTAAGATTTGAACTTTAGGAGCTGGGGCCACACCTCCACGGTAGAGCACATACTAAGCCTTTGTGAGGCCTGCCTGGGATTTGATGCATGACAGACATAAAAGTGTTGGGGGGGGGGGGTGCATGACTAGGGAAGGGCACAAATCCTAAGCTTACCGCTTACCAACGTCAGTCTCAACTCAGTCCATCAATTCACATATTAGTCCCTTCTGGAAACATCCTCCAAGGCACACCTAGGAAAGATCTGGGCCTCCAGTACCCCAGACACACTGACACATAAAAATTAGCCCTTACACTGTGGGATGTCCCTTCCTCCCTGCCGAAGAATAGCAAGCTGTCAGCTCTTGTGTCTGGTGTGCCTAAACTTGTGCTTTCGTTTTCCCTCAGTGTTATCTTCCTGCCATTTAATTTTTTTTTTTACAAGCAGCACGTAGTCCTCTGTCATCAGAAAATAAGGCAATAAAAGCATATATAAAAAGAATGTTATCCAAGCTAGAGTTGGCTCACCTTTGTTGGTTCACAAACAGTAAATTATAACGCAATAATGAATGGGGCCGGGAGCAAAGTCTCACAGGAATCGTGGAAAGTGAGAGTGGGGAGGAATAAAATCATCCTCCATCTGCCTGCCAGCCTCCGAATCGCATGGTTTATGTCCTCACGTCCCAGGGCCCCCACCGCTACACCCATTTCACTCACTGTTTTACCTACGAGCACCTTATGGACCCTTTTGCATAAACTAAGAATCACCGTGAGTGATGAGGGCTCTGACCCCACTATCTCACAAGGCTACAGGAAGCCTTGATTGCTCTTTTTAGGAAAACAAGGCTTAGAGGTAGAGCAAGTCAGAGAGGCAGAGTTAGTTATCTAAAATCACACATTTACTTGGACCGAAACCAAGAGCGGAGCTAAACCAATGGCTGGGTCCTTGAGGTTGAGGATGTATCTCATGGTAGACGGGTGGTGTACACGAGGTTTGGAATCCATCCTTAGCACAACTCTCCGCCTCCAGACAGGCAGGAGAGCTCGAAACAGTCACTAAATTCTTCATCAATTCCTCCACCTCCTTAGGATAAAAACATACGACACTTCATGGAAAGTAAGTACTCTGTATGTTGGGGTGGAAAAGAAATCCATTATCCCAGCCCTCTAGGGACTGGGTGTCACTCATCTCTGGCTCTTCCGCTGCCCTCCCCCACCAGCGTTTATCTCCGGGGCTGTTTAACCCCTGTTAGCACATACTTAGGACCATCTTCCTTGCACAAACCCTTTTCATTCCCCTCCCCACCCAGTCTGGGACCTCCTTGAAGACAGGAACGATGCTGATTCATCCCTGGTGCTTTTTCTACCCTTAATGCAGCATCTGGCACGCGTGTCTCCATTCCTTTGCTCTTTATTTATTTCACAACAAATGGCTGGGTGTTTAACATGTGTCAAGGCTACACAGTCTGCCCTTTAGCAAAAGTCCCTATCTTCCTGAACTTTGGGACTTCTGAGGTGGAGAGGCAGGGCAACGAATACAATCGTTTAATGATATTAGCACTAAGTATCACACAAGGAATCAGTCCATATGCAATGAGGGATAGAGGGACACCAAGTGGGGACCCAACGGAGTCTTGGAGACCTGGAAGACTCCTTTAAGAGGACATGGGTTGGAAGCTCAGAGAAGTTAAGGAACCTACTTGAGATCACACAGCTAGGAAGGAGGAAAGCTGGGACATAAGCTGGAGAATGACTGATTCCAATGACAGTGCTATACTAGAAAGCACCGCCCATTTATGTCCTCCATTTTTTTTCTTCTTCCTTGTAATTAGTGAAAAGGGATCGTGGTCTGCCCATCACAGTAGCCTCTAGGTCCAGAACTGTTTTTGAAGTCTCCGCCCATCAAGAAACTAAACCTCTGGGCACCAAGAACAAAGTTAAGACTCAAAAAGACACCCGGAGTCTAACTCCAGCAGGTCCAGCAATTTCCTAGCGGTATTACGGACCACTCACCTACACACCCTCAGCATGTCGCCCCCTCCACGAGAGCACTGGGCCGGAGCCCTCCCTCCCTGCGCCCCGGCAGGCGCAGTGGCGGCTGCAGGATCCGGGCCACGCGGCTGCCGCACTGGCGCAGGGCTGGGGCTGCGGCAAGGGCGCGCAGCGGCGGTGACAGCTCGCTGCAGCCTGGGACGCCGCGCTGCTGCAGCTCCGGCTTTTCCCACCCACGGGCAGGGCGTTCCCGCCAGCCAGCTTCCTGCAGCCGAAGGCCGGGGCGGAGGGCCCCGGGGCCTGGCAGGCCGGGTTCCTGGCTTTCTCTGCGTTTCCTGAGCCGGACGACCGGGGGATGGGACCCGCGGTGCAAAGCTCCTTCCCCGGAACGTGGCCAGGAAGCCGCGTCCTTGTGAACTCCGGGTCCTCCTCTGCCGGGAACGAGCCGGGAGGGGGGTGGTGTTCGGTGACAGTCCTTGCACCGGGGCGGGAGGCCACACACTTATCCCAAGGAGGCAGGGCCCACAGTGCGGCCAGATTCCAACCTTCTGATGTCAGCCTGTTAACTCCATCCTTCGGATGAGAACACCGAGGCTGACAAACGAAGGGCAAGCGCCAGGCTGCGCGTGAGATCCGAGAACAACTTTAGGACGCACTCTACCTCAAGTCGTCCAGTTTATCACAACAGACTTTACCCACCGGGCCGGGAATGGGACAACCAGAGGTCACGTGGCTCTTCATCACACCGCTGGCCAGGAATTTGACTTCAGGCTCCAGGTTCCAGTCCTCGGGCCATTCCATTCATTACACCGCCTCCTCGCTCTAGTTCAGTAACCCAGAAAGCTGGGACCTTATGTCATTTCTTACTAGTTCACGGAACTCGGAAGAAAGCAGTTAACTCTAAGAAGATTCTGGACCCTGGCACCCAAGCTAAAACTTGGGGCATCAGTCTGACTCTTTCCACAACCTTAAGAACTAGTGAAAATTCAACCGCTCAGACTTTTTCTGATCGTGGTGTTCTCCATATTTCCTTTCCTTGTGGCCAAAAGTCTGATTTAAACGGCAAATGTAAAGTCAGGAGCTGGCTCGTCCTTAAAATGTCTGCCACACAATCAAAAGGACCTTTCTATCTCACTTTAGTACACACAGAAAAAAAAAAAGTGGGTGTGGCTGGGCTTGGTAGCACGCGCCTTGAGTTCGAGGTCAGCCTGGCCTATAGTTCCAAAACAGCCAGGGCTACACAGAGAAAACCTGTCAAAAAAAAAAAAAGCACAAAAAAAACCCCCACAAACAACGACAACAAAAAGCTGGGTGTGACTATCCAAGCCTATCCGGCTATCTCTAGGAGGTAGAGACAAACAGATTCCTGGGCTCATTGGCTAATCCGATTAGCTAAACCAATGAGCTTCAGTCTCCCTGAGAGACCCTGTCTCTAAATGTACAGGTGGTGAGTGACTGAGGAGGGATGTTGACTTTTGGCCTCCAAAAGTATGTGCAAACAACAAACACAATTTTTTAAAATGTAAATGTTGTGTGCACATGTGTGTGTCAGAGAGGCTACAATGTACACACGCTATGGAGGCCGGAGGTCAACATTCTCAATTGCTCTCCACATTATTTTTTTCTTAAGATTCGTTTTGTTTTTTAAGTCCTGTGTGTGTGTGTGTGTGTGTGTGTGTGTGTGTGTGTGTGTGTGTGCACCTGAGCGCAGGTGTCTTTGGAAACCAGGAGAGGGCATCAGATCCCCTGGAGCTTTAATTACAGATTTTTGTGAACTGCCTTGTGGGTACTGGGATCCGAACCCAGGTCTTCCTCACGAGCAGCCAGAGCTCTAACCACTGAACCAGCTCTCCAAGCTCTCCTCTCCCCCCTCATTCCTTCGAGACAGGCTCTTTCACGACCCTAGCGCTCACTGAATCAGATAGGCTGGCTGGACAATGAGCTCCAAAGACTCATTTCCCCAGTACCAAGATTACAGTGACACAAACTTTTACCTCCCCATCCTTCTACTCAGCCCTAAATGCTCCCTTTTACCCATGGTTCCTTGCAAGCAAGGCAAGCCCAGTTTCCTTTTTGTGGCCAGTCTGCATCTATATAGACGTGAACTGGACCTGTGTCAGCTATTCAGTACAGATGCCTCCCCTCCGTGCATTGAGCTGTTTCAGAGAAAAGCAGCCCAGACTACATTTTTTCCAGCCCTTCTCGCAATTACTATGTGACTCCTTTCTACCAATGGGACAGTGGCGAGGATGATGTGGCACCGCATTCAGGCCAACGTGGTTAAGAAGTATGCATGTGCGCTCCCATCTGCCATTTGGACGCCAACACCAGGGTGACCTTGGAAGCCACGTATTGAATGTGGCAGAGCCTGAGTCGATCTGAGTTTTACTCCATCCCTACACTGGCCAGGGAATACATAGGAAGGCCTTCATTTTTCTCTACCTTTTCTACCTTTGTGAGTGTGTTTGTGTGATGTGTTCATGTGTGTACAGACACAGGTGAGTGGGAAGTGCGTGTGTGGGTATTCGTATAGAGCCCCGAGACTAACATCATGTATCTTTCTCTGTCACGCTCCACCTTCAGTACTGAGGCAGGGTCCCACACTGAACCCAAGACCCACTGGTTTTGTTACTCTAGCTCTCTGGCTTGCTCCAGAGATCCCATCTCCGCTTCCATCCCTGGGAGTCTAGGTGGGATGGGCTTGGGGAGGGTCCAAACTCTGTTCCTCAGGCATGTGACAAGTGCTTTACCCACTGAGCCGCTGGAAAAAACTTCCTTTTAGTTAGGCACCGAGATTTCGGGGCTGCTCTGTGTCTCTGACGTAATTTCATGAACGCAGAGTTAACATGGTTTCACTGCTCTAGCCACTGGAAGCTGTTTGGAGACACTCATCCTGCAGACTGTGACTGGCTGCCTCAGCCAGTCAGAAGGTCTCTATTCATCTCATAAATGTCTTATGCCCTGCTGATTCCAAAAAGGGTTTGGAGGTGGTTTCCGCTGCAGCCTAAAGACCATTTGATCAATAATTAAAGAGTAGGAATCAAGTAGTAATGAAAGCCTGGGCAGAAAGCCAGAGGAGAAGGAAGGAAGAAGCACGAAAATCTGACTGCAGCAGCAAGGTGATGGAAAGTTTTCTAAGGACAGAGACTGCGGTATAACCCAAACCGTGGCTGGCTTGGAGTTTCCTGGCAGTCAAAGCAAAGAAGGAAACAGGATGTGCTTCGAATTGTATAGGAAGTAGTAAACGTGATTAAGTGCACAGACCCTGGAGACAATGTTATGTTAATTAACTAACTTTTTTTTCCCCTGGTGCTGAAGATTGAATTTAGAGCCAGACAAGTTCCCCATCATTAAGCTATGTTATTTTGAAACCCAACTCTTCTCCTTACTAGTCACATGACCCTAAGCCATTCCGGAACTTCTCTGTTCTCTGGGGGCATTTGGGGAGATTAAAGAAGCCAAGCAAACGGTGTGGGGGCTCTTACAGCAGGCCTAGCACGAGGTAAATCGTGCATGAGAATTCACTATGCGTCTGATGCATGCATGTGACGCATGCGTGTGAGGCTCTGGGTTTCATTTCCAGGACCTCCTTTCCCTCCTTAAAGTTTTGCTTGGATTTGACTGGAAGAATCCAGGCCAGCGATTTGAGAGCCGCTCATGTTTCCCTGAACTAAATTCTCCCTGGCAGATGTCACACAAATACAGTGGTTGGTACTGCCAAGCTGACTGCTGTACCTTGTGTTGAGTGTGTCCCTTAGTGGCTTGTGGCCCAGTTCTGCTTACTGGGTAATTCTAGGTGCTGGGGGAACCATGAGTTCTAAGTTCAGTGATCTATCCATAGGCCAAGCAAATGTAGATTCTTTTTTATTTTTTTTTTTAGTTTTTTTTTTAATTTATTTATTTATTAAGGATTTCTGCCTCCTCCCCGCAACCGCCTCCCATTTCCCTCCCCCTCCCCCGATCAAGTCCCCCTCCCTCATCTGCTTGAAGAGCAATCAGGGTTCCCTGACCTGCGGGAAGCCCAAGGCCCGCCCACCTCTATCCACAAATGTAGATTCTTATACATGTGTTGACTTGTTCCAGCCTTGGTTTCTCCACCCATACAATGGGTGAATAACAAGTAGGACCTACCTACCTACCTCACACAGCGGCCAAGAGGACACCCGAAAGAGTGTATACACATAAATGGCTGTGTGTTACTCAGTGGGAGAGTACTTCCCTAACATGTGTGAGGCCTCAGGCCCAATTTTCCAGTATTCCAGAAAAAAGGAAATAATAGTAATAATAATATAATGATGTAGGGGCTGGAGAGATGCAGTTAGAAGCCCTTGGTGGGTTGGCATGAGAACCTGAGTTCAAAACCCAGCACTCATATTTTTTTAAAAAAATGGCTGGGGTTTTCTGTTTTCAGCCTAGCTCCGGGTTCAGTGAGAGATCTTGTCTCAAAGAAATAAAGCAGAGGAAACTGACAGGGACGCTCTGTCAGCCCTCTGTGCAAGTACAGACATGTGCGCGGATGCTCACTCACACACTGGCACACAGGCACACACAGCTTACTCACATACAAAAGCAAAGGGAAAAAAGTCAAAGAAAGCAGGGATGATATGTGTGAGACATTTGTCGCAGTCATTGGGGTTAGAGGCCACCTTCACGGCACAAGCACCAAACAGGTACGCGGACAAGAAAATAGAACAGAGGTTCTCTCCTTAGACCTGGCCCAGGAGAATCGTTCTGAATGCTTAAACAAGGGAACAGACAGAGCACCTTCTCCAGAAGGAGGCCCTGGACTGGCCAGCATTGTTTCTTTGCCTCTGGCTAGAATTCTCTTGGCCTAATTCCCATGTGGTGTCAGCCTGGGGCTGACCTGGTTTGAAACCCACCCTGGCTTGAAAAGGTATTTCCATGCCAGAGAGCCAAGTACCCACCTCAAGAAGCCACAGTCTCTCCGAGTGATGGCCAACCTGAAAGTCCCCTTTCCTGGGTCCCCCACCCCAGAACTGCATTGAGCCCTACACACTCTGCCTATTCCAGCCCCTAAAACGGTCTAAATGAAAGGTTGATCCTGTCCATAACCACATTGGATTTTTTATGTCTTATCTACTGCTATTGTGTGTGTATGTTGGGGAAGCTGCACACGTGTGGAACTTAGGGAATAACTTTGTAGACTTGGCTCTCTCCACTTTTTTGTTTTGTTTTGTTTTTCGAGACAGAGTTTCTCTGTGTGACAGCCCTAGCTATCCTGGAACTCTCTCTGTAAAAAACCAGGCTGGCCTTGAACTCACAGAGCTCCACCTGCCTCTGCTTCCCAAGTACTGGGATTAAAGGTGTGTACCACCACTGCGTGGTCAGTTCTCCCCTCTTTCGTGTGGGTTCTGAGGATCCAACCCAGGTTACTAGGCACTGGCTGAGCAATCCCCATTGTCCCATGACCACATCTCACAGAGGCAGGAGCTGAGGTTTAGATTGCCAAAGTGACTTGGCTGTGGTAACACAGCCAATAATTAGCAGAGTTGGCACCTGAAAGAGAAGCTTACCACAGGTGTGTGTCCAAGCAGACTGCTCTGCTTCTCTCTCCTACCCACCATCCCCATGGTTTGGTTTTTCTCTTAGTCAGTCCCTCTCCCTAGATGTCCACTGATATCAAGGACCTCCCAGAATATATCAGGTGAAGAAACAACCTCCTTGGCCCAGGGAAGCCCCCTACCCTGCGAGGACTGTCACCTGACCAAGACAAACAGTTTCACTAAGGTGCCTTGGGGGTGCATGGGAAGGTCGTGGTGGCTGTGTGGAAAATTAACCCCAGCTGTCATCACGCCGTCCAGCCGTCAACTCTTATTTGCTCAGTCTCTTAGTTGGCCTGTCTGTCTCCAGACTCCTCCACCTCCCTTCTTGTGTCTACACACCGCTCTCAGCTCCGATCTTACCGCGCCATCCTCTCACTGAATAGTCTCCCTGTTCCTCCCAAGATAAAGTTCAGAGCAGATAGCTGCTCGAGTCCCCAAGGTCCAACCTACTTCTCATCCAAGCCTCCCCTTCTTCTCGGCCTCCCTCAGCTCTGTTCCCCTCCCCCGCTCCGACCTCCCAGCCTTTGAACTTACCGTTCCCTGTGTGGTGTGAGACTACAGAAGTCTGACCGAACTGCAGGGCCTAAGCTGAGCTACGGAGCTGTCAGACCCGTTGATGGCCCCTAGAGTGATGGCAGCAACTTCTGCCATCTGGTAGACCGTCACCAGTGGTGGCCACCATCCACCTAAGAAAAGCACCAACAACCAGCCTCCAGCTCTGCGCACTGCCCGGGAAATGGGGAAATGAGGACCTCATCTTGCACCAGGACAGACCTGAGTCAGATGCCAAGAAGATTCCCAGCGGCAAAGATTTCCTACCGCGTCCGCTGGAGTCTGTCTCCCAGCTTTGACCATCGTCTTCTGCTACCTCCGTGGTCAGGCAGAATTCACCTCTGTGAGTGTCTGCAATGCGTACAGGGACCTAGTGCTGATCCAGAACAGCGGAGGCTTGCACCTGCCTGTTGGAGAAAACTTGTGCCCGCGGAAGGCCGTTGCCCACCCTTCTTTCTGCGCTTTTCCCTGATGCCTCTGCGCCACCTGGTGGACAGATTTGGACTGGACCAGGATTTCGGAGGAGGCCAATGCCATTCTCAAACTCCATAAGAGCAAGCAAGATGTTCCCTACTGGATCCTAGCCTATGATGGGATCTCAGATCTGTAACAGCCCCTCTCAGGATTAGGTTCCTCTTTCAGAAAAAAAAGGACGAGGAAGGATTGAGTTCTTCCAGCTCCGACACAGACAAGGCCCAGATCTAAAGTTACTCTGTCTGGAACTCAGTGGTTAAGAGCACTGGCTGCTTCTTCAGAGGACCAGGGTTTGATTCCCAGAGCCTACATGGCAGCTCACCACCATCAGTGTCTCCAGTCCCAGGGAATTCTTCTTCTGGCCTCCTTAGTCACTATATATACAGGCAAAACACCCATCTACATTAAAAAAAAAATCTTTAAAAACAAATTAAAATCAAAGCCCAATGTGGTAGCACATATCTTTAATCCAGCACTCAGGAGGCAAAGACAGGCAGATATCCATGAGTTTGAGGCCAGTTTCCTCAAACATAGCAAGTTCCAAGCCAGCTAGGACTGCACAGTGAGACCCTGTCTTAAGACAACAAGGACGAGCAAACAAACAAAAATATCAGAGCATTTGATCCTGACCTGCCATTAAAATTAGGTTTGTCCCCTTGCCCAGCTCCTTCTCTGCTCTAAGCCTGTCTGGTTAAGCACATGATTGGTACAGTATAGTGATAGAACATGGTGGCTGTTGCTAGGGAGAAATGATACAGCCAGGCTATGTTAGTGCACACCTTTAATCCCAGCACCCAGGAGGCAGAGGCAGGCGGATCTCTGAGTTTGAGGGCAGCCTTGTCTACAGGGCTAACTCAAGGACTCAAGGACAGTCAGGGCTACACAGAGAAACCCTGTCTCGAGAAGACAGAAAGAAAGAAGGAAAGAAAGAAAGAAAGAAAGAAAGAAAGAAAGAAAGGAAGGAAGGAAGGAAATAATATAAAGTCTTGAAGACTACTAGTGACAACCACGGTGCTTGGCTAGAGCTGGGTTAGGGGTAGAGTTGGGGTGAACACCCAGTCCCTGAATCTGTTCAAGGGTACTTGGTGGGCACACCCAGGTGTCAATTAAATGAACTGTCTAAGTGTGGTTCAGGGAAGCAGGGTGGTGGTGCACGCCTTTAATCCCAGCACTCGGGAGGCAGAGGTAGAAGAATCTCTGTGAGTCTGAGATCAGGCTGGCCTACAGAGTGAGTTCCGAAAGAAGCAGGACTACATAGCAGAGAGATCCCGTCTCAAAAAGCAAAATGAAAATTAGAGTGTTTCAAGGAGTGGGGTGAACTGGGAGCGAGTGATGCTGTTCTTAGATGACCTCACCCGGCTGGGAAGGCAAGCCCCGGTCTACCTATCTGTAAAATGGGGGTGACAATGGTGTGCTCTCCACCAAGTTACTGGGGGTCACTGAGGTAAAGCAACCCATGGGCATGAGCTGCTGTGACATGGGTGACCTGACTGAGGGTGTCCTCCATGATCTTTAAAATCCTCTTTCTCTAGGTCAGGGACCCCTGCTTCCGCCTTAGAAAGCAAAATATGGGATCAACAGAGCAAATAAATGCGTCATCCCAAAGCCCTTCAGGTGCTTGTCGAGGACTGGAGAGGAGGCTCTGTCCCTCTCTCCATCTCTCCCTGCTCTGACTCTGGTGGCAGGAAGGTGGCTGGAAGGGCACCTGAGGGCACAACACAGGCTGGGTGAAGGACGGGTGTCTGCCTTTCTAATCTGTTTCCTGCACTTTGATCCCCAGATGGACTCTGAGCTCTGTGAGGGACCTGGGGGCCTCCTGGGAACAGAAAATAGCCAATCATAAAAAAAAAAAAAAAGATCACAGGCTGCCAAGTGGAAGCCAAGGGCCAGACCTTGCTCGGTAGTCCGAATGGTCAACTGTGTGTGTTTGGCCTGACACTTAATTGGTTCCAAATGAGTAAGTGGTAGCCTAGTCTCATTCAGTGACTTCCCCAGTGTCAGGCACAGTACCAGGTGCCAGTCACCCCGAGGTGGATAGTATTGTCACTCATGTGAAACCAAGGAGTGAACTGCGTCAAAAAAGCAAGGAACTGGATGCCCTGGTTACCAGACTTGTATGTTCCCACTGCTCTGTGTGTGTGTGTGTGTTTGTGTATCTATGTGTATGTTTGTGTGTGTCTGTGTGTCTGTGTGTGTCTCTGTGTGTGTATCTATGTGTATGTTTGCGTGTGTCTCTGTGTGTTTGTGTATGTCTGTGTGTCTATGTATGTCTTTGTATCTGTGTGTCTTTGTGTCTGTGTATCTATGTGTGTGTTAGTGTGTCTTTGTGTCTGTGTGTCTATGTCTATGCATGTGTTGTGTGTCTCCGCGTCTGTGTATGTTTGTATGTCTCTGTGTCTATGTGTGTCTGTGTGTGGTTGTGTGTCTGTGTGTGTGTGCGTGTGTGTGTGATCTGACCTGTGTTTATATGTCTGTGTGTGTATGTATGTCTCTGTCTCTGTGTGTTTGCATGTCTCTGTGTGTGTCTGTGTGTGCATGTCTCTGTGTGTGTCTGTGTGTTCATGGGTGAACGTACATGTGTCTGTGTATGGAGGATAGAGGTTAACCTTGGATGCTGTTACTTAGGATACCATCCACACAATTTTTGAGGCGAAGTCTCTCTCTCTTTTACCTGGATTAGGTTAGCTGACTGGTTCTCAGCCTCGGGGATGTGCCTGTCTGCCTCCCCAGTGCTGGGATTACAAGCGCTCAGATCCTCATGCACGCACCTCACATACTTTACGGGTTGAGCCATCTCCCCAGCTTTACAACGGCACACACGGTCATGTACCATTAGGGCCCTGCCACATCCTTGGGCGTTCAGAGTGTAGACTAGCTTCAAGTCTGGCACTGTGACCCAGGGCAAAAGATTTTGTTTCTTGGGACTTTAGCACTTAATCTGCAGGTTAACAACAGGCCTGGCCTCACTGGGCTAAGTGGTTCATGTTCATAAGGCCCTTAAAGCATAGCTGGGCACACAGTCAGAGCTCAATAAATGCTAGCTATTATCATTAACCACTCGCTGGCTGGCTGGCTGCCAGGCGCGAAGAGGACAAAGTTGGGTAAGTCCCTGCAGGCTCAGAGTCTGGTGGGGCTCACAGGGTGAGGGATGTGTGGTGGAAGGGGCCCGACCTTGAAAACAGAGGGGCTGAGGTCACCTGTGTCCACAGAGCTCACGTGTTTGCACAACCTCCGGGATTCCTACCCTGGAGGCCAGAAGTCTGTTGCCAATTAGACTGTGGGAAGGGATGGTTGAGAGTGGAGCCCAGCAGGGAATAATTTGCCTCGTATGCATGAAGCCCTGGGTTATGCTTCTAGCTCTGGAAAAAAAAGAATAACTAATAAACAAACAAACTGGCCTGGGAAGCCGGGATGTAAAGTTGTGTCCTTGCAGTACCAGGTACTCAGAAGCCTGAGGCAGGAGGATCATTTGAATCCAGGAGTTCAAAGCCAGCTGGCCTGGGTAGCATATAGGGATCAGTCCTTTTTAAAAGGAAAAAAAAGTAAACAAGGAGGTATTTTAAATTTTTTCTTTTAGTTTATGTAGTATATTAGTGTGCATATTTACCTGTGTGAGGGTGTCAGATCTTGGAGCTACAGACAGTGGTGCGCTGCCGTATGGATGTTGGGAAGTGAACCTGGGTTCTCAGGAAGAATGGCCAGTGCTCTTAACTGCTGAGGCGATTCTCCAGCCTATCTGGTTTGTTTGTTTGGTTTGGTTTGAGACAGGGTTTCTCTGTGTAGCCCTGGCTATCCTGGGATTCACTCTGTAGATCAGGCTGGCCTCGAACACACAGAGATCTGTCTGTTTCTACCTCTGCCTCCTGAGTGCTAGTATTAAAGGCTTATGCTACTATTGCCCAGCCAAAAGATGTATTTTGTTTTGTTTTGTTTTGGTCTTTTTCTTTTTTCAAGACCAGGTTTCTCTGTAGCTTGGAACCTATTTTGGAACTAGCTCTTGTAGATCAAGCTGGCCCTGAACTCACAGAGATCCACCTGCCTCTGCCTCCCAAGTGCTAGCATTAAAGGCGTGCACTCCCACCACCCAGCTAAAGATGTATTTTTTGTTTGTATTTATTTATTTATTTATTTTGGTTTTTTGAGACACGGTTTCTCCATATAACAACCCTAGCTGTCCTGGAACTAGCTCTTGTAAACCAGGCTGGCCTCAACCTCACCGAGATCTGTCTGTCTCTACCTCCCAAGAGCTGGAATTAAAGGCATGTGCCACTACTACCTGGATCGAAAGATGTATTTTTAAAAATAAAATCAATTGGAAAAAAATAAATAAAGCCAGGAATGGGGATACACACCTATAGTTCCTGGACTTGGGAAGTGAAGGTCAAAGTTCAAGGCTAGCCTGAGCTATATGAGGCCTTGTCTCAAAACCAAAAATAAACGTAATAAATACTTTTAAATAATAAATGAAGGTTATTGTGGGGAAGGATTGGGGGAAGCAGGTATTTATTTGCTGTATATGTTTTTTTTTTTGTTTTGATTTGTATTTTAGTTTTGTGAGATAGGGTCTAACTATGTCCTCTTGGATGGCCTAGACTCAAAATGTCCTCTTAATTTCTGCCATTTCATGCCCACAGGGACAGTGTTGCTTTTAAAAAATAAACATGGGTTTCTCTGAGCAGGTACAGGACTGGCACCGTAAGCCTCTGCCAGGGCTCAGCAGTGTCTCTCGCTGGCTGAGGCCCTGCCCTCCCCCAGAGTCTTCTGTCACACTGGGTGTGTGTCTGTGACTAAGTGTGAAAGAATGAAAACCGTGTCCAGGATGGGAGGTGGGAGGAAAGAGGATTGGAAGGAGAAAGGTCCTCGGCCCTGGCTGTCCCTATGGTCATAAAAAACTGGTTGGTTGGTTGGTTGGGTTTTTGTTTGTATTAATGGAGATTACACCCAGGGCCTTATGCATGCTAGGTAAGCACCTACCCACCAAACCATATCCTGGCAGTTGGGTCCTACTAATTAATTGATTAGTTAATTATAGATAGGCTCTCATGTACCCCAGGCTGGCCTCCAACTCACCGTGTAGCCCAGGATGACCTTAAACTTCTGGTTTTCCTGCCGCTATTTCCCTAGCGCTAAGATTTCTGCTTGGTTTATATCACGTTGGGGATCGAACCCACGGTTTGGCTCCATCGCCTGAGCTGTTAGTCCCACTTCACATTAGCTCTAACTTCATCTTCTGTGGCAGAGTCTCATTGCATAGTTCAGGCTGGCCTTGAAATCCTCCTGCCTCAACCTCCCAAACTGCACTTCCAAGTCCACAAGTGTTTTGTTTATTAATTTTTGATTTTTTTTCGAGACAGAACTTTTTATTTTCTATGTAGCCCTGGCTGTCCTGGAACTCTCTTTGTAGATCAAGCTGGCTTTAAACTCACAGAGACCTTCTTGCCTCTGCCTCCCAAATGTTGGGGCTTGGTTTATCTTATCTTAACTAATTAAATTTTGAGACAAGGTCTCCACACACATCCCTGGCTAGGTCTCGAATTGGTATGTAATGTTGGTTAGCTGCTCAGACTATGGATTCTCCTACCTCAGTCTCTGAAACCTGCAGGCCTGAGCTAGACAAGTTTATTTTCAGTGTGTCCATCACGTGGCCTAACGAGCGCAGCTGTGGGCAGAACGTGGGCCACCTTCAGATAATAACAATGGCCAGCTGGCCTGGGATAGAGGAGACCTTGTTTAAAAAGCAAAAGCTCAGAAATTAAGAGCATTGGCTGTTCTTCTAGAGGACTCAAGTTCAATTCCCAGCACCCACATGACAGCTCACAATTGTCTGTAACTGCCCCAGGGGGTCTGACACCCACACACAGGCAAAAATACCACACACACACACACACACTATGCACATACACACACATACACAAAAACACCAATATACATAAAATAAAAAATTATTTAAAAAAAAAAACAAAGCCCAGCACACCTCTCCTGGGGGTGGCTGACCCTTTAACTTTTACAGTGCAGTAATTGCTGGAGGGGGAGGGGGTTGTCTAGAGGATGGGGGCGAGAGGGGGGAAGGGTGGGGGGACTTGTACTAAGGCAAGCTAAGTCACCAGATCTAACTTGACCCCTTGGAGACTCCTTGGTAAATCTGGCATCCTTACCAGCCATTTCTTCTCAGCGTGGCCTCCCATCCGATCCAGTTCCACTGGGTAAAGTTCCTAATCGGGGAGCAGTTGCCATCTCTCAAAAATTTAAAGACAAGACATTGAGCAGAAGGCATGTGGGAACAGGATTCCATGTCTTCATCAGCTGCTCACTCATTCAAACACGCATGTATTGAACACCAACTGTATGCCAGGCCTGTGGCATGCTGGTGATCAAAGGGAGAACATGTCAAATAAGACCATCACCTTCCAACTGACACTTAAGAGGAGGGACAGGCAACAAGCAAGGACTACTTGCTTAAGTGTAGTCATTGGAGACAAGCCTAATAAAAACATAATACCAGGAATTGGGCGTGGCAGCCTGGGTTTGTAATCCCAGCACTGGGAAGACTGAGGCAGGAGGGTCTCAAGTTCAAGTCCAGCCTGAGCTATGTAGGGAGGAGAGCCTCTTTTAAAAGTCTAGTAACGGGGCCTGAGGAATTGGCTCCAAGTTTAAGAATACTTGCTGCTTTCCAAACCCTGGGTTCAGTTCCCAGCATCCACATGGTGGTTCCCAACTGTCTGTACTCCCAGTTCCGGGGCTCAGCTGCCTCTTCTGACCTCCACAGGCACTGCACACACATGGTACCCATACATACATGCAGACAAACACTCATACACATAGAGCAAAGTAAAACTTTAAAAAAAAAGTCAATAACAGAAGTTGGTAAGAAAAAGTTATAGCCTTGGGGACCTGAGTTCAATTCCTGAAAACTCACATAAAGGTGGAGAAACAAAGCCAGCTCTAAGAAAATGTCCACTGACTTTTCATATGCACACTATAGCACATGCGCGTTATACACACACACATGCACACACCCACCATGCACACACACATACTATGTATATACACACACATGCATACACCCACCATGCACACACACATACTATGTACACACACACACACATGCACACACCCACCATGCACACACACATACTATGTACACACACACATGCACACACCCACCATGCACACACACATACTATGTACACACACACATGCACACACCCACCATGCACACACACATACTATGTACACACACATGCACACACCCACCATGCACACACACATACTATGTACACACACACATGCACACACCCACCATGCACACACACATACTATGTATACACACACACATGCACACACCCACCATGCACACACATACTATGTACACACACACATGCACACACCCACCATGCACACACACATACTATGTACACACACACATGCATACACCCACCATGCACACACACATACTATGTACACACACACACATGCACACACCCACCATGCACACACACATACTATGTACACACACATGCACACACCCACCATGCACACACACATACTATGTATATACACACACATGCATACACCCACCATGCACACACACATACTATGTACACACACACACATGCACACACCCACCATGCACACACACATACTATGTACACACACATGCACACACCCACCATGCACACACACATACTATGTACACACACATGCACACACCCACCATGCACACACACATACTATGTACACACACATGCACACACCAACCATGCACACACACATACTATGTACACACACACGCACACACCCACCATGCACACACACATACTATGTACACACACACACACATGCACACACACACAATAATAATGACAATTTTTAAAGCTGATAATAGCAATGCCCAAAAAAGGGGCAGAGACGGGCTGGGCAAATGGGGCAGCCACTCTTTTTATATTTTTGGTTGTGAGCCTAGCCTCCAACGGCTGAGCCATCTCTCCAGCCCGCAGCCACTCTTTTTAAGTAGAATCTGCAGACTCTGGGCCTGAGCTGCCTGCCCCGTTAGTAAGCAATAGAGGATGTTTATTTACATGCCAATCAGGCCGTGTTCATGCCTCGGTGGCAGAAAGAGAGTGACTCAGAGAGCTGGAAAGATTCACTCTCTGGGCCCTTTACAAAGCTTAGCCACATTGCAAGGAAACACCACGTCACTCCCACTAGAATGGCGCCAATAAAACAAGACAGACAACAGCAGGAGCCACAGCATGTGGACAGACTGGAATGCTTGCGTACCGCCACTGGGAAGGAAAACCGGTGTGGCCACTCTGGAAAACAGTGTGGCCCTTCTGCAGGAGGCCAAACGCAGCTGTCCTCTGGCTGGTCGAGTCAATTCCCAAGGCTCGAAACCTATGTCCACACCAAAACTTGGACTTGGATATTCCCAACCTCATTTGCAACAGTTGAAAAGTGGAAGTAATTCAAATGCCCCTCGACCGATGAACAAAATGTGATAGCCACACATTCTGGCAATAATAAGAAATATACCAAGCTGGGCGGTGGTGGCTCACGCCTTTAATCCCAGCACTCAGGGGGCAGAGACAGGCAGTTCTCTGAATGTGAGGCCAGTAAGGAGATTCGGGGACATGGCTCAAGGGGTAAAAAGTGCTTATTGTACAAGCATAAAAACCCAAGTTTAATTCCTGTTCCAGGGGATCCGATGCTCTCTCTCTCTCTCTCTCTCTCTCTCTCTCTCTCTCTCTCTCTCTCTCTTTCTCTCTGTTTTTCGAGACAAGGTTTCTGTAGCTTTGGAGCCTGCCCTGGAAGTAGCTCTTACAGACCAGGTTGGCCTCGAACTCACAGAGATCCACCTGCCTCTGCCTCTTGTTTTTTTTTTTTTTTTGGTTTTTTGAGACAGGGTTTCTCTGTGGCTTTGGAGCCTGTCCTGGAACTAGCTCTGTAGACCAGGCTGGTCTCGAACTCACAGAGATCCGCCTGCCTCTGCCTCCCGAGTGCTGGGATTCTGCCTCTGCCTCTTGAGTGCTGGAATTAAAGGCATGCAGCGTTGCTGCCCAGCTTATGAAGGTGTCTCTTAGTGAAGCTTTCATCTAACCACAGGTACATTTCTTTCTTGCCCATGCAAGGTGAGTAGGAAGAAAAAATGAGAAAAGGGACACAGACCACATGAGGGTACTTTAGAGGGGCTGTCATTATTATTATTATTATTATTATTTTATGCTGCCTGTGCTTGAGTAGATCAATTCCTGGCTTTCCAAAATGATAGGCCCTCTTTGTGTCAAAGGCTGTGTTAATTTATGACACAGTATTGTCTCCAGTTTACACGTGAGGAAAGAGAAATGAAGAAGGATTTAGAACAGAGAGCTAGGAAATGACAGCACTTGGATTTGTACTGAAGCCTCAGGGTCTCAGATTCATTTTTGTTGTTTGTTTTTGTTTAGTGCTGGGATCAAACCCAAGAATTCGAACATGCAAGTACTCTACCATAGAGCTGCGCTCCAAGACCCTAGCCCTAGGTCTTGAGGGTGTTTTTGCTTTTTCCTAACATTTTTGGAGTTTATTGTTTTGTGAATATAATTGTGTGCATGTGTGCTTGCCTGTTTGCTTGCGCGGAAGTCAGAGGACAGCTTGCAGGAGATGGTTCTCTCTACCATGTGGTCCTGGGAATCACACTCAGGTCATCAGGCTTGGCTTGGTGGTATCTTTACCCATTGAGCCATCTTGCCCTGGGCCCAGTTTCTCCACTTTTAATTGTCATGTTATCCTGGTATCCAGAGTCACAAGGCTCGCTGTCCTAACAAATGCTAAGAAGTTGGGCACAGGGCCCGGCATGAGGTGGGTGCTCAGTGGGTGTGTAAACTGAGGTAAAGAGAAAGTCTAGGCATCTGGGCAGAAGGGGGAAAAACACACAAAGATTTTACTATTCCTGGAAGGCTGGGGAGGTGGCTCAGAATGTCTGTTTGGCCCTCTAAGTTTGACAACTCAAGTTCCATCCCTGGAACCCATTTAGAAAGCCAGATGCAGTCATACCTGACTATGATCCTCACACTCTGCGATGAGACAGGAGGCGGAGACGGAAGTCTATCCCTGGAGCTCGTGAGCGCAGAATAAGCAAGGCAGAGGTGGAAACAAGGGACACCCGGCCTCAAACAAGGCTTAAGGCGAGGGCCTGAGGGCAGTGGCTGCCACACCCTTACACACGCATCATACGCTCACACATGTACAAAACAGTTCTGTAAAGACGTCGCTGCTCACTATGTCTCATGCTTTTTATTTGATAAGACTCAACATCTTAGGAACTCTGATGACAATGAGTTGTAAAAAAAAATAATTCAGAAAAAAAAATCAGACTGGGCAGAACGGGGTGACCCATTAAGGTTGGAGGGTCCAATACTTGTCAGTCTTCTTGAGTGGCATGATGATAAGGTTGATCTGGTCCCTCTCCCCTGATGCCACCTTCTGAATTTCTTTCCATGTCACTGTGTGTCACTGGGACCGCTTTCCTTATGGACAGCCAGGACCCAGTGAAAGTAATTTGGTGTTATTTTCTAATCAAGGAGCTATAGGAGATGGTGTCCCCGCCCCCATTCTGACTCCATATTCTCTCTAATTCAAGTCATTAATCTTACCCACTCTCCACAGCCCCATATAAAAATCCCAGGTAGACCAGAAGGCCTTCCTTCTGAGCCTGCTAGAGAATAAGACAGCTCCTCACCTCAGTCCTGTAGCTTATATTTCTTCCAATCCAGAGAATCACGAGAATGTTATGTTAAGGGACATCTTCAGTCCTGTCCTCTTTCACACAATGGCCTAGCTTTAGGTGACTCCGAAGTCTAGAAGATGCTGGCAGTTGAATACAGAGCAAGTCTATTGATTAATCCAAGACCCCAAGACAGCACACATCAACCCAAGTCTCAGACAAACAACAATCATTTAAAAAAGGCAACCTTAGTTGGGTTACAGGACATAACAGGTAAACAAACGTCACCCCCCAAATCCGACTAGGGGGCCTTCCGGAAATGAACAACTCTTTGAAATGCTTGTCGAAAATCTTCATTGAACACAGTGTAGATGACGGGATTGATGAGGGAGTTTAAATAACCTAGCCAAGTGAAGAAGTCAAAGAGGGCTGGGTGGATCCAACAGGAGTCCCTGCAGATAGGGAGGACCAGGGACACCACGAAGAAAGGCAACCAGCAGATGATAAAGGCCCCCAGAATGATGCCCAAGGTCTTAGTGGCTTTCCTTTCCCGAGCCGCGGAGATCCTCTTGCGTTCCAGGATGCTATCTGCAAGCTTGATTTTCACCTGGTTGAAAAAGATAGGGGAGCCGGCAGTATGTGAGTGGCTCTCGTGGAGGCTGGGGTTGAGCGAACAGAGGGAAGAACCTGCAGAGCCCGTGATGAGCTGTGCCGTGGTGAAGCGCTTCCCGTAGAGGGAGGGCGGGTTCAGGATGCGGCTCCGGGCGGCCACGTATATGCGGCCGTAGAGGATGATGAGCAGGACGGATGGGATGTAGAAGGCCCCACAGGTGGAGTAGATGGTGTAAGAGATCTGAGACGTGTTCACCAGGCAGTCGGACATCTCCTGCGCCGTGGCCTGCCGCCAGAAGAGCGGGGGGATGGAGATGCAGATGGAGATGGCCCAGACCGCCGCGATCATGGCTGCTGCGTGGCCTGCTGTCCGGCGTTTGCTGTACTCCAGGGCGTCGGTGATGGCCCAGTACCTGTCCAGAGCGATGACACAGAGATGCAGGATAGAGGCCGTGCAGCATGTGATGTCAGAAGACACCCATATGTCACACAGGATTTGGCCGAAGTTCCAGGTGCGGGTGGTGGTGTAGGCTATGCTGATGGGCATGACCAAGATAGAAACCAAGAGGTCGGTGGTGGCCAAGGAGCCAATGAGATAATTGGCCGGGGTGTGGAGCTTCTTGGTGAGTAAGATGGTGGTAAGAACAAAGGCATTGGAGAGGACAGTGGCCAGCGTGATGGCGGACAGGACCACCACAAGGGAGATTTTGAGCGCCTGTATGACCTGTGGGTCCCAAGCCCCTGTAGCATTCAGGGATCTGTTGAAGGCCTCCTGGGAAAGGCCTTCTATGGACTGGTTTGGCAGAGACATGCTCAGTGTTCCTCTCTTCCCACAGACGCGTGTAGACACGGCTGCCTCCTTCACAGTGGTCCCTCCCAAAGAGCAAGGTCATCCTTCGGCTAGATAGTTGTGAAGGCCATACATCAGAATGGAGCACAGCAGAAAGGCTTCAAGACATGACCAAGAAAAACACCAAGACCACCGCTAGCCGCTTCTGGAAGTAGACGAACCCCAAGGCATCTTGGGGTTCTGGAACTTTTCTCAGCAGACGCTCCAGCCCAGAGAACACAAGACAGATTTGTTAGACAATTACCAGGGTCTCACAGGAGGATGGGCAGAGTGCTGGGGTTCTTGCCTTTGGCATTCTAGCTCTGTTCAAAACATAAGACCTCGACATACTTAACAAAACGTCAACATTTCCTTATTCATACTTAGAGAAGATTCTGGATATTAGGTCACTTTCAGAGAGCTTTTAAAAACTCAAGACAAGGCATAGGGACCGATTCAGAGGTGTGCCCTCAACAGCTCCGTTTTCCCAGGATCCTCCCGACAACATCACAAGCGTTGGTGCTATCCTGCTGACGGCTTTGAGTCCGATCAGACAAAACATTCCCGTTACCAAGACTCAAAGAATGCATGAGCTGGGAGAAGGCAAAACAAATGGGTCACTGCTGGTTCACGGAGATGGAGACATGTTCAGACACTGAGGGTTGGGAGAGAAAAAGGAAAAAAAAAGAATTAGATTCTAGAAAGAGAGTTCTGAAAGTTGAGGTGGTAAGATGAAAGGGGAATGGACTACTTTGCGCTGCCCCGGGTGCTGTGGACTTGACTTTCTCAAGATGGAGAACACCGCAGAGGTGTGCCCCACCCACACAATTCCCAGGGGGGACAGAGTGTCCTAGCTGTTGGAAGTATCACAGTTTTGTTCCAAGACCATGAAGTCAGCACTATAAAGTGAATCAGAAAGCGTCACTCTATTTATGCAGCAATGGAAGCTAAACAAAACCCAGCTGGGCCTGGGGGAAAGAAGGCTTTCAGAGAGAACACCGTATTGTCACCACGCATTGGCCGAGCACGGAGGGTGACATACTTCTACTCATCTGACTTTCCAGACTTCCTAGAGTCAGCACAAATGGTTTTGTGGGGGAGGGAGGAAGGGGACAGTGGTACTTCTTTTGAGATGTGGTCTCATGTAGCCCAAGGAGGCTTTAAATTCACGCTATTGCCTAGGACACCCACCATTATGCCTGGTTCTGGAAGGATTCTTTTTTTCGAGACAGGGTTTCTCAAGTAGCTTTGGAGCCTGGCCTGGAACTAGTTCTTGTAGACCAGGCTGGCCTCGAACTCACAGAGCCTGTCTCTGCCTCCCGAGTGCTAGAATTAAAGGCGTGTGCCACCACCACCTGGCATTCCTGAATAATTCTTAAAACAAAGCAAAAACCTATGACTAGCCACGAATAGGGGCACATGCCTTTAATCCCAGCACTCAGGAGATGGAGGCAGGTGGATTTTGTGAGTTAGAGGCCAGCCTGATAGCAGCAAGTTTCAGGGCTTGACAAGGGCTACATAGTGAGAACCTGTCTCAGAGACAAAACAAAACAATAACGTCAACAAAAAACCTACAACAAGGGGGCTGGAGAGATGGCTCAATGGTTAAGAGCACTGGCTGCTCTTCCCAGCATCCACATAGCAGCTCACAACTGCCTGTAGCTTTAGCTCCCTGGGAGCTGACACCTTTACACCAATGCACATAAAATAAAGTTAAAATAAATTATTTTTAAAAAACTACAACAAAATACTTCATATTAAGTAAAGAAGTTAATTGCTGGTTGTAGTGATATTTTATTTGTATTTTAATAAATAAAGCTTGCCTGAATGTCAGAAAAGCAAAACAACCAGCTACTGGCTCTTACCTCTACGTCAATCTGAAGTGTGATCCTGCCTCCAGGAATCCTCAGAATGAGACTATGCGCGAGAGCTGTCTCCTCCCGTTTTATATTCCTCTCTAGGGCTGGGGTTAAAGGTGTGAACAGCCACCACCCAGTCTCTGTGATAAACTAGTGTGGCTACTGGGATTAAAGGTGTGTGTCACCACTGCCTGGTCTGTAAGGCTGACCAGTGCGGCTGTTTTACTCTCTGATCTTCAGGTAAGCTTTATTTATTAAAATACAAATGAAATATCACTACAGCGGGTATCTGGGTTTCCTGAGGCAGGCCCACGGTAAGAGTACTGAAGTCTAAGAAGCTGGTATCATCTGAATAGCGGCTTCACTGAGAACCACGTGCCCGTGGCTGGAACGCTGCTATGCAAAGTGTGGACTTTGTCTGGAGCAAGGACTTCCGGAACTATCTCATAAGTAGGAACTCCTGGGACCTAGTTGCCAGCTGGGGTCTCCCCTACTGCTGCTATCAACGACATGAAGAAGTCTCCAGAGTTTATCAGCAGGTGGATGACTTTAATCCTCTGCCGTTATTCAATGACATTCATGAGATTTGACTACAAGGTCCGACCTGGAATCTGGCTTCTTTTGCAGGCCGTGTAACAAATGAAGTAGATCAGCTCATTCAGGTGGGCGGCTTATCAACTATAAAATGATAAGCAGGCATCTGTGTACCAGTGCAAGGAACAGCTCCTGAAATGAGCAGCACCTGCCGGCCAGTGGCGGCGCATGCCTTTCATCCCAGTGCTCGGGAGGCAGAGGCAGGTGGATCTCTGTGAGTTTGAGGATAGCCAGGTCTACAGAGCAAATTTCAGGACAGCTGGCTGTATACAGAGAAACCCTGCCTTGGAAAACCAAAAAGAAAAAAAGAAGAAAGAAAGAAAAAGACAGGGACAGTACCCCAGACCTGCTGTAAGCCACAGATCACATCAGCACAAATCGTCTTGCTGAGGGGAACACAGAATGCTATCCTAAATAACCATGCCAACATTACAGACAGAATGGGAGAGAGTCCCCAGGCCAACTCTCTGCTGGCTTTTCAATGCTAAAATTTGTCTTCAGCAAGTAGTTCAAAATACATAACTAATTTAATAAGTTTAATGATGGCTTTATCTATAGTAATCTGTAGTAATATGTATGTTATCTATTGGGATTTGTGTAATAAAAATCCAATTTTTCTCAGTTTATCTATTTTTTATTTTCTAAAAAAATAAAACAAACTATCTTTTTTTCATTTTACATACCAATTCCAGTTCCTACTAATAGTGGGAACAAAACCTTATAGCTATAAGCACTTACGTATTCAAAATTCTTGACTTTTCCTTTAGTGACGGTAATATATCCTTCAGTTGGCATGTCTACACGTAATTCCCAGTGGTAGCAAGTATCCATATTTTCCATAGTGTGTAGATGCATGTCTGTGACTTAAATGGCAATAAATGATTTAAATATTTGCTTTAAAAAAGTTAACTGATAAATTTTAGACCCTTGAGAATTTTTTCCTGATAGAAATTCAGTCCAGAAAAATAATTCAACTTTATAAATGGGAACTGGATGTTTGGCCCCATGGGTTAGTTGCCTTATTTTTTATGTGTGTGTGTGTGTGTGTGTGTGTGTGTGTGTGTGTATGCAGTGCCCTCAGAGGCCAGAGAGGACATCAGATCCCATGAAGCTGGAGTTAAGGGCAGTTGTGAGTCCATATATTAGTGCTGGGAACCAAACTCAGGTCCTTTACAAGGGCAGCAAGTGCTCTTAAAGGTGAGCCGTCTCTCCAGTTCTCTTGTTTTTTGAGATAATAAGGTCTCAGGTATCTGAGATTGGCCTTTAACTTCTGATCCTCCTGCCTTCACCTCCAGACTGCTGGAATTTCAGTCACATCCAGTTTATACAATGCTTGGGAACCAAGGACTTAGTGTATGCGAGGCAAGCACACCACCATCTCTGTGGCATTCTCTGGTCTGACCCTTCCTAGCTGTTGTTTTTGAGACAGGGTCATGTTATGTTACCTGGGATGGACTAGAACCTGAAACCATCCTGCCTCTGCCTCCTGACAAGTGTGTCCTAGCTCACCTCTGACCTCACCCACCCCCACTCCCATACACAAACAATCAAAACCGTTTCGTGTCTCTTCCATGTGCTTCTGGATTCTGGGCTTATGCATTTCAGATGTTGAGCAAATGGTTGGTTTGGGAAGGTCTTCAGGCCTAGACATGGATGATGAGGGTCAGGCAAGGCTGAGGACCATCAACACAAGCCCATCTCTGGTATAATCCCAGCAGAAGCCTATAGGCATGAGACCCAACAGACAGCCCTAAATGCTGTGGGGAGAAGGGGGAGCCAAGTAGTGTGGGAGATACTCAGCCTCATAGGAACCCTTTCTCTTTTCTTTTTCCTGATTTGTCTCTACTTTCGTTGTGAGTCAGAGTCTCACTGTGTAGGAAACTCTGACCTCCAGATCTTCATATCTCCACCTCCCGAATTCAACTAGAATTACGAATGTGTGCCACTATGCCCAGCTTGGTGTGTGTGTGTGTGTGTGTGTGTGTATGATGTGTATCCGTGTATGTATGCATCTGTGTGGGATTTCAGGTACACCTGTGCCACAGTGTGTGTGAGGGTCTGAGGACAACCTCAGGTGTCGTCCTCAATTCCACCTTGTTTTTTGAGACAGCATCTCATCTCAGGCAAGGCAGACGAGCCTGTCCACAGCTTCGGAGGACTTGCCTCTTTTCATCTCCCATATCACGGTAGGAGCTACTACACATGGTTTTATGTGGGTTCTGACATGCGTGCCTGGTCTACAGAGTGAGTCCCAGGCTAGCCAGGGCTACATAGTGAGATTCTGTCTCAAAAAACAAAAGAACAACAATAACAAAGAGCAGCCAGGTATGATGGCACATGCCTATAATCCCGGAAGTTTGCAGGTGGCAGTAGAAAGATTAGGTGTTCGAGGCCAGCCTCAGTTATATTTACTGCACGTTTGAGGTCAGTCTTAAGAAAGTAAGGAAGGAAGGGGGAAAATAACTATCCCCCCCAAATAACCCTAAACTCTAAACTCCAAAATATATCCCCAAATTTGAAAGACATTTTTATTATTACTGTTATCATTACTATTATTTGGAAGCAGGGTCTCACTATGTAGCCCTGGCAAGCCTAGAATTCATAATATAAACCAAGTTGAGTTGGACTCACAGAGATGAGCCAGCTTCTGCCTCCCTGGGTGCTGAGCTAAAGGCATGCACAGCCTGTTTTATTATTATTATTATCATCATCAGTATCATTATTATTAATGACATTCTTGCTATGTTACAGGCACTGAGCCAGTCCAGGACCTGAGTCATCCAACCTGTCCACTGAGCAATCTGTCTCCCAATTTACAAAGTGGCCAATGGGTGTACAGAGAGGTGATGTCACCGAGTTGGAAGTAGAAGGACTGGCTCCAGAGCTCTCCAAATCTCTACCTGTCTTCAAATTTTGCAATCCAGGAAGAAAGCCTCAAGGCACAGGTATGGCCCCAGGGGTAAAAGGTGACAAAACAGTTTTCCTGCCTCCTCCTGCCCTGGGCTCCATTCCAAGCCTACAGCTGCTTTCCCTTCCTACGGCTCACACGAAAGATGCAAAGTCAGATTGGATCCTTAGGAATTTTCTTGCCTACAGATAGCCAAGGAGGACTTGCTACTGTCATGGCCCACAGCAGGCTGGTGTGACTGCCCCATATACTTGGGTGGCTCCAGATGGTCCAGAGACTCCCTGCAGGAAGAGTCATGGGCTGGTAGGTAGGCAAGCCCTCAGTGCTATCTTGGGAAGAGGGACAGGGACAAAGGAGGTGGCCTTGGGTTGGGGGTTTGCACTGGAACTTTTCAAGGAAGTGACATCATCTGAGAGCCTTCAGCTTTTCCTTTTTCCTTCCTGAGCCATGTTGGGAGACTTATCCCTAATCCTTTCATCTTTGGAGGCACGGACCACAGATGTACAGACAACAGCCTTTCTCCATCACAGCTCAAACAACAACATAGACACACAAAGAAGCATGACCATTAGATGCTGTTTTCACCCAGGAGAGTCCTGGCTCTTCTGGAACTTGCTCTGTAGACCAGGCTAGCCTTGAACTCAGATCTGCCTGCCCCTGCCTCCAGAGTGATGGGATTAGAGGTGTGCACCACCACCTCCTGACTTGAGGGAACAATTTTTAGTCTGATCAAGTCAGTGTGTGAACAAGTGAGACCATATGAAGTATCACAAACTGAAAATAAAGCAAAAGTTGGAAGTGCTCATAGACATAGCATTTGTATTGTCTCAAGACACGAACGATGTGATGACCACCCAAGGACCTATGCTCCCATTTCTGTTCATGCTCGCTCGATGGACAGACAGACAGACTTCTATGTTCGCAAGCTGATGGGAACATGAATGATGTTGGTGGCCCCACCTGTAAGAGCGAACAATCAGAAACAAATAAATTGATCCTCAATGGGGAGTCCTGCACACCCCCAACACAGAGGTCTATAGTGCCCTATTTTTCTTTCTTTCTTTTTTTAAAGATTTATTTATTATGTATACAACTTTCTGCCTCCATTTATACCGTGTGGGTATAAATGGCGTGTGGCCAGAGGAGGGCGCCAGATCTCATTACAGATGGTTGTGAGCTACCATGTGATTGCTGGGAATTGAACTCAGGACCTTTGGAAGAGCAGACAGTGCTCTTAACCACTGAGCCATCTCTCCAGCTCCTAGTGCCCTATTTTTATTTTCATTTTATTTGTGGTGTGTGTGTTGAGACAAAATATCACTGTGTTGCCAGGGTTTTGTGTATGGTAGGCAAGCATCTACCAACTGACCTGCATCTGAGCCCTCTTTATTCCTTAATCTGCACACACATGTGTGTATATATATGTGTATATATATGTATATATATATGTACATATATATATACACACACACACACTACTTTGTAGGAAATAATATATTTGTAAACAAAAGTCTGAAGAGAGTAGAGTCAACAGAAAAATAAACTGAATGGGGGGGGAGGGAGAGAGGAAGGGAGGGAAGGAGGGAGGAAGGGGGAGGGATGGAGGGGGGGAATGGGAGAGAGAATTGCCTAGGGAGAGAAGTAGGAAGCCCTGGGTGACTCCCACCAGGACCTTCACTGTACCAGCTCAGTCTTCTCCCAGCTGAGCCAATTCAAACGGTCCTAGCAGGCTCTGGAAAGCCACACAAGACAGACTTTCAGTTCCTCCCCCCACCAATCCCCAGGGTGGAATCTGAAGTCCCTTTACCTCCTGGCCCCTCCTCATCTGCCAACTAGAACAACACCAGTTTTCTCCCAGAATCTTCCTGTGGTTGCAGCAAAGTCAGGACACCCTAGGGAGAGAAACCAGCACATAGCAGGGGTCCTCCCCCAACCCTTAGCCTAAGCTTCCTGCCTGAGGTTCCCTGGTAGATCAACCCCCTTTCCTTTCTGAAGGGTCTTTAGCTGAGTCATGAAACCGGCCAGAAACAAAGCGGAAGTGTGGCTCTGCTGGAGTTGTAGCAGCCAGTCGCGGCCTTTTAGAGGCTATGGGGAGATCTAGGGCTTTCTGATCAAAGATTTGTTGCAGTAGAACAAATCCCCCACAGAGGAATTCATGTCTGCGTTCTCTGTTGTACTGATGAGAGAGCCCTGGACAGGGAAATAGCTCTCCACGAATCTGAGAACTTTCCCTTTTACAAAAGGCCTCCACAGCTGTTATCTGATTCCGCTCCCTATCCTGTGTGGGCCCGCCAACAGTCAGAGCCCTTCTCCATGGGAAAATCAAGGTATCACACGTGCTTCCCAGAGACGGAGTCAAGGGTAAACGTAATGTATGTGATTGAGACAGGAAAATCTCATGGCTGTGGCTGTGCCTGTGTGTGTGAAAGTACTAGTTTTAAATTTTAATCAGTATCTTGAGGTACAAATACATCAGTTTTAAGGTTTAATCTCTTAAATTATAATACCTGGGAAATGGGGCTGGAGAGATGGCTCAACAGTTAAGAGAATTTGCTGCTCTTGTAGAGGACTCCACTTTGGAACCCAGCACCCACATCAGGCAGCTCACAACTCTGGCCTCCTCCAGCATCTGCACTCATACATGTGGGCACACACACAATTAAAGAATAAAAATCTGGAAAATGGTTGGGCATGCTGATCTTTAGTTTTAACACTTAGGAGGCAGAGGCAGGCAGATTTCTGTGAGTTTGATGTCAACCTGCTGTACAGAGTGAGTCCTAAGATAGCCAGGCTCTGTAGAGAGATTCCCATCTCAAAAAAAAGGGGGAAAGATAATCACATTCTTTTCTTTCCTTTCCTCCTTCCTTCCTTCCTTCCTTCCTTCCTTCCTTCCTTCCTTCCTTCCTTCCTTCCTTCCTTCCTTCCTTCCATCAGTGTCTTGTATCCCAGGAGGGCCTCAGACTCATTCTGTAGCCATGCACATTATTTGTGTGACCCTGGGCCAACATCCTAAGCAAGCACTCTACCGACCGAACTACATCCCCAGCCCCAGCAGGCAGATCCTTCGCCCAACACTCCATGCCTCTCTGCCCGGCCACATGAGGAGGGCTGGGGCTGAATCTCAGAAGTAGAGCACTTGCCTGGTGCCCAGCAGGTCCGGGGGTGGATCCCCAGCACCGAGAAATAAAAAGCATGCATGAATGTCGACTGAAAGACACAGGATGGATGCAGAAGCGGCTCGCAGGAACTCGCTCTTTGTAACAGCCTGAAATGGAATCCCCTAAACAGACAGTAGCGGAAGTGATGAAGAACTGTGGCATATTCACACAGCATCCGCTACGTCAGAAAATGACCCCAGGACACTCTCACAACCACATGAGGTCAAGAAGCAGCCAGATACCAGATGTAATGGGACTTTATAAAGTTCATAGCCTACAAAATGATCCCTTCAGTAAGGACAGGATCCAGTGTGACTTCCAGTGTTTTGTGTTGAGACGTTGCCTTGCTGTGGAGCCAAGGCTAGTCTCGAACTAACCTGCGTTGATCCTCCTGCCTCATACGGCCAAGTGCTGTCATGACAGAGAGAGACACCATGGCTGGGTTTAGAAAGTGAATCTTAAAAGGGGAGGGAGCCTCTGGGGGCAACACATGTTTTGTTTCAGCAGCTGTGAAAATTCACCAGGCCATGCACTTGGGTTTGGCGACTATTTGCTTTTAATCTCCTGAAACTAGGGAGTATCGGTTAGATGCCGATACTGGCCGAAAGAGCACCCAAGGTACCAGTTCTATAGGTCGCAGGCAGAATCAGGCTCATCAGGTGAATTTCTATGCTGTTTCTTCATGTAGAAAATGAAGACAATAGAGGCCCCGGCACCACCCAGCTAGCTGCTGCGTGTGACTGGACTATGTGGGGTGCAAAGTGTCAGGTGTCTATCAAAGGCTTCATTAATCATAGCTACCGTGGCCCCCAAGCTACTGCTGCTTTCTATGCTTGCATTACCCAGAGTCAACGCTGGTGGAAAAGGATGACATGGGAAAGTCTCAGAACCAAACAATTCCGAGGCTGTAAGTTATGCCCCGTTCTGAATGAGCAGTACGATAACAATCTTGCACAGTCCTGTTTAGACTGGCCCAGAGGTGAGTCATCCTTCGCTGGTGTAGCCATGTTGCACACGTGTGTGAGCTCACCCAGGAGCTGTCTCCCCCGCAGACTGACTGTTCAGCCCTCACAGCGCTTGTGTTCAGGTGTCCCCTATGTGGCTGGAGCTTAACACGACAGTGCCGTCTACATCATTCACCTGGCTCCTTCTCGTCGCTTAGGCATTATATTATAGATCTTGCATCATCACAAAAAGATGAATGGGTTGGGGGGGGGCATGACAGTCACATAACAGAAAAAATATTTTTTTTGAGACAAGGTCTTACTATGTTGCTCTGGCTGTCTTGGGACTGGGTCTCTAAACCATGTAGTCCCTGGACTCACAGAGATCAGCTGCCTTTCCAGAATCTTCTTTTCAACTAAACACCTGGCCACGTCACTCCACCTGGGGCTTCCACGGCACTTAGAGACCCGCCGTGAGGAGTCCCTTCTGCCTCTAACACCTTCGGCTGCAGTTTGCCGCCCGCCCGTCCTTATACTCCCGCAAGGCATAGCTGCCTAGTTTTCTGTTTGTTTGTTTGTTTGTTTTGGTTTGGTTTTGGATTTTCGAGACAAGGATTCTCTATAGCTTTGGTGCCTGTCCTGGAACTAGCTCTTGCAGACCAGACTGGCCTTAAACTCACAGGATCTGCCTGCCTCTGCTTCCTGAGTGCTAGGATTGAAGGCGTGCGCCACTACCACCCGGCTAACTACCTGTTTTCGTGGGAGGGCTACCTCCTGCTCTGACCCTATATCCTCCTATGCTTGGGAAGTGTCATTTCTTCTGCCCTCTGGTTGTCTCACTAGGCTGAGACATCCTTGTGATGTCTTTCCTAACCTGCCTGTCCTAACCTGCCCGCCCTAGGCAGCCCAGGTGCCCCTCCCCTGAGGGCCCACCACCATCACTAACTCCATGGGAATTCCTGGAGGACAGGGGCCTGGTCTTGTTCCACCTATGACTCTGAAAAGAGACAAATACATGTTTATGTTGGCAGGGAAGGGAAGCACCCAGAGAGACAGCTCAGTGATTAAAAGCCTTTGCTGTTCTTGCAGAGGACCCAGGTTGGGTTCCCAGCATCCATGACAGACAACTCATCAATGCCCATAACTCCAGTTCCAGGGCACCCAATGCCTCTGCACTTCCTTGGGCACCTGCACTCACAAACACATATCCACACACAAACACAATAAAAATTAACCTTTAAATGTTTTTGTCAAGACAATGACCAGATGGGGACTGGCCTGAAGAGCTGGACTAGGCAGAGGCAGGGATGCTATAGGGACTTTAGCTTAACTCTGCCACTAATTCTACATAACTGTAAGTCACTTCCTTCTTTGACTCTGTTTCTCAAACTTCAAAAAGAGTGTTGGGCCAAATTAAAGACTCCATTGGGGAGCATTAGAAGCACCTAGGGAGCCTTTGTAAAACAGACATGGCTGGGCCTGACAACACAGGCCTGTATAACCCCAACTACTCAGGAGGCTGAGGCAGGGAGATCAAAAAAGTTCAAGGGCCAGCAGTGGTAGTGTGATTCATGCCTTTATTCCCAGTACTAGGGGGTCAGGGGAGTGGCAGAGACAGGCAGGTCTCTGAGTTCGAGGCCAGCCATACAAAGAAACCCTGTCTCGAAAAACAAACAAACAAACAAAACAAAACAAAAAATGTTTGGATGACATAGTGAGTTTAAAGCCAGCTTGGGCAACTGAGTGAGAGAGACGTTGTTTCAAAACAAAAAAGGAAAAGGGTGATGGGGATGTGGATGTAATTCAGTGGTGGAATGCTTGCTTTTGAGAAGTCTAGAGTTCGAATCCCAGCATGGGGGGGGGCTGAAACAAAACAAACAAACAAACAAAAACCAAACCAAAACCCACAATTATTTAGGCCTCACCCCCTGGGGGGGGGGAGAGCCCAGACACTGTAGTTTCTAAAAAATTCCTCAAGTGTTTCTACAGTGTGACCCAGCTGGGGTGACATCGAGATACCGTCACTGACGGTTTAAGATAGATAAAATGCCACATACAGGAGAGACCTGTTCTCAGGGCCTTTGAACAAGTTTGCGAATCACCGCTCAAGCGTTTCTTTTCTTGGTTTTGGACTGTGATGTTACAAGCCCTCAACAGCCAGAGGCCACTGTGAACAAGCCACAGCGTTGTTTAGAAGCCAGAGCCTTTGTCACCGGTGGTTAGGTGAATTCCTATGCACGTCCGCCCCTAGTACTGCCCTTGAGGCAAATCAGCTCACATTATAGATGAAGAAACAGTGGGGAAATGAGCAGCTCAAGTCCACGCACGGCACAGCTGGATTGAGAGCCCCAGCCGGGAACTCTAAGAGGACTCAGTACTGAGGTACCAAGACCGTGTAGACAGAGACAGTGCTTGAGGGTACAGAGAACACCTGGAATCCGGCACATGTGAGGCTGAGGCAGGAAAACACAGAGTCTGAGGCTAGCCTAGACAACATAGTGTGATCTACACACACACACACACACACACACACACACACACACACACACACACACACACCACCACCACCACCACCACCACCACCACCACCACCACCACCACCACCACCACCACCACCACCACCACCACCACCACCACCACAGTGAGTGCAGCGCCAGAACCAGTAATTATCAACAGGGCGCTATCGCCCCCTAGGGGTCATTTTGGGATTTTATCATCTGAGAACTGCATTTCTGGCCAGTGGGATGGGGCAGTGGGACTTGTGGGTGGTCAGCCTTAGGGAGACTCTTGTTATCGCAATCCTTTCTATTGTTTTCCACGGGAGGGAAGTAGCTCAGAGCTCTGAGCTAGGATGAAATTTTAGGACTAGGATTTGGGTCTGCCTGGCTCCATGCTGCGCCTCTTCACACAAACTGCTGCTCAGTACAGGCCTGCACACGTGCAAGGCCTCAGCCAGGCCTACTGTCACTCCAGGGCTTGGAAGGTTGAGGCAGCCTGAAGCCAGCCTGGACTACATAGCAAGACCCTTGCCTAAGAAAAAGAAGAAAGTGGAAAGGGAAGGGGAAGAGGGAAGGGGAGGGAGGGGAAGGAACTTTGTTCCTGCTGGTCTCTCCTGGCAGGGCCTTCTCCCACCAGGTCTATACAGTAAATGGTTAACATCTTTCTTCGCTCAGCACAGCCCAGAGGAAAAGGGGAAGTGGCGCCTAAGCCTGTCTCACACTTGGCTGCGTTTGGAGCGGGCCTAGAGCCTGCCTGGCTTACTGCAGGTGAGAGGCTGGGACCAGGCTGCACAGTTCACATCGATCAGTGTGCAGGGGAGGGAGAGCTGGGGGTCGTGGGAGGGGTGGACACAACACAGATACGTCAGCCCTGGCATTTGCACAAGACCTAGGTGTCAGAGTGGGCTTTTGGGAATCACCCAGTCCAGCTCCCTGTGGCACTGACAAGGGGGCAGGCTCAGCTAGTTACACAGTGAGTTACAGGTACAGACCCAGTCTCCTGGCACCTAGACTCTCACTTGCAGTGTGAACCTGAGATGCAGGGTGGAAGTTCCCTATGGCCCCCCGCCCTGGCTCATGCCAAATGCTTCTGATGTTTTCAAGTCCTCCCCGCCCCAGCAGGGGCAACTCTAACAGCAGACAGACAGGCCAGCCTGACAGACCTTTTGAACTACACCCCTTGGTCTGGAGCTTTGCCTGTCTTGTCTCCTCTCCCCAGATGCTGTACCTCTGGATCTCAAGAGAGCAGCTGAGCTCATGGTGTGAGTCTATTCTTCTCTTCGGGTCTGAAGAGACTCTGCCTTCTCCAACATGGGTAAATGAGATACTAACAGCAGGGATAGATTTCCTGGGAGCCAAACAGGGAACTGTGGTGTTAAAGGATTCAAACCCACTAGCAACCATCTGCATTCCCTGCTGGGAGGCACAGGGCAGCAGCAATTAGGAGTTAACACACGCTTTGGAGTGAGGTAGCCCATGGAATCAGGCCGTTTGCTTCCCAGCTCCATTTATGAGCTCTGTGATCTTGGATAAGTTATTCAGCCTTGCTGAGGCCGTTCCCATTCAATTACCCCTGAGGGTGTGGACGACACAGATTGGGCACTGAGCTAGGAGGCTCAGTGTGACCCCTGAAAAAACACTTTCAGTACATGGGATGGCAGTCGGGAGAGGTTGACAGGACGCGTGCCAGGACCAGGGACAACAGCGGGCACAGACAACATGCTGTCACACTGAAACGCCACTCTGCTGGCTTTGAAGCACAGGACTGAAGCCTGGAGAACACTTGCCTGTAGGCCACACAAATCTTTTTTACTTCCTGCCATTACCTTTGCAAAGACCACATGGTCCACCCCCTTCCCCTCATCCCCTACCATGTGTGGACTCACGGGCACCCGCCTCTCTCAGCTGAGGCCTGTACTTGTGAAGACAATGGTTCTTTTGCTTCTTTGAGTGTTCCCACAGAACACTCCCACTACCCAGAATGCTTTCTGGTCTATTGTTTAAAATCTTTTTTTTTTTGTTTGTTTGTTTTTGTTTTGTTTTTCAAGACAGGGTTTCTCTGTGGTTTTGGAGCCTGTCCTGGAACTAGCTCTTGTAGACCAGGCTGGTCTCGAACTCACAGAGATCCGCCTGCGTCTGCCTCCCGAGTGCTGGGATTAAAGGCGTGCGCCACCACCGCCCGGCTCTTTTTTTTTTTTTAAAGATTTATTTATTATGTACTGTACACAACAGTCTGCCTCCATGTATGCCCGTACGCCAGAGGAGGGTGCCAGATCTCATTACAGATGGTTGTGAGCCACCATGTGGTTGCTGGGAACTGAACTCAGGACCTCTGGAAGAGCAGCCAGTGCTCTTAACCACTGAGCCATCTCTCCAGCCCTAAAATCTTTACTGTACATGTGTGATGTGTGTAGCGGGTGTATGTGCACATGTGCGTGTACCAGCCAAATGAGGACACGCTCTTCCCCATTTCCCTCCAAGACAGGGTCTTTGGAGGTCACCATTTAGGTTAGACAGGCTGACCCGTGAGCTCCCAGGATCTACCCGTCTCTGCTTCCCAAACTCTGGGGTTACAGGTGTGCACAGCCATGCCCAGCTTTTTGACACGGGTGCTGGGAACTTGAACTCAGGCCTTCAGGCTTGTACAGCAGTCCTTCCTACCCACTGAGCCATCTCCCTCTCCTCCAAAGAATGCTTTCTGGAAGTTTCCCTGGACCCCACAGTAGAACTGATCACCCCCTGCTCTCTGTTGTACTGTTTCTTACGTAGGCATTAACTTTGGCCTCCCCAACACGCCTCACTTGCTGACTTCCTGTGCCCAGCCAGACCGACCGGAATTCTGGAAGGGACTGAAACATGTGTGGTGGAGCCTGTTGTCCTCCCTGTTGCCACCTTCAGGACTAGCTGCTCTATCTCCCCTTTATATAACTTCCTTTTTCCTCTGTGCCAGCCCATGCCATACACAGAGCCTGTCTCACTGTGCAGCACCCAGTCTGTCCCTAACACAGAGCCCGTCTACTCTGCAGTGCACAGTCTGTCCTTAACAGAGTCTGTCCCTAACTCTGAGCCCATTCCTAACACAGGGCCTGTCCCACTCCGCAAGGCACAGTCCATCTCTTACACAGAGCCCGTCTATTCTGCAGTGCACAGCCTGCCCCTAACACAGAGCCTGTCCACTCTGCAGTGCAGAGCCTGCCCCTAACACAGAGCCTGTCCACTCTGCAGTGCACAGCCTGTCCTTAACACAGAGCCCTTCCCTAACTCTGAGCCCGTCCCACTCCGCAGCACACAGCCTGCCCCTAACACAGAGCCTGTCCCACTCCGCAGTGCACAGCCTGCCCCTAACACAGAGCCTGTCTACTCTGCAGTGCACAGCCTGCCCCTAACACAGAGCCTGTCCCACTCCGCAGTGCACAGCCTGCCCCTAACACAGGGCCTGTCCCACTCCGCAGTGCACAGCCTGCCCCTAACACAGGGCCTGTCCCACTCCGCAGCACACAGCCTGCCCCTAACACAGAGCCTGTCCCACTCCGCAGTGCACAGCCTGCCCCTAACACAGAGCCTGTCTACTCTGCAGTGCACAGCCTGCCCCTAACACAGAGCCTGTCTCACTCCACAGTGCACAGCCTGCCCCTAACACAGAGCCTGTCTCACTCCACAGTGCACAGCCTGCCCCTAACACAGAGCCTGTCCCACTCCGCAGTGCACAGCCTGCCCCTAACACAGGGCCTGTCCCACTCCGCAGTGCACAGCCTGCCCCTAACACAGGGCCCGTCCACTCTGCAGTGCACAGCCTGCCCCTAACACAGGGCCCGTCCACTCTGCAGCGCACAGCCTGCCCCTAACACAGAGCCTGTCCACTCTGCAGTGCAGAGCCTGCCCCTAACACAGGGCCTGTCCCACTCCGCAGTGCACAGCCTGCCCCTAACACAGGGCCTGTCCCACTCCGCAGTGCACAGCCTGCCCCTAACACAGAGCCCGTCTCACTCCACAGTGCACAGCCTGCCCCTAACACAGAGCCCGTCTCACTCCACAGTGCACAGCCTGCCCCTAACACAGAGCCCGTCTCACTCCACAGTGCACAGCCTGCCCCTAACACAGAGCCCGTCTCACTCCACAGTGCACAGCCTGCCCCTAACACAGAGCCTGTCCCACTCCGCAGTGCACAGCCTGCCCCTAACACAGGGCCTGTCCCACTCCGCAGTGCACAGCCTGCCCCTAACACAGGGCCTGTCTACTCTGCAGTGCACAGCCTGCCCCTAACACAGAGCCCGTCCACTCTGCAGTGCACAGCCTGCCCCTAACACAGGGCCTGTCCCACTCCGCAGTGCACAGCCCAGCTCTCACACACAGAGCCTGTCCCACTCCGCAAGGCACAGTCCATCTCTTACACAGAGCCTGTCCACTCTGCAGTGCACAGCCTGCCCCTAACACAGGGCCTGTCCCACTCCGCAGTGCACAGCCCATCTCTCACACACAGAGCCTGTCCACTCTGCAGTGCAGCGCTTCCGTATCTCCCTTCTCCCCACACGATAGAGCAGGAACTTGTTTATTTATAGCTGAGCTTTTTGGAGTTGATACAGGTGATCAATAGAAATTTACTCAAAGAACAGATGAAAGAATAAGACAATTTTACCCTTCTTAGACCTGTTCCCTCATCTCTCGTAATCCAAATGCCTTTGGTGACTCTATCTGAAGGCCCTATAGGAGTTCCAAACTCAATCAAGTCCTCTCGCCCAGACTGTGAATTGGCTGTCCTCCATATTGCTGATCAAACCCAGGGCCTTGTGGAGGCAAGACAACCACTTTACTATGGAGACACGTCCCAGGCGTTGGTTTTTTGAGACAGAGTCTCGCTATATAGTCCAGATTGGCCTTGAACTGGATGTCCTCATGCCCCTGCCTCCTGGGTGATGTGTTTACAGGCATGCACCACTAGGACCAACTTTCTCATTAAGTGCGGTTTTTGTTTGTTTTGGTCAGAGGACAGCTTGTGGGTGTCACTGTTCTCCTTCCACCATGGGGTTCCCAGGGATCTCACTCAGGCCAGCAGACTTGGCAGCCATAGCCTTTGCCCACGGAGCTATCTTGACAGCCCCTCTTGATATTTTTTTTCTGAATGTGGACAGAACACAGTGTTTCATGCACACTAGGCAAACACTCTGCGACTGAGCCCCTGCCCGGCACCCAAACTGAGACTTCTTCCTCCTGTTTTTCCCTGGCATTTATCCCGCTGTCTCATAAAAAAAGAGGAAGCTGAGGCTCACATAAGTCAATGGCACATGGAGAGCCTTGGTCTTAACAGCCCAGGTATCTCACATCCTTGCAGGTTCTGTGTCCTCCCTCCACATACTGGGGACGTTCATTTGCCTTAGATAGGGCTGCTCTGTCTGTCTGGAGGCATGATATCATCTCCGCTACAGAAGCCACCTCCTCCAGGAAGCCCTTCCCTGGTCACCTGGCATGGACTGTGACCCACACTCAGCAGGGTAGCATGTAGCACAGACTGGCTTCCAACTAGCTATGTAGTCAGGAATAATCGTGAACTCCTGAGTGCTGGGATTACAGATGTGCACCATCATGCCCAGATGTATGCACCACTGGGGATCAAACCCAGAGAGAGCCCTGTGCACGCTAGGCAAGCATTTTACCAACTGAGCTACACCCCAGCCTCCAAATCTCTCTCCTTTAATCCCCCCAGACTCCAAGTTGCTTGTGCATCCTCCTGCCTGTGGCTAGAAACTCCTTGAAGATAAACCTAGTCCCTAGTCCCTCCCCACTCCAGTGCCTAGACCACTTGCAACCAATCTAGAATAAATCTTTCTTTCTTTTTTTTTTTTTTCCGAGACAGGGTTTTTCTCTGTGGCTTTGGAGCCTGTCCTGGAACTAGTTCTTGTAGACCAGGCTGGCCTCAAACTCACAGAGAACCGCCTGCCTCTGCCTCCCGAGTGCTGGGATTAAAGGCATGTACCACCACTGCCCAGCTAGAATAAGTCTTTTTATAAGGCTTAAATGCACCCAGAAGAAATCGGCAGTATTGGGGCTGGGACTGGTTAGAGTGCTGGCCTAGCATTCGCAGACTCTGTGCCCCCCCCATATGATGATGATGGTGATAATAACAACAACAACAACAGAAAAACATCAGTATTCCTTCTCTCTTATTTGAGACAGGGTAGCCCTAGTTGTCCTGGAACAACTCATTCTGTAGATCAAGTTGGCCTCAAACTCAGAGATCCACCCGCCTCTGCCTCCTGAGTGCTGGGGTTAAAGGCGTGTGCTACCATCACTTGCCTTTTTTTTTTTTTTGACAGAGTCTTATTATATAGCTCAGGCTGGCCTCAGAGTGAAGATCCAACCGCCTCTGCCCCCTGAGTGCTGGAGTTCCAGGCCTGAGGCACCATTCCTGGCTTCTGCACTCTCTAATAATGATGGCCCCTTATCATTCAGGATAAAGTCCCTAACCCTCACCGTGATCTACACGACCCTCACCATCGGCACTGAACCCCATCATCCCTTTGACCTCACCTCCTACCTGTGCCCTCCCTCCCGCCCCCAGTCTGTACCACCACTTCTGCCAGCTCTCATCCATGTCACCTGGTGCTCATTTGGGACTCAACACTGGCTGCCGCCCTCCACGTATCTGTTTACTGGCCATCTCTCCACTCCACACCCCCGCCGTACCCACTTAACACACAGCTCCGTCTAGCTCATCGCTCTATCCCCAGGGCCTGACTAGTGGCTGGCTGACAATAAATGGATGGATTGCTAGCCCAGGAGAGCTCTAGGCTGGAGACATTCACCTATGAGTCACATGCATAGAGGTGGTAACAAGAGCCTGAGGGAAGGTGAGATCACCCAGGGAGAGGGTCTCCCACAGATGAGCCTGCAAAAGCAAAAATAAAATAAAATAGAAAACCGATAACAACAGCAAAGAAGAAGAAAATAGTGTTAAGTCAAAGGAGCCCCAAGAATCCTGTTTCAGAGGGAAAGTGTGGCCAACAGTGTTAACTGCTGGGAAGAGAGAGAAAGTTAAAGCAAATTTGGCTTCCTGGATGCTGCTGCTGGCTGACCTTGGGCCTGATGGGAGCCGTTCTGTACAGTGAGGGCATCCTCTCAGGGCTGGGGATGCCAGTCTCTGAGGATCTATATTTCTGTTCATGCTCACTTTACCCTTGCCAAAGAGAACCGTTATCCGTGCCAGGAGAGAAGGGATCACAGCAGCCCCACTTGCTATCAGGCAGCTGGCAAACCCCAAGGAGGCATCGTTGTATTTCTGGCCTTGTAATTACATGGGGAAGAGGGGAGGTCTGGGGCTCTGCTGCGTACACCTTCTGCCCTAGACTCCAGCTTCCCATGGAGTCCTGGTCTCTTAGACAAAGCCCACATGACCGGTTTGCTATTGTCATAAGAGGTGCCTTATAGGGAGGGCTGAGACTCCAGCCAGTGTCGCTGGGGTCCAGAGGAAAGCACAGAAACGCCTTAAGTGAGCGGTTCTCAACCTTCCTAATGCTGTAGCCCTTTAATACAGTTCCTCAGATTGTGGTGACCCCCCCCCCCCCAAGCATAGAACTGTTTTCATTGCTACTTCACAACTGTAATTTTGCTATGGTTATGAACTGTAATGTAAATATCTGCGGTTTTGGTGGTCTTGGGTAATCCCAGTGGGTTGTGACCCACAGGTTGAGAACCACTGCCAGAAAGTGATTCCAAAGAGATCTAAGTCTGATACTACAAAACAGGGCAAGGAGGGCGGAGCTCCTGCTTCGGGTCAGATGTTATCCTAGGCAATAATCCATTTGATTTTGCAAAGCAAACCTGCCGTGTGGACGTTGTCATCCTCATTTCCTATAGGAGGGAACCGGTTCCCAAGGAGGTCAACAGCTTTCCAGCGATTGCCCAGCTAAGTGCCCAGCGCTAGTTTACTAACGTGGCCAGTCTGAGAGTATCCGGAAATTAAGCCCTGAACGACCCCAAACCTAGCGAGTCAAGGGGTTTGAGTCTCATATTCTACAAGTACTGAGACTTTGGGCAAAGATTTCTTTCCCATTCCTATCACCTGCAATAAGACTAATCTAGAGCTTCGCAATTCTGATGTTCCTCGAACAGCTAGGATTTGCAGAGAACTTCAGCGTGTATAAAAAGACATCCACAGCCTCTCACTCATTCTCCCCAACCCGCAGTGAAAGAGAAGCGTCCTCTCCATTGGACAGAGGCACTTACTGAGGTTGAGAGAAGCAGTGACCCGTCCAAGGTCACTAGCAAGTCAGGGCCCTTCCCAAACCCCAGCTCCGAACTGGACCCTCCTTTAAATCTTCTTCCAAATCGGCGTCACCCCGAGACCTGGCCGGTAGAGGGCTCCCCGCTTCCCTCGGCCGCCACTGGGGCCACCTGGGGGAAGGTGTCTCAGATTTGGCCTGCGGGGTGCAACACCCACCCCGCAGGACCTCCCCAGAGCGCCGGACACTGAGGATGTGCTCCCGGGGTCTCGCGGCCACCTTCGGGGGGGTCCCTCGTTCCACCCTCGGTCCGGGGCTCCGGACAGCCCTACCCGGCGGCATGCTCCCTTTGGCCCCGATGGTCTTTTGGGACCTTCTGTCCCTGCTCTTCCCTCAAGTCCCAGAAGCGTACAGAGGCGGGACGCCAGGTGTTGGGATCCGCTCTGACGCGACCCGCCCGGTCAGGCTTAGTCCCGCGAGGCTGCGACGCCCTGTTGCCCCGGGGCCCCATCGCTTACCGGCTCCTCACTGGCAGGCACCAGCCGACCCTGTAAACGCTCTGCATCCCCGCGGGCAGGAGCCAGGCCTCCTCCACGACCCTGCTGAGCTCCGGGCTCCGCCGCCCTCCGTGCCTGCAGCTCAGGCTCAGCGCTCCTGCCTGCGCCCGACCGGTGCTCCACAACACTGCTCTGGGGCTCCTCCCCCGCTGGGCTCTCTCCCCACTCGGCCTCCCGCCCACAGCAGGGGAGGCCCGCCCGGAGAGCCCGTGCCCCAACCCCACCATGGGAGGACGCCAGGGACGCGGGTAGAGGAGGCCCACCTGTAGGAAGGAACAGACTGTCCGGGGAAAGTGGACGGTGCCTAGACTCCATCTACACCTCTCTGCGAGTTCTTCACAAGCTGGGTCTCCCGCCCCCTACCTTTAATTAGCAAATATTTATTGATCTGCTTTATGTCTGCATGGACTATGCACTGGGGTTAGAATCATTGCGCACCCCCCTCCCCGCGCCTCTTGGGGCTCACATTCTACTGGGGCGGATGTAATGCACTTAATGAGATGTCAGATATTTCAGGAGGGAAATAAAGCAAGAAAGGCGGTAGGGAGTTGTAGGGGGTGAGGGGGCGCCCAGGGTGGGAGATCTCACCAGGAAAGTAGCCTCCCAGGATAGAGGGGAGGTAGGAAGCCTCCTGGCCACACACTAGAGGTGAAAAGGGTACAGTCAGCTTCTTGTTGGACAAGTATGGTGATCACAGAATTAGGGTATCAGATCTGAATGCCAACTCCGCTGTGCAGCGTTTAGCAGGTGCAGAGAGCCAGGAGAGGGAGGGTTGGGTTCAGAGACAGGAACAGTAAAAACTCCTGCAGAAGTCCGGGCTCCGAGTGGGTATGACCAGGTTCCACACAGCTTGGATGGACCTGGCCTTCCGTGTCCTTGCCCACTGTGCCTCCTTATTGTTTGTATATTCTCAAGCCGTATCATCATCAGCATCCTTCCCTACGCTGGTTATGCGTTCTTGATAAATTGACCTTAGGAGCATTATGAAGTGACCCTGACCCTCCATTCCCAGTAACAGTCTTCTTGGGGTGTGTGGGGGGGGGTGCATAGGGGTGTGTCTAGAGAGACTCCAGAAACACCCACCAGCACCCACAGCTGTTTGACATCTGGCACACCAGCACACTGAGAGCTCAGCAACTATTTCACGTCTTTTGCTTTCCATGTCCTTCTATGTCCTTCTATTTGCACCAAATTCTCTGCCCACCTGGGCCTTCCCTCCCCTCCCCTCCTACTGCTCTCCTGGTCTATCATTTGTGATTGGCTTGGAGCCTCCATCTCTTACAATCTCTTTTTTGGAAGGCTGTGATCAATGGTCATTAATAATGCAGAGGTTCCTTTTGTCTTAGCGCAGATCTCAGGCAAATAAATCACTGGCATGAATAGACAGGAGTCATCGGCAACCACACCTCTGCCTTCTCTCCTCTCTTTAGGCCCTTGGCTCTTTTCCCACATAGGGGAGGGGAAGATCGAGCAATGCCAAGTGTAGGTGGCTCTTAATAAAGGCTGTGCTACCAGTGTCCTGGTTGAGCCATTACAGAGGAGCAGAGGGTCCTGATACACAGCCCAGCATAGCAGCTGCCAGGGGTCCTTCCCCCAAGGTCTTGCAGTGGGAAAATACACACTGCAGAATAGACAGAGACATGTCCCAGGTGTGTGGCTTCTATGAAAAGTCCCTAAAGTTGCTCTCAAAAGAGATGTGAGCAACACAGCTCAGTTGGCAGAATGCTTGCCTGGCATGCACAAATCTCTGAGTTCAACATCCAACATCACATAACCCAACAGTAGTAGCACAAGCCTGTAATTTCAGCACTCAGGGGGAGGAAGGAGGATTAGAAGTTCAAGGTCACTGGCTACAGCGTAGTGAATCTGAGGCCAGTCTGGACCCCATGAAACTCCGCCTCAATATAATGATGATGATGACAATGACGATGAAGACGATGAAAGGACAGGAGAGAAGGACAAACCTGAGGAAATGCCTTCTAGTAGCATCTGCTTACAAAACAGCCCAGGAAGGTGACATTGGAGAGCTGGTTGATAGAAGTGGCTAGGTCTATGATGAGGGCCCCCTTCGGATTCTGTAGTCCTTCAGGGATCAGCAAATGTGCAAAGTGCCATCTCTGTCCCCATGGAAGGAAACCAAACACGCTTGGGCACAGCATAGGGTTGGGATGGTAGAGAGGGGATGAGGTGCACAAACCCAAGGTGTGGACACATGGGAAGGGTCACCCTGGGCTTGAGCCTTGAGGCAGGAGCAGGAGGCATCTCAGCAAAGACCAGGCAAGGGCCACAGAGACTGTTCCTGGGAGCAGAGCCCTAAAGAATGAATGCAGGAAGGACACATGCTATAGGGGTTCTGGGTGTGGTGCAGCTGTAAAGAGTGGGTGACACAGGCTGGGGGGACAAGGATGGTTGGCTTACAGAGTCTTGAAGGCCAGATGATAGGGTTTTCCTCTCACTATTGAGCCTTGAGAACTGGGAAACGGTGCAAGCAAGGGTTATGGCGTGACCGCACAGGGCTCACTGGCAGTCCTGGTGCCCTGAACTGCGAAACTGTGAAGGGTGGGCATTGCCAGCAGGACCTTTGTAGTCCCATCATTGCCACCACAATAAAAAGAAAGGAAGAGAGAAAGTGAGAGAGGACCCTTAGGGTGGCGTTGCCAATTCCTGGTTGTCTTCCTTCCCTAAACCAGCTTCCTGAGCACAGGGCTCTGAGCCTCTGGTTAAAGCTTTGGCGTCTTCAGCTTCTTCTACTGTGCCCTGGAAGGCCCTGTTTCACTTGTGCTGGCTTCCTCCTGTACCCACTGCTCGTTCACAGCCGACCTGGCTCATGTTTTCCTGCCATTTGGAATGTACTCCCTCCCATTCCTGCCAGCAGAATCTCCTGGTTGACAGACTTTTTTTTTTTTTTTTTTTTTTTTTTTTTTTTTTTTTTTTTTTTTGGTTTTTCGAGACAGGGTTTCTCTGTGGCTTTGGAGCTGTCCTGGAACTAGCTCTGTAGACCAGGCTGGTCTCGAACTCACAGAGATCCGCCTGCCTCTGCCTCCCGAGTGCTGGGATTAAAGGCGTGCGCCACCACCGCCCGGCCCAGACTTTTTTTTTTTTGAGACAAGGTTTCTCTGTGGCTTTGGAGCCTGTCCTGGAACTAGCTCTGTAGACCAGGCTGGTCTCGAACTCACAGAAATCCGCCTGCCTCTGCCTCCCGAGTGCTGGGATTAAAGGCGTGCGCCACCACTGCCCGACAGACTCTTTTCTACCTTCTTGGTGTACCAGCTGGCCTCACCCTGTAGCCCCAGCTTAGGCACCCCTTCTGCATGTGGCCCTCACACTCCTCATACACAAGAAAGTGGGTCCCTCCTGGGCAGTCCACACCAGAGTGTGGTTAAGTGTGCAAGTGAAGATCCCTCTGACTTTGACTCTTGACTTTAGTGTTCTAGGGTTGCACAACTCTGTATATCTCTTCCCAGTTCTGAGAACCTTGGTAAGTTTGTCTGCACCATGACCATGGTGAAGATTGTGGTACCTGCCAGCAGGGAGTCTCAGCAATGTCTCCTGTCACTGCCATGGCAGTCTATCTTCCACAACGTGATGAGTCCCTGGCAGGGTAAGTTGAGCCTAAGTCATCTTGGAACACCCAATGCCTAGTCCTACTCTGGCACACTGTAGCCATTCATTCAATGCTGCATGCAGATGGTTAGATGAATAAAGAAGAGGGCTTGAATACAGCTCAGCTGATAGAGCACTTGGCTAGCATACACCAGGTCCTGGGTTTGATTCCCCAGCACCGTGTAAGCCATTCATGGTGGTACAGGACCATAATCCCAGCACTCAGGAGTGGACGCAGGAGGATCAGGAGTTCAAGGTCATTCTCTGTTGTATCCTGAGGTCAAAGCTAGCTTAGACTCTGTGAGGCTTGCCTCAAGGACAAGGAGAAAGAAAAGAAGGAAGTAGAGAAAGAGGAGGGGGGGGGAGAAGAGGAGGAGAGAAATGTAAGGGAGAAGGCAAAGGAGGGGAAGGAAGGGAAAAGGGAGAGGAGGGGAGGCAGGGAAAGATGAGGGGAAGGGAGGGAGGGAGGAGAGAGAGGAAGGGAGAAAGAGGGGAAGGCAAGAGGAGAGGGGGAGGAGGAGAGGTTGAAATGGGGGGAGAGGAAGCACCATTTCTATTCACTAATGTCTCTCTACTTTAGAGGTGGCAGCCCAACTTACCCTTTTTTGAAGAATACTGAATGAATCGGGTGTCGGGAGTGTGTGTCTGGGGCAGGCTTTGTCACCAGACAGACTGTGCTTTGCAGAGTCGTCAGAAGGGAGCTGTCTAGACAGAAGGGACATGCCTGCCAGGGAGGAATGGAGACTGCATGGGAATCAGAGCCCAGGGAAAAGCTGTCCAGAGAGCCAGACTTCCCTTCCCTCAGCTCTGGGGCTCAGGACCTGACCTGCCCCGCGGCCTTGCTCCCTGCCCTCAGCAGGTGAAGTGACTTAACAAGGCTTTTCCCTGGGGATAGCAGAATACTTCGGCATAGCCCGTCATGCCAACCACTCCCCTTCCTCTCCAGAACCCTATTAAGGGCTGTTCTGGCCCTTGGATGAAGAGAGAAGCACAGGAAACACACGGCCTCTCTTACAAGGCCAGGGTTAGAACTTTGGTTAGATCTGCTCCCCCAGGAATCGACTGAGCCAAATAGCTTTTCCTTTTCGGTATTCATTGCTGTGGTAATTGGTGTCAGGTCGTCCAGGAGAATTGAGGTCTGCTATCTACTCCTGGGGAGTTCACAACCCGAGGAAAAGAGTGAAGTCTTGCTAATCTTTGTATTCCCAGCTCTACCTGGCAATGTAGTGAATAAATCACAGACTGTCAAAGCTGGAAGGATCGAGTCTTTGCAGTTCAAGTGTGACAGTCCCCATAGCTTACTGAGACCTGGAGGCAACAGAAGAGTAAGGTTAGGAGCTTTGGATCCCGAAGTCAGACTTCTTGGTTTGTTTCTCAACTTTCCCATTTCCTAGCTGGGTGACTGTGGGTTTGTCACTGACCCTCTCAGGTTGTCTAAAAGAAGGGGAAAGTTGGGGGAATGAGCTGAGATCACACATGCACGAGATTTGCTCGATGGTTATCCATAGCTGACCTAGTTACTCATCTGGGATGCACTCATGGCTTCCCAGTTCTCTGCTCCATGTCCTTTCCAGCTTCCCATGACTTCTATGTTTACCAGAGTGTGCTCAAGGGAGACTGGAAATGCCTGGATTTGCTGTCATTGGCTAGTGTCTCCCCCATGCTTCCACTTCTCTCCTCTTCAGCCTGGAGTTCAAAGACTCCTGACTGGAACAGCACAGAGGCTCCCGATAACCAGCCAGAGCGCCCTCACCCCCACCCCCACCCCCACCCCGTCCCACCATGGCAATTTCCTCCGGGCCAGACAGAGTGGGCTGAGCTGCCCAGAGCCAACAGGAAATTCCAGGAACCCAGAGAGGGGGCATGGAGCCACAGAGATGGCTATCGCCTCTAGCCAGGCACTAGGCTTGGCCAGCAAGAGGCACCCGCAGAGCGGGATTGCTGTTTGTTTTCCTCTGCCTCCACTTTTAACAAGAGAATTTAATTAAGAGTTCAATGGCCTCTCCTGAGGAATAAAGATCCCAGGGGCCAGTAGTGAGGAGACTGGTGCCTTCGAGGAAGGCAGGGAGAAAAAAAAGCCTCTTGACTCAGATTTGCCGTGGGCTCAAGCCTCTGCAGAGGAGGAACACGTAAGAGGGCAATGAGTCTGACCCCAGGACAAAAATCTTTCCTTACAGTAACTGCGGGAGTGTTAGATTGATTGACGACTGATAGATTGAGTGATTGGAGACAGGGTCTCAAGTCGTACAGGCTGACTTCAAACCCCCCAAGGAGCAAGGATGACCTTGAGCATCCTTGATTCTGCTTCTGGAGTTCTGGGATTATAGGACCACTCATCTGGTTTTGTGTGATGTAGGGGATTGAACCCAGGGCCTCATGCCCAACTGAACCATATCCCCAGGAATGTTAGATTCCATGGCACAAATCTTTAAAATTTTAAATCAGCCAAGGAGACAGGAAAGCTTGCTGTCCCAAGTGTCTCCACTCACACCTTGCCAGAGAAAACATGTCCACAATATTCATTAAGACACAGAAAAGCAGACTTGGATCAGGGCCGTTTTCATAGACCAAGTCCCCATAGAAAGGGATTATTACAGCAGGGAGAGACACCTTCATACTAAATAAATTGGGACAAGTGGAGTTATAACCAAGGGGCAGTGAGGAGGATGCTGCCCAAATCTATGCAGCAGAATTCTTGCTGGAGACAGGCCAGGATGACACCTCCGGGGAGATGAGGGAGGGAATAAACCAGATAGCAAGGATGACCAAGATCCAAGACCAAGTGAGGATCCTGCTGAAGGGACTGTCTTAGTCAGGGTTTCTATTGCTGCGATGAAACACCATGACCAAACAGCAAGCTGGGGAGGAAAGGGTTTATTCAGTTTATATTTCAGCATCGCTGTTCATCACTGAAGGAAGTCAGGACAGAAACTCAGACAAGGCAGGATTTTGGAGGCAGGAGCTGATGTAGAGGCCATGGAGAGGTACTGCTTTCTGGCTTGCTTCCCATGGCTTGCTCAACCCACCTTCTTATAGAACTCGGCCAGGAGCCCAGGGATGGCACCACCCACCATGGGCTGTGCCCTCTCCCATTGATCACTAAATGAGAAAATACCTTACAGCCGGATCTCATGGAGGCATTTCCTCAACTGAGGCTCCTTCCTCCCTGATAACTCTAGCTTGTGTCAAGTGGACACACAAGCAGCCAGTCCAGGGACCTAGCCAGACCCTTTGCTAAAGGAAGTATATAGATGAGGCTGGGATGGGCTTTGAACACCTGAGGAAGCTCCGATCAACCAGAGACTCTCATTTTATTTTTTTATTTTATTTTATTTTTTGGTTTTTTGAGACAGGGTTTCTCTGTGGTTTTGGAGCCTGTCCTGGAACTAGCTCTTGTAGACCAGGCTGGTCTCGAACTCACAGAGATCCGCCTGCCTCTGCCTCCCGAGTGCTGGGATTAAAGGCGTGCACCACCACCGCCCGGCTCAGAGACTCTCATTTTAACAAGTAGTATTGAGTAACGTTTCTTCTTCAACAAATACTGTTCCAGACCGGGTAGCACACACCTGTAATTGTAGCACTCAGGTTGTTGGGGCAGGAGGATGAAGAAAAGAGTCAAAGCCAGCCTGGGCCTGAAGAGTGAAACCTTCGTGTCCTCCCTGGGGCTGCTGGGCACAGAGGAAGTCAGGGAATCTGGCTCTGATTCTGATGATCCTCCCTTCATCTTGATATCCTAACTTGCAAAGCAAACAAACAGGTATTTAAGGGGCTATAGGTATAGGGGTGTAGATTGTTGGCAGAACAGGTGCAATGACCTTAGTCAATTCCTAGTACCAATCAAAGCAAACAGATGGGGGCACATGGAGACAGCTGGAATCAGCCAAGCAGTTGGGGCGCACGCCTTTAGTCCCAACACTCAGGAGGCAGAGGCAGTCAGGTTTCTGTGAGTTTGAGGCCAGTCTGATCTACATAGTGAGTTCCAGGTCAGTTGGAGCTACATAGTGAGACCTTGGCTCCAACACATACAAACAACAAAATGAATCCATGTTTAGAAGGTAGTGGTTAGATGGGCTTTTGTGTGGGGTGGAGGGTATGGAATGGATAAAAACAAAGATCTGTCATGAGGGGATCAGGCAGGAAGGGCAGGGTCTGACAGAGATGAGGAGCATTGTTGAGATGCCTCTAGGTCTTCACAGGTCCATCTGAACCTTCCACAGAGGCCCAGAGGCCATCCCAGCTGTCCTGGTCCTACAGGTCTCCTGGGATGCTGGGGCCTTCAACGTCAATCCTTCTCTCTGACTTTTCTATGGGCTGAGCTCATTCAGTGCAACAGATGACATCAGGAAGGTGACAAGGCTTGTCCTCTCTCACACCATCCTGTGAGACAGCACGTCACTCCTTAGGCATGGCAGCACACCCCGCCATCCTCAAGCTAGGCATGGTGGCACACCCACCATCCTCAAGCTAGGCATAGCGGCACACCCCACCATCCTAGGGCTAGGCATGGTGGCACACCCATCATCCCCAAGCTAGGCATGGGGGCACACCCTGTCATCCCCAAGCTAGGCATGGCGGCACACCCTGTCATCCCCAAGCTAGGCATGGCAGCACACCCGTCATCCTCAAGCTAGGCATGGCGGCACACCCTGCCATCCCGCCATCCTTGAGCTAGGCATGGCGGCGCACCCCACCATCCTCGAGCTAGGCATGGTGGCACACCCTGTCATCCTCAAGCTAGGCATGGCAGCACACCCCATCATCCTCAAGCTAGGCATGGCGGCACACCCCACCATCCTCAAGCTAGGCATGGCGGCACACCCCGTCATCCTTGAGCTGGGCATGGCGGCACACCCCACCATCCTCGAGCTGGGCTTGGCGCCACACCCTGCCATCCTCAAGCTAGGCATGGTGGCACACCCGTCATCCACATACTCAGGAGTTCAGTGTCAATCCTCAGTTACACAGAGAGTCTGAGACCAGCCTATGCTACATGAGGTCCTCATTCAAAAAGCCAAACTTCACCAAATAAATAAACAAATAAGCCCTGGCTGTTCTGGAACTCAGTCTATAGACTAGACTGGCCTCGAACTTACAGAGATACACCTGCCTCTGCCTTCCAAGTGCTGGAATTTAAGTTGTGCACCACGCCGTCCAGCATATTTCTCCCATTTTAAAGGTGAAGAAACAGTCAAAAGTCTTACAGCTAAGAAATGAGCAGCTAGCTCTGTGGGCCTGGTTTCTTGGTCTGGGTGGGTCTCTCCCTCTAGAAAATAGATGGGTCACATTCAACAGGTGCAGCTGTGGGAACAAATGAGGTCAAAGCTTACAAAAGCATTATGAGAGACCACAGGACCAGACCACAGGAGATTTGAGTTTGTCCCTTTTCCTCCTGCTGCTCCCTAAGGCTGGGATCCCTTGAGGCCGGCAGCCTTTCTGCTGTGCATGTATATGTGCGATCTCATTACAGGGAGGTGTGTTCTTCAGAGCCGTCTCTTTCTCAGGTACCAGGGGACAGAGGGAAGCAGAGCTGGCTCCATAACCCACATGCCTCCCAGCTTCATTACTTCGTCCCATCTTACTGCTCCACAGGGACCAGGCTGAGTGGAAGGGCAGGATTTGATTCTCAAGAAAGATGCAGGGAAAAATAATAATAATGCATAAGTCCTACTTCCAAATTTAACCTTCAGACAACCAGGAAAGAGCCCACTACATTGAACATTGAACGTGGTGAACTTATTATGCAGCCAAGGCTGACCTTGAACTCCTGATCCTCGGCCTCCTCTTTCTAGGTACTAAGATTACTTACGGTGCAGGCCACAGGCCCGTGCCGCGTGCCTAGGGTAATGTTAAGTTTGACTTTCACTCATCGGACTGGAGAGATTTAATAAGGTTAGTGATAAACAGCATTGGGAGTCCCGTGGGGAGATGCCCTGGACACTACCAGGACAAGTACATGTTAGGGCAGTTGTTTTTGTTTGTTTTGGCACACAAACTGACAGCATCTATCAAAATCTTAAGCAAAAAAGGCTTTTTAACAATTCTGCTGCAAAGTATCATCTTACAAAAATGCTATCACACGTACCTAAAGGTCGCTTATCCTTGAGGGGAAAGATGAAGAGGACCTTGAAGCCTCTGATTTCCTGTTGGTTACAGGAATAGGATGTCTACATTATTAACTACTGTAAAGCAATTAACAACAACTCAGTAGGGCCAGGGATGCAGCTCATGTGTATGCCTAGGATGTGTGAGGCTCTGGGGTCTATTCCTACAAAATAGAAAACAGAGTCAGTGGGTCTGTGTGTATTGATAGGCAGAGAATAAATTAAGTGTTGGAGGCAGGAGTGTAGCCCAGCACACACAAGGCTCTGGGTTCAATCCCCATTACTGGAAAGTAAAAATAAATAAATAAATAAATAAATAAATAAATAAATAAATAAATAAATAAATAAATAAATGAGGGAGGGAGCTGGGGAGATGGCTCAGTGGTTAAGAGCACTGACTGCTCTTCCAGAGGTCCTAAGTTCAATTCCCAGCACACACATGGTGGCTCATAACCATTTGTAATGAGATCTGGTGCCCCCTTTTGGTGTGCAGGCATACGTGCAGGCAGAACACTTCATATGTAATAAAAAGATAAATTTAAAAAGAAGAAAGGAAATAATATGGGCTATGATTCCACTCTAGGCCCACACGTGTATATATGGATGGATATAAAAAATAAGTAAGCAGGGGGCTCGAGAGATGGCTCAGTGGTTAAGAGCACTGCCTGCTCTTCCAGAGGTCGTGAGTTCAATTCCCAGCAACCACATGGTGGCTCACAGCCATCTATAATGAGATCTGGTGCCCTTTTCTGGCATGTGGGCATACATGGAGGCAGAATGTTGTATACACAATAAATAAATAAATCTTTAAAAAAAATAAGTAAGCAAACAAATAAAAATTAAACAGAGAGCATCCAAATGGAGGCATCCTTGGGGGATTTTCAAATCAGTGGTTACCTGGCGAGGAGGCACCTTGAGGGTGCGCAACACCTTTAACTTTTAACATTTAACCCCGACTAACCTGGAACTCACTGTGTAGATCAACACCAGTGTATTTTCTAACATAGATGAATTAAATATGAAGGAAAACTGACTATGAAGCTAGTTTATGTCAGCAATCCGCACACGACCTATTATGCTTCACATGACCAGAAATTACTGCTGGACATGGAGGCTCACACCTTTGATCCCAGCACTCAGGAGGCAAAGTCAGGTGGATCTCTGGGAGTTTAAGGCCAGCCAGGGCTACAGAGTAAGACCCTGACTCAAAAACAACAAAACTAATATTAAGTCTCTGTGGGCTCTAAAATTTTATGAATATGTAATGTCTTAGTTAGGGTTTCCTATTGCTGTGAAGAGACACCACAACCATGGCAATTCTGTGTGTGTGTGTGGGTGGGTGGGTGGGTGTGTGTATGATTTTTTGAGATAAGGTTTCTCTCTGTAAACAGTCCTGGCTGTCTTAGCACCTGTTTTGTAGACCAGGCTGGCCTTGAACTCAAAGAGAACCACCTGCCTCTGCCTCCAGAGCGCTAGTGTTAATTTAAGGTGTGCACCACCATTGCCCAGCCATGACAACTCTTATAAAGGAAAACATTTAATTGTCGTGGCTTACTTACAGTTTCAGAGGTTCAGTCCATTACCATCATGGTGGGGAGCATGGCAGTGTGAAGGCAGATAGCGTGCTGGAGCTGAGAGCCCTATATCTTACAGGCAACAGGAAGTCAACTAAGACACTGGCAGTATCCTGAGCATAGGAAACCTTAAAGCCCACCCCACAGTGACACACTTCCTTCAACAAGCCACACCTCCTAAGAGTGCCACTCCCTTTGGGATGATGCAGGCCAATTACATTAAAAGTACTACACTTAACAAAATAAAGTGTTCATTTACTTTCCAGTGCTAGGACTGAATCCAGAGTCTCACACCATAGACAAGCGCTTGGCCACTGTGCTATACTCCAGCAACAGTGTTAATTCTGACACATCCTGTCTCTAAGCTTTCAGGCCCTTAAACTCATTCACAGCCCAGGCAGGCCTTGAACTTGACATGCCCCTCCCTCATCAGCCTTTTGAATTACTAGGATTCCAGGCCAGCAGCACAAGGCATTTAAAACAAAATCTCAGCCTTGCTCTTCTCGCTCACCAGGGAGCTTGCTCCGTGTCTCGAAAGACACAGGATCCAGAGGCTGCTGAATTGTATGCTGTGACTGTACGGTAAAGTAAAAATAAATAAATAAATAAATAAATAAAAATAAAAAAAATACCAGTACTGGAGATTCAGCTCCGTGTAGAGCTCTTGCCTAGCTTACTGGAGGCTCCGGCTTCCCCTCTCCGCACTTCAAGAAGCATAGAACAAAAGTGATCACTGAATCTCACAAAGTGAAAGAGACTTCCTCAAAATCATAATGCCAATGGCTCCCTCTCCTGAGTCCATGGCTTCTCCCCTCCTGTCCCAGGGCCTAGGAATACAAAAAAGAAAAAGCCTTTCCCCTTCCCACTCAGCCTCCTCCAGAGTGCACCAGCTGCGGGTACCACAGAATGAAACCTCAAACATTCTAAAGCCGATCCAAACACATTTCCTCTCTTGCGGAGGAAGAGCATCCTTGAAGGAAGATGCTAAATTGCCTTAATTATATTTCTTTCAAAGGCACAACGTACCCATCTGCTTTCTTGGTAGGGGGTGAGGATGCATACTGAGCACAAATATAAATCAACCCAAATACAAACACAATTAGCAGGCCCAGCCTGCCCTGCTGCCTTGAAGAAGGGTGTAGGGTGCCGTTCAGTTCAGCTGAGCTACTCGGCAGGGTTCCAGCTGGCTGACTTTTTTTTTCTAATTACCTTTATTTAGTATGTGAAGGGGTGTATGAGCATGAGTGTGTGTGTGTGTGTGTATATGTGTGTGTGTATGAGTGTGGGGGTAAGGATGCATGTGTATGTGAGGGTAGGTATGAGCGCGTGTGTGTGTGTGGTGTGTGTGTGTACAATTGTGGGGGTAAGGATGCATGTGTATGTGAGGGTAGGTATGAGCGCGTGTGTGTGTGTTGTGTGTGTGTGTACGATTGTGGGGGTAAGGATGCATGTGTATGTGAGGGTAGGTATGAGCGTGTGTGTGTGTGGTGTGTGTGTGTACGATTGTGGGGGTAAGGATGCATGTGTATGTGAGGGTAGGTATGAGCGTGTGTGTGTGTGTGTGTGGTGTGTGTGTACGATTGTGGGGGTAAGGATGCATGTGTATGTGAGGGTAGGTATGAGCGTGTGTGTGTGTGTGTGGTGTGTGTGTACGATTGTGGGGGTAAGGATGCATGTGTATGTGAGGGTAGGTATGAGCGTGTGTGTGTGTGTGTGGTGTGTGTGTGTACGATTGTGGGGGTAAGGATGCATGTGTATGTGAGGGTAGATATGCACGACTGTGTATGTGTGGGTAGGTATGAGCGTGTGTGTGTGTGGGGTGTATATGTGGGTGAGTGGATGGGTGTGAATTAGTGCAACTGTGTTTGTGCCATGGTGCATGTGTGGAGGTCAAAGAACAAGTCACAGGAGATAGTTAGCTCTGTCCTTCCACCATATGGGACCAGGAGATCGACCTCAGATAATCAAACTTAGAGGCAAAGGTCTGACCATGGAGCCATCTTGCAGAACACGGAGCTGACTTTTGACAAGAGGTGAGGCATGGGTGCGGATCCCCATGCTGGGCCCGGGAGGAGTGACAAGAACAGGGCCCTGGCTGAGGCAACAACAAGATGGAACAGTCATGGAGTCACTGGAACTCCGGGAAGACGGAAAATTCGAGAAGAGACTTTGAAATGGCAAAGTAGAAAAAACACAGAAGACAGCTCAAACCCTGCCCCAGGCACTTTTTAGCTATGTGACCTTGGACAAGATATATAAGTTTTCCCAGGTTTTCTGGGGACAGAGTGATAGATTAAAATGAAGAGTAGAGATCCGGGAATATGTACACAGTCCTTAACACCACGAGCGAGTCTGGGTTTGGTTTGTTAATTATTCTTATCGACTCCTCGGCCCCTTCATGGTCTTCCCTGGGCCTGAGCACACACTGATAGGCAGGGACCCCACCACAGGGCTGCACCACAGCCATCACCGACTCCCGGACCCTTAGGTGAGAAGGGAGATGGCAATGTGGGACAAGGAAAGCAGCTGAAAGCACCTGTGTCCCTGAAGGAAAGATGCACGACCTTGAGTAAGGGCCTTCATCTCCTCGGCACTCAGTTTCTCCATTTAGAATGAAAAGTCCAAAGGATGCTTTAGTTCCGGCCGCTGGTGCTACCTCAAGCTCTGATGCACTCAGTAGGGAGAAAAGTCCCAGTATTTGCGTATGACTTAGAGCCCCTGCGCTGGGATCAGGAAGAGTTGGGCGGCGCAGCGGGTGAGAGTGAGCCTCTGAACAGAGTCTTTCCCTGCAGGCAGCGAAGGGACTCTCCACAGGCATAGTGGCTTCTATTTTTTGAAACCCACTCTGCACTGTGTGAGGGATTTCACACATGTAAGATCTCCTATCCTTGTCATGCCGCTGGAAATAAATGACCTCATTTTAAAGAAAAGGAAACCTATTTGGAGAGGTTAAGTCTCTTGACATTGAGTCAAATAGTGAAAATGGAATTTGTATCCAGGTAGGTCTGGCTTTAAATCCCTGTGCTTGGTGGAGAGTGGATAAGTCTGGATTGGACCAATGTCATTTGCTGCAGTGGATTGAGATGTTACACTGGACCACATTCATATGCACATTGACTACATGTTTATCAAGACTTCCTAGGGGCTGGAGACGTAGCTTAGCTGGGAGAGCACTTGCTTAGCACTCACGAAGCCCTGGGTTCAACTCTCAGCACCTCATAAACCAGGTACGGTTAGTATTCAGGCATCTGCACTGGCCTGCCCTTGGGGTCCTGACAGGATGCATCCTCAGCTGCAGCCACTAAGAGCACCCCTGTGCACATTCACTACGTTCCCTTTTAACAGGTGAGCCTTTCCACCTCTCAGCTTTCCCTTTCCCTATCTGTTCCTCTTTCTCTCTCTGCTTCTCTGCCTGTCACTCTGCCCCCCCCCCCCCCGTTTTCTCTCTCTGCCTCTCTCTTCTCTTCTGCTGCTCCTGTCTCCAGAAATCCCCAGGTCCCCGCCTCTTCCCCCTTTTTATGTTTCCTTTCCCCTAATAAAAACCCCTCCACGTGAACTCTGTCCCATGGCGTCTTTCTCTAGCCCACCACTTTTTAAAATTGCCAGAGTGGTGGTGCAAGTCTGTCACCAAGAACTCATAAAGTGGAGGCAGGAGGATCAAAAATGCAAGACTATCCTTGACTACTTAGAGAGTTGGGAGCCAGCCTGGGCTGTATGAGACCCCATCTCATGTTTTTGTAACTCTGGCTGTCCTGGAATTGGCTGTGTAGATCAACCTAGCCTTGGACCCAGAGATCCTTTTCTCCTTCCTCCCAGCTGCTCGGATTAGAGGAGTACACTACCACACCCGGTCGGACAAATAAAACTTTTAATTAAAAATTTTATTTTTCCTTTTTTCTTTTCAAGGGTTTTATTCATTCTAGTAACAGCATGGGGTTTAATGGGAATAAACAGGGCAAGCATTTAAGATCATCTCTAGACGCCTGGGCTCTCTTTGAAGTTATTTGTTTTTCCAGCCAGAGGGATGGCTCAGCAGGTAAAGGTGCCTGCTGCCAAGACTGACACCCTGAGTTTGATCCCGGGACCCACGTGGTGGAGGGCGAGACCATACACACGCCCATGCTCGAATCCATGCACGCACATAAAAATATGTGACATGTAATTTCAGAGAAAATTATTTGTTTTTCAGTAAAAATCACAGGATTCACCCTTTTGGAATCTGTGGGCACAGCAGTTAGTGCCAGCCCCCACAGACCGGGTCGTGATCCTCACTCCCTTATTTGACTCTCACCCCTTCAGGGTCCGCATCTGCTTCCGGTTTACTGTTTCACAGACGCCAGTAAAACTGTTAAAGATGGTGAAGCATGGGGGCTGGAGAGATGGCTCAGTGGTTAAGAGCATTGCCTGCTCTTCCAAAGGTCATGAGTTCAATTCCCAGCAACCATATGGTGGCTCACAACCATCTGTAATAAGGTCTGGTGCCCTCTTCTAGCCTGCAGACACACACACAAAATATTATATACATAATAAATAAATATTACAATGGTGAAGCAATGAACCATGGGGTAGGATCACACCAGCCTTCGCCATACCTACAGTCTCTAAGACTTGGTGCAGCTGAAGGCCCAGGTCACTGGTTACCTTCTCAGTGTATACAAGAGATGCTTGCCTGGATGAGGTCTGGGCTGAAGGAACCATTTCCATACTCACGAGGGAGCTGGCAGAACTCTCTTGTTTGTGGGTTGGACTGAGGCGCTTTATTGTTCGCTAGCCGGGAGACGGACTGGGGTCTTCCCACATGAGCCTCTTTTAAAACATGGCTACTCTGTCAGGGCCTGCAAACTGAAAGGCAACAGGGCCTTCTCTTCATTTTTCCTAAAGCTGAGTTATGTCTTCTTCAGTCCTGTTAGACTACATAGTCAGGGCTGGAGGAGAATTGTCTAGCACGCAGGAAGCCTGTGGCCCACCCCAGCCCAGAATAAACTGGGCGTGATGGTCCATGTAGGCCACCCCAGCGCTCAGGAGGCAGAGGCAGGTAGATCTCTGAGTTTGAGGACAGCCTGATCTATGGACTGCATTCCAAGATAGTCAGGGCTACACAGAGAAACCCTGTCTTGAAAATAATAATAATACTAATAAAGGAATTCAAGGTCATCCTCAGCTACTTATCAAATTCAAGGTCATTGTGGATGGACTCCACACACAGACAAACTGAGCATCACTCACCTTGCTTAGTGTCTTACAGTCTCCCAGGTAGCTAGCCAGCCTCAAAGATGCTCTCAGAAAGTCAGTGGCTGCTTCTGACTGAAGGAGACATTGTTTCCACTCACTGACCTTTGGTGAAAGTTTCACAGGGTCTCTGGGGAGAGCAGGGCCGACCTCACAGCAGTGGTGGAACGGCTTGAGAGAGCAGGCCTGGGCCTCGGGCAGCACCGTTCCATTCGTGAAATGCTTGAGATAAAGGGAAAGAAAGAGGCCGATGAGGTGACTCAGCATGTAAAGGCACTTGCCTGAAAAGCTGGGTGACCTGAATCTCATTCCCTAGATACAAATAAAGGTGAAAGGAGAGGACAGACTCCACGGTGTGTGTGTGTGTGTGTGTGTGTGCTCTGACAGGTACAGTAAGGCATGGGTGGACACACACTGATGATAACAGTGACAACAGACGTTCCAGCTTCATTCTGACTAAAAGCAACTTAGGGGAGGACAGTATTTATCTGGCTGAGACTTCCAGGTCTTTCTAGCACTGAAGGAAGCTCAGGAGGCACCTGAATCTCTGTGGTTCATGCTTAACTACCTTTCTTGTACACGTAAGGACCGCCTAGCTACCTAGGGAATGCTCCTGCCCACAGTGGGCTAGGAGCTTCCTACATCAATTAATAATCAAGACAATTCCCGACAGACATACCCGAGGCCAGTTCCTCTGATCTCGTCAATTCCTCATTGAGGCTTTCCTCTCGGATGACTAGGTGGTGTCTGTCATGTTAACTATTAAAGCTCCTAGCAGCAATAAATAAAATTTACAAAATAGCTCAAGGTATCTGCAATAAGTATACACTGATGCAAAAATATCCGACATCTGATTTCATTTCAGCCACAGGAACGGTAGCCATCTGCTGGCCGTGGCCTTCATGAGTAACCGAGTTTTAGTGAAGCGACAGACAGCAGGTGGTGGACCCGGGTGACACTCCTGCCTGGACTCTAGTGAGTCACTAGGTTGAGCTGTATGAGAAGTCAGACCTCGGTGTGCTCTGAGAATTCCCAGCGGCTCTATCGCATTGAATAGGGCCAGATGTTTGGCCAAATGCATGATGTCCTCCAGTGTGCACCCGGGAAAGGAAATCTTGTTTTCAAAGGACCAGGAGGAGAGGAGGCACAGGGAGGCACCGGAAGACCGTGCTCTCTGGTTCTTGGCAGCTTTGGGGGGTAGCTTGAGCATGTGAAACATGCAGCCTAAGTAATTTGTTTCTAAACTATTGTAGACTTCTTAGCTACACCTTGCTGTGCCTCCACCAGATGGCATGTTCTCAGACAGGGACTTCATTAAGGAAGACGGCTGCCTGAGTGCTGCAAGCATGGGGAATGCGTTATCCATGCAATTGTATTTATTCAGTGTATTGAGATTGATAGCCAAACTCTTTTGGTGGATTTTTTTGTTGTTGGTGGTGGTTTTTCTAAACAGAAGGTTTCTCTGTAGCTTTGAAGCCTATCCTGGAACTCACTCTTGTAGATCAGGTTGGCCTCGAACTCACAGAGATCTGTCTGCCTCCGCCTCCCAAGTGCTGGAATTAAAGGTTGTCTCACCACTGCCCAATCGATAGTCAAGACTCTTAAGGGGAAAGAAAGATGCAGGGACAGAGGGGGAGCCATTGGTAATCTACCCTCAGAAATAAACAAATAAATGTCATTTCTCTTGAAAAGTGAGAAAGAGTGGGTGCACGTGTGAGTTTTATTACATAATATCTCTCCTTTTCTCCCTTCTTCTAGGTTCCTTGACTAGGTTCTCATGCTGCCCAATCGGGCCTTGAACTTCTGGTTCTCTTCCCTCTACCTTCTGAGCTCCAGGATTAGGTGTGTGTCACCATGCCCAACCCATACACCAATTTTAAAAAAAGATCTGGGACTGGAGAAATGGCTCAGCAGTTAAGAGCATGTGCTGTTCTTACAGAACAGCACCTACCTGGTGGTCCAGGACTCCGGTTCCAGGGGAGCTGATGCTCTCTTTGGATCTCCTTGGGCATCAGGCACACACACGGGACACACATATACAGGTAGACAAAACATTCATACATAGAAACTAAAATAAATACATCTAAAAGAATGTTTTAAAAAGCCAGGAGTGGTGGCACATGTCTGTCATCTCAGCACTAAGGAGACTGAGGCAGGAGGATTGCCACAAATTCAAGGCTAACCTGGGATACCTGTCAAATTCCAGGCCATACAGTAAGACTGTCTCAGGAAAAGTGGAAAGGCCATTGTAAGGGTAGAGGAGGCAGCAGAAGAGAGTGATCGAGCCCCTGGCATGGAGCAGAAGCTTTCTTCATCCTCCTTATCCTATCGTTCTCATTACCATCATTATTAATTACTACCTTTATCGCCATGACAATCATCTCTATCTTCCCCTCCATCTTTATCACCATCATCATCATCACCTTCGTCATCATTGCTGTCATCTTTGTATCTTTCTCGCCATCATCATCGTTATCTCTGTCATCACTGTCGCCATTGTCTGGGACAGGGGACACATCTGGACCAAGCTGTGAAGACGAGCTACAGCTGGTTCAATGATACAGCTCTTGCTGGGCATATGTGAAGGCTTGGATTCCATATCTAGTATTGGGGGGGAAAATAAAACTTCATGTATTAGTTGACCTGTTATTTTATTTTTTCACATTACTTAGAATAGATGACATCTGGCGAGGAAGCGAAGTGAGGTTTCGTGTTAAAACTGCACTATCTAAATAAAAATGTGGTACTTAAAAATAAATTTTATTTTCTTAAAATACTATCATGGCTGACAGGTTTGACTACACAAAAATAAATGCCTCTGTATGGCAAATGACACAATAAACAAAGTTAAAATGACAAGATTGGGGGAGAAACTTCTACATAAAACAAGGGGTGTAGAGCCGGGTAGCATACACCTTTAATCTTAGCACTCTGGAGGGAGGGGCAGGAGGATCTCTGTGAGTTATGGTCTAGCCTAGTCTACAAAGCAAGTTCCAGGGCAGAGTGGTGGGAGAGACGGCCATCTTTGAATACTCTTGTGTTCTGCAGTTTTGAACCATGTTCAGTGTTTTTTATTGTTGTTGTTTTGTTTTTGGTTTAGTTTGGTTTTGTGGTGCAGGGTTTCTCTGTGTAGCCATGTGTGTCCTGGAACTCACTCTGTAGACCAGACTGACCTCAAACTCCACCTGCTTCTGCCTCCCGAGTGCTGGGATTAAAGGCATGCACGAGGCCCTGGGCTGGAGCCCCAGCACTACATAAAACAGGCATGGTGGTGGCTACCTTCAATTCTAAGGAAGTCAAGCAGGGTCAGGCTGGTGCTACGGTTCAGTGACAGAGCGCTTGCCTGTATGTGTGAGATTATAAGTTCCATCAGAGCACTTTGTCAGGATCTCAGGGACCCGGTCTTCAGTCCTTCCTCTGCCACACACTAAGTGATACCGGGCAGTTGACACAAATTCTCTCAGCCTTCAGCTTTCCCATCTGAGTACACAGCTTGTCTTCAGAGAACTCTGTGAGTAGCCACGGTCCTGCCAGTGAGCCTGGTACACAGCAGACTTCACAACCCACTGACTTTGGGCACACTGGGGCTATGGCAAGAGATAGCTTAACTGTACTGTGGCCCATGGTTGTGGGATAGACTGCGACAGAGGGCAAGGAATTAAGGAATTCCCGTGGTGATGTGTGGGCCTGAGCATAAGGTAAATCCCTCCTAGTGTCTTCCCTTCAAGGGATGACTCTACTGGCTCCCTCAGCCAAGCCACAAGCAGGAGTCTGCCATCTTGAAACTCAAAAGCTGCAGCCAATGCTCCAGGCCCAGCTCATAAAAATAACCTCTGAGTCCCCATGGGGCAGAGGCAGCACCCGTTCCGCTCTTCACACCTCAGGTGGGATTCGCCGGGCACAGCCACTAATTATTTCAGAAATAACTCTGACTGCACTTGCCACCCTGACAGCTGAGGCTACAAATGCCCAGTTGACTGATTTTAATTATTTTCTTTTTTCCAGGAAACAGTTGTACCTGTCAATCACAGGCGATTCTGCAGGTTGTCTAGTGGTGAGTCTGGCTCCAGAAGAGAGGACTGCACCTCGTCCTGGCCCTCAGGTCGCTCCCAGGGACAGTCTGGAGGAAGGAGGATCGCCCAGAACAAGCCACTCCTCAGCTCTGGTTCGCCAACTCATGGAAGAGTTGGCAGGCGGGGAGGAGGGCCTGGGCTTGCACCCAGGCTCTGTACTTCTCGGTCCATGCTGTCGAGCAAGGTCATGTGACTTGCTTCCACTTATCCATCCTGGCTACTAGTTGTGAACTGGAAACATCATCCTGTAGCCTCAGAGGGAATAAATAGCCAGAAGGAGAAACTGAGGCTCAGGGAGCCACAGCGACTTCCAGAAGCTACACGGCAAGTCCCTGCCAAATGAGACCTTAAAGGCTATGGCAAAGGTTGTCACCTCCATGCTCTCCTCTCAGGTGCCACAGATACCTGGTGGCTGCTGTCCTCTAGTGATGCTCGAAGCAGGCCTGACTGGTGCCCGGCTAACCTGTGATTCCCTGAGCCTCCAGCACTTCCTCTTCAGTGCATCAGGTCTGTGGGTCAGCCTCACTATTCAAGGTTCACAAGACGAGTCTGAATGTCAGCTCTGCTGAAAAAAGAGGGATGAGATATGAAGTCCAGAGCGAGGGAGCAGAAGGAGTTTTCTTTTTGCCCAGTGTGTTGATTAAGCTACTGCCTTGACACAGCCTAGATCACCCGGAAAGCTGTGTTAAAGGAAGAGTTGGCTAGGTCAGGTTGACTTGTGGGCGTATCTGTGTGGGACTGTCTTGTTGTGAATGGATGTGGGAAGACCCAGGGCACTGTGGGTGGTACCATTCCCTAGGCTGGAAGCAGAAGGGTGTTGTGTGCGTGTGTCCTGGACCGTACAGGGACGGAGAAGAGAAGCAAGCGGAGCTGCGTGCACGCATTTCATTCTGCTCCAAACTGTGTGGTGTGATTAATGACTTTGTGCTCCTGCTGTTGTGACAGACTCTAGCCAGGAGCGATACGCTGAAGAAGCCTGTCTTAGGATTTCTGTTGCTGTGAAGAGACACCATGACCATGACAACTCTTATAAAAAAAATATTCAATTGAAGGGACTCATTTACAGTTCAAAGGTTCAGTCCATTATCATCATGGCAGGGACATGGTGGCATGGCGGCATGCAGGCAGACATGGTGCTGGAGGAGTAGCTGAGAGTCCTACATCTTGAAGGCAACAGGAAATCAACTGAGACACTGGGCGGTATCCTGAGCACAGGAAACCTCAAAGCCCATCCCACAGTGACACACTTTCTCCCACATGGCCATACCCACTCCAACAAAGCCACACCTCCTAATATGAGATTATGGGGGTCAGTTACAGTCAGACATCCACAGCGCCCTTTCTCCCTGACGTCGCTTGTCATCTGGGCATTTTAGCACAGCAGCAGAGTGAAACTGGAACCCAGGAACGACTCTGAGCCCTCAGGAGCTCCACTCCAAAATGCGGTCATTCTCAAAGCTCTATTGTCGGATGGTTCCCAACTCCTGTGAAGCAACTTCAGTCCAAGGCGGTGCCGTAGGCAGCCCACGCAGCTTGTCTGAGAACACAGAGAGGCTAGCCTCACTGTTGGGAGTCAAGTCCCCGCTCTGCTTTGTGACCTTGAACTGCTTTATGAACCAGTAATTCCATTTCCTACATGAAAACTGAGATGACAGTGTCTACTGTCAGGCTGCTGATTTAAGCGAGAGAGTGTACGTCCGTGATCTACCAGGTTCCAGGCCCACCCTGGGCCTCTGTGGCTATACCAGCTGATGACAGATAGCCACCGGTTATTTTCATGTTTCCCTACCTAGAATGCAAACTCATTGCAGGGAAGTATCGTGTCTGTTTTATGCTTTGCACAAAATAGATACTAAAATAAAGATATAAATTAAAGCATAGGGCTGTGTTTGTAGCTCAGTTGGTAGTATGCATAAAACTCTGGGTTTGAACCCAGCATTAAAACTCCTGGAAAATATCTGATCATCTCTGAGGACGTAGAAAACCCTTAGTAACAAAAACAGTTACAGGTAGCTTTGCTTAGTAGCTACTGGCACTTTATAGGTGCCTAGCCATAAGGACTCGTGTGTGTGTGTGTGTGTGTGTGTGTGTGTGTGTGTGTGTGTGTGTGTGTTGGGGATGGAACCCAGGGTCTCTTCATGAGTTACGTTCCCAGTACCAGAGACTGAACTTTCAACTAGGAATGTTAATGTCCTTGCTCAAGACTCTTCTCCCTCCACCTCTAGCTTTCTCTTCACTGTTGTGTATTAGACTGAGTCTCACTATGACCTGGAACTTACTATGTAGCTCAGGTTAACCTCAAATTCACAGCTGTCCTCCTGTGACACTTCCAAGTGCTTTCATTCCAGGCACGAGCCATCACGACTCCTAGCTCTCTCTTTCTGACTTCCGCCTGGTGTTTTAACCCAGACAGAAGAGAAAAAAGAAAAAGCACATCTGAGTCCTGAGACTCCTGCCTCCAAAACGCAAGCTGTCTTCTAACTCTTTCCCTGAGCAGACAGGAAAGCTTTCTTCTTACCACCTGCTGGCCTTTCCTAACTAGTATAGCTTTCCCCTTCCTTCCTCCTTCTTTCTTTCCTTCCTTCCTTCCTTCCTTCCTTCCTTCCTTCCTTCCTTCCTTCCTTCCTCCTTCATTCCTTCTTTTCTTTTTTCCTTCCTTCCTTCCTTCCTTCCTTCCTTCCTTCCTTCCTTCCTTCCTTCCTTTTTTCCTCCTTCCTTCTCCCCCTGCCACACATACCAGAAGAAATTGTTTCTAGCAATGTCTTTCTTTCCCTCCTGACCAATTACTTAGCTGGGCATCCTATAAAATAAAGTTTACAGTACTAAATCGTTTCCATGGCAACCGCACACCCAGACTCTCTGCCTTTAAAGCAATCATATCTTCTTGGTTTTTTTTTCAACCATTACAAAGTCAAGCTTACCAAAAAGTAACTTTTATTTAAAGTACCGAGACAGACAGAACCTAACAAGGTTTGCAAAGGGGGATAAAATGATTGCACCAACTAAGGCTCCCTGGGTAGAGCAAAGAGAAGATTCCTGGAGGAAAAACAAAAGTCCTCTGTAAATCAGTGACAGCTATTCACATTTTGCTGAAGCCATTTCAGTCTGCATAAGAAACCCAGTGAATCGTAAATCGGATGGGGAGCCCTCCTTTTAGGAGAACTGCCCCCGACATGCTGGACATGCTCTCGTCTCAGCACTTCGTGTCCACAGACCGCCTCACCTCCTTTAACCCTGACTGCAGACTTACAGCCGCTGAGGGCCTGTGCGCCTGAGAAAACTGATTTGGTCCTCAATTAGCTCCTCAGAGCTGTAGCATTCAGGCCAGGCTGCTAACAGCAGCACCAGCTGTCCCTGCTGCAAGGAGGAGGCCACAGTCTGTTGGGCCAATCATTAACTCAAGCTTCGGAGGCTGGCCCATCCCTCCCTCGCATATCACTGAGGACCAGGAGGGAAGCTACTGCCCACACCATTAGGAAATTGCAAGGGTAAGATTAGAACCCATGAAGACACTCCTTTCTCCTAGTCCATTTAATCTTCTGTAACAAGATGGCATAGGCTGGATGGATTATAAATAACAGAGATTTAAGCCCCACAGCTCCTAGTCTGCAAAGTCCAAGACCAAGGCCTTGGCAGACTGGCTGTCTGGTGCTACTTGGCTTCCTAGTCCACAGATGGCCTTTCTGGCCTTTCTCACTGTGTCCTCGAGTGGGGGAGGGACAAGGGAGTTTCTGTCAAGCCTCTTTTTTTTCAAAGTTTTTTTTGTTTATTTTTAATATATTCTATTTGTTTTAAATTATTTGTTTATTTTATTAGTGCTGTGTGAGACTGTCAGGTCCCCTGGAACTGGAGTCACAGACAGTTGTGAGCTGCCATGTGGTTGCTGGGAACTGAACCAGGGTCCTCTGGAAGAGCAGCCAGTGCTCTTAACTGCTGAGCCATTTCTCCAGCCTCTGTCAAGGCTCTTTTACAAAAGGCACCAATTCCACTCGTGAGGGCCCCATCCCTACAAGGTAATCACTTCTTAAAGACCACATCTCATGCCCGAGGCTCTAGGCTCCGTCTCCAGCACTACGGATACCCTATGGATAACCCCCAGCATGCACAGGGGAGGGCAGGTGCGGAGGCCAGAGGACAACACGGCCAGTTCTCCCTTTCTACCATGGGACCCAGGGATTGAACTCAAGTCTTCGGGTTTGTGGGAGAAATTCTTTTACCTGCTCATCCATCACACCAGCCTGAGAATGAAGAGTCTGACCTAAGAATTTAGGGGGCACACAAACATTCTGATGGAAGCAGCCCCAAAGCATTCAGTCGGCATACTGCCTTCAAAAAATGCTACCAGAGGGAACGGAGGAAGGCAGTCTCTTTCCTCAGTGGGCGTCTGGCAGGCTCTGTGCGGGCTGCGGACTCGGCGTACATGGCTACCATGCCCACTGTCGCGCTTTCCTAACCTCGAGTTGGCACATCTTTCCAACAGTTGAGGGCAGCACCTTTATTTTCTCTCCCATATCCCTGGTCCTTGTGTTTGTTGATGAGCACAAGATCATCTAGAGAACTGTGCCCCAAAAAGAGTGGGGTCCTGGAGATCCCCAGGTTTTTCAAATTTAAAAAGTCTATAGACTAGTCAATGCTTCAGGTGACATGGGTTGTGTACAGTGGGGAAGGGTGGCATGAGCCTGGGAAAGGAGATGCCATCCTGGAGGCAGAAAAATAGAAATGCGGCCGAATGTGTTCTGTGTATGTGCACGTGGGCATGCGTGTGGAGGCCATTCGTCGGTGTCCCCCTCAATCGCTTTCTGTCTTATTTTGGAGACAGTCTCTCTCACTGAGCCTGGAGTTTGGCAATTCGGTTAGCCTGACTAGCCAGCAAGCCCCCAGCCCCTCCTGTCTCCATCCATCAGCACTAGGGGTTACAGGTGTCTTGGGGTTACTGGGGTTATGCTGCCTTGCTGGGCTGTGTTTGTTTGTTTTATTGTGGTAAGAACTTTACCAACTAAACCATCTCTCGCCCCCATGCATCTCTCTCTCTCTCTCTTTTACAAATTACAGTTAGTGTCTGTGCACATGTGTCCATGACTCACGTGGGCCTTTGTACCAGGGCATGTTTGTGGAGATCAAAAGACAATTTGCAGGAGTCAGTTCCATCCACCATGTAGGTTTCAGGGGCTGAACTTGGTTTGGCAGCAAGCACTGTTACCCCCTGAGCCCTCTCTGGATCCCACACATGTTTATCATTGGCCATACAACGATGTTATAATCTCCAAGACTGGTCCATCTGGGGCACATGGGGTTACAGAAGGCACACACTGCTCTGCTATAGCCGGGCAGTGGTGGCACACACCTTCAATCCCAGCACTTGGGAAGCAGAGGCAGGCTATGAGTTCAAAGTCAGCCAGATCTACAGAGTGAGTTCCAGGACAACTTAAAAAAAAAAAGAAAGAAAGAAAAAGAGAAAAAATAAAAAGAAATCAAATGTGGGGACTTAACTGAGTTGGAAGATGAACTCCTAGATTCCTGAAGTTGGATGGCTAAGATGACATTGAGATCTGAAATGGGGTGTCTTAGGGTTTCTATGCTGTGAAGAGACACCATGACCATGGCAACTCTTACAACAGAAAACATTTAATTGAGGCTCACTTACAGTTCAGAGGTTTAGTCCATTATCATCATGGTGGGAAGCAAGGCAGCATGCATGCAGACATGGTGCTGGAGAAGGAGCTGAGAGTTCTACATCTTGAGCCTGCAGGTAACAGGAAGTGGTCTGAGACACTGGGTGTGACTTGAGCATATATGAGCCTTCAAATCCCACCTCCACAATGACATACTTCCTCCAACAAGGCCACAACTACTCCAACAAAGCCACATCTCCTAAAATGCCATTCCTCCTAAAAATACTACTCTCTGTAAGTTGATGGAGGTCAATTGCATTCAAACTACCTCAGGTGGCTAGCACTGTCCCCAAGGAAAGGACTTGAATTGAAATTATCAGTCTAAAGGAAGGGCATAGTGGCTCATGCATTTAATCCCAGCACTCAAGAGGTAGAAAGGCAGGAGGATCTCTGTAACTTTGAGGCCAGTTTGGATTACGTAGTAAGTTCCAAGACAGTCAGTGTTATGTAGAGAGACTCTGTCTCAAATAAAATAAAAATTTAACACCATAAAACTATCGATCTATGTGTGTAGATAAATGTGTAGGAGTGTGCATACCATGTGCACATCAAAGAACAACTTTCAGGAGATAGTTCTCTCCCTCCGTTATGTGGGTCCCAGGTATTGAATTCATGTTGTCAGCGTTGCTAGAAAGCACCCTCACCTTCTAAGCTATTGCTCCAGGGCAAGAGCTAGCTTTACAATGATGCTGGGATAATGAAACTTAAAGCCAGCATGCAACACTGGAGAAAATGAAGAAGGAGAGATGCTGGGCGGTTTTGTCAACATAAGCTAGAGTCATCTGACAGTAGGGAACCTCAATTGTCTCTACAAGATCAAACTATGGCATTTTCTTTTCTTTTTTTTTTCTTTTTGGTTTTCGAGACAGGGTTTCTCTGTGGCTTTGGAGCCTGTCCTGGAACTAGCTCTGTAGACCAGGCTGGTCTCGAACTCACAGAGATCCGCCTGCCTCTGCCTCCCGAGTGCTGGGATTAAAGGCGTGCGCCACCATCGCCCGGCTCAAACTATGGCATTTTCTTAACTAGTGATTGATGGGGGCGGATCTGGACCATTGTGGGTGGTGCCGTCCCTGGGCTGGTGGTCCTGGGTTCTATAAGAAAGCAATGAGGGGCAAGCCAGTAAGCGCCACTCCTCCAAGGCCTCTGCATCAGCGCCTGCCTCCAGGTTCCTACCCTGCCTGAGCTTTGACCAGACTTCCTTCAGAGACACACTACAATATGGAAGTGTAAGCCAAATAAACTCTTTCCTCCCAAACTTGATTGTGAATATAGTGTTTCATGGCAGCAATAGAACGCCTAAGACGGGGAGTTATCTCCATGTATTCCTTCCTGTCATGAATCCCTCCTAAAGTTCACTCTGTCCAGTGGGCTGCTGACCCCACTGAAGACCACAGTTTAAACAGAAGTGGTAATCCTGGTAATCACACCTGTAATCCCAGCCCTTGGGAGGCTGAGGCAGGAGGATTGCTTTGAAATTGAGGGTAGCCTACATAATTCCAGGTCCCCCTGAAATATAAAATTAGATCCTGTCTATGAATAGATTGAGACTTCATGGCGGCAGTACTCATCCCCTGTTGTCCCCTGGGTGGTAGGTTCAGGGTTCTATTAGTGTGCTCTGAACAGTAAGGGGACATGCACTTCTCTTGTATTTTACAATTATCTCAAGTTGAAAAAAGTCAAATAGCCAGGTGTAGTGGCAAACATCTTTAGCCCCAGCATTTGGAAAGCAGAGGCAAGTGAATCTCTGTGAGTTTGGCAGCCTGGTCTACACAGCTTGGTCTAGGCCAGCCAGGGCCACATAGTAAGACCCTGTCTTAAAAGAAAACGGCAGGGCCGGACCATGGTGGTGCACGCCTTTAATCCCAGCACTCGGGAGGCAGAGGCAGGCGGATCTCTGTGAGTTTGAGGCCAACCTGGTCTACAGAGAAAGTTCCAGGACACAGGACAGCTAGGGCTGTTACACAGAGAAGCCCTGTCTCAAAAAACCAAAAACAGAAAAAAAGAAAGAAAAGGAAAGGAAAGAAAAAAAAAAGAAAGGAAAATGGCAGGGGTCAGGGGAAGTTGGCTTAATGGGGAGATGAATCGATGGTTACAAACAATTGCCAAGTTTGGGTCCTAGCTCCATGAGTATCCCACATCTTGGACCTCTGAGAGCACAGGTCCAGGGTTCAGTCCCCAGACCTTCCTTCTAAAGACCCAGCAAACATTTGCAGCATAGGGCTGTCCCCACCCCAGCTCATTGTCCCCTCCCAGCTCTGTTTCTATTTATGTGAAATGGGCCCCTCCAGGGTCCCTTCTGGTTGTAAAAGTGTGGAAATTGTAGAAGTCTTTGCCACAGCAAGGAGAATAAGAATCCGGGTCTGACAGCCCGTGGGAACACCTCCCTACTCAACAGCAAAAATGTATTTCTGTCTTGACATCTACAATGGAAACTTAATTGCTGATAAGTGGCTGACAACTGGTAGATGTGATTTGGGAGCTAAATCTATAACAGGTTCCGGGAGCTCCTGCAGAATGTCAGGCTCCCAGGAAGTGAAGGGGGGACCTACATTCTAGGGCACAAGGCGTTAGCTTGATTAGGGAACCTTGGGGCCAGGGATGGCAGGCCAGCTCTCCACATCCCCTCAGCAAGAAGTGGCAGCAGAGACAACAGGCGCACTTGCAGGCCACTTCTCGCCAGCCCTGTACTGATTGCTCTCAAGGTCGTGTAGTAATGCCTGCCGACAGCACTGTGGTGAGACACAGCGAGGGAGGGCCGCTGCTTGTTGAGGGCTTACCGTGTGGCGGCCTCTCTCCTGAGCATGTGATGGAAAACACTGCTTTAGTTCTCATGACTGTGTGACACAGATATGATCATCCCCTGATTGCAGCAGAGAAACCAAAGCACCGTTGATTGCCCAAGTCAAATAGTTGTGACTGGAGAGATGGCTCCAGAGTTAACAGGGCATGTTGCTCTTAGAGAGGATCAAAGTTCAATTTCTAGCACCCACGTTGGGTACCTCACAATGCCTGTGACTTGAGCCCCAGGGGATCAGAAGCTCTCTTCTGGTCTCCACAGATATATTCATATACATGGCTAGCCTGTGTGTGCACACATACACACACACACACACACTAGCACATACATATAAATAAAAATAAATCTTTTAAAAAAATGATCACTATGCTGAGCGGTGGTGGCGCACGCCTTTAATCCCAGCACTCGGGAGGCAGAGGCAGGCGGATCTCTGGGAGTTCGAGGCCAGCCTGGTCAACAAGAGCTAGTTCTGGGACAGGCACCAAAGCTACAGAGAAGCCCTGTCTCAAAAAACAAACAAATAAATAAATAAATAAAATGATCACTGTGTGGTGGAGCTGGGACCCAACCAAGCAGTCTGGTCCCAGAGCCCACACTCTCACCTCCTCCACTCCACTATCTCATCTCAGGGGGTCACCCTGAGAAGTTGGCAGTTGTTATTTCAGCTTAAAGACGGTGATCAAGATTTGGGTATCAAATGATGTCCTTAAAGGTTGCATAGCATGGATGCAGCAGAGACTGGATCCAACTGAAGGTTTATGCGTGGTCAAAGCCTCTGCTGCTCACTGTCAGTCCAGACTGCCTCCTTTGGTGAACTTGTGGCCAGCTCTGCAAGGAGCCACTGACACAGAAATTACAGATGTCCTCTCAGGCAGGACACATCTGTCTCTGCAGTGGAGTTGTCACTGATTCCCTGTTACCTCAGGCAAGTGCTCCCAAGTCCCCTTTGTGAACAAGATGTTAGGTGAGCCCTCTGGTTACATCCAGGCCACACTCAGTGACTCAGGATGAGGACAGAAGGCCTTGATTGCTTCTGGCTCCAAGGACAGAGGTCTCCAGGCTGGAGCTGCCTGGAAGCTTAGATTCGAACCCCTACTTGGGGCTGGAGTGATAGGGTGCTTGCCTTGAATGCACAGCACCCCAAGTACAATCTCTAGGGCTGCAAACCAAACCAAACCACAAAAACCCTAAAACACACCCTTTCCATATCTGATCCCCTCACCTTTTCTTTGGAGACAGGATCTCAAGTAGCTCAGGCTGGCCTTGGACTACTCCGATCTTCCTGCTGGGATTGTCGGTGTGCACTACTACACCTGGCAAGAACAGGGATGCTGGGGGGGCGGGGCTTTCATTAGTGTCTGTGGCACAGTGACTATAAGTGTGCAGTCATGACAGAGGGCAGAAGAGTTTCTTTTCACAGTTCTACTACAGGCCAGAAGCCCTACATGAAGCAGGGACTGGATGCCAGTGAACACATCCTGCGTGGAGTTAAGGAACGGTATGTAGACTCCCCCAAGTGTCTGTTTCCCAGTCTATTCACCCACATGAACTCACTAGACCAGACCGTAAGCACCCTCAAGGGCATAAGAGCCAGGATCGTGATCACCAGGCTTCAAATCCCAGCTCAGCCCTTGTCCATGTGAGCAACTTCCTTTCTCTTCCTGTGCCCCCCCCCATTTCCTCATTTGTGAAATGGGAACAAAATAACACCTACTCCCTCCAGCATGTGGTCATAGTTCATGTACTATTGCCTGCCTGCAAAGTGCTTAGAACAGTGGCTGGGGTGGGGGAGCAACAGAATAAATCTGGTCGCTGTCCTTCCAGACCTTATGTCCCCCACGCATGACACAGAAAATGCTGGCAGGAACAGGTGACTTCCACAGTCTCCCTGTTGTCCCGTTTGAGAATGGCAAGAGGCTGGAGCAGAGGTTGGGAACAGTTGGAGTGCAGGGGCCAGCAGCACAAGCTCATTGGCCTCTGCCAGGGACCTGGCCGGCACTTGTGTGACCCTGCTTCTTTCCAGGCTCAGGTCTGCCCCTACTGCTCTCTGTCCAGCCTCAGCTGTCCCCTCTGGGTGTTTCCTAAGTAGCTTCTGTCTAAAAGCAGAAAACTTAAACAGCAATCCTCCTGCCTCAGCCTCCTGAATGCTGGGATTAGGAGCGTGAGTCTCCACACCTGGGTCTTTTTTTTTTTCAAATTAGGAAATGGAGACCTAAAGAAGATTTAAAATCTTAAATAAATTAGGAGACAGACAGAGCCAAGATCTGAACACCAACCGGCCTCACTCCAGAGTTAGGTCTGAGTATCGTGGAGCCTGAGGCTGTTTGGAGACTATGTTAACCAACTTCTGCCACTATAATAAAACACATGATGTAAAAAAGAGATTTCCTTATTGTTGTTTTTAAGACAGGGTTTCTCTGTGTAGCCTGGGCTGTTCTGGAACTCCCTCTGCAGACCAGGCTGGCCTCAAACTCAGAGATCCTCCTGCCTCTGCCTCCAGAGTGCTGGAATTAAAGGCGTGGCGCCACCACCACCACGCCTGGCTGAAAGAGATTTCTTCAGCCCACAGTTTTGAAGGTTCAAAATTCAAGATGAGATGATTCCATTTGGTCTCTGGAGAAGGTACCACGGAATAAGTGGTCACTTCGGGAACCAAGGAACCGAGTGGGGTGGGAGCCACGTTTGCTCCTCCGGAGAGAACCTCCCAGCAGAGGCATTCTCATCCTTTCCCAAAGCAAAGACCCACCGGGCCCGCCGCTGCCCCACCTTGCCTGCTCTTACTCAAGAACTCTGTCATAGTTGAACGATCCCAGCTTTGATCATCTTTAAGAGAGGCAGGGGCTCCAGCACTTGAGAATCTGAGGCAGGAGGATTGCTGTGAGTCTGAGGCCAGCCTAGAGTGTAAAATGCTATTTCAAAACAAGAGAGAGGGAAGGAAAGGGAAAGGGAATTGAGGAAGAGGAAGGAGGGAGGGAAACAGAGAGCATGCCAGCTAAGAGAGCACTTGCTTAGCATGTATAAGGTTCTGCATTCAAACTTCAGCGCCAAAAATTATTTTTAAAGTGATTATATATATATATATATATACACACACACACACACACACACACACACACACACACAGACAGATAGATTTGGAGGCTAGAGAGAAGGCTCAATCAGTAAAACACTTGCTACAGTAGCTTACTGACCAGAGTTTGAGTCCTCAGAACCCATTTGAAAAGCTAGACAGGGTAGTGTACCCCAGCCCGGATCAGGGCAAACAGTGAGCCCTGGTTAGCTGATGGGGAGGAGAGAGGCAGAAATGCCACCCCAAACTGAACTCTGGTCTGAAAGCCAACACTCCTCCCCAGAAACTGCTTTCCTTCTCTCAAAGATCAGTCCTTCCACAGGGAGAAATTGGTATTCTGGTGTGTGTGCCCGTGTCCCCACTCACTACCGCTTTCAATCCTATTTGCTGGGAGATAACAGCTCCTGTCTGCTATGCCAAAGCGGCTTTGCCCTCCTCTCCCTGCACTGCATGACGAAGCTTCCTTAATGAGAGACATAAAAAGGTGCCCTGTCACAAGCTCTGTTTCCATTTCACCTTGTCTGCCTGGAGCTGTGTGTCAGGCTGCCTTGTCCCTTCCCTGCCACTGTCTGCCGAGCATGTCAGTACAAGAAGCACAGTGAGGTTCTGTACGGCATTTCCTGAGGAAGCCCCTGCTGCACCTAGGATGCTCCAAAGATGGATCTGCCCTGCTCCAGCACTGAAGGAAGCCAAAGCCACTGAAAGTCATGCTCCTGCTTCAGGCACCTTACAAATGACGAGGAAGGAAGAGCAGGTGGACAACCTGCTGATTTGCTAACTTGACACACAGTCCCACCAACACACGCAAATTAACCTAATTCCCAAGCCACCATCAAAGCCACCATGAGACAGAACCAATACAGCCAGGCGAGGTGGTGAGGAGCTGGCCATGACCTCTCTTTGATCTGCCTCTTTGGAGCTGCCAGCATAGGGAATGATCTGGAAACTAAATCCACCATGTTTTACAACTTTCTACGTTAGCTAACATTTCTGGTCCAGCCCTCCCAGAGGAGAAAAGAGCTGGGTTGCTGATGACTGTCTAGACTTCCAGCCTTTAGGCTGAAAAATCACACGTCTCACAAGCAAGTTCTACATTTAGTTTTGAGGTAATGCAATTTAGGGGCTAGCAAGATGACTCAGTGGGTAAAGGCTTGCCACCAAGATCGATGCCACCAAGACCAGGTTCAGTTCTGGGATCCACACGGCATGAAGGAAAGAACCAAGTCCTGGAAATGATCCTCCACACGCATGCCATGGTGTGCACCCCAACACCCGCATACAGACAAATGTCAAGAGAAGTTATAAGACAATTCAGGTTGGGAGTTGGTGAGATGGTCCAACAGGTAAAAGTACTTGCTACGCAAACCAGAGCTCAATCCACAGGCACCACCCTGAGTTTAGTCTCTAGAATCCATGGAAGACATGAACCAACTGCCCCAGAGTGGTCTTCTCATCACACACACACACACACACACACACACACACACACACACACACACACTCACACACACACTGGCACATACCCACCCCACCCCCACATTACAAACTTTCCATACCAATAATAATAATAATAAATAAATAAATTTAAGGAGACCAGAGAGATGACTCAGCAGGTAAGAGACTGGCTGCTTTTCTGGAAGACTAGGGTTTGATTCCCATCACCCACATGGGGGCTCACAATAGTCTTTAACTATAGTTCCAGAGGATGCAGCACCCTCTTCTGGACTGCACATGTGTGACATGCTGCAGACAAAACACCCATACACATAAAAACAAAGTACATTTTTTAAAAAGTTTAATTTAAGCCAGGTGGTAGTGGTGCATGCTTTTAACCCCAGCAATTGGGAGTCAGAAACCAGTGCCCTGATCTCTGAGTTTGAGGCCAGTCTGGTCTACAAAGCAAGTTCCAGGACAGCCAGGGGTATACAGAGAATCCCTGTCTCAAAAACAAAATAAAACAAAACAAAAATAAATAAATAAACCCAAAAATTAAAAACAAAATCCCACCACCAAAATTAATTAATTAAAAGTAATAAAAAATGTATTTACATGTAAAGCATTTGGCCTCCCTAGACCTTAGCTCTCCCTTCTGCAAAGAGAACAGAACAAGACAAAAAATACCGGCATTTCCATCCGTATCATCCCATCCACCCGCTCACCTGCCATGCAGTAGGCACCATCATAGTTCCATGAACCCGACTGGCTAAAAAGGCCTGTCTTATTGCTGGCCTGACCTGCCCCCTCCTCTGAACCTCTGCTGTGAGATAGAGCAGATAGGATCCCAGTTAGGGGCAGATTTATACTGAAAGGATGGGACAGACATAAAATGGTAATCCTAGCACTTGTGAGATAGGGGTGGAAGGAGCAGGACATCCTAGGTTACACAGAGAGTTCAAGGCTAGCCTGGGCTACATGAAAAACTCTCTAAGTGTAGTAGTCTGAATGTAATTGGCCCCCATAAACTCATAGGGAGCAGCACTATTCAGAGGTGTGGCCTTGTTGAAGTAGCTGTGGCCTTGTTGGAAGAAGTGTGTCGCTTTGGAGGTGGGCTTTGAGGTCTCCTTTGCTCAAGTTTCACTCAGCGTGACTCTCAGATCACTTCCTGTGACCTGCAGGTTGAGATGTACCTATGTCTACCTATACACCACCACGTCGTACCATGACGACAATGGGCTAAACCTCTGAAAATGTAAGCCACCCCATTAAATGCTTTTCCTTCTAAGAGTTGCGGTGGTCATGGTGTCCCTTCACAGCACTGAGGGGAGAAAGGAAAAAGGTATGACAAGGTGGCTTAGTGGGTAAAGACAGTTGCTGTCAAGCCTAAGTCTGACCCTCAGGGGCCACATGGTGGAAGGAGAGAATCAGTCCCCTGATCGCTACACAAGCCTTGTGAGCCGCCTCCCATCCCCCACAGATAGGTGCACTCGTTAGAGAAGAAAAGAGAGAGCTGTCGATGTACTAGGCTGAAGCAGTGGGATAACCTCAGGGAGTGTGGTTTCTGTCTGGGATGAGGGGAGCTCCCCTCCCTCTTCCTTCCACTTCATGCTCAGGGCTCTGCTTGGATGCTGATTCTCACCACTGACATTGGCGCTGGCTTGTCTCCTAATGGCAGGAGTACAGAGACTTTTTTTGATCTAGCCGGTGGTGAGTTCTGTGGTTTCGACAAACGTTCCCCAAGGCTCATGTGTTGAGACTTAAGATGCTTGTGAGACATGTGACCCATGAAGTTGTACAAAAGGCTGCATGTAACAGACAGAACATGCTCGGGAAAACCTCGTGCTATGCAAATGAGTCCAGCAGCCCCATGCAGTGTAGAAGCACCAACCCTTTGCACTGGGAGGCAGTTGGAGATCCTGGACTCCTGTGCTCTTGTCACTTGCCCCCACTGGAAGTGCACATGACCTCTTCATAAATGGTCCCTGTTTCTTCTGCAGTGGTGTATCTCTGCCCAAGTCTTTGCTCAGAGACACGAGAACCAGTCCCATAAGGGACTAAGTTGGGCATTAAAACTAGACAGAGTGTAGAAGCAGGCTCAGGGCCGTCAGGAACCATCACAGAGAGCCTTAACCATCACAGAGGACCTGAACCATCACAGAGGACCTGAACCATCACAGAGGTCCTGAACCATCATCACAGAGAACCTGAACCATCATCACAGAGGACCTGAACCATCGTCACAGAGGACCTGAACCATCACAGAGGACCTGAACCATCACAGAGGTCCTGAACCATCATCACAGAGGACCTGAACCATCATCACAGAGGACCTGAACCATCGTCACAGAGGACCTGAACCGTCACAGAGGATCTGAACCATCACAGAGGTCCTGAACCATCACAGAGGTCCTGAACCATGCAGAGGTCCTGAACCATCATCACAGAGGTCCTGAACCATCTTCACAGAGGACCTGAACCATCACAGAGGTCCTGAACCATCATCACAGAGGACCTGAACCATCATCACAGAGGACCTGAACCATCGTCACAGAGGACCTGAACCGTCACAGAGGATCTGAACCATCACAGAGGTCCTGAACCATCACAGAGGTCCTGAACCATCATCACAGAGGTCCTGAACCATCATCACAGAGGTCCTGAACCATCTTCACAGAGGACCTGAACCATCACAGAGGTCCTGAACCATCGTCACAGAGGACCTGAACCGTCACAGAGGACCTAAACCATCACAGAGGTCCTGAATCATCACAGAGGACCTGAACTGTCACAGAGGACCTGAACCGTCACAGAGGAACTGAACCATCACAGAGGTCCTGAATCATCACAGAGGTCCTGAACCATCACAGAGGACCATGCCAAGCTCTGATGGTAGTAAGTGCTGTATAAGAGAGATACACCCGGCCACTCAGGGAGGGCATCATGGGGAAATTGTTCTGCTGGGGCTCAGAGAGGTGAAGGGGGAGCCAAGACTTGAAGGAGAGGTAGGAATTAAGTAGGCAAAGAACCAGGAGGCTTTAATGGAAGTGAGGAAAAGCATTTGGGCAGAGAAAATTGCATATGCAAGCCCTCTGGGGCCTTGAGAGAAGGCCAGAGTGGCTGAAATACCAAATTCAGGAAGAGAGCAGGGCCCAGGGAAGCTGGAGAGGGAGGCAAAGCTGGGGGGGTGTGTGTCAGACTGGGTGGGGCTTCAGAAGCCAGAGTAAAAGCTTTTCCTTTTGGCCTGAGACCATGTGTTTAAGCAGGACGTGATTTCTTGGCAGTAGGTCTATGCCCAAACTGCAGTGGCTCTCTGCCTCTGTCACAGTAACGCTGTAGCCTCTTGGCCCCTTTAATCCATTTTTGACAGTCTGTAACCGACATTCACACTGGTGCATGAAGCGGAACGTGTGAGCTTCCCGTTATCATAACTAGCTAAGATGGAATAAAAGAGCCTGCGATTACAGCCAGCTCTGAGAAGAAATCTGGACTATTCGGTAAACAGTGACCAGCAAAATCGACGTGGCTTGTGTGTTTTGGTCATTCAGTAAATTCAAAAGATAATAGAAAGACACAAATGTTGCCCACCTATGTTCTCAGCATAGCATGCCCGTAGCTGTGATTCTATACAACACATAAATCCCATCCTTGCTGTTACTCCAAATCTGCACAGCCTGTTTACATACCGTGTCATGGTGTTCTGTCTTGTCTTCCTCCTCTGCCTCCCGAGTGCTTAGATTCCAGGGTTGTACCACCACATCTTTGTTAAAGTTCTGCAGGGTATTGGGGTGAGGGGGAGCTGGAGAGAGATGATTCTGCCTTAAGAATACTTGCTGCTTGTGCAGAAGACCCAGGCTCAACCCCTAGCACCCATATTGGAGTCAGGAGCTTACTGCTACCTGCAACTCCAGCTACAGATGATCTGCTGCCCTCTTCTGGCCTCTGTGGACACTGCACACAGTGCACATAAAGTAACTCTCACACATGTAAATAAAACAAAAATAAATAGATCTTTAAGGTCTCTCTTTCACTAGCTGTGTATTTCTCAGCAGTCCCCACCAACTGAGGTTAGTTTAGACTTCGGGGGTAGTCAGAATAAGTCAGAGCCTTCCCCCCAACAGCAGCACGTGACCAGTGAACGTTGACATGTACTAGCAGTGCCTGTGTCTAAAAAACACAGGCCTCCGAGCCAAGAAAGATTCAGTGGATGTTAGCGATGACGGGTGGCATTTAGAGTGTGCCGTGTCAACCTTTGATGCCTGTGCTGGCGATAAGAGCTGCCAGCATTTCCTGAAGGCTCACCACATGAGACGTCTTCTACCACATGGCTGCCTTTGTGCAATTGTTTGACGTGTAATTGTTTGACGTCCATCCATGGGAGAAGATGTCACTTGCCCAAGATGGCATGTTGGTAGAATGAGGGCGGGAACTCGGAGCCTGTTTACTTGGCCTTGTTTGTGCACTGCAGTTCCCCCAGGGTACTGTTCATTTCCAGATGGCTCCAGCCTGTCACTGCTCTACTGTGTGAGTCCCTCTCTCCAGGCCACTAGGCCCTGTGGTTGGCTATATGACCACTCCAACAGACCGACTGCAGAATCGCTTCAGCTGGGTCTCTAGAAGCTTTGGAAACTTCAAAGCAGGGCCAACTCTAAACAGACAGCATGGTCTCAGCCTCTCTGAGCGCCCCGGGGACAGCTGCGTAGTCTGAGCTTGAGCGTTAACTTGACTGGAATGAGAGATGCCTAGGATGTGAGGAAAGCATATTCTGGGTGTGAGGGCATCCCCAGAGACAGAATGTGGGTGGCAACTGCCGAGAGGCTGAGGGATGGGACAGAATACAGGAAAGAAGCCGCTAGCACAGGCAGGCGCTCTCTCTCTCTCTCTCTCTCTCTCTCTCTCTCTCTCTCTTTCTCTCTCTCTCCTTCCCAACTGTCATGAAGTCAGTGGCTTTTCTCAACCAATCCCTCTCTGATGCATAAGACAGCAGGGCCAGCCTCTGAAACCCAGAAACAAAGTAATCTTTCTCCCATATTATTAATTATTCTCATCACAGAGATGAAATTGCTGCAGAAGTGACTTACGGGAGAAACAGCTAGCCGCTCATTTGGGCTCACAGTTCAGAAGGCGCGGTGCATCATAACAAGGAAGGTGTGATGGCTGGAGGGCTCAGTCCGTGGCAGCAGGGGCTTGTATCATGGCTTGTTCACATCTGGTGGATAGGAAACAGAATGAGTCAACAGTACGACCAGGCTATCCTGCTCAGATGCCTGCCTTCAGTGACCTACTTCTGCCAGCTGTCCCTCCAACCCCATATGTTCCACATCCTGTGTCTTTGGGGCTGAGAATATGGGTCAGTTAATGAGGACCTGAGCTTGGACCCCCAGCACACATATAAAAAGCTGGAAACAGCAGCACATTTCTGTGATCTCAGCATGGGGGAGGCAGGGACAGCAGGGACACTCGGGCGGGCTGGCCAGCAAGCCTACACAGCTCCGGGTTTAGTGAAAGACCGCATTTCAAAAGATAAAGTGGAGCAGGACAATGATCTCTTCCCCCAGCCTCTGCACAAGCACGTGTACACACACACACACATACATCTACACACATACACAAAAGCAGTGACAAAGAAAAATGGTGCCACCAGCTGATGACCAAATAAATGTTCAAATACAAAGTGTGTGGTGGGAGGTGTCTTAGTCAGTGTTTCTATTACTGTGAAGAGACACCATGACCACAGCAACTCTTACAAAGCAAAACATTTAATTGGAGTGACTCACTTATAATTCAGAGGTTCAGCCCATTATCATCATGGTGGAACATGGTGGTGTGCAGGCAGACATGGTACTGGAGAAGTAGTTGAGAGTCCTACATCTTGCAGGCAACAGGAAGTGGTCTGAGACACTGGGTGGTATCTTGAGCATATGTGAGACCTCAAAGCCCACCTCCACAATGACACACTTCCTCCAACAAGACCACACCTACTCCAAGACCAGATCTCCCAATAGTGCCACTCCCTGTGGGAGTGAGTCATTTTCTTTCAAACCACCAAAGGGGGCAAGGACATCTCTCATTTAAAACATAATATCTAGTTTAGGGGCTAGGGAGAAGGCCCAATGGTTAAGAGTACTGGCCGCTCTTCCCAAGGACCTGGGTTCAATTCCCAGCATCCACATGGCAGTTCATAACTGTCTGCAACTCCAGTTCTAGGGTATCCAACACTCTCATACAGACATACATGCAGGCAAAACCATAAATGCACATGAAATAAATAATTAAGCAGGGCTGTCGTGGCACATGCCTTCAGTCCCAGCATTCAGGAGGCAGAGACAGGTGGATCTCTGTGAGTTTAAGGCCAGCCTGGTCTACAGAGTAAGTTCTAGGAAAAGCTCCAAAGCTACAGAGAAACCCTGTCTCGTAAAAACAAAAATAAATAAAAATTTAAAATCTACTTTAAACTGTTTCTCTCAGGCATCTTCCATTCTGCAGAGAGTCAGACCAACACAGTAGCCCATGTTCAAGGATCGTTTTTACAAAAGGGTAAAATCATGGTTCCTATTCAAATATAAAACAGACACATCTTAAATATCCTTCTTAATCCATTATTGAGAAAAGCAGAAGATGTTAAAACTAAATCAAAGGAAAATCCAAATAACAGACACTATGCATCATGAATATTGACATAAATGGAAGCCAAGCTGGGTTCTTCTGCAGTCAGGGGAAGCCAACAGCATCTCTGCCAGACAGAGTCTGCACGTGAAGACAGGAGCTATTTCTCTTTATCGGTTCACTACAGTGGATAGATTTGGGGCTGGATGTAACCCAATGGAGTTTCTGCATACACAAGGCCTTGTTTTGACCCTTGTGTTACAAAAAGAAAAATGAAAACCAAACATAGTTTGGACAGCACTTGGGAGACTGAGGCAGGAGGGTCATGAGTTTGAAGTCAGCCTGATCTAAATAGTGGGTTTAAAGACAGTTTGGCAACAGAGTACAACCCTGTCTCCAAAAACAATACAAAATGAACAAACAAAACAAAACTGGGGGCTGGAGAAATGACTTGTCAGTTCGGCCCTCTAGCACCCATGATTACCTGGGTGTGCATGTGTAACCCCAGCGTGGAGGAGGAGACGGGTAGGTTCCTGGAGTTTGCTGGTCAACGGCTTGGCTGAACTGTCAAGTTCCACGTTCAGTGAGAGGCCCCCTGAAACAGTGAGGTGGAAGAGTAAAGTGGGCAGCATTGACCTCCTTACACACGTCACTGTGACCGAGAATCTGACAAGAAGCAGCTGAGGGGAGGAAAGGCTTACTTTGCACCTTGTTGGAACAGAGTCCATTATAGGGGAAGGGTCAGTAAGAGGAGCAGGCCCCACTGCTCATATTGGACTTCAGGAAGCAGAGAGCAGGTAATGTGGAGAATGGCTTTCTCCTTTGTTCCCCGGTCTGGGAGTGAGATGAACCCTTCACATTCAGGGCCTCCCCTCAGCTAATCCTCTCTAGAAAGCCCCCATAGACACACTTGCTAATGTCCTAGGTGCTTATTAATCCAATCAAAAATTAACCATCACTCTATCCATCAATGACTTAAGGTTAGAAGAGGCCACAAACCAGGGATGCTGTGTGGTCTCTAGATGCTCGAAGAGGCAAGGAAAAGATTTCCCCTGGAGCCTCCAGGAATACAGTTCTACCAGAACCTAGACTCGGGGAGATGCATTTTGGACTTCTGATTTCTAGAGCTTAGATATGTGTCTGTATGTGTGAGTGTGTGTCTGTATGTGTGTGTCTCTACATGTCTGTCCTGGGAGTTACACTCAGGGCCTTATGTCATGCTAAGCACATAATCTACCCCTGAGTATATACATCCTACTAGTAAACTATATCCCAGCCCAGTTTGCGTTATTTTCAGTCACCGGGTTACTACAGTGACAATGCAAAATGATACACCCCCACTGATCAAAAAATAATCTTGCAACCAGGCATGGTAGCACATGTCTTGAATCCCAGCACTTGGGAGGCAGAGGCAGGTAGATCTCTGTGAATTTGAGGCCAACCTAGTCTACAAAGCAAGTTCCAGGACAGCTAGGGCTACACAGAGAAACCCTGTCTTGGAAAACAAAACAAAACAAAAAATCTTGCAGGAAGGTGATTCTTGCCTACAAAATAAGAGTGCACTTTAGGTTTGGAGAAAGGAACGGAGAGAATGTAAATGCGCAGACACGCATGGCTGCAGATTTGAATAAGGGATCTCAGTTTGGGTGGATTCCTATCTTTCTGTGTAATCCTAGCCTGACACCAAGTGGCCTTCCTAACCCACGTATTAGACCAGAAGGCTGTAAGAGAGTCTTGAAGGCAGAGACCATGAAAGTCCAACTTGTTTCCTTAGGACCAATCAGAGCTGATTAAATCAGCAGCGTCTCAAACAGGACAAGGACAAGGCCATGGCTACAAACACAGTTTTTCCAACTAGAATATAGCAAAGAGGAGGCCATTGGTAATAAACTTATTGACGTTGACTATGAGTAAATACTTAGTAAAAGTTGCTGGGGAAAGGGGAGAAAGAAGTGGACCAATGAGAATAAGTTTCTTTTTCTCCAGTACTGGGAGCCAAACCAAGGTTATTTTACCTAATGCCAGCCCAATGTATGGCTTTTCATTTCATCTTACAGAAGGTACTAAAACAAAACAAAAACACTCCTTTGTGTGCCCAGGAAAGTTTTAAAGGTATCAGTAATATTTCAAACTGCCTCCTTCCCTCACCCATTCACTCAGTCCTGCGTGCTTCTTTTGGTTGGGGAAGGGTTTGAGACAAGGCCCCAGGTATCCCACCTAATAAATGCTGGGACGACAGGTATGTGGCACTGTGCCTGAATCCCATGTGATTACTTCTTGACGCTGGCTCTTGAGTTAGAAACCAGATGACTCACCTGCTTCCATGCTGGTAGAGTCTGGAGGTTGTCGAAGCGATGACAACTGAGCCCTTTTGTTTGTCAACAGAAAATCCTGAGGGTAAAGTAAGATCTCTCTGGGGGTGATGTCACTGTAGGATGCACCCGACTTGTACTTGCTCCCAGCGTGTGACAATCACAGTGCTTTGATTCCGACTTTATGGGAAGAAACAAAATGAATTAAGTAGACCTAGAACTCACGATCTATTCCTTTTCTGGATTTTGCAGTCCTGGGGACCAAGCAGAGTTGTGCATCCCAAACACATGCTCTACCCGAAAGCTACAGCCTGAGCTATCTGTCTGAGCTCCCTGGATTTGTACCTGACATTGTGCGTGCTTTCTAAAGAGAAACGGCTTCAGCTTCCATCACGTCTCTGAGAAAGCTATGTCCTCAACAAGACTAGCAAAGGAAGGGCCCTGAAACTCCTCCTACCAACTTGAGAGCAACCCCCAGCCTCTTCAAGAGGGCTGGGACAACTTGAAGCTCCAGCAATCTTTTTTCTTCTCCTTGACAATGAACACACCTGTCCTGGCCTTCCCACCAAGCTCCTCCGGCCACTGTTGAGTGGCTGTGCTATTTTTCTTAACATTTCAATACACTTCAATAGATAAGTTGCTTTGATTACTGAAAACTGACCCAAACTTTTCTTACCTCTTTATTTCTACCTTTCAAGACCCCTATCCGACCTTGACGTCTGAACCTGCCACTGCTTTGAAAGAAGAACTTGGACTTTACATGGTTTTACAGGCTTGTTACTGGGATGACATGGCATCTGAATGATGATGACAGCCTTAGGTTATAAACTATAGAATAATGCACGAGTCCCTGCAGCATACCGACATGAACGAACGAGGCGGGAAGCACTGCCTTATAGAATGCAAAAAGCTCAGGTGGCAGAGGAATGAGACCGAACAAGAGACCCTTGTAATTCACTTAGTAATCACAATCTGGCAAGCACTATCCTTTCGTTTTTTTTTTTTTTTTTTATTAAGTATACAGGCCAGAAGAGGGCACCAGATCTCATTACAGGTGGTTGTGAACCACCATGTGGTTGCTGGGAATTGAACTCAGAACCTTTGGAAGAGCAGGCAGTGCTCTTAACCACTGAGCCATCTCTCCAGCCCTCGTTTTGGGTTTTTTCCCCACTTTGTTTTGTTTTTTTTTTTTTTTTTTTTTTGAGACAGGGTTTCTCTGTATATCCTTGACTGTCCTGAAACTTGCTCTGTAGACTAGGCTGGCCTTGAACTCACAGAAATTCTCCTGCCTTTGCCTCCTGAATGCTGGGATTAAAAGCATTCACTGCCATTGACCACTTGCCTTATTTTTTTTTTAAGACGTATTTTTTATCTTTAACTCTATGCGTCCGTGTGTATGTGCATGTGAGTGCAGGTGCCGTGCGGCCAGAGATGTCAGCTCCTGGAGGTGAAGTCACAAATAGTTGTGTCCTGCTAGATGTGAGTGCTGGGAACCGAATTCAGATCTGCTGCAAGAGCAGTCTATGCTCTACGGCAGTGAGCCATCTCTCCAGATCTTCTCATTTCGTCTCTCTCTGAACCTGGAGCACACTGATTCAGCTGATGGGCTGGTCAGCGAACCCAAGGGATCCTCTTGCCTTAGCATCCCTCCCCAGAGCCCGGATGACAAGCAAATGCTGCTGCTGTGGGCTAGGTTAGTCAAAAACTTGCAGCTATCCTCTTGTTTTGGCTTCTTGAGTGCTGGGAATACAGATAGTCACTGCCATGCCTACTCAAAAACACCATCTTAACCAAGTAATTAAAGTCATTATCACCAGCTGGATGGTGGTGGCGGCACAAGCCTTTACTCCCAGCACTCAAGAGGCAAAGGGAGGAGGATCTCTGAGTTCGAGGCCAGCCCAGTCTACAGAGGGAGTTTCAGGACAACCAGGGCTACGCAGAGAAACCCTGTCTCGAAAAAACCAAAACCAAACCAAACAAACAAAATAAACAAACAAACAAATAAAAAAGCTAATGTTGGGGCTGGAGAGATGGCTCAGCGGTTAAGAACACTGACTGCTCTTCCAGAGGACCAGGTTCAATTCCCAGCATCCACATGGCAGCTAACAACTGTCTGTAACGCCAAGATCTCACACCCTCACACACACATGCAGACAAAACACCAGTGCAAATGAAAAGAAAATAATTTTTTTCTTTTTTAAAAAATATGTATTTATAGCTGGGCGATGGTGGCGCACGCCTTTAATCCCAGCACTCAGGAGGCAGAGGCAGGCGGATCTCTTTGAGTTCAAGACCAGCCTGGTCTACAAGAGCTAGTTCCAGGACAGGCTCCAAAACCACAGAGAAACCCTGTCTCGAAAAACCAAAAAAAAAATATATATATATATATATTTATTATGTATACAATATTCTGTCTGTGTGTATGCCTGCAGGCCAGAAGAGGGTACCAGACCTCATTACAGATGGTTGTGAGCCACCATGTGGTTGCTGGGAATTGAACTCAGGACCTTTGGAACCACTGAACCATCTCTCCAGCCCCCAGGAAAATAATTTTTTAAAAAAGCTAACGTTACCAAGATACCTTCTGATATGAAGCACCGGGGACCCAGAATCACTTCTGTAGGGCTCCTGGTAAATATGCAGACATGACCTTAACCCAATCACAGGTTCACCAGAACCAGAAAACAGCACACAAAAGGCTGAAGATGACCTCAGGTTGAAGGAGACTAATGGCTGGGCTGGGGAGACAGCTTAATGGTAGGATGCTGAGCTTGAGGCATGAGACCACGGATTTGATGCCCTAGTGAAGGAGTGTGTACCAGACGTAGAGAATAGGAGGCCCTGGGTTTATAACCTGCCACTACACACATGAATAAGTAACATAAAAGACATTTCAAACATAAGAATCCTGCCCCTGCCCCTAGCCACACACCGCACATGACTACATGTTAATAACTTAGTCACTATTAGACTCCTGAAGACTGTGTGTAGATTAAAAGGTTAAGGAAGAAGGCTGGAGAGATGGCTCAGCAGTTAAGAGCATTGCCTGCTCTTCCAAAGGTCCTGAGTTCAATTCCCAGCAACCACATGGTGGCTCACAACCATCTGTAATGAGGTCTGGTGCCCTCTTCTGGCCTGCAGGCATACAAGCAGACAGAATACTGTATAAATAATAAATAAATAAATAAATATTTTTAAAAAAAGAAAGAAAAAAAAGACATTTCAAACATAAGAATCCTGCCCCTGCCCCTAGCTACACACCACACATGACTACATGTTAATAACTTAGTCATTATTAGACTCCTGAAGACTGTGTGTAGATTAAAATGTTAAGGAAGAGGGCTGGAGAGATGGCTCAGCAGTTAAGAGCACGGACTGCTTTTGTAGAAGACCTGGGTTCTATTCCCAGCACCCACACAGAGGCTCCTAGCTGTCGGTAACTCTGGTTCCAGGGGATCTGATGCTTTCTTTTAGCCTCTTTGGGCACCAGGCACACAAGTGGTGCATGGACATGCATGCAAGCAAAACACCCATACACTTAAAATAAAAATAAATAAAACGTTAAAAATGTTGAGGGCAGCCGGAGCGTAGCTTGTGAGTGTGCAGATTTCTTTCATAAAGCAGTAGCAAGGTCATGCTAAAGGCCCAGGTTTTCTCCCTGCCTGCTGGTTCCTCATCTAGACGGCTAATGTGCAGACACCGCCTGCTTCAGAGACTCACACGGCTTCTCCCACGTCCCTTTCAGCTGTAGACTGATGCCCCACTTTCCATGGGAGAAAAAGCAGCTGAGGGAGGATAAAGAGCCGTAAGGGACACCAGCAGCAGGAAGTAAGAAAGCAAGGCGGCTTATCTTCAAACCAGAAGCTAGCTCCCTTCTCCCAACCGCCACACTCAGCAGTTCCCCACGGGGGACAAAAGCACAGAAGTTCCCTCACCGAAGAGTCAAATATTCCACCCATTCTTCTTGGGGGACAATTATGGAGTGTTTCAGGTTGTGTCAATGATTACCTGCTATTGCTCTGCAACTCTAAATAACTTTAAGTTCCCATAGCAACACATTCAGCTTTGGAAGCTGACAATTGTTCCCTAATCCATGTGGGAGGGAACGAGAGTGGCTTCTAGAAAACTCACAGCAAGTAGGAAGGACCACATCAGGGAGGGTGGAGGATGGGGACAGTGACCAGGAGGGTGGAGGGTGGGGACAGTGACCAGGAGGGTGGAGGGTGGGACAGTGACCAGGAGGGTGGAGGGTGGGGACAGTGACCAGTTATTAAAAATTTTGCCTAGCCAAAGACAGTGGACCTTCCTTGAGCAACATTGAGTGCCTAAGCAGTCAGTCATTCTGGACGGACCCAGAGAGTCTGCTGAGACAGAGGCTTCGGGGAACATGAAGCTGTGGGATGCTCAGCAGGACCGAGGCCCTGCACTCCATCAAGTCTGAGAAACGTCAATTCAAGTTCAAGTCTTCTAAAAAGGATTTCAAAGAGAAGATGTCTGGAACTCAAAAGAACTACGTTGGCAGATAAATGTTATGGCCGATCACAGGCAGAATTATTTGAGGGTCATTGCTGATGTCTGTCACCTGCTGTAGACGAAAATGATCTCTTTACTCAGAGCGCCTCTGACAGCAGATGTGAAGGTTTCCCTGCACCGACCCGTGACTGATTCTCCGTCTCACAGGACACTGGGTCCAGTGACTCAGTTCGGCCACTGTCCCACGCACAGACCCCACAGGGTGAGGGTCCCGCAGTCTGTTCAATTCCAAATGTCAGTTCCCTATTTTTTCTGGACTGACTACAAATAGATTTACCCAAGCCTCTCTTTGGCTTCAATAATTTGTTAGATGGGGTCGTGGAATTCAGAAAAGCAACAGTCAAGTGGAGGAAATGCATCCAGCCAGGTCAGAGGGCCAGAGCTTAGATGATGCTCTCCAGAGAGACCCTCTCAGCACCTCAACATGTTCCTTCACTCTAAGAGAAGTGTTATATATGCCAGATGTCATTGTCCAAATTTTATAGAATTTAGCCTCTAGCCAAGCCCCCTTTTAGAGGGCAGTGGTTGCAGTCAATCCTGAGCCTATTAATGGCCTTAGTAAATTGCCTCATTAGCATAAACTCAGGCCTGGTTGAAAAAGGGATTTCTTAAGAAATAAACACTATTACTGAGGAAATTCCAAGTCTTTAAAAGGATCTCTGGGGCTGGAGAGATGGCTTAGAGGTTAAGAGCACTGACTGTTCTTCCAGAGATCCTGAGTTCATTTCCCAGCAACCACATGGTGGCTCACAGCCATCTGTAATGAGATCTGGCACCCTCTTCTGGCCAGCAGGCATACATGGAGGCCGAATGTTGCATACATAATAAATAAATAATTTTTTTTAAGGGGATCTCTGGACCAAGAGCGCCAGAACAAAAAAAAAAAAAAAAGGAAAGTGTTTCTTTGGATTGAATTTGTCTTAAATTATTGAAACATGTCTTGCTAGTAAGAGGAACTCAAAGGAATCTTCTAAAACCCCTTACTAATGTCACTTGGTGTTTGAAAATTGGTTATTTTTGTTGTGTGTGTTTATTTAAAATAAAATAAGCATCCACAGAACAGAGTATAATTAAAAAATGACTGTTAGGGCTGGAGAGATGACTTAGAGGTTAAGAGCACTGGCTGCTCTTCCAGAGGTCCTGACTTCAATTCCCAGCAACCAAATGGTGGCTCACAACCACTGTAATGAGATCTGGACCTTCTACATGCAGGCAGAATACTGTATACATAATAAATAAATATTTTTTTTTTAAAAAAATGACTTTTAGCTAGGTGGTGGTGATGCATGCCTTTAGTCCCAGAACTCGGGAGACAGAGGTAGGTGGATCTCTGTGAGTTTGAGGCCAGCCTGGTCTATAGAGTGAGCTCCAGGACAGCCAGGACTACACAGAGAAACCCTATCTAAAAAAAAAAAGAAAAAAGAAAAGAAAGGAAGGAAGAGAGGGAGGGAAGGAGGAAGGGAGGGAGGGAGGAAAGAAAAAAAGAAAGGAAGGCAGGAAGGAAGGAAGGAAGGAAGGAAGGAAGGAAGGAAGGAAGGAAGGAAAGAAGGAAGGAAGGAAAACTAAAGACTCCAAAATAGAAATAAACTTGTATGTTTATAAATGGTGTTTCTTGCAGTGCTGGGTTTAAAGTCAGATGTATGACAGGAAAGGCTTCTACCACCGAGCCAAAGAAAGACAGGGTGTTGTGGGTTTTTTGTTTTTGTTTGTTTCTTTTTGAGTCAGCATTCAATTCCCCCAAGCAATTAGGAATGACCTTGAACTTCTGATTCTCTTGCCCCTACCTCCCAAATTTTGGAATGACAGGTGTGTGTCATCTTGAAAGGCTTACACAGCACTGGTAATTGGACCTGGGATCTCATGCATGCTTTGGAGTCCCTCTAGCAACTGAGCTAATGCCACAGCCCAGAAGGCCACTAAATGTTAAAATCCCACAGCTAGTAACGGATAGTTGGAGTGTTTCAGGCTTAATGCTCATTCTTTCATACAGAGTTCAGAACGGAGAGCATCAAGGTGGAGACAGGTCTTCAGAGAAGTCTTTGAAACCTGAAAACACCTATTTTCTGTGAATGTCATAAACAGGTGGTTCGTACTTTGTTCTAGAAACCCGGAACCCTTGTAAATAGCGCCTCCTGGTGGCCATAAGGGAGAACAGTCTAACTTGTCTTTCCTACCAAGTTTGTGTTGCTTCTCTTTTTTGGAGAACATGGCCTTTTAGCTCTTTGTATTCTTCCCCAGTGTTTCTAGTTGTCCAACAGATATTTGTGAGGAAAGTCTATCCAACTATAGAGTTACGGTCTTGGGATTCAGAGTGTCACTATACTACTTTATACCTCTCACACCCTATGAATTTGTATTAGGGGGGTGTGTGTGCACGCATGTGCGTGTGTGTTATTAACTTAGCACACAGTGCTTGCTCTGAGTTCATTCCCCTCCACATCAGCAGCTGGAGTGCAGAAATGATAGCGGAAGACACAAACTAGACTCAGTATTTCAAGAAATAACCGAGCCCCAGAGTCCAGAAAGTGATGGAAGGTGACATCACAAGACTTGCTGTCTGAGCAGATGGGAGACAACAAGGTCTGAAATGACTGCCTTCATTTCCACCATAAAACCTTCGGTCCATGATGAGATGCTAAGATATGATCATTGGCTCTCTCTGAATAAAGGGCAACCTAAAGATTCAATGCCTGGCTCTGTTCATTGGCATTCATGACAACAGGCAACATGATCACTGGTGTTCTAATTATGTACAGTGTCTTTGTGGTGATAATTATTTTTTATTATTATTTTTTTTGTAGTGCTGAGAATCAAATTAGGACCTACTGCATGTTAGGCACCTACCCAGGTCCCAGTCCCAGTTCCTACCCCAGCTTTTCATATTTAAGAGGACTCAGTCACCTTAGTCATTTAAAGGGTTTACAGTAAGATTTACAATGTTCCTAAGAGGCTGAAAGACTCTCCAGTTTTCAGACTTCCAACTAAAACTCTGAGGGCGGAGCACCGTCTTAAATGAAGGCCTGGTTCTGGCGTCTCCAGTCAGCTTTACTAAACGACAGGGAAATCCCTCCCTTTGAGTCTTAGTTTTCTTAAGCATCATCTGCTCCCTCCTCTCTATGCAGTTGTGGTCCAGACCTTGACTGTTCCCTTCCTAACCCAGGCAGAGACGACTTCCTCAGCCACTTCCAGCCCTAAAGCAGCAGCTGTTAGAGGAGGGAGGCAATCACAGGGCCCGCCTAAAGCTGACTAAAGAGCAGCTGAGAGCTGGGCAAGTGTCACTGGTGAAGCTGCTCACATGGCTGGACTCAACGGGTCACTGTAAGTCAAATAATCAAACAAAATTTTAACATGTTGGCCATTATATAATATGCTTGTATCCTGACTCAACTTTACCAGACTTGATTTTATCTAAGACAGAAAAAATAGGAGTGCAGTTTCCAAGGGTTGATGACTCTTGGCGCGTTAACCCTTAGCGCATGATCGTGCATGGGAAGATGCTCCTATAGCCAGCGCCAGGCAGCACTGTGGTGGGTCACCTCAGCCACCCTCCACGACATTACCAGGGTGCCTGTGGTAGGTCACCTCAGCCACCCTCCACGACATTACCAGGGTGCCAGCTATTTTACTGAGACTATGAAAACAATTTATGACAAAAATTTAACTATAAAGCTAACTTTCCTCCCCCTTGTGATACTGGAGACTGACCCAGGACCTCAGGCATGCTGTATCACCAGATTGCCTTATAACCCAGTTTTAAATATTATAAAAACAATGCCAATGACTTATATGAAACTTATAGATTAGTGAATCATAAAAATACCTATAGAACCATGTTGACAAAAGTCAAGCTCTGGGGTCCTCTTTCCACATCGTATGCCTTGGATGGCAACCACTTTCTGCCTTTGCTCTATAGTTTTTGACATGTATGGAATCATATTGGATCACCATTGTTTCTGAAATTCATCCAGTGCCAGGACCTCAAGCATTCTGATGAGTCCCACCCTCAAATATTTAAAATGACTGTAGTCAGCTCATTCAAAGCAAACGGCAGGGGCTGGAGAGATGGCTCAGAGGTTAAGAGCATTGCCTGCTCTTCCAGAGGTCCTGAGTTCAATTCCCAGGAACCACATGGTGGCTCACAACCATCTGTAATGAGATCTGGTGCCCTCTTCTGGCCTGAAGGGCATATATGCAGGCAGAACACTGTATACTTAATTAAATCTTAAAATAAAAATAAAAAAAAGCCCAGGGTCTCACTATGTACCCCAGGCTGACCTGGAATTTACTATATTGGCCGGGCTAGCCTCAAACTGCCCTTGTATCTCTAGTGCTGGAATTAACGGCTTTTATCACCATGCCAGGCCAACATTCATTCTGTTATGTGATGGGTGTACATGTATGTATGCACATTTGTGTGGAGGGAGGGCACATGTGTATGTGTGTGTGTGTAGGTCCAAAGACATCAGATGTCTTCTTCAATAGGTCTCCATTTCATTAAGGTAGGATCCTTGCTGAGCCCAGAACTCCCTGGTTCTGGCTAGTCTAACTAGAGGCTTGCCCCAGGAATTAACCTTTTCTCTGCCTAACCAACTGCTGGGACTACAGGAGGGGAATGGTCACTGCAGCCACTAGGCCTGCCCAGCTTTCTGAGGTGGTGGTGCAGGGACTCAGCCCTCAGGCTAACACTTTACTACCACATCTCCTTAGTCCTGGTTTATTTGAGGGATGGGGTTGAGATAAGGTCTCATCCAAGACTGGTCTCTAACTTCCCATATTCCTGAGGCTAGCCTGGAACTTATCTGCCTCTGTCTCCAGAGTGCTGGCATTAAAGGTGTGCACAACACCATGTCTGGCTTCCATCTATATTCTTACATATGTACCCTACGACAAGTTTGTCTCAGGTAATTTAATGAGTCAACACTTTGCTGTTGGGTATATTTTCACATCTACTCAGTAAACTTTTCTTAGAAAGTAGCAGTTCTAATCCAGATTTTGTTATTCCATTTATTATTTGTAAGCTTGTGGGAGGGGTATGTGAGCCATAGCATGCATGGGGAGTCAGAGGATAGCTTGCTGGAGCTGGTTCTCATTTCCTACCATTTGGGTTCAGACTGGTATTCTAGCCCCTTGTCCCTAGAAGCAGGGCATCTAACCAGCCCTGTAACCTTGAACTCTGGGTCCTCCTGAGGGCTGGGTTACAGGCATATACCACTACATCCAATTTATAACACATCTAACTTATAAAGAACCTAGGGCTTCTCAGTGCTAGGTAAGCACCAACTGAGCTACATCACTAGGATTATTTATTTTTTTGGGGGGGGGGGGGAAACGGTCTCACTATGTAGCCTTGGCTGACCTGGAACTCACTCTGTAGACCAGGCTGGCCTCAAACTCAGAGATCCACCTGCCTCTGTCTCCTAAGTGCTCAGATTATAGATGTGTGCCACCACACCTAGCATAAAATTTTTTTAGTTTGGATATATATGCGTTTTGCTTGTATGTATATCCATGTAGCACATGTGCGCCTGATACCAAAGAGACCAGAAGAGGGCACTGGGTCCCCTGGGAGTGGAGTTACAAATAGCTAGGAACTGCCTTGTGGGTGTTGGAAATTGAACCTAGATCCAACAGCCAGTACCCTGAACCACTGAGCCATAGCTCCACCCTACACAACTTTCCTCTAGGATTCTTTTTTTTTTTTTTTTTTTTGGTTTTTCGAGACAGGGTTTCTCTGTAGCTTTGGTGCCCGTCTCGGAACTAGCTCTTGTAGACCCGGCTGGCCTCGAACTCCCAGAGATCCACCTGCCTCTGCCTCCCGAGTGCTGGGATTAAAGGCGTGCGCCACCACTGCCCGGCTCCTCTAGGATTCTTGATGCAGACAAACTGTATAGGATCATAAACATTCACTTTAAGCTCCTACATTTGGGGATGGGGTAATTTGTTGTGTAGAACTCACAGCAATGAACTGAAGAGGGTGAGAATATACCTTAGGTAATTTGGAAGGGCATTCCATAAGACAATCTTCCAGCTAACAATTTCCAAGTGTAAGTTATAGTTGTGCTTTAAATTACCCTATGTAATTTGCTTTTTGAAAATGAGGAACAGGCCAGCGTGGCTCCCCTGGACTTTTATGACCACACAATCACTAAAAGAAAAAACTCAGGCCCTTGTTGCCCTCCACTAACCATCATCAGATTCTTTAAGACCACTTCCTGTCAACATAGGTAAGGGTAAAAAACAGGTCAATCTATATTTACATATTCATTTTCTGATCCTGGGTCTCATTTGGGTCATGCCAGTTATAAACTTACTATGTACCCGAGGCTGGCTTTGAACGATGGTCCTGCCTCCATCTTCTAAGTGGTGGGGTTACAGGTACACAATGCCACCTTGGCTGAGTTGCCTTTGCATCCATGTTTCCTAGTCCTTTCACTTCTAGCACCAAGACAACCCATTCAAGAGAAGCATGCATCTTTGAAGGCTATGATGCAGCTTAGTGGTAGACAATATATAACGGCCATAAGTTCAAAACCCAGCTCTCTGTTTCTGTCTCTCTCTCTCTCTCACACACACACACACACACACCCTGTGGTGCTTTATATAAGAATGCCCACATCACAGACTCATATATTTGAATGCTTAGTCACCAGGGAGTGGCACTATTTTAAAGGATTAAAAGGACTAGATGTGGCCTTGTTGAAGGAAGTAAGTTATTGGGTGTGGGATGTGAGGTTTCACAAATCCATGGCAAGCTGGGTCTCACTGCCTGGTGATCATGATGTAGCTCTCAGCTACTGCTCTAGCACCTACCTGCAACCATGCTCCCCAAAATGATCATGGACTCAACCTCTGAAACTTTAAGCCCCAATTAAATGCTTTAATTAAGAGTTACCTTGGGCATGGTGTCTCTTCACAGCAATAGAATAAGGCACAAAACCCAAAAACTTCTATTTTTATACTTAACAAAAATTTTAAAACAACTATCATATCACACTATTCTTTTTTTTTGGTTTTTCGAGACAGGGTTTCTCTGTGGCTTTGGAGCCTGTCCTGGAACTAGCTCTGTAGAGTGCTGGGATTAAAGGCATGCGCCACCACCGCCCGGCCATATCACACTATTCTTTTTGGTAGCTTTTCTCCATCTGCTCTGGAACTTACTATGGAGACCAAGTTGGCCTCAAACATAAAGATTTTCCTGCCTCTGCTTCCCAAGTACTGGGATTAAAGGTGTGTGCCATCATTCTCAGTTGGTTGCCCATTATTAGGGAACACGCTCCTTTTCATAGACCCAAGACTTAACACAGCACCTGCGTGGTTTCTGTGAGAATCAAGTGTCTCCAAGATCCCAGTGTCATGTTCAAAGAAGTGAAGCACATACAAATAGCAAAGTCGCCAAGGGTTTATTCATGCTGCCAAACCACACCCAGCTGGATCAGCCCACTGACTTAGGTCCCTGATAAGTTCTAGCATGTGCCAGAACAAAGGGTAATTATAGCTATATAGTGATGTAAACGCTGCCATGAAGAGAGGTTATGTGTACAGCTCACTGAAGATAAGTTCCCAGGTCGCTAAATGCTTTCCCAGGATACCAAGCTAACTCTACTGCCTGCCTTACTTGGCAGCAGTTTGGTGCATAGAGCATGTACATCCTGTCATAATCTCAATGTCTTTGCTCCATCATTTTAGCATTGTTCTCAGACGCATTCTTTTAAAAATAACTTACTCTGAGTGTGTGCAGGCACATGTGGAATGTGGAGGTCAGAAAGCAAGGTCTTTCTATGACCCTGGCTGTCCTGGAACTTACTCTGTGTAGACCATGCTAACCGTGAACTCACAGGGATCTGCTTACCTCTACCTCCTGAGGGCAAGAAATTAAAGGCCTACACCACCACACCTGGAAAGCATATACTTCAAACAGCTTCAACTAAAAATGAAATTCCTTCTCTCTAGGGATCCGACTGAATTTAAAATCAGGAACAATCCCCAGAATAATAAGAGCTAAAACATGAGGCAACTGAGAAGGCTCATCAGACTTAACTAGCTCAACTCAGTTCAAATCCATGTTTCTTTTCTGCAGGGGCTGGAATGGTATCTGCAGTTAATCTGCACCCCCTGTTGCTAAAAATGCAGATTTGAACACCACAACCTCTTCCAGAAAAAGGTTTTGCAGGGCTGGGAAAGCAGTTCAGTGGTAGAGCCCTGCCTAGGATGCCTGAGGTGTAGGTTCAATTCCCAGCATCACCACGAAACACAACTTTTAATTCTTGAAATGGAGGTTACCATCTGATTGAACAATCTCACTCCTGGTTATGGTCCTAACAGAAATGAACAGATGGACACTCAAAATCTCAGTACATTGAATTGTGAACGAACTGTATGCATATGGATTATTTCATAAGACTTGTTTTGCATTTGAGACAGGACTTTGCTTTGAAGTCTACGCAGGCCTGGTACTTATTGTACAGCCCATGTGCTATTGTGTCCTAAAAAAAGGTTGATCAGATCTATTGAATAAAAAATAGCATTTTAGCAAGATCCTTGGGCAATTTACATAATGCAATGTATGAGGAAGGAGCAATCTGAGTGAGCCAGGGTCAACACTGTTCCTCCAGTTACTTACTCTTCACAGGTAAGTCTCTATCTGACTAGGACTGAGTTGTTATTCTTAATGGGCTGGGGCCTGAACCCAGGACTTACCCACAGCAGGGAAAGCCACTTAAGGTTTTGACTCAGGGTCTTACTACGTGGCCCAGTGTGGCCTTAAACTCCTTTTTTTCCTGTTTCCCCTCCAGAGGGCAAGAATTATACATGTAACTCTTTGTTCTGTCACAACTGGTTGAAGCGTATTATCCAATATTTTTAGATTGATTGTACAAATTCTGCTTTTCCTTTAAAATTGTGCAGTTTCAGCGCTGAGTGGACCCTGCAGTGAGTTGGTTTGTTTTTTGTGACCCTACTTAAACCCCCCATCCTGAGGCAGGAGCAGGTAACACGTAGAAATGAGGCAGATACCCAATGACTTTCAGAAAACAGTTTATTAAAGTTAAAATCAGATTTACAGAAGAACAACACAACAGCGACAGAGGCGCAGTGGCGCGGCAAATAACACAAGGGCACTCACCTACCTGGGCTTCTCTTCTCTTCTGCAGTCTGCTCTGTTTCTAGAAGAATACTGGGGAAAGTCTCAGCAGTCACAGTCTGTCATGATTTAACAGCTAAAAGAAACCAACCTGCCTCCCCACCCTCCACCCCATCTGCATTCTAAGCAGAAAGTGCTCTGTTCCAGATCTTTCAATTCTGTATCTCAGGCAAAAGGAAGGTTAACATGCAGACTGAATGTTTGAGCACCAAGCTACTGCAGCGTTAACTTTCATCACTATTTTTTCCTGTTTTTTTCCATTTTCCATTTGTGTGTGTGTGTGTGTGTGTGTGCGTGCGTGGTTTAGACAGGGTTTCACTGCGCAGCCCTGGCTAGCTTGGACATTGCTATGAAGACCAGATTGGCCTTCAACTTACAGAGAATCACCTGCCTCTGCCTCCTGAGTGCTGATATTTAAAAAGTGTGCTATTACAACTGGCATTTTTTTTTAAAAACCAAGACAAATTTGATTAAGAATCTGGGCTGTTTTGAGGTTACTCATCGCAGGTACTACATTTATATTATCACATCCAAATATAAAAGACTGCAGGTTGTGCAGCCAACCTGCTGGAGCTCAATATTGGTCCTATGTCAGTTATATAAACTTAGGCAGTTAGTGCACATCTCTGCCTTTTCTGAAATATTATATGTAAAGCTCTTGGAGCAGTACCTGAAATATGAAGGATCTAATAAATGTTATACATATAAACTCACATAAATAGGGAGTGTGTATGTGTATGTGTGAGTGTGTGTGTGTGTGTGTGTGAGAGAGAGAGAGAGAGAGAGAGAGAGAGAGAGAGAGAGAGAGAGAGACTGTCTCAGGCTGGCTTCAAACTCTTGATGCTCATGCCTCAGCCTCTTGAGTGCTGGGATTACAACACACCTTAGATCTTCCATTTATAATGTGTTGCATGCAGTCAAGTCAGCATATTAGTTATTAGCATGGAATACTAATAAGGAATTTAGGCCTCCCTCCGTTAAATCAGATTTTAATTCCTTAAACTTCTCTCTATATTTTATGAATAAGAGTGAGTTCCTTAAGGTCATAAACTCTGTACTAGTTTACCTCCAAGGTCTGTAGGATCCAAACTACACAGATACATAATCTGGAATCATTTATTTCTAGCCATTTTTTTTTTGTTTTGTCTTTTGTTTTTTCAAGACAGGGCTTCTCTGTGGCTTTGGAGCTAGCTCCTGTAGACCAGGCTGGTCTCTTTATTATTATTATTTTTTTAAAATTTTTCAGACAGAGTTTCTCTGTTTAACAAACCTGGCTGTCCTGGAACTCTCAGAGACCCACCTGCCTCTGCCTCCCGATTGCTGGGATTAAAGGCGTGTGCCAAAGGCCCAGCTTATTTCTAGTAATTTTTTTTAGTAATTTTGCTACAAAACTAATAAATGAATGTTCACAGAAACCACTAAAAACCCCAGTTTACTTGTATTTGTTCACATCAAAGGCAAATGTAATTCTGGTGGAACCTTTGAACATTAAACAATTTAAAAATGTATATACCAAGAACACTAAAGCAAATGAATATTCATTCCAACAGGGTCTTCCTGAACTTTTTTTATATCACTTTTCTATGTATGGATGTTTTGCTTGCATGTATGTCTGCATACCATGTACATGCCTGGTGCTCACCAAAGTTGGACACTGGACCCCTGAAGCTGGAATTATGAATGGCTGTGAGCTGCCATGTGGGTACTGGGAATTGAATCCGGATCCTTCGTAAGAAGTGCTTTTCACTGCTGCGTCATCACCCTAGCCCCTCTCCTTGAACTCTTAATCCTCTTGCTTCAGTGCACCACCAAGCCTGGCACAAGCAGAATACTTGCAGGCTCAACTACTCTACACTTTGCATAGTCCCATGACATATACCAAATAGAGGCAGGGCTGTGGAGCCCAGGAAGGAGCTTCCTGTCTTTACAGAAGTAGAGATATGGTTCTAATACAGAGGCAGTCTTTCTTCAAAGACAACAACAGTTCACTCACCTTCTTGGTACCTTTCCTAAGAACATCAAACAAAGTCATAAGGCTTAGCTGGAAAATTCCATCAACTCGAGTATGGAAGGCAGGTTTGGGAAGGCTAGACATGAATTCCTACTTCCCTTTGCATTCTTCAGATGTCATTTCCCCCAAACGTCTGCACTGGCTGGCTTCCACTTCAGCATCAGTCCCGAAATCTTGAAGGTCAGACACAGTAAACAGGGAAGGACATAAAATTAAGTCACTGGGGCATAGTTTGAGGTCTCACAACTTCAATTGGGAAGAGTCACACTTTGATGTATGTGGAAATGAATTTTAAGTTAACACTAAAAGGCCCTCTGGCAAGCTCAAGACCTATATGCAGACATTTTCTTTCTTCTTAATTTTCTAGGTTAAGATACAAAGTAATGGTTTTATTATAGCATCTTCAGCCATTGGTACCATTATAATTTATTTCATTCAATCCCTTCCCAAATTCCTCACCTAAGTCCCTTCCCCACCTCCAGCTGGTCCCTTTCTTTCTCCAGTTTAGGCTGGAATTTTCTGTCCCCTTTAAGATGGAATCTCTGCTGCCCAGGCTGCTCTGGAGCCTCCTGTCTGAGGAGTGGTTAATTGATGTTGGTAAACTCCACCACAACTGGCTTCTGCATTCTTTTAGTAAAAGTCAGTGAGACCAGGTATGATATGATTCCCATGATGACCAAACATAAACTAGTTAAGTCCTTGATGATTTTGCTAAATGGGTAAAGGAAAAACAATCTGATAAGAGCAACAGGTCAGGACTAGTAGACTCGTCTAAGTGGTTGATTAGTTTGTCAGATTTGGAATAGGGTTTAAGTACAAACCACTTAAACCAGAAAAGAAGTTAACGTTCTCATTGGTGTAAGCTTCAAGTTTGCAAGGTTTATCTCCATTCAACTAATTTTTCTTCTTTAAAATATTTGAGATAGAGTTCAATGTGTAGCTCAACTCAGGCCAGCTTCATACTGAACCTCTTGTGCCTTAGGCTCCCAGGTGCTGAGGTTACAAGTGTGCATTATACCCAGCTTATTCAGCTGCTTTCTGAGGTACAAATAAACATGAAAATAAACTCAGTAAAATGTAGGAAAAATATTTAAAAATGCATTTGAAAATCTTTATACTACAAAATCATAAACTGAAAACCAAAACACTATAGGTTGGGCAAACTGACTTACTGACAATTCAATTCCCCAAGATACTCAGAAATGAAAGGACTGGGTCATCACTTATTAGGGAATGGAAATGAGGAGAGATGGATGAAACCCCAAGGCTGTCAAGACTTGCTTTTAGGGAAACACTGTTACGAGTTTGATTATTCTGACCATGTGACCAGGCAGTCATCCTTGCTGGACGGTCCTGATTCCAAATGGCACATTCCTTCTCAAGGCACATTCCATCAGTGGCTCGGAAGCGTTCCTCAGATGAAACCATTTAAAAATGTGCACTTTGCAATGACTTATCTATCTTAGCAGCTAGGAAGGCAAAACAAAATTAGCATATACAGCTACTTGAGGGACCAGAGAAGTATGCCAGTTAATGACCAGAACCAATGAAAATAAAGACTGAAATTGAATCCCATGCTGGGTTTTGGTTTTAGAACCCACCCCTGAAAACCTCCAAAATGTCTGTCATTCAACATATGGTCCATTTCCGGGCTGGTATTCCAAAAGAATGTATCATGAAGTGGTATTCACTAAATAGGAAGGAAAGCCAGCCAATTTAAAATAGAAAAGATTAGACTCAATAGGTCATCAAATGCCAGAAAAATTCTTAACTGAAGATCAAACACATCAACCACTGTTGTTAAGTCAGATTCTGAGAGCAAAGCTCATGTTGACTACGTTTACTTTTATAAAGAAAAAGAAGGCAGAACTCAGCTTTAAAAAGAAAGTGTGTCACATTTCAGATGGTCTCAGCTCAAAGTTAAATAGGCGTGAGAGAAAAAGCTGCATTTATCACTGAACTCAGTTTTAGTCTGCAGGTTTGACGGAATATTCACATCGAAGACAGAATATGCATATAAGTATTCTTTCAAATAAAAGACATGCTCAGAGCTTATCAGTGTGGCAGGGAACATGTGTTACAATCGGTATCTGGAAAGAAGGCAAAAATAAAGTTAGTTGCAGGGTTGAAACACACCCTAGATTAGGTACATTAAGTCAAGAAACTAGGCAGTAGTAGACTTTTACATCCTAGCTCATGAATTTTATTTCTTAACAGGTAACAGAAATTTCCAAGGTATTTTTCTTGGATTCAGCAACACAGGTAGCCCACGCTGGCTTTGAACTTGATATGCAGCAAAGGACCACTATGAACTTCTGAATCTCCTGCCTCCACCTTCTAAGTACTGGCATTAAAAGCAGGTGCCACTATGTTGGGTTTATGAAACGATCAGGTTCAAACCCAGAGGTTCATGCATGCTAGGCAAGCACTCTACCCACTAAACTACATCCCCATCCTCAAGATTGAACTTTCAAAGTTAATTACCCTTCAGTGTGGCCCTGGGAGTTTACAGGGTCATTCCACCTTCACCTAATACTGTTTCACTTTCTCAAGAAGCTTAGCCTCATACAGAGGAGATCCAATGACAAGCACAATCAATTTGTCTGTGCCTTGTTCAAGACAACCACTTTGAGCGCTTTTGTTTTCCTACCTAGTTTATAAACCTAAGAAAAATAGAGGCCCTGGTAAAAAGAAATTCCAAGGACATCAACTATCCTGAGAAGGGAGCCAATAAACTCTCATAAGTGAAATTACTCTAGGCTTTCATATTTGTGTTCCCCAAGAGTGTAATTAAGACCCACATAGATTATATTCTCATTGGTAGCAGTTATGTTTCTCATTTGGCTACAATAATCTAACCACACTTCAAACATTTGTGTGTGTAGTTCTTTAAAACAATTTGAAATATGAGCAACACTTTTTTTTTTTTAACTTTCTGAGACACGATCTCACTGTGTTGCTCTGGCTGCTCTTGAGCTCATAGGGATCCCGTCTATTCCTCAGGAGTGTCAGGACCAATGTCATGTACCATGCCTTTTTGTTGTTGTTGAGCAACTATTATTTTAACACAAGACTCAATGTTCCGAGATAGGTCCAAAAGTCTGACTTAAAAACAAAAGATAGATCTAGATATATTTTGAATAAAGCTGTTGGTTCTGCCTCACACTTCCCCTTAATTCATTTGATTCAGATCTAAATTCAGGGTCCAAGTCAAGAACAAAACTAAACTTAAATACTAGTCTTTATTAACCCCAAGATAAAATGGATGCTCACATTAAACGTAATGTCTTCTAACTTGGTCAGATATAAACTGTGCCCTAAAAACTTCAATTTCATTTAAGTCTTAGCACATGAAATGCCACTTTCAATAGTAACTGAGTGTTTATGAAGATCATTTGAGATGTTATGAGAATAAGAAGCCAGGCCAGGAAAAAAGTCCTGAGCATTTCACTTTCCTGTACTTCCTATTTTTCAATGATCTTTTGTGTTTGTGTTGCTGGGAATTGAACCTAGGACCTCACACATCCTAGGCAAATACTTACCACTGAATACTTCCAGGTCCTTCTCAATGACCAAGCCACTGACCAAACACTATTCTTGAACCTTATCTGCAGCCTAAAGACAGCAAAGGTCTCCTCTGGAGATGCTGTCCTTGTTGAAAAGTCCTAGTATCATTAAGTCCTTTCTGCTACCTAGAAACAAAGCACTTGCTGCAAATGTGCCTCCAGGCAGGCTGCCTATTCTTCCACAACTAAGAAATGAAACACTCACTTTGTTAGTGATCTGTACAGAAAGGACATAAGAACACAACCGGCATAATATACGCTCCATCTCCTAATGCAGGCTACACTTCACTCCTTTGAAGCATTCTAGTCAAGAGCTCCACCTTTACCCACCACCCTTCTTGCTGAAAAATGTTTTACCTTCACTTCTTCTAACAGGCATTCTTACCTCCTTTTTAAAGATTTTGCCAAGTTCCTGGAAATTACTCCAGGGTGGAGACGCTTGAAACTAGAGGTAGGTCTGTAGTCAAAAGGGCTATTAATTCCCACTTAACTGCCACCCAAAGGTTATCTGGTTACCAACCTCTTCCCTTTCTCCTTGCTTTTGGGCCCCCAAGAAATTGTGATCAAGAACAGACTTGTCCAAGTGGGGTTATTTTCAAAGGCAATTCCATTTTCCTCAGGGGTAGAGATGGGAGAAGCAAGTGACTGGAGCTGCTGCAGTGTCCTGAGCAAAGGCTAGGACTTCAAAGAAAAAGACCACCATTGCACACAGGGCCTTCAACTTGATAAACAGGTACTCTATCACTGAATTAAATCTTCAGCCCATGGGTTTTTGAGCCAAGACTTCACCACGGAGTCCAAGCTAGCCTCAAACTAAAGACTGCTGCCTCAGACTCTTGAGGCCTTATAGGTGGTATATCGACATCAAACGAAGCTGTTTTTAGACAGGGTTTTACTATGGAGCTCTGGATGGCCTAGAACCATACAGACCAGGCTGGCCCTAATTTCTGGGAGATCCATTTGCTTATGCCTCCAAAGTACTAAGATTAAAGGCATCAGCTACCAAATTTAAATTTAAGTATCACCATGAAACCCAAGATAGCCTGGAATCTGACCTTACTTTCCTGTGTTTATATTATAGACGTGAACCATGTTTGGCTACACACACACATACACCCCACACTTAAAAAGTACCACTGCAATATAAATGATGTTTCTAAAAGAACAGCTAAGCCGGGCGGTGGTGGCGCACGTCTTTAATCCCAGCACTTGGGAGGCAGAGGCAGGCGGATCTCTGTAAGTTCGAGACCAACCTGGTCTACAAGAGCTAGTTCCAGGACAGGCTCCAAAGCCACAGAGAAACCCTGTCTCGAAAAACAAAAAATATATAAATAAATAAATAAAAGAACAGCTATGTATCTAACATCCCAGGACTGTAGAGGATGAAGCAAAAGATATAAATTCAAGCTTAGGTTATGCAAGTCTTTTTTGTACCCTCTCTTCTGAGAAAGAATCTTATAAATTACATATAGGCTAGCCTCAAACTCTCTATGTATTTGAGAATAACCCTAAACTTCTGATCCTTCTATCTCAGCCTCCTCAGTATTACATATGTGCACTACCATGTCCAATGTATAAGGTGCTATATTCTGAACCAAGAGTTCATGCATGGTAGGCAAACACATTACCAGCCAAGTACCTTTAGTCCTAAGGTCCTATGGGGGGAAGAAGATGACTTTTCAAAGACTGGATGTATCTTGTATTAATGTCATATTTCACATCATGTATATGAAGTCCTCCTCCAGCAGCCACTAAATCTACCCTAACCCAAAGCAGCCTTGTGGGCCCAGGTTACATTTGTAACCGTAGCACCACCAAAGAGGCATAGGCAGGAGGATGCATGGACCCACATATAGTAAGGCCTATTCCAAGAGCTGGCAATATAACTCAATTGTACACATACAGCGTTTGCCTAGTATGTACAACCTTGGGTTCAACTGCCAACACACATACACACACACAGAGAGAGAGAGAGAGAGAGAGAGAGAGAGAGAGAGAGAGAGAGAGAGAGAGAGAGAGAGAGAGAGAGAGAGAGAGAGAGTCAGTCTGATGAACGTTTTAAACATAGAAAAACTCAAAAGTAAACTGAAAGGTGGCTGCATGGAAAATATAAGGGTTCAGCTCTTGCCTAGCTAGGTAACTAGAGCTAAGACTCCAGCCCCTTCTAAATCATTTTCTAATTTACTCAGTCTTTCACGAGATAGAATAGCAAAGAAAGTCATTACTTTTTTTCACTTACCATTTTTTGTTGTTGTTTTTTAATTTTTCCAAGACAGTTTCTGTGTCTGTCCTGGAACTCGTTCTGTAGACCAGATTGGCCTCTAACACAAGAGACTCACCTGACTCTGCCAGAATTAAAGGTGTGCACCGCCAAGCCTGGCCAAGAATAGTTTTTCTTTAGATAGTCTTACTATGTAACCAAGACCAACCTTCAACTGGTACAGAGTACCAGCTGGCTTCTAACCTTTAGTTCTCCTAACTGCTCTCCTGGGGGTTGGGGTTACAGTCAATTACAGTATGACTGGCAGAGACAGAATTTTTTTTAAAGAATGTTCTTCACACTGATTTTTTTTTTTTTTTTGGTTTTTCGAGACAGGGTTTCTCTGTGGCTTTGGAGCCTGTCCTGGAACTAGCTCTTGTAGACGAGGCTGGCCTTGAACTCACAGAGATCCGCCTGCCTCTGCCTCCCGAGTGCTGGGATTAAAGGTGTATGCCACCACTGCCTGGCCAGGGATGAATTTTTAGTTTATTATGTAATTCTATTTTGTTACTGGTTTGTTTTCCTTGAGTTAGTAGTTCACTGCTCATCCCAGGTTGGGTGGCCTTGAATTTGTGTTAACCTTCTATCTCGTCTCTGCCTCCCTAGAGCTGAGATCAGAAGCATACACAAGCAAGTCTGGCTTTATTTTATACATTCACACATAAACAAGTCCTTTAGCAACCTTTTACATCCTTTAAAACTGCAGAAAGACTGAACTTGAATATGATGGTACAATTTAATGAACTTTATAAGACTAAATAAGAACTCAGGAATAAAAATAAGTATTTTCAAATGTTGAAATCACTTAGAAAAGAGCTTTCCAGACTGCAGAGATGGTCCAGCAATAAAAGGCACTGACTGCTCTTCAAGGACCAGAGCTTGATTCCCTGCACCCACATGTTGGCTCCCAAAAATCCGCCTATCCCGGAGGACCCAAGGGTACTAGGAACTCATGTGGTACACAGACACAGAGGCCTATGATAGATAGATAGATAGATAGATAGACAGATAGATAGATAGATAGGTAGGTAGGTAGGTAGGTAGAAAGAAGCTTTCTTTTCCAAATCAATTATAAGCTTGCCACTTGCCTAGGAAAAAAGAGCTTCCTTTTTCCCCTTGTTTTTCTTGGGTTTGTTAATAAAACCCTAGCCTTGTGTACATTAGACAAACTCTACTGATGAGTGACATTTCCAGCCCCAAACTGGTTTCTTACAGACCAAAATATAACGATACTTTGAACTAATTTATTTTTTCAAGACAAGATTTCTGTGTATCCATGGCTGTCTTGACACTTGCTCTGTAGATCAGGCTAGTCTTGAACTCACAGAGATCCACCTGCCTCTGCCTCCTGAGTGTCTGAATTAAAGGAAGGCATGAGCCACCATGTCCAGCTAAAGTAAATGATAGAACTACTTTACCTGTTTTCTTCATCTTTCTTTGGTAGCTAAGATAGGCTCTAAGGATTGTATATGATATCAAGCACGTATTCTACCACTTAATCATACCCCTAGCCTATTTCACTTTAAATTTGAATTAGGGTTGCTTTAGTATGCATACAATATAAAGTATATATAAAATTTATTATTTACTTCTTGTTTACTTCTAATCTAGTAACTTAAAGCTGTGCAATGGTATAGAGTGGCTCATGCCTGTGACCTCAGGGCTTCAGAACTGGAGGCAGAATGATCAGTGTTCAAAGCCAGTCTATGCTAAGGGGCTAGTCCAAATCCAGCCTAGGCTATACCCATATCAAAATAAAAGTACAGGTGTACTTGGGAGTCAAGGTGCACATTTCAGTTTTGCCATTTCAAACATTTAGAAGGCTGGTGGCCACTAGCTACAAATACTTTTTTACTTACCTTCCATCTCTGAGTTGCTTATATACAAAACCTACCTTCCCGTCCTGTAAAACATCCACTTAGCAGAGGGTGGTACATAAAACTAAAAAATACTTGCCATGAAACGGAAACAGAGTATTTGTTTCCCCTTTAGTCAGCTTTATTCTGCTCTGCCTCTTTTAGGGTCAAAGACAGATCTCATCAACAACCAACCTGCACTCATCTTCCTGTTAACCAGTCAACATCCCTGTTCTACGTCTTGACCACCTTCAGTAACTCCTGAGCCTGGCTCCTGACCCCACACCTAAACAACATGCAGTGACTCTGCCTTGGTGGTCTTATTTTCTAACAACCCCTAAAACTATTAAAATTGTCTCATCTATTTCCTTATCCCCTCCTTGGCACTCCAAGCACTACTGAAGTCTTTTACCATAGTGTTTTGTGTTGCTAGATGGCAAACCAAAGCCTGTATAACCAAGTTCTAAAACTTGACCATAGTCTTTAAAAAACAACAAATGAATGAATGAATAAAATAACTCAGGATCAACACTCAGGATCAGGCTGACATTTGTGATTTTGAAGCCAGAATAATATATACACAATGAGCTCAGGCCAGCCAGGGCTACAAAATAAGACTTTAAATAATAGTAAGCTGGGAGTGGTAGCACACACTTATGGTCCTAGCAGAGGCAGGCTAGTCTCTAAGATCAAGGCCAGTCTGGTCTACAAATTACAGGACAGCCAGAGCTACAGAGAAACTCTGTCTCAAAAAACAAATACAAAAATAACACCCATCAATGACTTGTTGGTAGTTCCTCTACTAAGGCCTTCTTTTGTTAAGTCCCTGAAATGTGAGACAATGATGACCCTGGCATCACCTAGGAGATGATGAAACAGAAGATTCTTGCCTCACCTCAGGGCTAATAAATCACCTCAACAAAACCCCATCAATAAGTAGGTCAAGACAGAAAAATCAACCAGAAGTCCATCATTAGAGTGAGAAATAGAGTCTGAGAAAGAGAAAATTGGAAAACTCCTAAGAGGCTTCCATACACATCAGTTTGAGGAGTGATGGACTGGACCTGAACAACTCCAGTTAATTACCCCCACTGTTCCTTCTAAGGGCTTTAAGAAGCAGTCTTTATATATTGCTCAAGCTGGCTTCAAAATGTTAATCCTCCTGCCCAATTTCTAGTGTAGCTGGGATGACACAGTCATCATTTTGATATATACAACAAATGGGCTCATTCAGCACTTTTTCCATTTAGAAAAACCAAACAAATAATTTCAATGTATGAACCACAACCACATTACTCTTCACAACATCAACATGAAATTCAGTAGCAAAATTTACTATTCTTTGTGTCTGAAGGGTGCAGTCTCCCTGTATAGCCTCAGACTTTGATCCTCCTGGCGTAGCTTCCAGAACACTGCACCAACAGGACTTTGCTGCCAACCAGGAGGCACACCAATGCATTTTGTTTTGTTTTTTATTACAGGGTTTCTCTGTAGGACTACTATAAGGTAGTCCTATCTGTCCTAGAGCTCACTCTAGACCAACAAGCTGACCTTGAACTCAGAAATCTGTCTCCACCTTTGAGTGCTAGGATTAAAGGTGTGTGCCAATACTGCCTGGCTCAAAATCTTGATGAGTTTTACCATGATTTGCTGGGAGGGGATTTAAGTTCTTCTGATCAAACCAACTGAGGTATTTTAACAAAAGCCAAATAAATAAGCCCCATTATTACAGGTTCAATGACAGGACTTGTTAGGATACGTTTTGAGCAATGAGAAACATACTTCCTTTTAAAGCCCAATTTAAAAAGAAAATAATTTATTTTATATGTATTGGTATGAAGGTATCAGATCTCTTGGAACTGGAGTTACAGACAGTTGTGAGCTGCCATGTGGGTACTGGGAATTGAACCTGGGTCCTCTGAAAGAACAGCCAGTGCTCTTGACCACTGAGCCATCTCTCCAGCTCCTAAAGCCCAAAATTTTAAACAGAAAATAAAAAGTTCTTGAATTATAATATTTTGTTTAATCTATTAAAAAAAATCTAAAGAACTGAAATTTCCAGACTTACAGGATTCTTGGCATAGCATAAAACCAATCTCCATGGCAGAGACAAAGCCCTCTGGGGACTATTATGAGACCTCAAATGGTGCAGTCCCTTTCCATTCAGGACACTGCTTCCCCCTCTGCATAGCTAGGAACTCTAGGCTGAGCCCTTCCCAATGGTGCTGCAGCTGTGGAGCTGAGTTTTCAGATGATCAACTCATGTGATTTGAAAAGAATGAAGCTGTAAAGTTTAAATTGTTTTGATATAGACACTGACCAGGCTGCCCAGGTCAGCCTCAATCAGACATGTCATGAGTCTAACTGTATGATTTCATGACTTATTAGTCTCTTATTTCCCCCATCATGCTGGGAAGTAAACCCAGGGATTTGTGCACAGAAATCCTCTCAATACTGAACCATTATCACGGAGCCCAGCCCTATTAACAACCATGCCCTAATAGTCACCTTCTGGGGCTAGGCATAGTGCTTTTAATCTCAGCACTTGGAAGGCAGCTGACAGATCTGAGTTCAAGGGCTACATATTTAAATTTATGTTTAAATAAAAATTAGGTCTCTATCTGGGAATTGCAAATTAGTTGAAAAAATAGGGTTTGGGGGCTGGAGACATGGCTCAGAGGTTAAAAGCATTGTCTGCTCTTCCAAACGTCCTGAGTTCAATTCCCAGCAACCACATGTGGCTTACAACCATCTGTAATGAGGTCTGGTGCCCTCTTCTGGCTTGCAAGCATACATGTAGACAGAATATTGTATACATAAAAAATATTAAAAACAGGGTTTCTTGTGAGAAATATTTATACATAGTCCTAATTTTTCTGAAATTTCTAAACAGAAAAGCAGTATTTTGTTAGATATAGGTACAAGATATTCTTCTACGTCAATAATACAACTGCACAGGAAAATACTTTTACAAATGAACTAAATGAAGTCAGACATGACCTACAGACATCCTAGAGTAAATGTGACCCACATCTGATAGAGTTAAGCAGGATAGGGCCTGGCACCACACCTGCCTGGCCTCTGCCCTCCCTATGAAAACATCTGCAAGAGCTTCGGTTATGTCTGTTTTTCTAACAGTCCTTCCTGGCTCACTGAGTGATCTTTTGACTTGGGAACTAACAGAAAAAGAACAAAAGGGTAAACTGAAAACCAGTGATTGCAGGGAAGACCCTATAGTTCTCATCTTATAACTACACTTATCACCTATCTTCACCCAAGAGAAATCTTTTTAATATTAATGGCACAGTACAAAGAAGAATGACAGTATGACTTCAAGTAAATCTCCATTGTGAACTGCAGAACTTCCAACCTTTACCATTGGTGAGGATGAGTATATCCTCAAGGAAAATAACAGAAGAGAACTGGCCATATCAAGGTAACCTGCAAGAGAATGGGAGCTGTATGAAAACAGAAACTAAACTTACTTGAAGACACAGAGAACTCTTCACATGGAACTTCCTGCTCACTGGCAGCATTCTCAACTACACACCCAACCTGACAACACAGCTGTCAAATACCCCCTCTTGCCACCTCTCTTTGTGGTACATCTTATTACAGGCTCAAGGCCTAAAAATCATACTGAAAACACCATATAGATGTTTCGATTTGATCTTAAGATCAATTCTAATGTGGTTGTTAAATTTCCTCAGAAAAACTCTGGTGGCAGAATGTAATGAACATTCCTGCCTGACATATTCAGTCCAGGTCTGATCCGAGGTACTCTAAGTACCCTCCAGGAAGAGCTGTACTCAGGAACTCAGTACAAGTAACTACATTGCTACTCATTGACTAGCTTTATTCAAACAGGTTAGTACTGGATTTGGGAAGAATGCCTGTTTCCTATAAAAACCTGAATTTAAGAGCTAATGAGTCTGTTTTGCACAGCTGAATCCATGACACCCCAACCCAAATCACCAACACAACATTTTGAACATGTTAAATTTTATTAAAAATATTAACATTGTACAAATATTCCAATACAGTTATGGTACATGAACACTGTACCAAAAGCAGGTTTTTCTTAAAATGATTAAATGGAAAATGTCTTGCAAATTTCCCAATTTGGACATAGCTCATGTTACTGTATGCACACAAGGAATCTAGTGTCTGTAGACATTTTCAGTTCAATTCTAAAAATAGCCAGAGAATGTAACTCTAAACACTGTAGCGATTCTTTAAAGTACAATTCTATATTCTTTAGCAGGCCAGAGAAATTTCTTTGGCTGTTTCTTTTGGCCTTTACCTGTGAGAAATCAAAATAGACAATGTTCTAGGATTCTGAAACAGCTGCTACGTGAAATGGAAGCCCTTATTTGAGCAATTTAAGTGTTCTTCCATAGCCTCCTTCTCTTTCTGGTCCCATAAAGTGTATTTTGTTATAAATGCATAAGGTTAATAAATTTGCTCTCTTTATTTCTCTTAACTTACACAAACTCATCAAACTGAGTGTTTCTAATACCAACAATGCTCACAAGAACCATGCTTTTTTTAGTGCAAGCATTCAAGTTCTATACCTGATTGTTTTCTAGCACTCACACAACATGCATAAAATGTGCACAAAGAAACAAAACTTGAACCCAACCTTGAAATTGCTAGTTATTCTGTACGACTTCATTTGTGATACTCAGCTAGCCACTCTACAGTAAACTGAGAGCTAAGAATTACACTTACAACACTGACTAGCACATGTGTAACACCTACCAGATTCTGTCTGTACTGATACTGCCAACAGAAGGTTAAGCTCCACAAGAATAACGAGACAGTTCTTCTGACTTAAATAATTATATTTAATTTGTGATAAAAATTTTATTGAAATTATTTTTGTATAGTTATTAAATCGATTTCTCTCAATTTATATTTAATCATCATGAAATTCCCTGAGTATAAGCTGGGATAAGTTTTTGTTGCTGCCTAAGGAAATTTTTTGTGCTACTAGGTATTGACCTAGATTCTTAGGAATTCTAGGCAAGCGCTCCACCACTGATCCCGATTCTCGTTGCGTTACCTAGAATGAACTGGAGCTCACAATCTTCCTCTACAGACTCACCCAGTGCTGGGATTAATGTGAGCACCACCACATACAGTACAGAATTTTACTTTAGCAATCATTTAGTATTTTGAGTATTAGTTCTAGCAGTATCTACAAATCTTGTCAGTTGACAGGCATATAGCGTTTTTGTTTTATTTAGAACAGCTAGCTGCTGAGGACTGAACTTAATGCCTCAAACATATTAAGTATGAGCTCTCACTGAGCTACATCCTCCACTCTACTTTTATGTTTCCGTTCACATTCAAGGTCTTAAGACTTTAGCCATATAAATTTCCTATGGATCCCAAATTACCATTATCAATGTATCTTTAAGCCAATACCTTTTTGTATTAAATTGATAAAACTTTAAAAAGTTTAATAAAAATATACAGTATACTGTTTAAACCCTCCAGTCTAGGCAATAGCTTCTCATTTTCAATAAAAATTAGTGCGCAATAAATCTCCCTACATGCTAATATGCTAACTTACACAATAAAAATATAATAGACAACAAAGACACTAAAATCACAGTAAAATAAAATGTGATTGCTTCAATGGATGTTCTAGATTGTAAAGTATCTATTTTCTAAGTTATAACGGGGAATATTTCATTAATTAACATTTGTAGGTCTTTCCAGCCGATCTACTAATCTAAGAATGAGTGAAGTTCTTATTATATGTTCCTATTGAGAATACAAATACTATTTAAAATCTTTATTTTTCTATAAGGCCAACATAATTGCCTACTTATAAGATATGGGCAGCATTTTCCCACAATTCCCCACTAATGAATTTTAAAAAAAAAAGGAAAAGAAAAGAAATAGGAAAAAAAAGTTCTTACCAACAATTCCACTGGTTATGGTCCCCAGCGAACCCCACCTAGCAAGTCGACATCGTGACATGTCAGGGCAGGGCAGCCTCAACCTCGCTTCCCTGATAGTCAGGTGATAAAAGGAAGGAGTTAAAACAGGAAAAGAACACTTGCAGATTTCTGGATAACATCTGAAAATGATAAAAAAGCAAAACCAAAACAAAGCCAGAGCTTCTGGTAACCTCAAAATTACAACAACAGTAACATATATATATACACATATAAACATGATTTTTTAAAAAGAAAAAATCTCCAGAAAGAGTACCAATAGCTACTTCAAATTAAATATTAATATGAAATTACTAACCAATACTAACTTTTAAAAAACTTGATGTTTGCATTTCAAAAGTTAAGACCTGAACAACCAACTTCTAATGCAAAAGTAAACATGTTTGGTCCATGTATCTGTTCTTTTGCACTCTCCAGCAGTCACCTGAGCACTGGCGTACTCAGAACTCTACCCTCAGTTAACAGAAGCTCCCATTTCAGAGAAACAGAAACACATTCACAGGTCCAGTGCAGTCTTTCTATAAGGCTTTCTCTTCACTGCTCACTTAGGAAATTCCAAATCAGAGAGCAGCGCAAACAGCAAGTACAGCCAACTGTCCTGAGAACAGCTCAGTACAGGTAGATTGTCTTTGAAAGGTAGACTTCGAAAGGCAAACTTGTAATAAATTTTTAAGTCTTTAGAACAAACAAGGAATAGCCTTATAGCAAGTATTTACTGGAAGGGTTTGGTTTTACAAATAATACACAATTAATAAAACATAGGTATGATTATATTCAATGGGCAGGAGGCAAATGATGTAATGAGTTTCAAGAATAATTTTATAAGGCTTTATGATAAGAGTGGAATTTTATGTCCCTTCTCTTCTATAATTTAAAATACATAATTTATTTTGATGCATGCTAACCTTTGTATGACGGTTCATATCCTAAGAAAAATGATCTCTAATTAGGAGAAAGCATTGGGCTTTCTTTTGCAGAATAATCTCTGCAACTAAGAAAAATAAAACACAAATCTGCTATTTTTTTAAAAAAAAGAACTTTAAAACCATAATTAATTTTCCTTATCTTTTTTGATCAGGTAAATCTGAATTTAATTAGAAATCTGGCAACTTATTAGAACTTTTTGCTTTTAATTAGAATGGCTTCATATAAATATACACATTTAAACAACTGCTATAAATGAGTGATCAAATAAAAATTAGCATTCCATTATGGGGAAGGAATATACTCGTTAATGTCAGGAGGGTACCTACAAAGCGGCCTACCTCAATATAGGTATTACTTCCTAACACTTAGTCTGACAGGCTCATAAATAATGCTTCATTAACTAGGTTGGGGAGAAGAAAAAATATATGGAAAAGTAGACAAATAGGAGGTCAAATGCCTCAGAATTCATAATCTGTGACTATTTACTTATAAATAAACAAATAAATAAAATTCCCTACTGCAAATCTACAAAGTTCCTTGATTGACATTTGTCCGATGCCCATGACAAGGTGAGCACTGGTTTTTGGTGAATGCCAAGGCATAACTATTACACTATGACATCAAATAGGAAAAGCTCTAAAACAAATTTTTTTAAATGGGGTCATTGATTTTTAAGAAAACTTTTAAAGCAAAGATGAAAGGAAATCTCTGTAGATATATTTTTAATTAGTGAAAGGGACAGAAAATAAAGTGCCCACTTAAAATTCGAAGTAGAATATATAAAGGGTTTTGAAATGGAACTTGAGCTTCACTGTATTTGCTAAACTTTGTATTTTAGGGTGATTGGCAGAAGCACAATGAACTGCTTTTTCAGAATCACTTCCCTAATTTTATGACTAATATCTAATTAAATATTTTTAAAATCAATTAATTGTGTGTGAAGCTGTGTGTCACAATCACAGAGTCAGGTCTGACAGCACTTGCTGGGCCACCTTTCTAGCCTGTAACATGTATTTAAAAAAAATTTTTACTTGTACATTTTTTCCTTTCCAAGAAAGAAAAAAGTAATTTAAGTCTAATTTACACTCAAGGTTTTGAATTATATTTTCAAAATTTAAAGGCAGCATCTAAAGAATATCTGCTGTCTTTATGTATATACATGGGCATAAGTAAAATTAAAAACTGGACTGTAAACCTTACCAAGTAACACCCATGTTAACTACAACAGGCCACATAATTCCTTTATCAATTTCTACAAAATAAGACTATTTAAAGCCTGTTAAATTATTGTCCTATATAAATAAACTTTGAAAAAAATGTGGTATTTGGCTCTCATCAGCAATTGTTAATTTTAAAATTCAAAATGAAGTCAGGAAACTGAAACTATGGTTGACTGTGCCAACAAGGAATTAAATGGCATGTGATTCTGATACCTAAAACTGTGACCACAAAAGACACCAAACAGGAACAAAGCATAAAATGAGGGAGTCCATTTTAATTCCCCAGTGGTTTATAATTTAAAACATTTTAGGGAGATTAGAGATTCAGCTCAGTGGTTGCACATGTGCAAAGCTCTGGGTTCAAGTCCCAGCACCAAAAGGAAAAAAATTTCAAATAGAAAATTTAATTCTTCTGTTCTTTTCATTTAGCAAAAAGTCATTAGAATAAATTAATTTCTAAAAGAAACAAGGAAATAGATAATGCTATTATTTTGGTCGGCAAAAACTTAAGCCAGTAGACATAATAAAAATTTAAAAATAAAGAGAATTTAGCAGAAAGCCAGAGACACAACTACATGGTATTTAAAAGCCTCTTCTAAGGCATGACTGCTTCCCAAACCAAGTGTACTCAGCGATAGAAATCGTGGTCCTAAACCAGTAAGTAACTAAAGTAGGGGTGCTGAAGTTTAATCCATGGTGCAAGTGATGCCACAATACTAAGTTTTCTCTGTATTTGTATCTACTTATTCAGCCAATAAGATCTTCAGTCACAAAATATTCTTGATTGGATATATTGTGGGTCAAATAAATTGTAGTCTGCTTCCCCAGTTCCATTTTGCTTTAATGAAAATTATCCAATACCTGTTCAAAAACCTTTGAGTCTGTTTTGTTTTAAGGATAAAATTTCAAAATTAGAAGAGATTAAGAAAGAACACCAATCAATAAAATGCTATTGGGAATATGTGAATTTAGAATAATCCTCAAATCTGATATCCACAATACATGATGGAATAGACAAGAAATTTTTCATGAATTTGATCACTCACATAGGCAGTTCTACTTTGAAAACAGTATTCCTTCAAGGATTACGAATAAAATAATGTTTTAGGACACAATTGAATTTGAAATAGGTAATGTTTTGAATAGATTTTTGAGTTTTATTGAAATCTTACATGAACAAGAAATTGGAAATACAATCACATCAAAGAACAAATTGTCACGGCTTTGACGTTTAAGCCAAACAAATTTTGTAGGGCAGATTTCAAAAAGATGTGAAGTTATAACAATTTAAAAACACAGTTAACCTGCTTCTAGGAATGCAAAACATACAGTCATAGGTTATTTTCAATACAAGGAAACTTAAAATCTGTTTGCTTTAATTTCTTAAAACTACTAAGACAAAGCACTAGCTTGTACTTTTATTTACAGCATACTTCATACTCCTATGTAATCTATTCCAAATCCAAAAAAACGGAACTGTCCAAACCAAAGGTTCTGCAAAATCATGATTTAACAGTTTGTTCTGAAGCTAAAATGAATCCTGGAACGATAAAAGCATTGTGACCCCAGAATAAGGGAACTCTGCAAGCCCAATAATGTCCAAGAGCATTTAGAAAAGAAGAAAAATAAAAAGACTTGAGTATATACACAATAGTGATTTCTTCAGCTGAATACAAATGGCAGCAAACTGCTACTTAAAGATGAAACAGTTAAGCCAATTTTGTTTTGAAGAATGTAGGTCTAGAGCCAATCGTATCTTGCCAGTATCGTTTTCAAGCCCTCACTTGTCTATTTCCACTGTTGCCCATAAGTATCCTGATAAAATTCTTGGTTGTCATTATTGTAACCATAGTTACCGGAATAGTCACCACCTTGCTGAAGCGGCTGCTGAGCGATGGGTTGGGAACCCCAGTTCTGTTGGTTGTTGGTCTGACGACGTTTGGAATCAGGCTGGTTGTACCCATCTGCCTTTCTCTTGCCTCCTACATTGCCCCCTCGATTGCCCCGAGCTCCACGAGAACCACGGCCTCTCTGCTGTTGTGCAGGACCCCCTCTGCCACCCCTTGAGCCTCTTGGTGGTCCCAAAGGTGCCCCCCTCTGTGAATAGCCAGCTCTACCTCTTGGAGGTGGTGCTCCCCGCCCCCTTGGTGGTGGTGGAGCACCTCGCCCTCCCCTTCCTCCTCCTCTTCCTCTTACTGCATAGCCATCATCATAGCCGTAGTAGGGATCTTCATAGCCTCCACGATAGTCGTGATAATCATAACCATAGTAATCATCATAGTAGTCTTCATAGCCATAATAATCTGGAGGGTAGCCATATCCACCTCTCCCTCCACCACGACCCCGACCTCTCATTGGAGGTGGCATTCGGGGAGGAGGGTGATAATAATAATCTTCATACCTAGCAATGGAGGGAAGGGAGAAAAGGAACAACAAGTTAGTTTACTTCAACGTTCATACTGCCTTTATTATCTGAGCTTGTTACCACCATATTCTCTGTTCAAATAGTAAAATATAAACTCACGCAGTGCTTCTGGAGGCCTGTCTAGCAGCTTGGCGCTCTTTCCTTTTCTTGTCCGGTGGCTTAGCTAAGACAATTTCAATTTCTTCCCCTTCTATTTCTTTTCCATTCATTTCATCCATAGCCTAAATTACAAAAGTAAGTTTATTGTATAAGAAACAATATTTTAAAATGTAATATAAATAGGGAACTTGAGAGATGGCTCAGTGGGTAAGGTTTGAGAACTCTGGGCTAAATTTTAAGCACCAATATGGAATCTATATCACCAGTTCCAAACGATGTGGCATCCATCGTTTCCGTGGATGCTATGCATGTATGTCATGCAGAGACATACATGCAAGCAAAATACCTATACACTAAAAATGTTTTTAAATCTTCAAAAGGCATAAACTTATCACTGCCTCTACAAAACATTTTACTTAGTAAACATTTAACTTGCAAGAGTAGTCTAGCCAAAAATCTTTCTTTCATCTTATGCTTTACACATAAATTATTATTGAAAACAAAAAGCAATATTCTAATATTATATTTTAGGAGGTGAAAGAATCTGGAAAGATGGCTCAGCAGTAAAGAGTACTTGCTGCTCTTGCAGAGGACCCAGGTTTGATTGCCAGCACCTACATGGCAGCTCACAACCATCCCTAACTCCAGTTCCAGAGGATTTGATGCTCTCTTCTGAACTCTGAGGGCACCAGGTACACATGTAGAACATATACACACGCATAGATGAAACACCCATACACATAAAATAAACAAAAGGTTTTCTTTAAAAAAAAAACTTGCAATTACCCAAACTCCTTAATTCCAAATAATTCTTTTTTTCTTAATTGCTTATTTTTATTTTATTGTCATTGGTGTCTGGCCTGTATGAGGGTGTCAAAATTCCTTTAGCTGGAGTTACAGACAGCTGTGAGCTGTCATGTGGGTGCTGGAAATTGAACCTGAGTCCTCTGAAAGAACAGACAATATTCTTAATAGCTAAGCACCATCTCTCCAGCCCCCAAATAATTCATTCTTGAAGCAATTCACACCCAGGGAAAATACACAACAGAAAAAAACTAACTCTTCAGATCTCAATAAAGATGTGGTATTTAACATTCAAGTCTTGGACAGATGTTTCATGGATGGGAAATGAAAAGGTTATCTGTGAAATTTAGGAAGACACTAAGTCTAATTTTCCCTCACATCTAACACAGGACTTACTGTGCCTAAACCAAATGTAAGAGCCTTAAGCAACCACCAAGAAAGCAAAAACCACTGCTTGCTCTTTCTCTCTCTCCTTCCCTCTCCTTCTCCAAAACCATTGCTTCTTCTTTTCCCTCCCTCCCTCCCTCCTTCCCTCCCTCCCTCCCTCCCTCCCTCCCTCCCTCCCTCTCTCCACCCCCCTCCTCAGGGTTTCTACGTGCGGCTCCTGTCCTGGAACTCACTCTGTAATCCAGGATGGCCTTGAATTTAAAGGGATTTAATACTAGCCTACCCAGGCATGAGTCACCATCTCCATCTGCCATTTCGTTATTTAAAGAGTTTCTCTATCTAGCCTGGAACTATGTACACCAGGCTGGCCACGAACTCTACAGAAATTCACCTTCTTTTGACTATCAAATGCTCAGAAAACCACATTTATTTTTTAAAGTGCTGGATATCAAACCCAGAGCCTTGCACATGCTAGGCAGATTCTACCAATAAGCTACAGGACTGCTTCAATTAAAGCAATTTATTATCTTCCTGCTTCAGGGCTTGTAGCTAAGGAGTAAAACCCATGCCTAAATGTGAGTCTGATGTCCACCAGCACAGCACAAACACAAATAGTGTTAACGTCTATAAACAAGAGAACGAAATACCTATGTTCTATCTGCCCTGACCATCCAGAATTCTTCCCAGTTCCTAGATTAGAAATTTTTTAATCTCACAGGCTTCTTTAACGAATTATCCTACCAGGTCTTATATATATTTCGAGTTCTTGCAAATATTTCCTACTAACTCACCCAATTATTTAGCACCAAATCAAAAGCAATATTTATAAAGTATTATATAAATTTATCAAGCATGTTCTTTACCATAGAAATTTAAGAAGCCAAACATTAGAAAACTACTGCACACTAACTATGAATTTTATAATCAATTTTTCAACAGACTCCAGCAGAAAGCAAAGTGATTAATGCTATACTAGAACTAGAACTCAGAGACAGAGTTAAGGTCTAATGCTTGGGGTACGATGTTTGATCATCAGTACTATAAAAATAAGAAGAAAGCACACAAGCAAAGCCCTGTAGTAGTCAATGATTCTATAAGTCCTACTTCAAAGCAGCAGCCTAGGAGGAAAATGTTCAAATCAGAAACTAACAGCAAACTACTGTGCTATGTCAGCATATGTTAATCATCTGTCTAGAAAGAGGGAATCTCAACTGAGAAAATTTCTCACCAGATTAGCCTGTGGTTAAATCTGTGAAGTATTTTCCTATGAGATAGTCCAGTCCCCTGTGGAAGGTGCTACTCCTGGCCTGGTGGTCCTAGGTACTATAAGAAAGCAGCAAAGCAGGCTGCCAGGTGGTGGTGGCCCACACCTTTAATCTCAGTACTGGGGGGGCGGGCGGTGTAGAAGTAGGCAGATCCCTTTAAGTTGAACTCAAAGTCCAGCCTGGTTGACAGAGTGAGCTCCAGGACAACCCGAGGTACAGAGAGACCCTGTCTCAAAAACCAACAAAAAAGAAAGAAAAAGGAAAGAATAAAGAGAAAAGAGGGAGAGAAAGAAAAAAAAGAAAGAGCAGGCTGAGCAAGCCAATAAGCAGCAATCCTCCACTTGAGTTCCTGTCCCTGAATGATGAACTACAAGTTTAAAATGATATAATCCCTTTCTTCCCCAAGTTGCTTTTGGTCATGCTGTTATATCACAGCAACAGAAACCCTAACTAAGACAACCACCAACAGAGAATTTGGAAAAAAAACCAACAATGTTTGAGTTACTTAGTATTTTGGACCCATTTGCCTGATCATATTAAAACAAACAAACAATCAAAGAAAGAATACAGAAGAATTTTGATTTTCCTGCTTAAGGAAAGAGACGAGAATAAGAAAATGAAGGCTGGGGCTGGAGAGATGGCTCAGAGGTTGGGAGCACTGCCTGCTCTTCCAAAGGTCCTGAGTTCAATTCCCAGCAACCACATGGTGGCTCACAACCATCTGTAATGAGGTCTGGTGCCCTCTTCTGGCCTGCAGGCATACACGCAAAGCAGAGTATTGTATACATAATAAATAAATATTAAAAAAAAAAAAAAGAAAAAGAAAATGAAGGTTTCACCCATTAAGAGCTGGGGCTGTGGTGTATGCCTTTGATCCCAGCACTTGGGAGTGCAGAGGTAGGTGTGTACCCCTCCGTGAGTTCAAAGCTGATTTGTTCTAAATGGTGAGTTCCAGGTCTGCCAGGGCTACACAGAGAAACCCCATCTCAAAAAACAAAAATAAATACAACAGAAATGAAGAGTTAACTGATATTACACAGTATATCATACTTTTTGAGACAGGGTCTCTCTGTGTAGCTCTGGCTGTTCATGGAACTCGCTTCTGTAGACCAGGATGACTCAAACTCGGAGGTCCAACTACCTGTCTCCTGGGTGTTGGGATTAAAGTGTAACCACCTGGTTACACTATTAGTTATTTTTAAAAGTTCAAAGTTTGGCTAAATTGTGAAGACTATAACTAGGTGTGGCTCAGGGGAAAAGCACCTGCCTCACGTATGAGGCTCTGGGTTCAGACTGCAGTAACAAACACACAACCACTCAACATACAAACTCCAACATACAAACACCAACTTTATTTCCACTTTAAAAAGTTACTTTATGGGCTGTACAGCTGGCTCAGGTTAGGAGAATATAATGTTTTTCCAGAGGAACCAAGTTTGGTTCCCTCACTGGGTAGTTCACAACCACCTGTAACTCCAGCTCCAGTGAACTCAGCACCCTCTTCTGGACTTCTCTGAGCATCTGTATACTCACATTTGCACATGCCCTCAACACAAATATACCCTTATAAATTAATTAACTTAAAAAAAATCTTAGCCAGGCAGTGGTGGAGCATGTCTTTAATCCCAGCACTGGGGAGGCAGAGGCAGGTGGATCTCTGCGAGTTCAAGGACAGCCTGGTCTACAGAGCTAGTTCTAGAACAGTCAGAGCCACATAGAGAAACTTTGTGCCTTTGAAAAAAAAAAAAAGTAAGTATTTTATGTGTCTACCAATTTTGAAAACAAATAGTTAAAAAAGGAAGAAAAACCAAAACCAGCAAAGCTCCTACCTTGACAGCAGCTCCTCTGTCTTCAAAATGAACAAACGCATAATCTTTCAACTTCTTCACTCTCTCCAGTTTCCCAAATTCAGAAAATGACTTTTCTAATATTTCTTCAGTCACCGTAGTAGCCAAGTTTCTCACAAATAAAACTTTCACCTAACAGCAATAAATACACAAAATTGGCACTCCTAAATTTTAGTTTAAACCTTAAAATACTACTTCTGTATTCATGGCATAGGCTTTAGGCTTTTCAACTCTAAACTACCAAGTCTAAAAGTACAGTCATAGAAAGTCTGAGAAACATTAAGAAACGATTTTTGCATTAGCTACTATTTTACTAAGGCTTTTTAAAAAGCAACCAAGTTATACAAACTGTTGGCTCCTGCCTTCTCATCAAAATAGTCATCACTGAGCAAAATCTATTAGGCACCAACACATAATTATCATTACTAATTCGCAAATTTATCGTAATTTCTAAGTACCCCTCAAAACAAGTTTATCCATTTCACTCCTAAAGCTGTTGATATTCATTTAAAAACTGTACAAGCAAAGACTTACTTGGGCTGAGGAGAAAGAACAAAATCTAGAAACAAACTACAAAGCTTAAATTAAATCATTTAGAGTAGAGTAGCATTAATGGAGAGCATTAATGGAGAAAAAAAAGTCTATATTACACACCATATACCAAGATAAACAGATCAGAAGTGTAAAATAGTAATGTGGGGGTTGTATATCAGAGGAAATCAAGAGGGGATTGCTTTATAAAGTATTGGTGTCAGGGAAGGGGGAAATAATACAATCTCAAAAATTAAGTTTTAAAAGTCACATGGTGTGGAGCACCCTTTTATGACTTAAAAATCTAGAAGGCAAATGAAGGAATACTAACTACTGAGAACAGGGTTATACGGCAAAGCCATCATAAACAAAGTCAGAAGACAGATGATTAATATGGAAAAGAAATTTACAACTTACATCACAGAGACATCAAAGCATCAGAAAATAAGAAAAAGCTCAACAAATGAACAGAAAAATAAGTAAAATTCATGACATGATTGATATAGAAATACATGTTAACTCCTCATATATTAAACACTCAAACACAAAGTTAGTAAAAGAAACAAATCACCTACAGCACTAAACAAAAATATAAGTTTGATCATATACTATTTTGTCAGGTATGAGGGACACCTGCTACAGAGGAAAGCATGAGACTATCTTAATAATTGCATTTACCCTTTAGACTATAATTTTCCCCTAAGTATCTATCCTACAATATATTTGCCCTATATCAACACACACAGTACATTCTTACTATACTTATAACAGAAGATCAGAAACAATCCAATGTCTATCTACAGCTGAGTATACTATGGATATTAAAAACTTAAGACGCGCCTCGGGAGGCAGAGGCAGGCGGATCTCTGTGAGTTCCAGACCAACCTGGTCTACAAGAGCTAGTTCCAGGAAAGGCTTCAAAATTACAGAGAAATCCTGTGGGGGGAGGGGGGGGCACGCTATACGAGCTGATAAGGGTCAGGATATATGGGTGCTAAGAGACATTCTTTCCCTACTCATCACATCTCTGAAGGAGAGCTATAACTTGCAGTCAACAGATGAATAACCACCATGCTAATTTAACTAGCAGCATCATGTAACTTTTTAGTGTTACACATAATGTTGTATCTTCCCAGGGCTGATCACACAGAATGGTGAATAAAGCAAATATAGATTAATAAACACAAAAGGCTGCCTACAGCCACTCATTTGAGAATTAAATAAAATAACATATATTTTTATTTGCCTATACTTGTCTAAGTAAATGCTAGGAGAGTAATCTATCGATTATTAAAACTAGGTCCCTTATAAAAATCATAGCAGACATGATGGTAGGTGCGAACTTATTTATACTTTTCTGTGTGATTTTTTATTCTTGAATTAGGAAACTAATTCAAACAAAATAAAAAACTGAGCATACCCACTAAAACTGTTGCCTCAGATAAAGGGCTCTATGATTCAGAAAGATTTGAGCCCAGGCATAGTAGCACGTGTCTTAATCACATCACTTGCAGGGTGGGGACAATGCAGAGAGATGTGAGTTAATCTGTGTTTGAGGCCAGCCTGGTCTACTTGAGTTCTAGGACAGCCAAGGCTATGTAAAGAGACCCTATCTAAACAAACAAACAAAAAACAACAACAGATTTGGAAAGATTAGATTAATTCAAAGAGGAAAAATTTTTTCATACTTTTTAACCTCTCTACCTTTGCCTTTACATTTTCCATACTTTCAGACTGAGCTCTAGCCTCTAGACTAGACAGGCTTCCACTGGCTTTTGAAAAGAAAAAAAAAAGCTACTCCTTGGACTTGGACTGAAGTGTAACTAACTTAGTGGCAGAGTGCTTGCCTCACACTTAGGAAGCCACACGTATGAGGCTGTAGGTCTGGTCTGCAGCACAAAAACAAGCTTGGAATTGCACTTAAAAACTGTTCGAAAGAGTTCTAAAGTATATTTCATTTGTATAGATAGCACTTGCTAAGCACTGCGAAAATATAGTTTAAATACTAAATTAAACATATTCAGTAAGAAAAGGGTACCTGTAAGAGTTACATTTAGGTTTCAGTTGACTATAAAACTGACCCACCTTGCCAAAAAGGTTAAGTTGTGAGACTAGTGAGTAAAAGAGTAGAAGCTTTACCAAACACATAAGCTTTAAGTTAGAAAGAAAGCAAGATCTCGATTTGACTCAATTCCAAGTTAACAGAGGCTTCCTTACCACTCTGAAGCCTTTTCATTTTTCATGAATTTTGGGAGGTTTCTTTTGTTTAAGACAGGGTCTCAAAACTACCTATGTGGCCAACAACAGCCTAAGCTTCTTACCTTAATAGCTTTACCTACCAAGTATACTACTACCATACCCACTTTTATTTGGTATTGGGGGTGGAGCCCAGGGCTTCTAAACCCTATTTTGAACCAGAAAACAACAGTTATAAGGTTAAAATTTCACCATTTTCTGGTGGGGGTGGTGAGGTCGGAAGGTTTATTTTGAACTTCCAATTGGAAGTTTAGCAGGATTCAGTGTAAAGCAAAATTACTAGTTCTGTCTTGAGATCTCTGAAAAATTTTAGTATTCCAAATGCACGATACACCTTTTTTTAGACATTTTTATTTAAAAAAAAAAAACAGAAGAGGATTTGCTTTGTGTGTATAGGTAGTCAAAGCTACAGTGTAGTTTAAGACATTTATCCAGCCCAAATAAAACACAAGTCATCCAAGGTTCAGTAGTTAGCACAAAGCCACAATATACTAGAAGAAACAACGAAGACTGAAATTAAGCAAGAGGAAGTGAGGAAGGAAGGAAGGCAGGCAGGCAGGCGGATGGACATTTGACCGGACAACCAGGACTATTTTAGATTCCTACTCCATTTCCTGGATACTCATCTACTCAAGGAATGTAAGACAAAAAACAGGAAGCAGAACTCTTGAGAGCCTCTCTGGATCACCTCTGCTCAATCCCTCAACATTTTTTGCATACAAAGATACTATACCATACTAACAGAGACCAGAGTCTACAAACTAGACAGAGGGGAACATCTGCCTCTTTAAAATCTGGAATAACTGGGGGAGGGGGGGAAGCTCAAAACAAATAAACAAAAAATTCAGTCATGAATATCCAAACACAAATTTATAGTCATTAATAAAGTTGCTCCCGAGGAAAGAGCCATAACTGAAATACACAAACTCACTGCAAGCAGATGAATACCCTTCAGTCCCAAGAGTCATCCAAAAATTATAGTCTAAGAACCAGGACCCCCAAGCAAAGATCTGACAATGAGGAAATTGAGACTGGCTCTTTGTAGGATCTGTCGAGTCTATTTTGCCACGATCAGATATCAACAAGCATGTTTTGTCTTTTTTCATGGGGGGGGACTGGATATATTAAAATAAATTAACTATAAATATAAACAAGGCACAATTCACATTAATGTAACAAAAGTCATAGCGAGAGCTGGTTCGTGCCTATGTGTCTATACTACCAGCACTCAGAAGTCTGGGTAAGAGGACTGAGTTAGAAGCTGACCTGGGAGGGGCTGGAGTGATAGCTCAGTGGTTAAGAGCACTGGCTGCTCTTCCAGAGGACCCGGCAGCTCATGGCTGACTGTAATCCCAAATGCAGGGGATGTAACAAACACACACACACACACACACACACACACACACACACACACACACACACACACACACACGGCTGACTGTAACCCCCCAAATGCAGGGGATATAACACACACACACACACACACACACGCAGGCAAAATGCCAATGCACATAAGGAAAAAAAAAAAAGGCTGACCTGGGCTACACAGTGAGTTCCAGGTCAGTCTGAGCTAAATAGGGAAATTGTCCAAAAATGGAGAGAAAAAAATACTACTTTTGGCCAATGTATTGCTATTTTTCATGGTGCTAACATTAAATAAATGCTCAGTATATATAAAATACTTGTTTGAAGAAACTGGACTTCAGTTCTTTTGACATATCTGATCTGAAGGAAATTAACCAGAAGCTAAGACAGGCTTTGTCTTTGACAGACTTTTTGCTTTTCTAAACAATTAGAGTAAAGAGCAATTTGTATTTACTTTCACATGCACAAAGTTTGAGCTTTGACTATGAAACTAAAATGGTAACCTACTCCCAGCCCCAAGCAGCTGTATTTACCTTAGCCATGACTTCTGGATCTGGTTCTTCCACAGGGTCAGCCCATTCAACTGTAACTACATTTCCCCACACTTTTACTTTTCCACTCATCAGCCGGCGTCTGGCTTGTGCTGCTGACTTGTGATCCTCATATTCAAGGAAGCAGAACCCCCGATTCTTCTTTTTGTCATCGGGTTGATGATAGAGAATAACGTCCACCAAACCCTCTGTTAAACCAACAGCCAGATATATAAGCCAAAAGCATCCACCACACGTCTAGCGATTAGGCAGACCTAAATCCACTTGCCAATGAGCAAAAAAAAAAAAAAAATTGAAGCCTCACAGTAGTAAACATTAGATCAGCATTATTCAATGCAGGGTTCAGGACAGTATTACGTATTCTCTATTAATTTTATAGTTCTCAAAGTAGATTCAACTACTATGAAGTTTTGCAATTAATGATAAAACATGACTTCATAATTTATAAAGGCACTATCAGGACCTCAAGACTCCAATTACTCACATAAATGTAAGAGAACTAACTTTCAACAACTAATCAGACAAAAAGCAAACAAAACACAAGAAACTTTCCTTGTACCCAACCAAATAGCTACTATTTTTATCATGAAAAAAGATGATCAGCAATTATCTGTGTCTAGTCCCTCTAAGCTTAGTCCTTTCCTTTGCTGTCTAGGTCATATGAGCTAGCCAAGTACTTTATACACCCTTATAAACAAATGCTTCAAGTTTTTTCTAGTCTAGATTTCTCTGAGACCAAGGTGGATGAGCTGCTTAAAATGTCTTGGACAAATTTCACACCGAAAATCTATTTTCCCTACCTAATAAACGATCATCCATTATCAGCTAAGTCCTCAAGCCAGTCAAAAAATAATACTCACCCCCTTTATTTCATCTCTACGGTCCAAATCCATCACATTTATTTTCTCCCACCTCACTACTGCCCTGGTCCATGCTTCTCTCTAACATACTACTAATCCTGCTAAGCTCTAAGACCTTATCTACAGTACAATAGAAAAAGCACTCTGTAAAGATGAAACATCTGTTATTCCATGCATAATACCTCCAAACACCTTTTCATTCTGTATGCAATAAAATTCCATGCATAAGACTTTCAAATACCTTTTTATTATGTATACAATAAAATACAAACTTCTTACATGGTCTAATAGAATCCTGTCTACTTTATCTCACAGAATTGTGCTTTAAATTATCTTTAAACAATCATTAGCTTCCTATCAGTTACTTTAATAGAACAAGTTATTTCTTGAGTTTTATGGAAGGAGAGAAGGTTAGCATTCCCCTTGACAGGGACAGAAGTGACCCTTGGGACTAACAACATATATACAGTTTTTTAAAAAAAGTTATTTCTTGACTGTACTCTGTTCTTTGTAAGCAGTATACTTGAGTTTTCAGGTTTGATTGAAATAACATCTTATCAGAAATGCTAACCACGGAAACAGATATTAGATATTTTGTAGTTAAATACTCTGTATTTTCCCTTTCATAGTATTTTCCTACAATCTGGAAATATTTCTCTTTAATTTTTTGGTCTTAAGTCTTTTCCCAGACGCAGGCCCTATAAAGGCAAAGAACAGCAAAGAATAGCTTTCTTATTCACCACTGTATCCCAATGTTTAGCAGGTAGTTTAATAAGTACATGCTGGAGAAATAAGTAGAAGGACATGAACAGAAAGGAACTGCTATATAAATAGTCAATAAAGCAATTGACCAACACAAAATGAGCACTGGAAATCGAGGTTTCAGAGTGAGCAGAAGGTTTGAAGAAAAGATCCAGCTCTATTCTGGATAACTGAAGTCTGGCCTTAAATTGGCCATCTATATAGATTTTAAGAGTACTATGAGCAAATCAATTTAGGACAGAAGAGGGAGAATTGGCAACCTTCAGGTTAAAGAAAGGGTGAAATCAAGAGTATTGACAGCTTGAAGTAAAGGGAAAAGACAGTATGACTGGGTGACAAAAATATAAAGGAATATAGTTTTTATGAGACTATGAACTTAAATAGTTTTCACATCATAATCTAATATTATTTCTTCCTTTCTTTCTCTCATATGTGTAAGAGAGAGGATGGGGAGAGAGAAACAGAGCATGCCTGCGGGCATACCAGCAGATGCTCCTATGCCAGGATGCATCTGTGGAAGTCAAGAACAACTGTCATGAGTGGGTTCTCTCCTGTCAATTTGTGTAATCTGGAGACTGAATTCAAACCATAAGGCCTGTAGCAAGCACACCTTTACCAGATGAGCCATCTCACTGGTCCATCTCAACATTTAAAAGGTGAATGCAGACCAGGCATGGTGGCACACTTCTTGAATTCCACCATTCCAGAGGCAGAGGCAGAGATAGAGGCTGCTAAATCTCTGTAAATTCAAGGCCACCCATGTCTACATAGCCTGCTAAGGCTAGAGACTAGCTCAAAGATAGATAGATAGATAGATAGATAGATAGATAGATAGATAGATAGATAGATAGATAGATAGATAGATAGATAGATAGATAGATAGATAGATAGATAGAAAATGCTGCCTAAGGAAATGGCTCAGTAGGTTTGAGTACTTGCTGTGAAAGCAAGAGGACCTGAGTTCAAAACCCCAACACCCACATAACAAGTGAAATGGAATAGAAAATAAGATGAATCTTTTGTAATGAATCAAAATACAGTTTTACTCAATTCTTTCATATTATAAAGTCTTCTGTTTTGTTTCTAAGGTAGGGCTTCATATATCCCAGACTATCCTTGGGTTAGTTCTGTTGACAAACTCCTAACATCCAAGTTCGAGAAATACAAGCATGAACCCCTATGCATGACTGGTTATTTTTATTTAATTATGTGGATCTGTGATGTAAAATGTACTTCTCAACCAACTGCATGAATTGGAATCTTTTAAAAATTAAAAATAGGTCAACAGGAAGAAATGAGAAGTCTCTTCTCCCTAATACTACAACTACTGGAGGAAAAAGCTTTAACTTGAGGACTTAAGGCTATACCAAAAACCAAGCTTCGACAGAGACAAAATGAAAAGGAAATTAGATGAAATCATGAATACTTAGACACATTTAGTCCAACCATTATTAAAGCAGAAAGGAAGCAATTCGGATATGAGTCTTTCTTAGTTTACGGTATTATCTCCTTTGAGGGCAACACTTAATTTATAAATAATACAAGAGATTAACACAAACCAAATTCTATATTCATTTTTGTTTTACCTGTGACTTTACTGAACTCTTCCAGAATGTTTTCTTTAGTCTTATTCTTTGGAATGGATCCAACAAAAAGTCTGTTGTTTGCCACAGAAATGCACACTCCCAAGTGTTTACCAGGGCGAATCTCATAGCTGTCACACTGCAAAGAAGAAAAGAACCAGAGACCCCCAAACCACCCACAACTGAGGACAACTGATATTAATCTAAAGAGCCCCACAACTTAAGGTCAAATACTCACCAAGCTCCCTAAAACTTGCAGAGATATGAGTGTGTATTTTAAACTTGTTACAAACTCCAGTTACATCGTGGTTTTGTAACCTTTACTATTCATCCCTGTCAAAGGGGCTCAAGGATATTATTCATTTTAACATTGAATATTTTTCTTGGGGGGGGGGGTGAGACAGGGTTTCTCTATGTAGCTCTGGAAATCATTCTGTAGACCTAACTGCCTCTCTCTACCTCCCAAGTGCTGGGATTAAAGGCATGTACCACCACTAGACTGGCTACATATTTCAATTTTATCGACCTGAAAATTCTTTTCCAGAGAATCTCAGAAGGAATACCTAAAACTATTCAGAGTCCTTGAGGATAAAATTAGAATCAAATAAGCAATAGTCAAAGCAATAATATGTAAAAAGGAACAATTAGGTTTATTCAATGCTTAAAACACCCTTGAGTTTCACACTGTATACAAACCTCAATTCTAAATAGTTGTAAACTACCAAAATACTTTCAAAACTTTATGAATAAAAATATGTTTTATTTAAACTCACTATAGTGATGGATTTTTTTTTTTTTGGTTTTTCGAGACAGGGTTTCTCTGTGGTTTTGGTTCCTGTCCTGGAACTAGCTCTTGTAGACCAGGCTGGCCTCGAACTCACAGAGATCCGCCTGCCTCTGCCTCCCAAGTGCTGGGATTAAAGGCGTGCGCCACCACCACCCAGCCTTAGTGATGGATTCTTAAATAAATTTTAGTTTCTTATGTTTTAACATTACTTACCATTAGTTTACTAAAAAAGATGATTTCAAAGTCACCCACAAACTACCAAAAACGAGAAAATAATGACTTGAAATTGTCTTAATATTAAATAAACAAATTTAAAGAGAAAAATCTACCAGAAAAATTAAAACCCGGGCCAACCCAGGAAAGAACTAATTCAGACCTCACTAATGAAACCAAAGCATTTGATGGATAGGATACAGATGTGCTAAAAGGACAAGAACTGCTCTAGCCTTTAGCATATGCCCTCAGATGTCTGGAACACTGACACTGTTACTTTAACACACTGATAGAATCACCTTCATACAGTAAGAATACAAGTCACCTGCAAAACTAACTGCTGCTTTAATAAGCACAAATGGGAACAAGCCCTGGACAAAAAGAAAACAGTAAAAGGCTATTACACAGCAAAAGAGGACAGACTTAGAATACAATTTTTTAATGGTATAGCGGGATTGTGACACAAAACAGATTCACACTATTTCCTAAACCAAGTCCTAAAAAAGTCATTGTCATCTAGTTATGTTCTGCAGAACCATCTTAGCCTCCATTATACTAAGCGCCAAGCCTAAAGTCTGACAGCAAGAACTGACATTTTTATCTAAAAGAAAAATCTGAATTAGCTTTATACTAAATAAAAAAAACTGCTGAGTTTTTTTATTGCTAAGTTAACTAACCAATCTGTTAGTTAATTTAGAATATTAATCAGGAAGAATAAAGCAAAGATCACATACCAACTCAGTCAATATAAAGATATTAAAAGCAGAAACTAAAGAAAATGAAACCATGTTAACTGCATATGTTTTTGAACTGAAGTTTATTTTCTCAGACAGTAAGGACTTGGACAGTGGGTATTGATCACATACCAGCTTAACTGCTTCCTGGGCAGCTTCCTTCCCACAGAAGGTGATAAACGCATATCCTCTGTTCTGACCAGAAAGTGGATCCATCATGAGGCGTAGATCCCAGATAGGACCAGCCTTCTCAAAAAGGGGTACCAACTCATCCTCATATAAGTCTCTTGGGATTTTACCTACGAAGACCTGAAATAAAACTTCCTTGTTAGAACCCAACATAAGTATTTCATTTAGAGGCAGAGGCAGAATTTCTGTCTTTTGCTAGGGGATAAAAGCTAAAGTATTTAAGGTAGGAAAAGGATAATTTGAATCTGGCAGTCAGCTTAGAGTAAATATGGAACTTTTACTGTAACCTTGAAGTCAGGTAGGTGTGTTGGAACACTCCTTTAATCCCAGCACCAGAGAGGCAGAGGCAGGCGGATCTCTGTGAATTAGAGGTCAGCCTGGTCTACAAAGCAAGTTCCAGAATACCCAGCGCTGTTATACAGAAAAACCTTGTCTTGAAAAACGAAAATGAAAATTAAATAAAACAAACACAAAAAAGCCTTAAGGTTATCAACAGAAGTTAAGTGTATAAATAAAATGAAAACTGATAGTTGCAAAAATCTGTACTAATAACTTCAAAGATCTCTGTGAGTTACAGGCCAGCTTGGTCTATACAGTGAGATACTATTTAGAAGAAAGAATAAAGAAAAAGCTAGTCTGTACCTTCTAAAAATACAACACTCATTTTGTTTGTTTTTTGAAACAACATCATAACAGTCCAGGCTGTCCTGGAACTCCCTCTGCAGACCAGGCTGGCCTTGAACTCACAGAGACCCAACTACCTCTAATTTCCTTGCGCTGGGATTAAAGGCAACCGCCATCCCCCACTAACACTCATCATTTTCATAATAATTTAGTACGAAATTGACCAGGCTTTCATTGAGTTTTCTCAATACTAAAATCGTCATTATTTAAAAAGCAACCTTAATAGTTTCCAAAAAAAAATTCTTGTCTTTGGTCTATTCCTTTATAAAGCAAATTATTTGAAAATGAGGCATTATTATGTTGCCTAGGCCAGCCTCCAACTCCTGTGATTAAATAACCTTCTTCCTTCAGCCACCTTCCTAAGTACCTACCCTGTTTGGCAAGCACATTTAATTGTAAGGTAAGGAAAAAAATTCCTTTTTTACCATTTAAAGAAGTCAAAAAAAAAAAAAGGTCATGTTATTCTTTAATTATAACAAAGAAAAAATAAAATTACAAAGCTAAGTTATAAAATAACATTAAAGTAAAAATAAGTCATCATTTACACCAAATATTTGAAGTTTCTCAAACATCAACATTAAAACAAATTTTTTGGGGCTGGAGAGATGGCTCAGAGGTTAAGAGCATTGCCTGCTCTTCCAAAGGTCCTGAGTTCAATCCCCGGCAACCACATGGTGGCTCACAACCATCTGTAATGGGCTCTGGTGCCCTCTTCTGGCCTGCAGACATACAGACAGAATATTGTATACATAATAAATAAATAAATAAATATTAAAAAAAATAAAACAAATTTTTTGTTGTCCTTTTTTTTCCCAAGACAGGTTTCTCTGTGTAGCCCTGATTGTCCTGGAACTCTCTTTGTAGGCTAGGCTGGTTTCCAGCTTAGAGATCCACCTGCCTCTGCCTCCTGAGTACTGGATATTAGAGATGTGCATGACATACCCAGGTCAAAAACTATTTTTTGATGTAACATTTATAAGCCACAAATATGAAACAGTAAACTAATATTTATGAGAGGCATTTGCTATCTACAAACTCATCTACAGCAATACTTTAAATTCTGAACAATGACCAAAGCATAGATAACAAAGAAACAAGAGTACTCAGAAAGATGTGGAAAATATCACTGGGGCTGGGTAGATAGCTCAATGATAGTGTCTCCTTCAAACAAGAAAGGTCCTTGGTTCAATTCCTAGCACTGCAAGTAAGAAAGCAAAAATATTATTATTAATGGTCATGCCTGGTGGCACATCATTTATTCTTGCCTAGCCCTTAATCACTGCCCAGAGAGACCGTCTCTAATAAAAAACAAAACAACAACAAAAAAAAAACAACAACAAAAAATAAAACAGGATGGAGAGATGGCTCAGAGGTTAAGAGCATTGCCTGCTCTTCCAAAGGTCCTGAGTTCAATTCCCAACAACCACATGGTGGCTCACAACCATCTGTAATGAGGTCTGGTGCCCTCTTCTGGCCTGCAGGCATACAGACAGAATACTGTATTCATAATAAATAAATATTTTTTTTAAAAAAAAGGAAGGAAGGAAAAAAGAGCAGCCTAAAGGCTATAGCTGTCAATTTTAGTGAAGGGTGGTGGAAAGTCAGACAATAATGTCAAATTAAGTTAAACCATGCCTAGAAGTTTAAACCTTTTTCTAGATGTGTTGGGCAGAAAAAGAATGTGACTTACATTCTAAGGGAAGCATACTGATAACTGGGTAGAAAATTAAATGTATGAACAAGCTCACTCAGGGTTAACAGGACAATCCTGGCAAGCTATAACTGATGCTTAATCTAGTAATACATGACTGATTCGAATCTATACTTTTAGTTACTTGGAACAAGTAGTCTAATTAGTGAGCCAATTTCCTCATCTTGCAACCACACATTCAAGGTTCAACTTCTATGACACAGAAAATCCATATTAATTCTTTTCCTAAACAAGCTCTTATATGCTCACTACGTAGCTAAGGATGATCTAGAATTCTTGATTCTTCTACCTCCATCTCCAAAGTGCTGGGATCATATGCCTGTACCATCGTATCTGCCAACTAGAAATTCCTTTTCTGTTATATATCTATGAGTGTTTTGTCCACATGGATATCTGCTACTCAAAAAGCCCAAGAAAAGGCGTTTGATTCACTAGAACTGGAGTTACAATAAGCTTCCATGTCATTGGTGGGAGTCAAGTCTAGGTCTTCTCTCTACAAGAGCAGTTCTTTTTTTTTTTTTTTTTTTTTTTGGTTTTTCGAGACAGGGTTTCTCTGTGGCTTTGGAGCCTGTCCTGGAACTCACTCTGTAGACCAGGCTGGTCTCGAACTCACAGAGATCCGCCCGCCTCTGCCTCCCGAGTGCTGGGATTAAAGGCGTGCGCCACCATCGCCCGGCTACAAGAGCAGTTCTTATTCAGAGTCATCTCTCTAGTTCCTCTCTCCTCGGCCTGGCACTCCCTCTGTAGATCAGGCTGGCCTCAAACTCAAAAACAACAACAACAAAAAAAAACCAAAAAACCCACCAACAACAACAACAACAAAAAAAAGCGTGCCTCTGCCTCCCGAGTGCTGGAATTAAAGGTGTACACCATCACCACCACCACCATGCAGCCTTCTTCCTCTTTTTCAAGGCAGGATCTCATGTATATCAGGGACTAGTCCTCAACTCAATATGCAGAAAAAGACTTTGAACTTTTGAACCTTCTTTTTTTATCCTGGTGTTGTAATTACAAGCATGCACCACGTTTGCTTTATGCACTACTGTGCATTAAACACAAGGTCTCATGCACGCAGCCAAGCACTGCACCAACTGAGAGTTACATTCTCAACCTATAATCCATTTGAAGGAAGAGAGGATATTAGGAATTAAATGTAGAGCCTCACATATACTAGCCAAGTACCCTATAAGAACTGTATCTCTAACCCATGCTTAGAGCATTTTCTTTTTTATATAATTTAACTTTAGTTATTTGCATTGATGCCAGGGTGTCAGATCCCCTAGAACTAGAGTTACAGACAGCTGTGAGCTGTTGTGTGGGTGCTGAAATTTGAACCTGGGTCCTCTGGAAGAACAGTCACTGCTATTAACCACTGAGCCATTTCTCTAGCCCTTAGAGCATTTTAATGAGCTTATTTATATTTGTGGAGTTCAAAAATCATATTGACAGGAGGTTGGAAGTATAGCAAAAAGTAGGGAATGTGGTCTAATTAACATACACAGAACATGAAGGTCACTGCATCGGAGGGAATAGGTTCTAGAAAGTGAAAGCAAGTTTTGCTCTATCTTTCAATTATTATAATGAAATGATGTTTAATAATACTCTGAAATATATACAGCACAGCTACATCAGGTATTTATTTACATTACTTTTGTTAACATTTGTGCCATTATTTTTAGAACCAGGTAAGTTTGTTTCACTAATCTAAACTAAAATGAAAATGCATTATTTCAAAAGACACAATTTAGTAGTTGGTTAATAAATCAGACTACAGAAAAGGGTAAGAAAAGCAGGCAATTTACACTCTATTAGGAAAAGTTCAACCTGTGCTGGGCACGAGCCAACTCCCCAGTTCGAAGTTTACTACTGCAAAACATTTTCTCCCCATTCATAATGCAAGGCTTTCAAAGTCATATATTTGAAAGTCTCTTAAACCTACAAGCTCGGTAAAAACTTCATTAAGAAAAATGAAGAATGACCCACCATTTCTTTTGAATCTTTTTAAAAAACAACCAACTAATACAATGGCTATGGGCTGGGACCCTTTCACAGGGGTGGCATATCTGATAGCCTGCAGATCAGATTATTTACATTATGACTAAAGTCTTGATCCTCTGACCTGACCTCCCAAATATTCACCTTGGGCTTAGTCATGTGCCATCATAACCTACACTAATATTTGTATCTGTTTTCTTACAGCCATCATTAAAATTTCTTTGGTTTTAACTGACATCAGTGCTTCAGAATGGTCCAATATTAAAATTAAACTCATTAGATAACACTTTCTATAAGCTACTTCCAGAGGTATGTACTCATTAACAAACTGTTAAGCATTATCCTGAGAATGAGAAATGTGTAAGAATGATGGATGTTTCTGCTAGAGTTAAAGGGCATATAGTGCTCCTGAAGAGGACCCAAGTTCAATTCCAAGAACCAACTGCCTATAACTCCAGATCCTAGGGGTGTCTAATACCTAGGACCTCTACACACTGACACACACAAGTAGTACACAAAGACATAGGAAGAAACAAAAAAGGTGCTAGGTATGCCTTGAATCTCAGCACTCAGGAAGAGGAGGCAGATGACTCTCTCTGAGTTCAAGGCCAGCCTGGTCTACAGAGACCTATGGGTCTCTGCCTCCCACTGTGTATTGAGGTGTGGACGTTTTTCAGCAAGCCCAGCTTTCAGACTAATGCTGGCCTCAAGCATGTTACCCACTGAGAGACCCTGACTCAAAAATGTGAAAAGCAAGACTAAAGAGATGGCTCAGCGATTAACATTGGCTGTTTTTCCAGAGGACCCAGGTTTAATTCCCAGCATCCACATGGCAGCTCACAACTGTCTCTACACATATGTAAGCACTCTCATACACACAATAAACACATCTTTTTTAAAACATATGGTGGGAAGCAATTGAGAAAGCACCTAGCCTTAACCTCTGGCCTCAACAAGCACACTGAATGGTATAACACTAAGGACTACTTTCAAACTGTGCTGCTTGCCCTCTTGGAGGTGTTTCAGGAAACCTTAAAAACGAGGAAAATAAGAACCAGTTGAGGGCTGGAGAGATGCTCTTCCAGAAGTCCTGAGTTCAATTCCCAGCAACCATATGGTGGCTCACAGCCATCTGTAATGAGATCTGGTGCCCTCTTCTGGCCAGCAGGCATACAGAACACTGTATACATAATAAATAAATCTTAAAAAAAAAAAAAGAACCAGTTGATTCCATTTTTAGTCCAGTCATCTTGTAGATGTGTTTATAATAAAGAAAAAAAAACTGTTTTTGTTTTTCTAGACAGGGTTTCTCTATGGAGCTTCGGAGCCTGTCGTAGAACTCACTCTGTAGACCAGGCTGGCCTCGGACTCAGAGATCCGCCTGCTTCTGCCTCCTGAGTACTGGAATCTAAGGCATGCGCCAGCACTACTTGGCTTTAGTTTATTTCGGCAAGAAAATTCAAATGCTAAGAACAAACTCTAAGCCACAAACGCTGATGCAGTCTCAGCCACACAACAAATGTGAACACAGCCTGAGGTACATGAGACCCTTGCTTCAAACAAGCAAAGAAATATTAAAACTAACAGGGAAAAAAATACTACAAATTCAAAATAAGTGGGTCACAACCTCTCTCTCTGTGATGTTAGGACAGAACCTAAAGCCTTGAACATATAAAGGACTCTATCACTGACTATTATCTCCTCCCTCTCTCCATTTAGGTTTTTTTTTTTTTTTTTTTTTTTTTGGTTTTTCGAGACAGGGTTTCTCTGTAGCTTTGGAGCCTGTCCTGGAACTCCCTTGGTAGACCAGGCTGGCCTCGAACTCACAGAGATCCGCCTGTCTCTGCCTCCCAAGTGCTGGGATTACAGGAGTGCGCCACCACCGCCCGGCTCCATTTAGTTTTTTGTTTCTCGAAGCAGATCTACGTAGCCTGACTGGCCTCAAAACCCAAAGTGAGCTACTTTCCTCAAGAGCTGGGATTACAAATGTAAATTGCATCACTAACCACACCAGCCCTAACCCTTTTTTTCCTTCTATTTTGAGGTATGGTTTCGCTAACTGCCCAAACAGGCCTGGAACTTGAGGCTCTCCTGTCTCTAATTCCCAAGTAGCTATTAATGACAGGTCAAGAGAGAAAAAAAGACCAAAATATTACTTATTTGTATCCTATGTTTCATTGGTGATTCTTTCTATAAAGAACCTACATGGCTCAGAGTCCCAATTCCAACCTTACTGATAATCACATAATTTATTCTTTTATTATATTTATATTGGGGATAAGAGTATACACCAAGACACACGTGTTAATGTCAGAAGACAACTTGCAGGAGTTGGTTCTCTCCTTTCATCATGTGTCCTGGGGATCTAACTCAGGTCATTAGATGTGGCAATTAACACCTTAACCCACTGAGTCTTCTTACAAGCCACATTCTATGATTTAAAAACAGCCACAAACTAATAATACATAGATGGTTCTAGTGTTTCTAAACCGAAAAATGCTTAGAATCCCTTTTAATAGTAAACATTAAGAAACAGAATATTAACTATTATAACATGATAATGAATGTCAAAGAACAAAAGGCAATGACCATACTATACTAAGAGAACACAGACCTTAAAATTGATACTGTGAGCCAGGAGGTGGTGGTGCACACCTTTAATCCCAGCACTCAGGAGGCAGAGGCAGGCAGATCTGTGAGTTCAAGACCAGCCCGGTGTACAGAGTGAGTTTCAGGACAGACTCCAAAGCTACACAAAGAAACCCTGTCTCGAAAACCTGAGAAAAACCAAACAAACAAACAAATAAATGATACTGTGGCAGTGAAATGGCTCAGCCAGTAGAGGTACTTTCTACATAAGCCTAGTGACCTAAATCCAGTCCTTAAACCCACATCAGGGTAGAAAGAACCAACTCTACAAACTGTCCTCTAATCTCCACACATACATCTACACATCACACAAACACTTTTTTTTCTTTAAAGTAATGCTAACTACAGTCATCTTTGCTTATCCATTTACAAACAAAAAAATTATCTTTTCTTTAGGTCATCAAAGTTCTAGCTTTTGGTACTGGAGAGATGGCTCGGCGGTTAAGAGCATTGCCCGCTCTTCCAAAGGTTCTGAGTTCAATTCCAAGCAACCACATGGTAGCTCACAACTATCTGTAATGAGGTGCCCTCTTCTGGCCTGCAGGCATACATGCAGAGAAACGATTGTATACATAATAAACTTAATATATATATATGCTTTAGCTTTTATGACCATTCAATTTATAATAGCCTAAAGATGCCACTCTCTCCTTAAAAACTGTCCATATGGAAGGCTGAGTAAATTTTTAATTTCTTATGTCTCTAACAGACAACCTAAAACTTAACTCTAATGTCTAACAATGATACTCCCCAAATAATGAGCAGACACCATGATTATCTAAGAAGTTACCCTTATCCTCCTCACCCCTATCATGCTACTTAAGAAACTTCTACAAACAAGGGAATGTAGCACATGGCTGTAATCCCAGCCCCTGAGAGGCTAGACAGCAAGTTCAAGTCCAGCCTGGACTGTATGAGGTCCAGCAAATACCTCAGAGGGTTAAGTCACTTGTTAAACAAGCCTGATGATCTGAGTTCAGTCCCCAGAATTGACAGAAGGAACAGGCTCCCAAAAGCAGTTCTCTGACTTCCATCCTTCACACTCATATCCTACATCACACCCACACCCCAATGAGATTCTATCACTCACACACTCTCTCTCTCTCTCTCTCTCTCTCTCTCTCTCTCTCTCTCTCTCTCTCTCTCTCTCTCTCACACACACACACACACACACACACACACAACCTTTCATCAAATACTGTGTGCACTGTGTTCCTGGCTCTATGCTAAGTACTAAAAATAGACAATGGAAACATGAAATCCAAAAAAGTCCCTGCTATAATGGGTTATTTTATTGCCTAGTTTCTCCATTTAAAAGATAGGAGAATGCTACAATAAAAAGCACATGGGGAACTAGGGCTATAGGATGTAGGAGGAACCTAATGGGTAGGGTACTTGTCTATTGAGCACACAAGAACTCTGGGTTAGATGCTCAGCATTACATAAACCTGGTGTGCAGTAAACTTGTCACCCCAGCACTCCAGCAGTATGAGCAAGAAACTTTCACAAAAGTCAAGAGTTACTTCTTAGCCGGGCGGTGGTGGCGCACGCCTTTAATCCCAGCACTTGGGAGGCAGAGGCAGGCGATCTCTGTGAGTTCGAGACCAGCCTGGTCTACAGAGCTAGTTCCAGGACAGGCTTCAAAGCCACAGAGAAACCCTGACTCGAAGAAAAAAAAAAAAAAAAAAGAGTTACTTCTTAGCTGGGCAGGGGTGGTACACGCTTTAATCCCAGTACTTGGGAGGCAAAGGCAGACGGATCTCTGTAAGTTCGAGGCCAGCCAAAGAGAAACCCTGTCTCAGAAAATATAAGAGAAAAAAAAAGATACCATTTCAAATAAAAGGTCTGAGTCAAGGGTTCTACAAAATGGTAGAACACTTGTTCAGAATGCATGAGGCCCCAAACTCAAATTCTTAGCACCCCCCCAAATTAAGGCAAAAAAAAAAAAAAAACCAAACAAACACGAAAAACCACAGGGGGAGGGAGGGAAATAGGTAGGTAGACGGATAGATGATAGGTAGATAATGGCTTCTCCCTTTAGCAGTAGCTCAAATTCCGTATTTCTTTGTGCACACTTTAATCCCAGCACTAAGGAGGTGGAATGATCTTTGTGAGCTCAAGGCCAGCATAGTCTACAAAGCAAGTTTCAGGACAGTCAAAACTATTACACAGAGAAACCCTATCTCAAAAAAACAAAAACAAAAAAGAATTGAGATATCTACACCAAGATTATCCTTGCAACAGGCAGTGGTGGTGCACACCTTTACTCCCAGCACTCTGGTGGCAAAGGCAGGTGGATCTCTGAGTTCAAAGCCAGCCTGGTCTACAGAGTGAGTTCCAGGACATCCAGGGCTACACAGAGAAACCCTGTCTCAAAACACCAAAAAGAAAGAAAAAAAAAAAAAGATTAACCTTTGTAACAATGGCACAAAGTGGATATAGATAGCACCAAATATAACACTTTGAAAAGAATAAAGTACTTTACCCCCGTCATACACTAGATAATACAGTTAATGGACTGGAAAGAATTTTGGCAAAAGGATAAGACATACCTCTGTTCCAATTCCAGGTTGCACACCTGAGTAGACACTGTCTGGTGGAGGACCACCATACTTCCTTTGTCCTGTGGTTACATCCAGAGTATAACCAGTCCTCTCAAGCAAAGCCTAAACATAATTAATTACACATCTGTTATACTTGAAAATATAAACACACACAAATCAGTATAATAATCTTTTTTAAGTTACTATAGCATCTTATTAAATGTATTTTATGGAGGGTTGGAGAGATGACTCAGTGGGTTAAGAACACTGGCAGTTCTTCCAGAGGACCTGGGTTCAATTCCCAGAACCCACATGGCAGCTCACAACTCCAGGAGATCTGATACCTTCATACCAATGCGCATAAAATAAAGTTAAATAAATTTTTTTAAATGTATTTTATGGTGAGATTAAAACGAGGCACCTGAAAATATAACTTAGTTGATAAAGGTATTTATCTAGCTAGCTTGAAGCCCTGAGTTCTATCCCCAGTATCACGTAAAAACCTGGGATGGGGCCTGGCTATAGTAATGCATGCCTTTAATCCAAGCACTCAGGATGCAGAGAAGCAGATGGATCTCTACAGAGAGAGTTCTAGGACTGTCAGAGCTACACAGAGATGCTATGTCTCAAATAAAAGCAAAAAGCAAGCTTAGATTAGCAATTAAAAGAGTTTACTGGTCTTACAGAGGGTCATAGATTAGTTCCCAGCAATCTTGTGAACTATCTCATAATAAACTAACTGTAACTCCAGGTCCAGGGGCCCAATACCCTCTTCTGGCCTCCACGGGCACTGTAGTCATGTACACAAACCTATACTCGAACACACACGTATACATATAATTAAAAACAACACTAAAATATATAAAGGGGGTGGCTGGAGATAAGGCTCTGAAATAAAAAGCATCTACGGCTCTTGCAGAAGACCTAAGTTTGATTCCCAGCACACAAATGGAGGCTCATAACTGTCCTTAACTCCAGTTCCATTTATTTGTTGCATATTCTTACTATAACAAAGTCCAGAAAAACTGGAAATTCTCAAAGTATACTCTAAATCTGGCAACTACCAAATATAGTCAGATTTCAAAAGAAGAAACCTTATTATTTCTTGATTATCGTCCCATTTTATTAACTGTTATGTCATAGAAAATATGCCCTTGTCCTCAAAAAGCATGCACTATAGGTAGCATTCATATGAAAGACATATAGAGCATCTTTTGCTGGCAAACGAAATATACAATCTACCAAGAAAGAGAAGAGTTTTGCATGTTGTTTCTAATTATACAAAGCAACACCAGATTTACGTGTATTAGGTTTAGTTAACCCTAAGATTCCACAGGGATGGACGTCTTGGATCTTTCATTTTTCTACCTTTGATTCAAAGCTTTTAAAAACAAATATACATGTAATATCAAATACAACCAAGTATACATATTATACAAACTACATACAAATTAGCAATTGTACTGGTTGGATTGTCAACTTGATACAACCTAGACATATCTAGAAAAGACAATTAATAAAAACTCCATAAAACTGCCTGGCAAGTCTATGGGGTATATTCTTAATTAACGATTGATATAGGAGGGCTCAACACACGAAGGCAATGCCATCCCTAGACAGGTGGTCCCAGGGTGTATAAAAAGGCAAAATGGGCCAACTATGGGAAGGAAGGCAGTAAGTAAGGTTCTTCAACAGACTCTGCATCAGTTCCTGCCTCCAGGTTCCTGCCTTGAGTTTCTGCTCTGACTTTCCTCAGTGATGGACTGTGATGGAATAAACGTTTTCCTTCCCAAATTGCTTTTGGTCATAGTATTATCACAACAATAGATACTCTTAACTAATACAAAATATACACAAATTATTTCTCTTTTTTTAACTGTATCATTAGAAATACCAGGTTTATCTTGCACAAAGCCAGGAAACCAATGATGCCAGACAGTGAATTTCTATTGTACTGTCTTTTGAACTACACATACTATTTCCATAGTATACCCATCACTAAAGGCAAATAGACAGCCAATCAGCTAGTTAGTAAATGCAAATTGTTAAACTACTACCTCAAACCAGAATTGAAGGCGGTTAAAGAAAGGCTTTAATTAGGGATGAAGAAAAAGAGAGACACATACAGAGAGAGAGAGAGAGAGAGAGAGAGAGAGAGAGAGAGAGAGAGAGAGAGAGAGAGAGAAAAAGGCCTTCAGCAAAACAGAGGGGGTACTCCGGAAGTAAAAATCTTTAAAGGCGCCGGGCGATGGTGGTGCACGCCTTTAATCCCAGCACTCAGGAGGCAGAGGCAGGCAGATCTCTGTGAGTTCGAGCCCAGCCTGGTCTACAGAGCTAGTTCCAGGACAGGCTCCAAAGCCACAGAGAAACCCTGTCTCGAAAAAAAAAAATCTTTAAAGGCTGGGATCTTTGAGTCGTTAAGGGGTCAACCAGAGTTTTTATACAGTAGTTTGAATCTTTTTTTTTTTTTTTTTTTGGTTTTTCAGGACAGGGTTTCTCTGTAGCTTTGGAGCCTGTCCTGGAGTTAGCTCTTGTAGACCAGGCTGGCTGGCATTAGTTTGAAATTTTTAAAGGAATGCGACTAGGTCACTTTACAAATGGTGAGGATAAAAGTGTAAAGGCACATTACAAAGTTAGGTATATCTAAACATAAGCCACCATAACAAACAACTCCAACATTCAATACCATTCAAATTAAATCTGGTAGTCCTGCCCAGGATCAAGCACTTGTTTAGCAGGTGTGAAGCACTGGATCAGATCCCCCAAGGCTGGGGCTGGGGGTAATCTCTACAAAACAATACCCATTTACTAGGTCTTTCAAGAAAAGCCTATTTGTCTTTCAAAGCAGTTTATCTAAATAATAATGATGATTGGAGAGGGTGGACACTTTACATATGAATTCACTTAATCTCCACTACTCCAGGAGGTAAGCACAACCATTACCATTTATAAATAAACTGAGGTCAGGGAAAATTTAAAAAGAAAGTTAGTATACAACAGTTTTTCCCAAGGGAAAAAGTCCCAGACTTGCTCAATTCAGGCCTTTCACTTCAACACTCAGGAGGCTGAGGCAGGATCTCCATGAATTTGGGACCAGCCTGGGATACACAGTACCATGCCAGCTTGAGCTGCATAATGGGACCCTGTAGCAAACAAACAAAATATAAACAGTGCTTATAAAGAAAGTAAAAGCATGCATCTATGTCAGACGAAGGAAGGGCCTGAATTAGAGCTTTTGTACCAATACTGTAGCCCCTGCCCCCGTCGTGTTTACCTTGATCTTTGCCTCATCGGGCCCTTTTGTGGACTCCTGCACCTTGCTGCCCTGTTTCTCTCTCTGCCTGTAGGTCTTCATAACTCCACATAAAAATGCACTTTTGTTCTAAAACATGCAAGCAATCCAAAAGCAAGAATTACCAGGAATCTCTGAAGGGTCAAATACACAATGAAATTTCATTTTCATTCCATTCATTCAACAGATATTTTTATGGTAGTCACTATGTACCAGAGACAGGAACAGACAGCCTCAGGGAGCTTACCTTCAAAACTGGAGGGGGGAAAAACGTGTTCCATTTATTAATATTTAATTGAAGCTGGACTATCTTTCCAAGATGTCTAAAAGTATTTCTCACACAAAAATAGATCAAATAACCCAAAGAATATTTTTAATGTAAGTAATTCAAACTTATAAATCTTAATAATAACAATAATCAAACCATGGGTTAAGCTTTTGAAGGAACTTACTGTATAAAAAGGTGGAGAAGACTTTTGCTTTGTGCTTATGCTTCAGTAACTCTGACACAGATCTTTTTTCCCTTAAGTTTTTCAAAGGAGAGGTAGTCATACACACAAAAAGACCATTTCCCCACAGGCAAAAACAGGACTGTCACAGTTCAAAAGCTGCAGACTATTAACTGCTCAGAGGCATTTGCTAGTACTGACCTTACCTGAACATGAGATAAGTCACTTTCCTTGAACTGCTGTAGTACAGACAGAGCTCCTTCTTCATTAAACTCCCTGAGAGCATCAATTGCTCTTTCATCAAGATCGACATAAGCTACCAACCCTAAAAATCAAATTGAAAAGGGTTAACATTATTGCAAAGAGGCAAGCTAAACTGTCCTAGCGAGAGCTGTTACATTCATTTCTTACAATCTACAGTCTCATTTAACTATATGCATATATATAGTTATACAAATAAGATGTAGAAAGTACAAAAATCAAACATAAAATGTCAACTATAAGCATGAATTTTAACTGAAACAACAACAACAACAAAAAATCTCAAGATCCTAAAATGTTTCCAACTTTCCAAATAGCAGTAAGTTCTGAAAGTCTGATGCACATACCGCACTAAAGATGAACCATTCATTTAAGAAATTCTGGTTTATATTAGAGTGGCAAGAATACACTGTATTTCTTAATAAATATTCAAATCACAGGTTGTTTTAATTGTTCACCATGGAAGAGGTAGGAAAAAAATAGGAGAACCAATTTTACTTAATTCTTTCCACTCCAAAAAGTGTCAAAGGTTTTCCCTCCTTAGCACCAATGATAAATTAAAATGTATTTATCCAAGCATCTATTTTGCTGCAGTCAGAATGTGGAAAGGCATAATTTTCAATGATTCTACAAATGCAAGTGCAGCTTGCTAAATCAGCTCTCAATGTCGTATTTATGGCAGTCTTTTTCTCTTCTGAAATAACAAGCCAAGACTTAAAAGATGCTGTGGCATTCACAACACTGTCAATAATGACCATTTCTTTCAAATGTCAGTAAAAATGTTAGATTTTTAAATAAAGTATGCAGAATATATATGTGCTGCATTCTATATATGTAGTCTCCTTAACTCAAACAGAATATCTATGTTAAAAATAACTTAATACATAAGGCACCTTTTCAGAATTGATCCAATGTAAAATAGAAATATTTGACAGATTAACAGCCCCCTCCCCAAGTCCATATGAACCAACACCAAAAGTGATCCTATTCTGGAAAAGCCAAAAAGAACTTTATTTCATACAGTAAATAAATTGAAAATAAACGTGATGCCACTTGCAAAGTTATTGATTAAAAACGTTGCCATGTCACATTTTAAAAGCTCATGATGAGCATGGCTAAGTGACTTACTTGAATATTTCATACCATCACCCAAAGCCACAACTCAGGACAATCATCAACCCATCCTGTCAATACAATCCTACACCCAAACCATCAGCCTCTTAGCAGTAACAAAACACTATCCAGGGAGCATCTCTAAGCAGATCACTGCCAGTTCTCTAGGGCAGAATGTCACAGAAAGTTCCTGAGAACTGGTTTTCAAGTGGGACTATCACTCAGGAGTCATTTTTATAAGCCATTTTAGTATCTAAAATTAAATCTCAACTGTGAGATTTAAAATATTTTAAGAAAAAAAGCACAGCTATTTGTCTACTGCATTTGAAACTTATGTCTAAGAGAAACAATTCAATCCTCTCTCCTGATCTGAATAGGCACACAAACACAGAGGAAGAAAGTTTCCATCTATGGCCCCAAAGGAGGACACATTTATTTACGAACACCATTCCCTAAGGGTAAATATTTCTCTCCCTCTTTAAACTTCAAACCACTTACAACCAACCAAATTAAGATGTTCAAATTTGCTTAAGCACTTGAGCATGGGACTTACACATTAAGAAAAAAAAAACAAAAACAAAAAACAGCTGTTACAAACCAAACACTTCCAAATTACTGAGAGATGTGAATTTCTGTCTATTAGAAACTAGACAGGCCACAAACTCTCAAGGAGTCTGACATATTATCGTTTCAGACAGTACAGTCTAACTATTCTTCTTATTATGCCACCTAATCAGACCTAAGCTGATTTAACAGTCACTTTTAAAAAGCTAAAAGTAGAAAAGTAAAAGCAAAATGATGACTGATTTAGGTTAAGGGGGAAATGCAAAATTTGGTATGCTGAAACATACATTTTAATTGGTAGTAAATCTAAGACAAATTGATGTTCTGTTCTGAAACAACTAAGACTGCATATTCAACACTAAGAAGGCTTCAAAATAATAAAATAGGAATATCAAAGTCAAACCCAATATGCCCTCAATGAAGGGAAAGTATATTCAGCTCTACACAGATCAGAAACAGTAAGCATTATTTAACCTTAAAAATCTGTAAAATTCAACGTGGTTTGCCCTCACTTTCATAACCAGTCAGAAACAAGAAATGCATATTATACCTGTCTGAAATATTTCATCAAGTCTTTCTGCCACCTTCTGTGGGAGGCCTGCCTCTATCAGTGTCTTGTAGTGTTCTGTGTGAGTTACACTGGAAGTATCCATTGGTTCTTCCTCTTCTTTTAACTGTACCGCATTACCATTCACCTGATTAGCCATTTTATTATGCTGCTGGAAAAAATTCAGGAGCTATATTACATTAAGCCAGAAATAACTAGTTTGTAGGACAATGCATGACTTATCTGAACTAATTTGTACACATGCTGCTAATAACAACTATCCAGAATATCTTATGCCTTTTGTGAGCATCTGATCTAAATTTTCAATAATAATCTTGTGAAACTATAGAAAACGTACATGGAAGTATTAGATTCTTAAGCAACTTCATGTACTCTGGGTTAAAAGGGCTTGAATTTACTGAAGGTACAATTGCTGAGTAACAAAAGCAGCCATTGTGTTCTGGGGAGCAGATCAACAAACCACCACAAAATCCTAAAAGCCCCTCAGCTTATAGATTTCTAAAGTTTGGTTTAAAGCAGAATGAATACCCACACATCACTTAGTCAAGGTTTAAGAACTTTCCATTTTTCCTAGCTCTGCTTCAGAAACAACATAGCTATGAAATAAATCCATGTTGTATCTAGTTCAACGAGCTGGTGGCTTGGATTCTCTCCACCTAACTTAAAAAAACAAAAACACAACTTTCACATTAATTTTGTTCTAAGATTAATTTGCTATTCCCATTCACAGATTTAAAAGAAAAAATGACCAACTTTAAAAGCTAAGCCATTGTTTAAAGTCTACATAAAAATAAGTTGAGGTTGCTTTTTGCTTTAAAAAAATCAGAAGTACAAACTGAATTTTTCTTGTCAGTGAAAGAAAGCTGCAAAAAATGCTGAATGGACAACTTCCAAAAAACTTCACAAACACTATCTGCTTGGCATAAACTTCAGCCAGATTTCTCAGATTAGCCTACCAAAATCATTTTGTATGTTCAGCCTGTATATAATGCTGAAATGGACTAATTCCCTGAAGAGAGAGTAAATAATCACAAAAGCATACAAGGCCAGTCTATACTACCTCAGAGTCAGGGAATTTAAGTGTTTGTTTGCGGTGAAATTATAATGTGATGAAGATAACTGGTGGCACAATAAAGATATTGCGGAACATACTGAAATAAAGGCATGATGACGGTGGGTCTCAAGAAAATGCCTACTTTTCTTAAAGAAACTCAAGATAGACAGCTAAGAAGAAAATACAAGTCACCTAAAAGCACTAACTCCTAAAATAACCAATCACTTCCAGATTAACTCATCAAACACTATGCAAATGCGCCAGGTGATGTTTCTTGATGTAAAACAACTCTTCGCTAGAACATCCACTGGTATTTAGTTGAAGTTAATGAGAGGAGAAAGCCGAAGAGGGCCGGGAGGCAACAGCAGGAAGGAAAATGTGACCGGTGTTACTCTGAGAATGACCTGAACTGCATGACTTCCCAGCATCACGAAACTCTCTACAGAGACGCCGACTGTAGTCAAAGTCTGAAGAGATAAACGTTTCTCAAGGAAAGCCTCAGATTCTGATAAACTAGCAAAAAATGGAAACATCCAAAACTGGCGGCACAAGAAACTATTAGCACATAAGATGAGCATATTTACTGATTAATACAACCTAGTCCTCTCAGAAGTATTCTAAAATCCCCAGTCTTTTTGTGAACATAGAGTTGTGTTTTCCCATCCCCTCCCAAACACTACAGTAAGACCACCACAACTCAAAAGTTCTACCACAAGACCATCACAGCACTGCACCTGTGAATACTAGGTTACAGGAGAAGCAAATTAAAGGAGAAGTTCAATGAGTATCTGTTAAGGTGAAGTGTTTTTTTTTTAAAGTATGCGTGAAGCAAAATGACAAGTTATATTTTAAGCACAAGACAGTTATGACTATCACCGATATTGAAATTGTTTTAAAATTTCCATTTTGTCAACTTTAACCCAAAAAAAGTAAAATAGACTTCAGAAAATAAAACCTTCAGAACAAGACAAAAAGAAAACCTCAAGCCGAATACAAAGTGCTCATTTAAAAGACTTTTATATTATGAGACCATTTAAAACTCATGTCAATGCAACACAATGCCACACAGCCAAACCATATTTCTGGATGCAGCAAATAGACTAACGTAACTGGAATCTTTGACCTAAACTTTTTTTTTTTGAAAAAAAACAAAGCCATTTAAAGTAGGATTTATAAGGGCCACTGGGAGACTTGGGAAGTCAACACTAGCTCCTCCCTGACTTCTGGCGAGCATCTCTAAGCAAAATGTAAAGAGAAGGGCTTTAAAAGAACCAACGAAGGCTAACCGTTATCTCAAAGCTCGGTAGTGTCAAGCCCTTAATCACTACGACTGATTCCAAGGGCAGGAGGAAAAAGTATTCTCAAGCAGGTTAACAAGAAAGGACTGGCCCTTTCAAGAACCCCTGGGCTCTCGTCTTGAAATTCTGGCCACATGGTCACTACCGTGTAAGAAAAAGAAGCGCTTTTTCAATCTGGAGCGCCTAGGACATTTTCAGAATTACCTAGCTCAGGCGCCGCTCGAAACCAAGTGTCACGGCCTCTAGTAGTCATTTTTTCCTTCAAATCTAGGCTCCAAGCATGCAGGACGGGGATCGGGTAGGAGGCACCCCCCATACCTCGGCCCCTCAGCTCCGACTCCCACAAAAGTTTTGCTCCCCGCTCAGGTAACCCTGGGATTTGCACCCCGCCCTCGGCTCACCCCACCCCCTCGGGCGCGACCCGGTTCTCAACACATCCCACTCGATGCCCGGCGAGATGCGGGCCAGGCCCGATTGCGGGCCTAGGGGGAGAGCGCTGGGGTCAAGAAAAATGCCTGAAATCCTAACCCGGCCGGGCCGCCGAGAGCGGCGGGCGGAGGCGGGAAAAGCACCGCGAGACCGGCAGGCCGCGCGGAGGACAGCGGACCGAGAGACCGGGCACCGGAGGGGCTGAGGGTGATGAGCGAGAGAGGAAGCGCCGCGGCAGGACTCAGGCCCACGGCTGCGCGGTCGGCCCGAGCAGAAGCCGCCCCCGGCCCATCCCCACCCCCACCCTGGGGCCTCGGAGCAAAGACCCAAACTGCAGACCAGGTCGCTGAGCCCGGGCCCGGCCGAGTCCGGTCAAACCGGGACTCCCGGCCCCTCCCCCCACGGGCCGGCGCGAGACTCACCAGGGCAGAGCGGGGGGCCGGCGGCCGGGCCCGTGAGAATCAGCGCGAGGCGCTTTGAAAACGACTAGAAATGGCGCGCGCGCCACCCCCTCCCCCCCCTCACGGACCGAGACGCGATCCCGGCAGCACGCGGGGTTTCCCGGAACTACTTCCAGGGACTCCGTGCGGCCGAGCAATCAGCTCTGGAGGTTGCGTGACAGGCAGTTCAGCGGGCCAATAAGAGAGAGGGAGAGCGGCCCCCACGCCGGTGGCTCCGCGAGCCAATCGGCGTGGCCGTCGGGCTGAGCCAATGAGGGTTCTCAGCGCCACTGGCTGAGGCGCCTCCGGGGCGGGGGCATGCACACAAAGGGGTCTGTTGGTGGGAGCCCCTGGTAGTGGCGAGGCTGCGGGGCTGCAGGCCTTGCGTGGCCGAAGCTCCTCCCACTTCGTCTAGCACGGTTACGAGGCCGAAAATCTAGGCCTCGCGCCGCGTGGCCGCCTCCGGAGCCCCGCCCCCTCGGGTCCTTGCGGCCACGCTCTGCAATGGCGCTGCTACCCGGCGCGGGAGTTGCTTATCCCCCAACCTTCCCTCACGCCTTGCTGGCAGAGCGGATAGCGGAGGTCCCAACACACCCTTTTCCACGTTCGGCTCCGTCGCTAGATCACTTTGGCCCCAGTTGAAACACAACAGAAGGATGACTTGAATCGTTTGGCTGGAGATTTTTCGGTAGAAAAGCATCCCTTGGAACGATCGGGAAAAGTGCTTGTTTCCCTCCCTGGCTCCTTTCCACACAGAATAAAGTGGATCGGACTCAAGAGCCATGTTAACAGAAGTCAAGGACTCCAGAGTTTGGAGCATAGAGTAGGTGGGACACTGGATCTACCAGGAGGCAAAGCGTTCGTTTCCCCAAAGAGACTAATTCCTGTCATTCATAAACCTCGCACCTGTCACTCCTATCCCAAACCCAACTGCCAATTCAGTGAGGGTCGAGGGATCTGCTTCCAAATGTATCTGGAAATGAAGTTCCTCAAACCCAATAAACCAAATTGTTCATCGAGCCCTGCGTTTTTTAATGTACGTCTGAAAGAATGCACGTGTGGAGAGCTTGATGGCCTCTGTGACAGTGTTGAGAGGTGGGGCCTTTAATGGGAGGTGTTTCAGGCACTAGGACTCCACCCTCAGTGGGTTGATGCTGACTGTGGAAGGCCTTCAGGCTGTGAGCTTGATATCTGACTCTGGTTTTCTCTACATCTTTTGCACTCCCACCATAGGGTGACATTGCAAGAAGATTCTTACCCTGTGTGCCCAACAACGTTGGACTTCCCTGTCTATAGAACTTTAAAAATTGAAATCCTATTATGGGGGCTAGAGAGATGACTCAGAGGTTAAGAGCACTGCCTGCTGTTCCAGAGGTCCTGAGTTCAATTCCCAGCAGTTCAATTCTCACAACCATCTGGAGCAAGATCTGGTGCCCTCTTCTGGCGGGCAGGCATACATGCAGACAGAATACTGTATACATAGTGAATAAATAAATCTTAAAAAAAAAAAAAAAAACCTGACTTTGAGCCAAGTGTACTCTGAGTTCAAGGCCAAAGTGAGTTTCAGAACAGCACAGCCAGGACCGTTACACAGAAAAACCCTGTCGCAAAAGAGGGGTCTGATGCTAGCCCAGACCCTCAATTATTTCTCTTGACCAGATCCCAACATAACAGCCATGGAGGCACAAAGGGGTGGGGAGGGGAGAAGACACGACTCTAAATTATAAAGAAAGGAACAACAACCTTTGTTAGGTTAGCGACAGACAGCCTGCCTGGCAGGATATGTGACCCATCTCAGGTGTGGCCTATGGCTTGATGGCTTGGCTGCCATGCCATACAGAAATGGGCCTACAACTGACTTTGAATCTGTGCACCTTTGCAAAAAGCCTGGGCTGTAATCCCCAGTGCTGAATAGGGCTGAGAATCACAGGGATTGTCTCAAGGGATTGACATGGAGGGTGGAAGAGTGTAGTGAGCCGGACAGGATCGCCATTACAAGATGGCGCCGACATCCTGTCTTGTTGGAAATAAACAACTCCATATTTGGCTATGCCTTTGAGAGCAGCGCGTCCCCCAGTTCCCGAATGCTCGGTGGATAAGGGTCCTTGGGCCTATCCCGATGCGGTCTGGTGTCAGCTGTTGGTGGCAGCCAATCACAGGGCAACCCGTGTGCCAATTCCCTATTTAAGCAGCTGCCTCAGTGCCCTCGGCCCCTCGCTTCCTGCTCTTCCCTTCCTGCCCCTCGTTTCCTGCCCCCTTCGCTTCATGCTCCCCATCAATCAAGGGCACTCCAGTAAAGTGTGATCTGAGTAGAATCCTGGTGTGGTGGTTGTTCTTTCTCGCTGGTCGAGAAGTCTGCTGCAGAAGAGCAAGATACCCAGCATCCTCCTCTGCCCTTGGTCTGCACCTCCTTTCAGACACACACACACACACACACACACACGCATGCACGCACCTGTATTACCCCATCACAGGTATTCTGTCATAGCCATGCTAAAGAGGCTATGGCACCCATTCTGTAAAACACAGACATGCTGGGAACTGAGGCTGTGGTTCAGTGTTAGAGCATGTACTTCCATACAAAGGGCCCTAAGTTCAGACCCCAACTTGGAGGGAAAATAATAATAAAAGTTCTGGAAGCTGGAAAAACCCAGGTTCAATTCCAGCACCTACATGGTGGCTCACAAAAGTCTTGTTACTGTTATACCCAAATCCGTGGGTCCCCACAAAAGCCAACAAAGGAGACCAAATCCAATATGTAAAGGCAAAGAGCCTTTATTTTAATCAAGTTTGCAAACTCGGTCTCTCCACATGTCCAACGTATTGGAATAACCGGAGAGCCCCGAGCTCAATTAGAATTGGGTTTTTACAGTGGTTGCCACACCAGCACAGCAACTGTCTAAGTGAGGAACATCGGGATTAACACACAACACAACTTCAGGTTCTGCAGACAAGCCTTTATGCCACTTTCTCACACAGTATATATAGCCCTCAGCAGAGGAGGCTGAGCCAGCAAAAGCAAGCAGCTCATCACCTTAGGGGTAAACATCTTTAGAAACACTGCTGAAAACAACAGATTGTTCTTGTTTTCAGAAACAATCAACCGGGGCTGGAGAGATGACTCAGAGGTTAAGAGCATTGCCTGCTCTTCCAAAGGTCCTGAGTTCAATTCCCAGCAACCACATGGTGGCTCACAACCATCTGTAATGGGGTCTGGTGCCCTCTTCTGGCCTGCAGACGTACACACAGACAGAATATTGTATACATAATAAATAAATAAATATTTTTTTTAAAAAAAAGAAACAACCAACCACAAGAGTGCAAAACAGATCAAGTGGGGGTGCGAAGGCCTGTCCTCAAGGGACCCAACAATAATAAAGGTGGGGGTTAAGGGTCTCTGAGGTTCAGGACCCCTGATTGGCTTACATTCGTCTAGGGGTGTCCTGGTGAAATGCTGGCAGGTGTTTCTATCTACAGTGCATGGAATGCCAGGAATTTCCTTTGAATGGTCTGCTTTTGGATTGGGGTCAGGTAATCTGGGCCTGCCAGGCATTGTCTCAGGGTAAACTATTGAGACTCTAGACTCCATTTAAATTCATCTATGCCGGGCGGTGGTGGCGCACGCCTTTAATCCCAGCACTTGGGAGGCAGAGGCAGGCGGATCTCTGTGAGTTCGAGACCAGCCTGGTCTACAGAGCTAGTTCCAGGACAGGCTCCAAAGCCACAGAGAAACCCTGTCTTGAAAAACCAAAAAAAAAAAAAAAAAAATTCATCTATGACCAGAGTCCCAGGTGATAATGGTTGGAGGAAGTAAAGATTATCAGGGCTGGCCCTCACAGTTACTACAGTCTCAAAGGATCCATCTCCCTCTTCTGACCTTCTTAGACACTAGACACATGTAAGGTAAGGTATGCAGATATAAGGTATGCAAAGCACTAAATCATATAAAATAAATAATTAAAAAAAATTTAAATAAGCTTTTGTGTCTTGGAAAAATTCCAGGGCCCAGGACATTCAGATCAAAGCTTTCACATACACTGTTCACAATGTGAATGAAGACGTGCTTGCTTGTTTGCTGAGCCAGGTCCTGAAACTCACTATGTAGACCAGACTGGCCTCACTGAGTGCTGGGATCAAAGGTGTGTACTGTTGTGTCTGACCCATATCTTTTTGGTTAGGTGTTTTTGGTTTTGCTTCTATCTTTTGGTTTTTTTGCTTTTCTTCTTCTCCTTCTCTTGAATGAGAGTGTTTTGCCTACAAGTATTCTATTTACCATATGTGTGCCTGGTTCCTGCAGAGATCAGGAGAGGGTGTCAGACCCCTTGGAACTGGAATTACAGATGGTTGTGAGCCATCATGTAGGTGCTGAGTATTAAACTCAGATCCTCTGGAAGAGCAATAAGTGTTCTTAACCTCTAAGTCGACTTTCCAGCCCTTAACCAAAGGTTTTTTTTTTTTTTTGATTTTGGTTTTCCGAGACTGGGTTTCTCCGTAGCTTTTTGGTTCCTGTCCTGGAACTAGCTCTTTTTTTTTTTTTTTTTTTTGATTTTGGTTTTTCGAGACAGGGTTTCTCTGTGGCTTTGGAGCCTGTCCTGGAACTACCAGGCTGGTCTCGAACTCATAGAGATCCGCCTGCCTCTGCCTCCCTAGTGCTGGGATTAAAGGTGTGCGCCACCACCACCCGGCAACCAAAAGTATTTTTTTTTGTAATTTATTTATTATGTATTCAATGTTCTCTCTGTGTGTATGCCTGAAGGCCAGAAGAGGGCACCAAACTTCATTACAGATGGTTGTGAACCACCATGTGGTTGCTGGGAATTGAACTCAGGACTTTTGGAAGAGCAGGCAATGCTCTTAACCACTGAGCCATCTCTCCAGCCAACCAAAACTATTTTTAAATGGAAAGTATGTTTCCATTTTGGGGGAGCATCTTCATAGATAATTTTCACTTGTTGAACCCTAGAGTCCAATCACCGAGGAAGAGTCTCCCCAAGAGACCATATCTCACACCACAGTTGTTGTAAAAGCATGAGGATTTTATTAATTCTGTCATGACAGGGTCTTTTAGAATTCAAGGAGTCAGAAAGACCCCGAATGGCTGGTACAGGCTACTTTTAAAGGAAAAGGCCACAGAAGCAAGGGGGGTGTCTGGGGGATGTTCTTTATTATGACTGGCTTATTCAAAAGGGCTATTACCAATAATTGGCTGGAGAGCAGTTGCCAGATCAGATTAGGTAAGGGGGAACATCTGAGGGTCACTTTGTCCCCTTCCCAGGGACAGAGTCAAAACATCAGTAACTGGGCTGGAGAGATGGCTCAGTGGGTAAGAGCACTGTCTGCTCTTCCAAAGTCTCTTCTCTTACCCACTGAGCCATCTCTCCAGCCCGATAAATAAATATTTAAAAAAGAAAAACATCAGTAACTGGGTCAACACCTAAGGATTATCTTGCCCCTATTCAGGGAGAGGCCTCAGACATGGCTTCAGAATTGTCAGAAATGGCTTTAGGGTTATTTTAGAGTTCTACACACTATAATGTATTGTATTGACTGTGTCACGTATGCCGTCGCTGGCTTTCATATGGAACCCGGTGCCTCAGTGATATTAACTCAGTTTGTGGACGAAGTGAGGCTTACAGAGTTAAAATGGAACTGGCTTGTGAGAGGGACGGCTCAAGTGAGGTGAGGTGACCTAGATTCAAACTCTGGTGTCACTCTAAACTGCTCAGTCCTTAGTCTTCACTCCAGAAGAGACACCTCAGCCAGTAAGAGACCTCCCTCTACAAACCCTCCTGTTCTGCTGGGGACCATATTTCCCTCCAACCCTGAGTGCAAGCAACCACCACACACCACACCTTGTCAAGGTTGTGGCTCCAAATTTCTTTTTGTGTTAATAATTTGTTTCTTTGTTTGCTATTTGAGACAGGGTTTCTCTGTGTAACAGCTCTGGCTGTCCTTGAACTCACTTTGCAGACCAGGCCTGCCTCTGCCTTCTGAGTACTGGGATTAAAGGCATATGCCACCACACCCAGTATAATGTATTTATTTTTATTTTATGTGTATTGTTTTTTTCCTGAACGTATGTCTGTGTAAGCGTAAGGGTGTCAGAAGCCATGCGGTGCTGGGAATTAAACCCAGGTCCTCAAGAAGAGCAGTCAGTGCTCTTAACTGTTGAGCCATATCACCAACCCTGTGGTGCTTATTTTAATCCCAGCACTCAAGAGGCAGAGGCAGGCAGATCTCAGTGAGCTCGAGGCCAGCCTGGTCTACAGAGTGAGTTTCAGGACAGCCAGAAGTGTTATGCAGAGAAACCCTGTCTCGAAAAACCAAAGAAAAAAGAACAACAACAACAAAAAAAAAAACCGAACCAAAGTTATTGTGTGTGTGTGTGCACGTGCGCGCACGTGCATACACATACCAGTGTAGGCTAGAAAAAAATAGGATCACCTGGAGCAAGCAATCCAAGCAGTTGTGAGCTGCCCAACATGGGTATTGGGAGCCAAACTCCCATCTTCTGGAAGAACAGCAAATGCTCTTAACTCTCTTAACTCCTGATTTCATCTCTCTGGCCCTCCTGCATTCATCTTTTTTTTTAAAAAAAATTAGGAACGAAAAAGATGTGTCAATAGTTAAGAACACCTGTTGCTCTTGCAGAGGAACTAGGTTCCATTCTCAGCACCCACATGGAGTCTCACAACCATCATAACACCAGTTCTGGGGGGATCTGACCTTCTCTTGACCTTCACGGGCATCAAGCACGTATGGTACACATTCATGCATGCAGGCAAAACACTCACACGTAAATAAAATTAATAATAATCTATTTTTTTAGACAGGATCTTTTCATGTCTCCCTCGCTGTCCTGAAACTCACTCTGTAGACCAGGCTAGCCCTAAACTCACAGAGATCCCCCTGCCTCTGCCTCCCGAGTGCTGGGATTATAAGCATGTGCCACCATGCCCTGCTAATAAATCTAATTTGTATATGAGTGCAAGTGTTCACTGGGTCTGTAAGAAGGCATCTAATCCCCTGGCAGTCAGGATTCAGCCAACACTGGGTCCATAAGAAGGCATCTAATCCCCTGGCAGTCAGGATTCAGCCAACACTGGGTCCATAAGAAGGCATCTAATCCCCTGGCAGTTAGGATTCAGAACTGAACTAAGCTTCTGGAAGAGGAGTAAACATTCTTAACCCCTGCGCCTTCAACTTCCCTCCATTTTGAATGAATTCTCTTCTTAGGTTCAGATGAAGAATACTAGGAGGAAAAACAGAAAATTTACCTAACAGAGCTCTGCTTTCCCAGCCCAACTTTAAAAAAAGCAACCATCAATTCTGATTCCAGTTAAGGATTATGAAATCCAGCTTTAGAGTGTTAAATCCTCGGCTGCAACATTCTTCCATGCTGCCATAGCGGAATTCCCTGGCAGCTCACCACCATGGTCTCAGAGCACACACACAGTGGCACCAAAGTCCACCCCCATTTTACAGAGACCAGAGCAGGCAACAGCAGTTGATAGGACCTCTCCATTCCAGAAGCCACATCCCAGCAGGTTGCTTCACGTAACTCCTTTGACCCCAGTTATTTCCACTTCCCCATAGGCAGGCGGAAGAGCCACATGCCGTGGAGGCGGTAGTGCAAGTTTTTAACTCAAAGCCTGTTGGATTCTCAGATAAATATGAACCCATATTCAAACATAGGAGTTAAAGTACCCAGCTCCACAAATCTAATTCTACAGGGATTGTGAATCCTGTTGCCAGCAGCAGTGTGGTGCCGTGCAGTAATTATAGCATTCAGTCTAACTTTAGCACATGTTTGGAAATTCAACAAAACACTAAATAGACTGTGTATATAACTAAGCCCTCATTACCCTTAAGCTAAAATATCCACTGCAGGACGGGGCATGTGCTCTGTAATTATCGTGAATAATAACCACAATGTAAGGTTTTTCCATTTACGGCCTTCCAAATTCCAAACTTCACTAGACATCTTGCCAGCACTGCACTAGACAGGTCCTTTGCCCTGTGACTCTCCTGTCCTGGTCCTTCCTTCAGGGTCCTCTCCTCCAGACCGTTATCTGTTGGTGTTCCCAGGATTCCATACTTCGCAATACTCTCACTCCATCCAAGATTCCTCATTCCTTTCCAGGCTTTGGCCACCACTATTTTTTTCTTTTTTTGGGACAGAAGCTCACGTAACCCGATCAGTCCCCAAGCTCACTATGTAGCATGGAGGATGGCCTTGAATTTCCAGTTCTCCTGTCTGGCCCTCACCAGTGGTAGGGTTGTGCATTGTCCCACTAGGTTTACATGGTGCTGCGGATCAAAACCAGGACTTTGAGCCCGTCCGCTAAGCACTCCACTAAGTCACAACTCCAGCCCCACCCTATCCCACATCCGTGCTAGTCTCACTATTTGCGAGGTATGGTGTTTGTTTGTTTGTGACAAGATCTCACTATGCAGCCCGAGACTGGCAATCCTCTTGCTTCAGTCTCCCAAGCACTGAGATAACCAGCATGTGCCACCACGTCCAGTTTCCATGTTTCTTCTCTTTAAGATAAATCTATTTATTTATTTGTTTATTTATTATGTGTACAGTATTCTACCTGCATACCAGAAGAGGGCACCAGATCTCACTATAGATGGTTGTGAGCCACCATGTGGTTGCTGGGAATTGAACTCAGGACCTCAGGAAGAGCAGCCAGTGCTCTTAACCTCTGAGCCATCTCTCCAGCCCCCCGTCTTCATATTCTTTACTAAGATTTTCTAAATCCCCACGCCTCTACCCTGGCAGGAGGTACTTTTGTCCAGGCTGTTCCCCAACAGTAATGGGAATCTGGATCCTCAACTAAATAGTGCATTGATTTATGCGCTGAGCTTGAAGAATTTAAAGACTGACCAAATTTTTGTCAACTCTCCAAAGACTGTGCTGGATAATTTTATTATCTGCCTGCATGTATGCCTGCCATCCAGAAGAGGGCATTAGACCTCATTATAGATGGTTGTGAGCCACTATGTGGTTGCTGGGAATTGAACTCAGGACCTCTGGAAGAGCAGCCAGTGCTCCTAACCTCTGGGCCATCTCTCCAGCCCCTGTGCTGGATAATTTTATGTCAACCTTCTAGCTCCTTCCCGGTTTGAGTACCTGTCCTGACTTCCTTGACGGATAAACTATAATGTGAAAGTGTAAGCAAAATAACCCCCTTTCTTGCCAAATCGCTTTGGTCATGATAACTAAAAATAATGCTAACTAAGACAAGTTGGTATCATCAGTGGGGCATTGCTGTGACAGCCTGACCCTGCTGTCTGGGGAAGGACTGCAGAACTCGGGACAGCAATCACTGTGTGTTGCGGGCTCAGCGGGCTGTTCTGCAGGAGCTCGGGAGATGAGACTGCTGAGAGCAGAAGATGGTGGCCTGGCTTGTGGAGCTTCAGAGGGAAGTTTAAGGATTCTAGGGGTCATTTGTTATTTTGAATTAAGATTCTAAGGTTCTAGTTAGCTGGGGCTGAAGAATCAGCTGTGATTAAGAAGATACGAAAGTGAAAAGTTTGTTCTGCTGGGACACTTGATACTGTTGGTGGGAGCTAAGACATTAGCGGTGACTAAGAAGACACTAGCAGCCTTCCCCTTCTTCTCTCTTTACCCTCCTGTCCTCTTGGTCTCCTCTTGCCCCCCTCCTCACATGGTTCAGGGTCACATTCTCTCTGGACTCTCCCAGATGTCCCTGCCTCTGAGTATGTCTCCCTTTTATCTACAATAAACTTTCTCCTCCACCAGAAAAAAAGAAAAAAATGACACTAGAAAAGTTGAGCGGTAGTGGCGTACACCTTTAATCCCAGCACTCGGGAGGCAGAGGCAGGAGGATCTCTGTGAGTTCGAGGTCAGTTTGGTCTACAGAGCCGAGTTCCAGGACAGGCTCCAAAGCTACACAGAGAAACCCTGTCTCAAGGGGGGAAAAAGACACAAGACACTAACATCATTGCGGTGAAATCTTCTGGACAGTGTTTCCTGAGAGTACATGGATGCTGTGTTCCAGACACGGCCACGGTTGCAATGGCTGCAATGCTGTCAGCCAAACCTGATATAACATGCAAGAGTCACCCAGGTGGTACTGGTTTTGAAGGCACGAAGGGGCCATGGAAAGCAGCTGAGGCTTGGCACTGGGAGAGGCCAAGAAAGGCCACTGGGGAAGGTGCAGCGTCAGTGGCAGTTGAAGCCCCAGGACTGAAGGGGTCATGAAGAGAAGCTGAGGCTTGGCACCATGAAGAGGCTATTGGTGAAAGTGTGGCCCAGTTGCAGCAGAGCCCCCAGCATTTTGGAGATGCCGGTACCATGGGGTGGCCACAAGGAACAGCAGCAGGTATGGAGTGGAGCAGCCAGAGCTGTGTGCGCTGCAGAGGACGGAGCCTGAGAAGCCACACAAGCCCTTTGGAGGAGCCCACAAGACCACGAGTGAATCCCATAGTTATACTTCGGGATTTTGGTTTTGCTTTGTTCTGATTGTGACTCTTCCCTACTTCGTCCCTCATGAAGAAAATATTTAACTTAATTTTGATTTTTATAGAAGCCTATAGTTGAAAAATTTTGAACTTTTAAAAGAGATACTGGATTTCTAAAGAGACTGGATATTTTAAAGGGATTGAACTTTTGTTTCTTGTCTTGTTTTTTATCAAGACAGAGTTTCTCTGTGTAAGCCACTCACTGTCCTGGAACTTGCTCTGTAGACCAGACTGGCCTCAAACTCATTGATCCACCTGCCTCTGCCTCCCCACTGCTGGGATGAAAGGCGCGCTCCTCTGCAGCAGCTTCTACTGCAACCACCACCTGGCTCAGCAAGCACTCTTAACTACTGCGCCATCTCTCCAGCCCCACTGCCCCTTTTGTGCCTTCAGTGCTGGAGATCAAATTTGGGACCTTGGGAAGGTTTACCCCAAAGTGTGCCATGAAGAGATTTGCCTTTCAGGAAGATCATTAGAGCTGTATAGCAAAGGAGAAGGGACAGAGATTAAGGAAACTCATTATGTGGTTGTTTTATTAAGTAAAATGTCCTGGTGACAGTCTGCGTAACTGCTAATAGCCTGAATCCCAGTACATCATTTAAACCCTGCAACTTGATGAGGTAAATATATTAGACATAACTTTCCATTTATGGTTGAGAAACTCAAAGAAAAGGGAAAGTTAAAATTGCCCAAGTCATACGGTTGTCAGTGACAGTAGATAAAGGGTCAATAGCCAGGCATGGTGGTGTATGACTTTAATCCCAGTACTCGGGCAACAGAGGCAGGCAGATCTCTGTGAGTTCGAGACCAGTCTGGTCTACAAAGGAGGTTCCAGGACATTTAGGAAATGACATGAACTCAACAGCTAATTATGCAACTGACATTTGTCATTGATTGGGGAGGGGAAACTTCAAGGAGCAGGTGGCAAGGATAATATGCAAGTTTCCAGCTGGGAAGTTTTGGGAAGAGCAGGAGAAGCTGTGGGATGGGTGGGAGAAGTGTCTAGTGGGGCGTGAGTTTGATTTCAAGGTATCAGAACCCCCATCAGGAGCTGTAGAGAGGCAACTGCAGGGCTGTGGTGACGCTCAAAGCAAGAGCTGTGCCGCCATCAACCCCAACTTCAACGGAATGGAAAATGGAGCAAACCTACCTTGGGAGATGTTGACAGTGACCCCAACCTTGAAAACAAACGAGTTACAATGAGACTGCCTGTATTTTCTTCCACTGATTTTACCCTATCTCCTCCCCTCCCTCCCCGAGTCTGGCAGACTCTGTGTTGCAATCCTGTCTTCTTCTCAGGAGTCACCAGGCCTGCTAAACGGTCTACCTTATTTCTAAGCCTCAGAGATCCACCTGCCACCTGCCTGTTCCTGCCTCCCAAGGGCTGGCATTAAAGGTGTGTACTGTCCACCTAGTCTAGATTTTAGGATTTAATTATCATTTAAAATTGTGTTCATGTGTGTATCTGTGTCCGCGTGTGTAGGTATTTACTCTAGGAAGCCCCCAGAGAGTTTGAACAAAAGCTTCCTAAGGGCCAGTTTTCCCCAGGGTGTGGGAGTGCCAGCTAGCAACATCTTCTGAGACACCAGGGAACCAGTTAGCAAATCATCATTTCCGTGTCCTCCCTGGCGTCCTAACAGCCTGGAGACTGCTCTGTGCTCTCTTTGTAACCCTAAGCTGCTAGAAGACAGTTCGTACTGGAGCCAGTCTGCTTTGCTGGAAATGCTAGAGAAATAGTAACATCCCAAATATGCTATATGGTAGGCGCCTAGTTACTCTTCCGGTGAATTAATTTCCTCTAACTTCCTTTCCAGCCACCGAGGATGCTGAGCTGCTGGAAGATTCCGCTTGCTCTAGAACTGAGGACTGAAGTCAGGGCCTCCCCTACTCCACTACTGATAACATTTCCAGCAGCCCCCACACCTTTTCACATTTAAGTTGTGTTTATGTGTATAGTGAGTGTTTTGTTTCACGTATGTGTCCACCACAAAACCAGTACCTAGAGAAGCCCAGAAGAGGGCATCCAATCCTCTAGGACCGGAGTTAAAGAGTTTTGAAGAGCATAGGGGTGCTAGGAATCGAACCCAGGAAGGTGTTCTAAAAGAACGCAGGTGCTCTTAACCACTGAGCTATCCTTGAGAGTCTTTCAATGCTGTTCAGCCTAGGTCCAAATCCCTGCTTGATGTGGGAGTGATTTCTTATTAATAAAGAAACTGCCTAGACCCATTTGATAGGTCAACCCTTAGGTAGACAGAGAAAACAGAACAGAATGCTGGGAGAAAGAAGCTGAGTCAGGGAGTCGCCATGGTTCTCCCACTCCAGACAGACGCAGGTTAAGATCTTTCCTGGTAAGCCAGCTCGTGGGCTACACAGATTAATAGAAATGGGTTAGATCAATATGTAAGAGCTAGCCAATAAGAAACTGAAACTAATGGGTCAGGCAGTGTTTAAAAGAATACAGTTTCCGTGTAATTATTTTGGGTAAAGCTAGCCCTGCGGGTGGCCAGGTGCCGGGGACGCAACCCGCCGCTCCTAATTTCAACACCTGCTTGCCAGTGATTCCTTAAGGTGCTCTCCCAAGTAGCTGGGACACAGGCCTATGATACTATCCTCAGCAAGAAACAGCTTAATTTTTTATTACAATTATTATTTATTATAGGGCAACATATGGCAATCTGTTCTCACCTTCCATTCCAGGAATCCAGGGATCAAACTCAGGTTGCCAGATTTTATGGCCAAATGCCTTTCAGGCATCTTGCTACCACAAATTTTTTTTTTAAAGAATTATTTATTGGGCTGGAGAGATGGCTCAGTGGTTAAGAGCATTGCCTGCTCTTCCAAAGGTCATGAGTTCAATTCCCAGCAACCACATGGTGGCTCACAACCATCTGTAAGGAGGACTGGTGCCCTCTTCTGGCCTGCAGACATATACACAGACAGAATATTGTATACATAATAAATAAATAAATATTTTAAAAAAAAAGAATTATTTATTATGTATACAACATTCCTTCCATGTTTGCTTGCACGCCAGAAGAGGGCACCAGATCTCATTATAGATGGCTGTGAGCCACCATGTGGTTGCTGGGAATTGAACTCAGGACCTTCGGAAGAGCAGTCAGTGCTCTTAACCTCTGAGCCATCTCTTCAGCCCTTGCTACCACAAATTAAACATCTTTTTACTGGGTGGTGGCGGCAGACCCCTTTAATCCCAGCACTTGGAAGGCGGAGGCTGGTAGATCTCTGAGTTCGAGGACAGCCTGGTCTACAGAGTAAGTTCTAAGACACCTGAATTTACAAAGATCAACCCTGTCTCAAAAACACAAATCTAAAATAGAAATAATTTTTGGCATATATGAGAGCTTTGTTCGCATGTATGTGTGGGTACCACTCCTGGGCTTGATGCCCACAAAGGCCAGAAGAGGGTCTTGGATCCTCTGGAGTTATGGACAGTTGTAAGCCACTATGTGGGGCTGGGAATCGAACCTGCTCCTTTGCAAAAGCAGGAAGTGTTCTCAAATGCTGAGCCACCTCTCCAGCCCCTGCTCACCTTGAATCACAGGATCTGACTGTTCCTAAGAGACAGCCTGATTGTTTTGCTACTTTTTGTTTAATAACTTGTTTGGGGTAGGGGAACTGTCAGAGGACAACTACCGGGAGTTTGTTCTCGCTTCCTACCAAACTGAAGCCATCTTACTAGCTGTTTTAGTTGTTTTTGTTTTGTTTGTATGGAGACAGGGTCTAGCTATATATAGACCAGGCTGACCTCAAATTCAGAGATCTACCTGGCTCTGCCTCCTGAGCACTGGGGTAACAGGCATGCGCCACTGTGCCTGGTGCTGGCCCTTGGTAATGTTTCCAGAAACTAACTAACTCTCTCTCTCTCTCTCTCTCTCTCTCTCTCTCTCTCTCTCTCTCTCTCTAAGATTTCTTTGTTTATTCATCCATTTGAGTATCTGAGTGCTCTATCTGCATGTACGTCTTTATGCCAGAAGAGGGCAACTGATCCCACTACAGATGGTTGTGAGCCACCATGTGGCTGCTGGGAACTGAACTCAGGACCTCTGGAAGAGCAGCTCTCCAGCCTCTAGAAACGCTTTTTAAAACAAAGATTCTAACTTTTCCTTTTGGACGTGTTTTCCTTTTTCCTGCAAAGCTACTGAGATACTCATTCCCAATATCACCTTGCTTTTGCCACTGGCATGGACATCTTAGGAAACTATCTAGGCTTTTATACCAACCAGTTGAGATGTGGCATACCCAAAGAGCTCAAGACATTGACTGTACCTCAATTCCTACAGGAAGTCTATGCAAAATATCTGTACATCTATGCACAAAGCACAAATGTAAAGATGATCATGCCCAATTTTAATAAACCTGATGAGAGGCTCTGATAGCAACCTGTTTGAGATTACCAAAGTAACTCCATTGTTTTGACTTTAAAAATTATACCTTTAATTATAGAATATTGTTAGGATAATACAGCCATAGACAAGACACTAGGATAATTGACCAATACCAAGGGGATCCGCTCTCCACAACCACAGAACATGGGCACGGAGTGTCTGGGTATGTGCAGGAACAGCCAGGGGCCTGCAAACAGCAGGCATGCAAACAGCATTGGTGAAGTGTGGCAGATGCATGACTTCCACAGAGCTCAGCCCTGGGAGTGGGCAGCGGATGACTGCAGGAGGGAGGGCACTCAGCTGGCGCAGACAGGTATGGGGAGATGGGAAGGCAATCAGAGACCCTCCCTGAGCCTTTCATCTAGAAGGCAAAAGCAGCAAATGGCACACTAGCAAAACCTTTACATGAAGGCAGGAGGTGGCATTGCAGGGCTGGGGGGGATGGGAAAGGGGTAAAATGAAGTTGGATCGGAGGTGCTGTCTTCTACAAGCTACTCCCAAGCAGTCGCTCAGTGACTCAAAGACACGATGGGAGAACGCTGAAATCCAACCAAGTCATTGGCTACATACAGATGCCATATCTGAGTTTAGTTACCAAGAAGACATAAGTCACCTAACGGTTAAAATGTGAATACCCACGGCAGGCTAGATGTCGTACAGAATAGAAACCGTAGGCCCTGCCCCAAGTTCGTACTCAAATGGGAGGGGCCACTCGGAGTGGTTTTCATTCGGTTGCTTTTGAGGCTGTCCCTAGTGAGTGTCATGGTATCACCCAGCTGCGCTCACAGTGACTCTGTAGTGAAAGCACTAAATGCCAAATCCCAAAGAACTTCAACAAAAAAGTTTTTTGTTTTTCAAGACAGGGACTCTCCGTGTAGCCCTGGCTGTCCTGGAACTCGATCCTGTAAACCAGGCTGGCCTTACACAGAGATCTGCCAGCCTCTGCCTCCCAAGTGCTGGGATTAAAGGCATGTGCCACCCCCAATCCCCACCCCTGCAAAAAAAAAAAAGGTTTCTTGAAAAAAAACATGTTAACATTTGCAAGTTTGCACTAAGCACCATAAAAATGCACTGGGCCCCATCCCCTTCCATCCCCACGGGACGGAGTAAGCACCAATATCCGGGCTACTCATCATTCCTGCCTGGGCTGCGATAAAGGGAACTGAGGTACTGGGCAACACTGGGCGACTCTCACTGTAACTCTTTGTCCCTGGAGGCGGGAAACACACTCCTCTTTCGGTTTATTCATTTCTTCTGACGAGGCCAAAGAGGTTTCATCACAGGAGAAGATAACTCAGTCTGAGAAAGGGCAAAGGACCTAACTGTCCAGTCATTCTCTCACAGCTGATGGACACATACAAGCAAGAGTTTAGTTCTGTACAAAACCAAGCCTTACAGGAGAGTGCACGCTCACGCACTAGTGTTCAAATTCCCATAACACAAGAAAAATAAAGGACATCTCTCGCATGGAGTATGCCTACAGTTCTATCTTATGGTCTACATCACGTAAGAACATGCTGATTCTTAGGAATTCGGTCTCTGCTATTAGAATACACACTTCACTGTACATACACATGCCTTTATGCAAGCTACGATAGAGACTGGGCCGTGGCCCTATCAAACCCTAGAGTTAGCAGTACAAGGGCGAGTGACCTAACTGTTAAAGTTAGACGGCAAAGGACACAGAAATGATTGTCGCTCCCTGGGAAGGGCTCGGTGCTCCCTTCCCTGAAGGAGTCAACCCACTTCTACTCCTCCCATCATCACCTGCGGGCCTGTCCTTTCCTAAAGGCAGTTTCCACACTGCGATCTCTAAAGTGATTTCTGAAGACAATTGATAAACCTGATTAAAGACAGCATCAATGGGTATCTCTTGCTAAGGTCACCACCATCCAAGGGCCCTTGGTCCTCAACCTTGTACCCTTCTCCTTTCACACTGTATCCTCCGGTAGCTTTCAAAAGCGTGCAAGCTATACACAAGTGAGAAACAAGGAGAAATGATTCAGTCACTGCCTTCAGTGTGCAGAATCCTGTGCGCAAGATGGCAAGGTACCAATACGAGCTACTCAAGGAAAAAGCCCTTTGGAAGGGAAGTGCATGAGCCCGGCTACTGCGGTGTGTGAACAGTGGCTACTCAGGACAAGTCCTCTTGCCTTCTGCCAGAGCAGCTGCGGCCACCCTAGTCCAGTTCTACATTCCTGCTGCAGTCTTTTGGGGCCAAAGATACGAGAGGAAAAAACCAACTTTTTAAAAATCGACTCCATCTCCAGGCCTAAGTCTTCAGCTTTCAAGTTACTAGAGACGGGGGCTGCTTTTGATGAAGCGATTCATGTAATAAAATCGGTGAAGAAAACTAACTATTTTGGAGAAGGGGAAAACGTCCCCAACGCTGTGGGGTCGGAATTTCAAAGGGGTCGTATTCTTCCATGTTTGAAAATGTGGCCAACAATAAGGAAAGTCAGTCTTAAGGAACCTCACTGATATCAAATCAAATATAACTGTACCGCCACGAGTCATTTCTTACTCAGAAATACAGGACTTAGTCGGTATGGACTCTCTTGTGTTTAATAAGAGCTGAGCTCCGGCTGAAACTCTTGTCACACTCGGTACATTCGTAAGGCTTCTCTCCCGTGTGAACTCTTTGATGGGTGATGAGGTTGGAGCTTTGCGTAAACCCCTTTCCACACTGCACACACTCGTAGGGCTTTTCTCCCGTGTGAGTCCTCTGGTGCTTAATCAGATCTGACCTCTCCCCGAAGCTTCGCCAGCACTCGTTACACTCATAGGGCTTCTCCCCGGTGTGAATTTTCTGGTGTGTGATCAGATGGGAGCTGCGGCTGAAGCTTTTCCCACAGGCCGTGCACTCGTAGGGCTTCTCTCCCGTGTGCGTCCGCTGGTGCTGGACCAAGTGCGAGATGCGGCTGAAGTTCTCCCCGCACTCGTTGCAGTGGTACGGCTTTTCCCCGGTGTGGGCCCTGCGGTGCCGCACCAGGTCAGAGTTCTGACTGAAGTTCTTCCCGCACTCCTCACACTTGTAGGGCCTCTCGCCCGTGTGCACGCGGTAGTGCTTGATGAGGTCGGAGCGCTCGCTGAAGCCCCGTCCGCACTCGTTGCACTCGTAAGGCTTCTCACCCGTGTGCGTCCTCTGGTGCTGAGCCAGGTGCGAGCTCCGGCTGAAGCTCTTCCCGCATTCCTCGCACTCGTAGGGCTTCTCCCCGCTGTGGGTCCGCTGGTGCTGGATGAGGTGGGAGAGCCGGCAGAAGCTCTTCCCACACTCGTTACACTTGTGGGGCTTCTCCCCGGTGTGGATTGTCTGGTGCTGAATGAGGTGAGAGCTCCTTCCGAAGCTCTTCCCGCACTCGTTGCAGTCGTAGGGCCGCTCGCCCGTGTGTGTTCTCTGATGCTGGATAAGGTGGGAGCTGCGGCTGAAGCCCTTGCCGCATTCGTAACACTTGTAGGGTCTGTCTCCCGAGTGCGTTTTTTGGTGTCGATTGAGGTCTGAAATCTGACTGAAGGCCTTCCCACACTGAGAACATATGTGATAGCGGATGCCTGTGTGGACTTCTTTGTGGGCCAGCAGGTCAGTGACCTGCTGGAGAGGGTAGCTGACCCACTCCTCTGCGGTCAGCTCTCCCCACTGCCTTTCGGACCTGTCCCCACTTTCAAAGGCCTCTTCGCTTTCTGGGTTCTTCTCAGCATCCCCAATAGGCTCTTCGGACATGGTCACAAACTCCACATCTTCACTAAGCTCTTCTTTCGGGTTTGTTTCGTTCTCGCTCCTGATCTCAAAGTCTGTAAGGAGTAAATAATGCGGAGACGGTCAGTGCGTAAACATTCCTACTGTGTTCCTGGCACTAAACCAAGGGTTCTGTTTATTCCTCTATCCTCGGTGCTGCACAGTAAACCCAGGATTTTGGGTTCACCATTAGGTGCTCTACCCTCAGCTACACCATGCCCAGCTCCAGTACCAGGCCCTCTTTCTTTTACTTTTCTTTTGTTTTTTCTTTTTTCATCACAGGATTTCTCTGTAGCTTTGAAGTCTGTCCTGGAACTAGTTCTTACAGACCAGAATGGCCTTTAACTCACAGGCCTTTAACTACCTGCCTCTGCCTCCCGAGTGCTGGGATTAAAGGCGTGCGCCACCACTGCCCAGCTTCAGTCTACTTCAGCATCAGGTGAGAATGCAAAAGTGGGAAGTCCGTACATCATCCACAGGGGAGGGTGGACTGAGCTGAATGGCAACGGCAACACACCAAGTTCTTAACATGCATAACCGTGAATGCTCACATTTATCGCCAAAGTCCATCTCTGTGAAGGAGAGATCCATGGCTCAGAGCGGAGAAGTGGCTTTCCCCAGGAAATGGGAGACACAGTAGGGGCTGGAGAGGCGATACTGCTCTTACAGAGGACCTGGGTTTGGTTGCCAGTACCCACCCTGGGCAGCTCCCAACTACGAATTCCAGCTCTAGGGATGCAATGCACTCTGGCTCCTGTGAGCACTATACTCATATACACAAACCCACACTCTCACATACATGTACTTAAAAAATAAAAACAAAATCTAAATGTCCAACTCAAGTCTGCTAAATTCAGACTCTTCAGTTAATTGTCATTTAAGAAACTATCTACACTTGGGAGGCAGAGGCAGGTGGATCTCTTTGAGTTCAAGGTCAGTCTGGTTTACAAGAGTTAGTTCCCTGATAGGCTCCAAAACTACAGAGAAGCCCTGTCTTGAAAAACAAAAACAAACAAGCCAAAAAAAAAAGAAACTATCTATTCCTTTTTTTTTTTTTTGAAATAAAAACAACAAGAAACTTAAATTAGGGTATCTAAAAGACTCTAGAAAAATTTTGGAGCATGTGTTATTTTGTTTAACTTGTCAAGCTTTCTTTCTTTTTTTTAAAAAAAAATAAATCCTAAATATTTATTTATTTATTATGTATACAATGTTCTGTCTGTGTGTACGTCTGCAGGCCAGAAGAGGGCACCAGACCTCATTACAGATGGTTGTGAGCCACCATGTGGTTGCTGGGAATTGAACTCAGGACCTTTGGAAGAGCAGGCAATGCTCTTAACCACTGAGCCATCTCTCCAGCCCCTTGTCAAGCTTTCTTAATTATTATATTTACTCAGAAGCTACCAGATTTAAAAAAAAATATTTATTATTCATACAGTGTTTTGTCTGCATGTACGCCTGCATGGCAGAAGAGAGCACCAGATCTCATTACAGATGGCTGTGAGCCACCATGTGGTTGCTGGGAACTGAAAACAGAGCTTCTGGAAGAGCAGCCAGTGCTCTTAACCTCTGAGCCATCTCTCTAGGCCCCTATGAAGTTATTTCTTAACTATCTCTATCAGGAACATTCGTTTGTGACAGGGTCTAACTCACTATGTCAGCTGACACCGAATATTTCTTCCTGTTGACTCTACCTACCCAGTGCAGTGAACACTGGTGCACACCACAGAAGCAGCTCCTGTATTTTTAAAAGAAGTATTATGTATACAGTGTTCTGCCTGCATGTATGCCTGCAGGTCAGAAGAGGGCACCAGATCTCATTATAGATGGTTGTGAGCTGCCATGTGGTTGCTTTGGAAGGGCAGCAGCACTCTTAACCTCTGAGCCATTTCTCCAGCTCCATGTCTTCATCTCTTATTTGACAGAAAAAGTGATTTATAGATGTCACTTAAAGTCAGAGTATATAAAAGGCTGCACAGAGCAGCCCCTCTTTTGCAGAGGACTGTTGGGGAACAAATCTGACATTCTATGTATGCTAAGCATGTGCTATAGCACTCAACCACACATCAGAACCAACTCAAACCAGCTTTGGAACTACATATATTGCATATACTTCAATATTCCATATATTTCAAGTGTGAAAATAAAAATATACAACCAGCTCATAAGGAACTTCTATCAGACACTATATTTTCCAAACTGGGTTTCTTAGTACACACCAGAAAACTGTAAGTAGTTATGTTCATTAAAAAGGACCTATGGAAAAAAAATAAAAAGAAAAAGAACCTATGAGGGCTGGAGAGATGGCTCAGAGGTTAAGATCACTGACTGCTCTTCTAAAGGTCCTGAGTTCAATTCCCAGCAACCACATGGTGGCTCACAACCATCTGTAATGAGGTCTTGTGCCCTCTTCTGGCCTGCAGACATATACACAGAGAGAATATTGTACACATAATAAATAAATATTTAAAAAAAAAAGATAAAAGTCCAGAGGCAAAAAGTAGTCAGGATAATATAAGTTAAGAAGAGGCTGGAGAGATAGCTTAGAGGTCAAGAACAGTAAATGCTCTTCCAGAAGTCCTCAGTTCAATTCCCAGCAACCACATGATGGCTCACAACCCTCTATACTGAGATTTGGTGCCCTCTCCTGGCAGGTAAGCATACACACAGGGAGAATGCTGTTAACATGACAGAGATAGATAGATAGATAGATAGATAGATAGATAGATAGATAGATAGATAAAAATATGTAAGTTAAGAAAATCTGGCAAGAAACAAGACAAGCTAAAACTGGGTATTCATAAGTAATAATAAGTCTCTATGTGATTTATTTGGGAGCTGGGTGGTGGGCCCCTCAAAAAGCCGAAAGACTAAAAAATTCACACAATAGAAGAAGCCAAAGAAATTGGGATATTAGAGAAAGTCCAAGTCAAGAAAACCCCTCAGGTTACCTTTTGTTCTGAGGATAAAAACATTTTAAAATATCTTAGTCCTGTGCCTGGCTTTATGCACTGCTGAGAATCAAACCCAGGGTTTCAAGTATGCTAAGCACCCTCCCCACTGAGCGGCAGCCCCCAGCCTCATGAGTTCTTCTCTCAATGGGATTTGTGATCTAACCGTGCGAGGATTCCTCTGAGACAACGCGGCACACCTGAAGGATGAGCACCTCTGAAGCTGCTCGAGACGAGAACCTACCCAGATAAAGTACCTGAGGCAAAACTGCAGCCATGGAGCCAAAACAAACACAAAAGGGGCGGCTTCTGCCCTTCGGTGAACCTGCTTAGGAGCCCTCCTCTTCTAGCGCCCTAGAGAAAAAGCACCATTTACAGGGCATTTACAGGGCCTTTATGTCCTGGCAGGCACCACAGCGCCAGACCTGTTTGGTCAGCGATCTGTACAAACAGGCTGCCGGATGGCGAATGACTCATGGAATGAGGATCCTCAAAGTCTCTAAAACTGCAGAAACCATTTTTTTTCCCCGACCATATAACATAGATCATCCCACATTTAAAGCTTTGCATCACTAATTGTCTGGTTTCCCTTAAAAGCAAACAAACAAGTCTGCACTGAAAGACCTAAGTCATTTTGACAGGTTCAAAACAGGAGACGAGAAAAGGTAAAAATGCCCACTCACCCAGTGAGACAACATTTCCGTAATTCTCCTGCATCACGTCCCTGTAAAGGTCTCTTTGTGTAGGATCCAGAGGTCTCCATTCTTCCCGAGTGAGGTACATGGCCATATCTTCAAATGTCACAGGGGCCTGAAATCACACAATGCTTCCTCACTACTTAGCATCTAGGAGTTTAGTCCCAGCCTTTCTTCTTGAAATTAGAGACATGGTTAGAAATGTCGAGAAGGCATTGGCATTAAGTCTGATCTGTAGAGTGCAAAGAAGAAATAAGAAAGAAAGAAAAAAGACATGTGGTCAAAAGGCAGGGCGATCTACTAGCTGCCTCCTCGGGCAATCTACTAGATATCCCTGCCCACTTTGGGACACATCCTCTTCAGACCTAGAACTTACACGGCTCCAGACCTCTACCTGCAATGTTCTCCTTTTCTAAGACCAGTGACATTCTCTTCTTTATGGTCCAGTTCGAGCGCCAACTGTCGTTCTTCCTGCCCCCCTCCCCCCATTTGCTCTTCACTCCTTCCTCGGATACCGCATAGAGTTAATCACGCCACGATTTTGCTGTTCCCACACCACAACACTTTCTTGCTAAGGCAGAGGGTTTATCATATTGTATCAAGGTTAATCGGGTGCACCTCTCTCTCTACAGATAGTTTTGCAAGGAGGTTATTACCCATCTTGTTCGGTTTTATTCTCCTCAGTAGTTAAAGGCATACAGTAGATGTTCGATATATGCCTGTATGTGACTAAATTAGCCAGCACTAAGCCCCTGCAGCAAAATAGTGAAATGAGTTAACCCCAGGGAATTTCCTATAGGGTTTGCAGAACGGGGAAACACCGGGCGAGATGGGAAAGCAGAGGCGAGGTCCGGGAAGCCACCCCTGGCTTACCTGGGACCCAGCCATGAGCAGGGTGGCTGCCATCTCAGGCTCAAACGTTCGTCTCCTGGGAGAGAGAGCAGGAAAAGTAGCTAGTAGACAACGCTGAAGGAGATGAAAAGCAGGGAGCGAGGCGCGGCTAGAGGCCCTGCCCACTCCCTAGGGCTGGAGTTCTGATTGCCGGGTATGCAGGAACGGCCCAGGACCAGTCACTCTCCTCCTCTGACCCCCGAGCGTGACCCGCTCTCCGCGTCTCGGTTAATACCAAGTACAGGCAAGGCTAAAGTAAGGGAGGACAGCCCCTGGCTAGTGCCCCCCGCCCCCGGACTGGGGGTCAGGCCGATGCTATTAGGCGGAGGCTTTCAACCCAGCCCTACAGAACACCTCTGCTCTTCCATCTCCGGGCAAGGGCCTTTCCGGCAGCAGCCTCAACCAATCAGCAGAAAAACCTCATCAAACACGAGGCCAATCAGATGCCAAATCATCAGCCCTCCTCCTGCCGCGTGGCCGAGCATCTCCACCACGCGTGCGCGCGCCTCGCGGCCTGCCGGGACTTGGAGTTCCACTCTGGCGTACAAAGGCCACTTAGAGGCCAAGAGCTGGGGTGGAAAAAGAACAAAAGGGAGGAGACAGGGCAACGTCCTTCACTTTCTTCTCGGAGACCACAGCACGACTCAGTAAAGGAGGCTTCCCTGATTTTTTCTCATGGCCCTACGGCCGTCTTTGAGTCAGATATTATCCGCGAGTGTGGCGGCCTGGGCTGAACTCAGCTGGGATCAACCCTTATTTGACAGCCCAGTCCAGAGCGGGAAAAAGCTCCAGTTCCCTCCCTCGGGAGACTCCCAGGCCGCGGTGGAACTTTGGGCCCCGCCCACGTACTCGCAACACCTCCCAGTGCCGCCCGCAGCGCTTGCTCTCCGCGTCCAAGAACTACAACTCCCAAAAGAACTTGCGGTATTCGCAACCTGCCTGCAGACTACATATTCCAGTAGGCTTCGTGCTGCATGCCCTACGTGGGAGTGCAGTCTGCAGCCAGGATCCATTATCCTATTAACCCTGTAGGGAGCTTCTAGCGCTGTTTTATAGAGACCCGACCCAAGTGCACTTATTATCTAAAACGCCAGAACACTGAAATCAGAAGCGGGTAAGGAGCTAGGATGTGTAGGGAGATAGCTGGTCTCAGAATGGAGCCTCAAAGGAACTTGCACGATTGACGGTCTCTCTGCTGAAACATTCTTGAAGACCTCCCAACACCATGGAGACCCAGGGCCTGTGATGATTGAACCTGAAAGGGTCCTAAGGATGTTAGCAGTCTCTGTTTCGAAGAAGCCACAAACCCGGGTTAGGGCAGAATGAACAGGCTTACCTCCTGGTCTGTGAAACACCGCGGATCGCTGGTTCCAAGATCTTCGAGAGGCCTGAGATCCCCAAGCCTCAGAGTTCTAAAGAGCCCTGACGTTCGAAAAGATTCTAGAGATCACCAGCAGATTCCGGAGATCTCAGAGCCATGGGTAGAAATCCGAATCCATAGATGAACAGGCAAAGGCCAGAGTTTGATGGTAGGATTGAGCCCAAAGCTTCAAGATTTGCAGAGACCTCAGACTGTTCTGTTGCCCCGAGAAAACCACAAGCTCATAAACAGATCCCTGAGGCCACGACAGCTGACCAATAAACACCAACAGCAGCTAAGCTACATTCAGTAAGAGTCCTCCAAACAGTAGGACTTGGAGCCTTCAGCCGGGATGCAGGAATTAGACAATGGAAGACGAGGGCTAGGCAAAGCAGGCATTCTGCCTGGGTAAGAGCTTCCAGCTTGCTGTAGCCTTGGAGAGGGAAGTGATGGAAAAAGAATATAGCAGCTTATTAGGGACTCCCACCCTCTTCAAGTTATAAATATCCCAAGAACCTTGGCTTGATGCCCAGAAGCCTGTTGTCTCTGACTGAACAGGAGACTTCTCTGCCTGGGCTGGGAAAAAGGGCTTTTCTTTTGTTTTGCAGATACATCCACGCACTGAAGAACTTAAAAAAATTTTTTTTTCAAATATGATTCCCAGCCATGCTTTTATTAGTGTCCTGTTCCCAGTGCCCAGTTATTTATGGCTATGACTCAAGGATCTACAAATGAGCTAGCAGGACCCCTACCAGCCACAATGCAGCTTTTCTACCTGTGCTGCTCTTTCACTCCCAAAGCTGGGACACAAAAATGTGTCGATGCCACACAAAATTATTCCTTCTACCTACTGTAAAATTGATCCAGCCACCATGTAAATTAGAATCTTAAAGAATTTACAAGAGCCAGAAGAGTGTGGCCGTAAAGGTCAGACAGAGCAAAATCAGGGCCTAGGCTGTGTTTCTTCAGGAAAAACTCTCCAGACCCATTTCCTTTTTTTAAATTTATTTTATTTGATTTGTATTGGTTGGGGGGGGTGCGTTTATGCACATATGAGTACAGGTGCCTGAGGAAGCCAGAAGAGGGTCCAGTCCCCTGCTGGATTTACAAGTGATTGTGAGCCACTCTATGGGGGAGAGCACTGGACAACAAATTTGGGGCCTCTCCAAGAGCAGTATACACTTGTTGCTGCTCTTGTTTTGAGACAGGGTTTCTCTGAGTAGTCATGGCTGTTCTGGATCTCATTTTGTGGACCAGGCTGGCCTCAAACTCACAGAGATCCACCTGCCTCTGCCTTCCAAGTGCTGGGATTAAAGGCCTGCCACCCCTCCCCCTCTGAGCAGTATACACTTATAGCCACTGAGCTACCTCTCCAGCCCTGTCATCTCCCTTTTCTGTACAGTTGGAATTGTCATAGCTAAGGAAGCCGAGAAGGGATTTAAAGCACACCTGCACAGAATGAACAATCACAGATGTTTGGATGGATCCTACCTTTGGTAGCAGGAAAAACGTACAGAAAGGTCTGTGGGTATATTCGATGGCCTGAAGGTCTGGGAAATCATAGCAACTCTGGGGTGACCTTATCCTTACATTATTGTTTCTGCTGGAAATGCAGAAAGAACTGGAAACTGGGCCAGTGGGTGGGTTCAAGTTCATGATATATATATATATGTATTCAAGCCTAGTATTTGGGATTGCCAGCAGCCCAGAAAGTTGAGCTCTCACTCAGAGAAAACTGAGTCAGAGGTCAATAACCAAACTCCTAGAAACACAGAGGAGGCCTATACTGCTCATCAGCAGGTCTCTAGGGTGAGAAGAGGGCCCCGGTCCCACGCAGAAGGAGCTCCCCTTTCAGGGCTCTTCTAGCAGAGCCTTTGTAAACTCTGAGGCCTTTTGTCCCCTTGCTGTCAAGCTTTAAATCCTCGCCTGTCCCTCTCTTGCTATTCTTTTTATTCCCAAGGACTGCGCCTGGGGGCAGGATGGTTCTGTGCGCCCAGCTTGTCAGCCTCAGGAACGCTTTTTCTTTATCCACCTGGGAGTAGAGAGGAGGCGTGAACAGCGTGGGAAGCACCTGGGGGAGCGGGGCAGGAAGGACAGTGGCTGAAGGTCTTCCTGTGGCAGCTTACTGCTTAACTTCGAGGGTTGGGGCGTGGAGGGGGTTGGGGGGCTGTCCCCGGAGGAGGAGGCAGCTTCCTGCCCTATTGTTCAGTGTTATTCAAAAATACTGTTTTGGGTTTTCTCGAGTGAATTGGAAAGTTCTATCTGTCCCCATCATTCAGCAAATGATGAGCACCTTCCGTGTGGAGGCTTCAGCATGGCTTGGCCCTGGGAAACGAGGGCCTTCCTCGCACATGTTTAAAATATAAGCATTTGCTACTGGATCTGTGTTCCTGGGGGGCTCTTGGAATGGTTATTTTTAATAAACATTTTTTTTCTAAAGATTCATTTTATTAACTTCCCACGCTGTGTGTGTGTGTGTGTGTGTGTGTGTGTGTGTGTGTGTGTGTGTGCTTGCGTGCGCGCGCATGCATGCCTGTGACGATGCCCTGAGAACTCTTGAAAAGCCAGGAGTCGGTTCCCCTGGAGCTAGAATTACAGGCCATTGTGAGCCATCTAATGTGGGTACCTGAAACCAAACTCCAGTTCCCTAAAAGAACAAGCACTTCTAATCTCTGAACCAGCTCTCCAGCCCCATATTTTACTCAATCCTATGGTTATCTATGAGCAGCCCAACTGTAGTTTTTCTTTGCTATCAGAGGCATTAATCTGTTCAACAGTTTAAATTATGGCTCTGTGTTTGTAATTCTCTCAAGGAAATGACTTGGGTCTCCCTTGACCTTACAGCGGCTCCCAGACATGCATCCCGTCATGTCCCCATCTGCCACCTCCTATTCCCTAGGGATGAAGGAGGCTTTGCAGTGGAGGTGACATTCAAGCAGTCTGCAGGCTGTGGGCATGCCAGAGAGGAAGACTGTAGGAGGGAGAGCTTCAGTCTTGAACAGCTTGTGCAAAGGCACAGAGGCGGGAAAGGACAGCTCTGCTCTAGCCTGACTTGGGTTCCTTTGGAGGGAGGAGCGGCAGGGTGAAGAAGCAGGGCGAGGACAGTGTCTCATGTTCCCTTGCATGCCTGTCTCTGCCTTTGGCTGCAGATCAGTGAAGCTGGTAGTCAGTCCAGCACTAAGGCCCTGGGGGCTGGGCTAGGTGAGGAGAGCAGATGGGCCCTGCAGGAGGAGGGCAGGGCCCAGAGGACTGGGGCGCTTGGTCTCCTAATGCTTCTGCTGGTTTTCCCCAAAGAGAGGATTCTCCCAAAGATGTAGAGCATAGCTTTGAAATTGCATAACAAACTGATTTGGTACTGCCTAGACTGTTTAAAGACATCAACTGGAGCCGGGTTATTATCCCCTTTCTGTGCTAGATCCTAAACTAGGAATTGGACACCGCCCCCTACATGGCTGCAGGGCTGCTGGGAGGATTAAGTGTGAGAGTGACACAGGAGGACCTTAGCACATGGTGGCCATTGTCCAAGACAGGAGGGGGTTAAATGTATCACAGATGCTCTGTGTGGTGAAACTATATGAAGTGACTCAGAAGGTAACTGGGCATCTGAGTCCAAATCCAAGTTCTGTCTCCCAAGAACAAATTACTCCCTGAACTTTGGGCTCCTCAGCTTATAAAGAGTCTAATAATACAAAGAGCTCTAGTGGTTGCCAGGATGGGGGAAGGTGTGGGCTTGCAGGAGGGAAAGGCTTCACATGTGTTAGACTCCCAGAGTCTACCACTGAGCCAGTCAGCCTTTAAGAGATGAAAAACTAAGCCAGGCGGTGGTGCCGCATTCCTTTAATCCCAGCACTTGGGAGGCAGAAACAGGTGGATCTCTGTGGGTTTGAGGTCAGCCTGGTCTATAAGAGCTAGTTCCAGGACAGCCAGGGCTACACAGAGAAATCCTGTCTCAGAAAACAAAAACAAAAACCCAAGACTTGGAAGATGGCTCAGTCAATACAGTGCTTGTTGTACTATTTGGTCCCCTGCACCCATGTAAAAGCTGGGTGTAGTGGCATACTGTAATTCCATCGCTGGGGATGGAGACAGGAGAGTCCCTGCGGCTTACTAATTGGTGAGCTCCAGGTTCAATGAAGAGAACTTGCAAACACAAACACACACACACACACACACACACACACACACACACACACACACACAAGAACATGTACATGCACACAACAAAAAACCTGCTAGACAGACTGGTTGTCAATGTGAAGGTTATAACTGAACTAAACTGCCAAACTATGAATTTCAAATGGTTAAGATGATTTTCCTGGGTGTATTTTACTACAATCCTATTGATTGACCATGGATCTCTCTGTGTTGGTTGACCTGGTCAAGAAATTCTGAATTCATTCTCCCCCTCCCCCAAAGGTTTCTCTGTATAACGCTGGCTGTCCTGGAACTCATTGTATAGACCAGGCTGGACTTAAACTCACAGTGATCTATCTGCCTTTCCCTGCCTCCTGAGTGCCGGTACTAAAGGCATGTGCCACCATCGCTCAGTTCAAGTAATTTTTAAAAAAATATTTATTTATTTATTGTGTATACAATATTCTGTCTGTGTCTATGCCTGCAGGCCAGAAGAGGGCACCAGACCTCATTACAGATGGTTGTGAGCCACCATGTAGTTGCTGGGAATTGAACTCAGGACCTTTGGAAGAGCAGGCAATGCTTTTAACCTCTGAGCCAGCTCTCCAGCCACTCAAGTAATTTTTTTTGGTTTTTTTTTTTTTTTTGGTTTTTCGAGACAGGGTTTCTCTGTGGCTTTGGAGCCTGTCCTGGAACTAGCTCTTGTAGACCAGGCTGGTCTCGAACTCACAGAGATCCGCCTGCCTCTGCCTCCCGAGTGCTGGGATTAAAGGCGTGCGCCACCATCGCCCGGCTTACTCAAGTAATTTTTAAAAAGGTTATGATCCCACCAATTCAAGTCGGTCTGTACTTTCAGTTACTTAGGAGGCAAAAGTAGGAGGATGCCAAGTTCAAAGTCAGCCTGGGAAGCTTAGGTGAGAATCATCTCAAAAAAATAAAATGAAAAAGGGCCGGGCAGTGGTGGCGCACGCCTTTAATCCCAGCACTTGGGAGGCAGAGGCAGGAGGATCTCTATGAGTTCAAGACCAGCCTGGTCTACTAGAGCTAGTTCCAGTACAGGCTCTAAAGCTATAGAAAACCCTGTATCGAAAAACCAAAAAGAAAAAAGAAAAAGAAACGGGTGGAGGGGCTGGGCTGGAGTTCAGTGGTAAAGCGCTTGCCTGGCATGCTTAAAGTCCTAGGCTCCATCGCCATTAGCTCCACAACAAAACAATACCCATTTCTGGGGCCAGAGGGTTCTTTGAGAAAGCCAGTGTCAGGTGCTCTTAGCGAAAGGAGTAGCTGAAAGAAGCGTGTATGAAGCAGGATTCTAAACATTCTGCACATGCTGTTAACTTTGTGCTGGGAGTCAGTATTACCACTTTGCAAGTGGAAAACTGGAAGCGTGGAGAGCTACGTAGTGTGCCCCAGACACCCACTTAGGAAATTCCCAGTGACTGGCAGATGCTAGGGCACTGTGAGACAAAGAAGCATTTTAAAATCATGGGCTGCAACAAGAGACTGAGCTAGAATCATGGTACTGAGAGGTACGGGAGCTCTGAGGCCTGGGGGTGGGAACTGTGATGGAATGCGTCTGTCAGAGGCCAGCTTGAGGAATGGGTGCAATTTGCACGGGCCTGGGGTGGGGGAAGTTGAACAGCTAGCCATAGGTGGGAAGGGCCGTGTGGTAACGAATAAGGCAAAAAGCCCACTTAGGCTGGAGCAACAAGAGAGCACAGCAGAGTGGAAGATGAGCCATTTAAGATGGGGGAAGGGAGATGGCAGGATGGCAGGGTGGCTCAGTGGTTAAGAGCACTGGCTGCTCTTCCAGAGGACCAGGGTTCAACTACCAGCCTGTGACTCCAGTTCCAGGGGATCTGGCACTCATACAGGCATACATGTAGGCAAAACAAGTAAAAGGTGGGGGGGGGGGGAGCATTTTCCAAACCATTCAAAAAACAAAATATCCAGGCAGACAGCAGATGGAGGGATGCTTTGCAGGGTGGATAAAATATTTGAACTTTATTTGTGGGCTGATGGAAATGTGCTGAGGATAACTGGGCAGGCACTCAGGGTGAGTTGACAAAGGTGGAATAGGGAGGCCACTGCACTGGGAGAGAATCTTGAGAAGCCATGTTGATGGTGGCAGTAATGGAGAGAAGGCTTCACAATGGAGGGACTTTGCTACATCTGAGAGGCCCCGGGTGACATAGTCTTGAGTTAAAGAGAAGGGAGGACTCAGCGAGATGATTAAGATGGGGGGGGGATATGAGAGGAAACAACACTAAAGAGATGGCTCAGCGGTTAAGAGCACTGACTGCTCTTCCAGAGGACCCGGGTTCAATTCCCAGCAACCACATGGCAGCTCACAACTGTCTGAAAATGCAGTTCCATGAGATCTGACACCTTCACACCAATGAACATAAAGTTAAACAAATCATTTAAAAAAACAAAAACAAAAACAAAAAAACCCCCAAAGAGGTCCAGGGTTCAATTCCCAGCACTCACATTGTGGCTCACAAGCTTCTGGAATTCCAGTTCCAGAGTTCCCTCTCCTGACTTGTGCGGGCACCAGGCATGTTCGTCAAATACATAACCAGGGTTGAGGACAGGATGGAGAGTGTTTGCCAAGCATTCACAAGGCACCACATAAACTGGGCATACTATTGCACACCTGTAATGCCAGTTAAGCGGGAAGCGCAGGAGCTCAAGGCCATTGTTAATTATGTCTGAGTTAGAAGCCCACCAGGGTCCCTTTTCCCAGTCTCTCTCTCTCACACACACATAATAAAGACTTTGATACCATATTTTAGATGTCCGTAACACTCCCGACCCCTTCCATTGTTGGGGATCAGATAACCAAGGGGTCCCATGCATATAAGGCAACGTTTTACCAACTGAGTTATATCCCAGTCCATGTGTGATTGATCTTTGGAAGATACAAATACCTTCTAAACTAGCTGTCGGTTATTTAATTGGCTTTTACTTACTTTCAATATCTTTTTGCTGAAATAACTTGGTGAGATCTTTTCTCCAAACTCCCAAAACATGTCTTCTCTCTGCTTCACCTCATCCAACCTTGTCCTTTTCCTCCTTCGGGGAAGCAATCTTGCCCTCCTGAGTGGTAGATGTTAATGCCAATTTGCCTAAGGCTTGGTATCCACAGCCATGGAGTTAAGTGGCATCCCAACAGTCCACAAATATCAGAGAGGCCAGTGTGGCTGAGGAACCATGTACGGTGAGGCCAGAGCCTGCCCTGCAGAACCTCTAAGCCCTTCCAAGAGCATGGGGGTGGCAGAGCAGGGGACTTGAAGGCAGTCGCCCCTGCGTCTCACAAAGCTTGTATCCAGTCCTTGCCATTGAAATCGCATGAACTGGATGGGTCCTGGTTGGGGCCAGGAAAACACACTGGGAGGGTATTATAAAACCTATGGGCCGGGCGATGGTGGCGCACGCCTTTAATCCCAGCACTCGGGAGGCAGAGGCAGGCGGATCTCTGTGAGTTCGAGACCAGCCTGGTCTACAGAGCGAGTTCCAGGACAGGCTCCAAAGCTACAGAGAAACCCTGTCTCGAAAAACCAAAAAAAAAAAAAAAAACCTATGGACCGTTCAGTCTTTTGTGTCCTTTTGTGAAGGAGCACAGGTGGACTTGCAGCAGCTTGTTCCTTTGCTGTTTAATCTGATTCATCTCCTTTGTAAACAGTAAGGTTACTCACGAAGAAAGCTCAGTAGGTACGGTGCTTGGTGCTTGCCACCGAGGTTGAGGACCTAAGTTAGGTCCCCAGGACCCATGTGATGGAAGGAGAAAACGGAAAAAGCCAGTTCTTACAAGTTGTCTTCTATACACACATTGTGGTATGTGTGTGCACTTGCACATACATACAATATGAATGAATGAATGTAAAAAAAAATTTTTTTTTGAGACAGGGTTTCTCTGTAGCTTTGGAGCCTGTCCTAGAACTTGTTCTGTAGTCCAGGCTGACTTTGAACTTAGAGATCTGCCTGCCTCTGCCTCCAAGTGCTGGGATTAAAGGTGTGCACTACCACCACCCAGCTTTAAATTTTTTTATTTCACATGCACTGGCATCTTGCCTGCACTGTGTAAGGGTGTCGGATCCCCTGGAACTGGAGTTACAGATAGTTGTAAGCTGTCATGTGGGTGCTGAGAATTGAACCCAGGTCCTCTGGAAGAGCAGTCAGTGCACTTAACCACTGAGCCATCTCTCCAGCCCCATCTGTGACATTTTTCAAGGGTAAAATGTTACCACTATAACTCCTGTTATTAACAGCTTTATAATACTGAATATTCATTGCTTGATTCTAAAACTGGAATTTTTATTTTATAAAGGATATGTAATGCTTTCTTTACCTTTAAAAAAATATATTTTAGGGCTGGAGAGATGACTCAGAGGTTAAGAGCACTGCCTGCTCTTCCAAAGGTCCTGAGTTCAATTCCCAGCAACCACATGGTGGCTCACAACCATCTGTAATGGGGTCTGGTGCCCTCTGCTGGCCTGCAGGCATACACACAGACAGAATATTGTACACTTAATAAATAAATAAATATTTTAAAAAATATATATATTTTAGTTCACTACGTATAGGTGGGGGAAATGTAAAATTAAAAAAAAAAACATGCAGGGGCTGGAGAGATGGCTCAGTGGTTAAGAGCATTGCCTGCTCTTCCAAAGGTCCTGAGTTCAATTCCCAGCAACCACATGGTGGCTCACAACCATCTGAAATGAGATCTGATGCCCTCTTCTGGCTGCAGACACACAGACAGAATATTGTATACATAATAAATAAATAAAAAAAAAACATGCAAAGCAACCCTGACTAGCATTATTAGATTGACAGTGGGTCACGCTTTTCTTCTGGTTTATGAACATTTGGATGGAGGATTAGATACATTTGCTGTTTGTTAGTCAGAAGGCAAGAAGCAATGGAGAATTAAATCATGCAGAGAGAAATCTAGGCATCTGAGCACTCCCTACTTAGAGTGTGATTCATGGTCAGAAGCACTGGCAGCACCTAGGAAGTTGCTGGAATTAAAAACTCTTCAGCCTCATCCGGGACCTACTGAGTCAGATGCTGAATATCAACATGACCCCAGGGTCAACTTCAAGGAGCACCTAGATTTCTAAGTGCTGTCCCTCGGCACCTCTGGGGGGTGACGATTGTGCCTCAGAAGTGGCACACATCATCATCCAGTGTGCAAGCCCATTTCCCTGCCAGGCAGAGACCAGCGAGAAGGTAGGGCTGGGGTTGTGAGCAGCTCTGGCTCTCCCAGTATTGCACATGGTGACGGGAAGCAGATATGGATACGTCCTGCTCTGTCTTTAGGAGCTTCGGGTGTGAAACCTGTTCAGAGGATCGTCAGTCTTTCCACAGGACACTTACTGGTTTAAAAGCTGAAGGCAGCTAGGAGGTTGGTGGCCCAGCATTCAGAAGTCAGAGGCAGGCAGACCCTTGTGAGTTCAAGGCCAGCCTGGTCTACAGAGGGAGTTCCAGGACAGGCTCCAAAGCTACAGAGAAAGCCTGTCTCGAAAAACAAAACAAAAGAAAGAAAGGAAGGAAGGAAGGAAGGAAGGAAGGAAGGAAGGAAGGAAGGAAGGAAGGAAGGAAGGAAGAGAAAAAAACCACAGTTCACCACACCTGCATCAAAGGCTGTTCTCAAAGTTTCTAGCTTTGCCTAAAGTTCTCTTCAGCATAAAGAACAAGCTGATGTCAACACGGGAGAAGTTCAACAAAGCTACTATGTTCTGCTTACTTCTTGGAAGCTCAGACTACAGAGAGCTGTAAGGAACACACTGGGTCTGGACAGGCTCTGCTGCTCAGGACCCTCGAGGGGGCCAGAAGTCATGGGCAGTACTGCAATCCCTCCTTCATGCAGATATACTGTTCCTGCCTGGAATGATCCAGAGGCCTCAGAGGCCTTTAAAACAGCTATGACCAGGACACAGCAGCGTTTGGGAAGAAATTCCTATCTGCAGAAGCCAAACCACACTGCCAGCCTTCAGAGACTCATTGCTTAGATCACACTGGCCTTGAACTTGTGGTTATCCCACCTCTACCTCCCAAGCACTGGGACTCAACATGTATACCACCACACATGGATTTTTTTTGTCTAATTTTTTTAAGGTTTATTTTATTTCTCTGAGTGTTTTGCCTATATGAATGTATATGTACCACATGTATGCCTGGTCCTCTCAGAGATCAGAAGAGGGAATCAGATCCCCTGGAGTTTTGGATAGTTGTGAGACACCATGTGGGTGCTGGCAACTGAATCTGGGTCCTCTGAAAGAGCAGTTTCATCACCAAGCCATTTCTCCAGCCCAGATGTTTTGTTTAAAGGTGGAGTTTGGAGCTGGGGGTGTAGCTATATTGGTAGAGCGCTTGCCTAGCAGGCATGAGGCCCTAGGTTCTATCTCCAGCATAAACTGGGCTTGGTGGCACAGACCTCGGACCCCAAGTCTTGAAAATGGAGGCTAGAGAACCAGATGTTCAAGGCATCCTCAACCACACACAGAGCTTAAGTCTATCCTGGGTTATATGAGATCCTATCTCAAAATGCAATAAAATAATAAAATGGAAATGAAATAAAGGAAATTAAGAGATGGTTTTGTTTCCTAGGCTGGATTTGAACTCCCAGACTCAGGTGATCATCTTCAGCCTCCCAAGCAGTTGGAATCACAAGCAAACAGCACCATGCCAGGCTTGGTATTACCCACCCCTCCCCTTCCTTTCTTCTCTCCTTCCCCTCTATATGGGGATGGATCTGTTCCATCCTGGGTGGAGCCCAGAGCCAACCACTGAATTATACTCCCAGCCCCAGTCTGCTATTTTCCAGTAGGGGAGAGGGAACGAAAGATCTGCCAGGCCATGTCAAAGATAAGACTCCTGATTTGATGCTGACATTCTGTGTAGGTGCTGGGGTAAGCATCACATCCCACGAGCCAATCATTTTTCATGACGAATTAGTAATTGGCACCCCCCCACACACACACACTAAACCCTAGCCTCATCCAGAACTCAGCATTTTCTTTCATTTGAAATTTTATTGTTGTTCCGGGTCACATGGTCTCTGCTTGCTGCTTGATCTTCCTCACCTTGTCCACTGTTATCCTGGCGGGTCATTCGGTCAGCAGAACTATAAAACCAAGAGGCAACCGTGTAAGAGGTCTCATCGAGTCTCATAGACAAACTGATGGATACAGCCAGACGTGGTGCTACCTGCCTTTAATCCCAGCTCTCAGGAGGCACAGGAAGGTGAATCCCTGTGAGTTTGAAGCCAGCCTGGTCTGTGTAAGGAGTTCCAGGACAGCCAGGGCTACATAGAAAGTCCCTGACTCAAAACGACAACAAAAATAACATGGTGGTCACAAACCACTTGGTTGGACTTTAGTCCACATGGCAGTGGACATGAACTAAAAATACTGTCAGAAGACAAGATGTAACCTCCCTTGGGTCCTGCCTTTCCAACAGGCACAGAGGAGCAGACAGAATACCCTTTCCCCATAGCAACCATCATTACTCCACACTGATCTTTGCTAGGCCATGGTAATATGTTTAAATCCATTTCACCCAGTATCTTTTCTATGGTCTTCTTAAATTACATTTTTATAATTGTGTGTTTGTGTGTGTGTATGTTTCACTGGAGATCAAACCTAGGACCTCATTCATATCAGAACATGCTCTAGGCCTGAGCCACCCCCCCTACCGCCCCCCCCCAGCAAAGAGTATCTGGAAGGATTCTGTTTGGCCCTCACCACTGAAAACCAGACCATTGCCCCTGCAGGAGCCAGGCCCCTAGGTCACAACACTTGGTGGTAAAAAGCCTTTTCCAGAGCTTCCTAAGAAGGACAGGACACTCAGGTCACCTCAGGGCTACTCTACTGTGACAGGGCTCAGCTTCCCCATCTTAGCCATGTGTGGCCAGGTTCAAGGGCAATAGCCTTTGTGAAAGTGTTTCACAGAGGTCTGGTCTGAGTGCACAGTGCTCCTGTTCCCCTTCCCTCTGGTCCCTAGGAAGCCAAGCCCATCCATGTTCAACAGACAGCCTTGCCCACCCTATAATAAACTCTGAGCCACCACCCATCCCAGCTACTGCCCTTCCGAACTAACACTCCCTCCCCAGCAACCACCTGCCACGGTTACTGTACTGCAGGCTGGCGAGCCTCCCGCCTGCTAGCACAGGGCCCTCTTCCTGTCTGTAGGTATACTATTCCTCATGGAGGGCAGCATCTGGGGATGACGGGGAGGGGGAAAGACACGAGCATACAGACCTTCCAGCGATTCCCACATTCGTTGCAAAAGACAAAGGTGGTCATGGGCTCGTCAGCACTGCGTGTCTGCACCTAACGGAGAGAAGAATCATTCATAAGGTCACCCCACCACCACCACCGCTCTAGGGCCTGCTGTGGCACCCGCCATCTTCAGAAGTAAATTCAAATCCCACAGGCTGTCACTGATATTCAGCGGACTTTGGTAATCTCCTTGACATGGATGTATAAACCTCTTTTCCTCTGGTCATGCCTCAGCCTGGCCTTTGTACTTGTACTCTACGTGAGCCTTCTGAACCCGTTTCTCTTCTTTTGCTCCAAGCCTCACTTCTTACCAGAAGCCTTCCCAGACTCACCCCCTGAACACACTGTATCTGACATGCCTGTCTGAGCCAGAGGTGCCTGGGAAATCACCTTGTCTATTGTCACCCTGCAAGTGGCTGAGACCCAGAGAGGAAAGGGGGCTTGCAGATCACCGGGATGGGTTGGGTTATGCTGTGTTTCCCCATTTCCAGTCCTCTATATCCTTCAGGTTCAGAGACATGGGTTTCCACCCCAAGAATCTGGAGTTCCAGCTGCCCTTCTGATTCTCTCTAAAGGCAACCTGGTGGCTTCTGCTGGGATCAGCAGTAGGGGCCGAGCCCTCTGCTGGTACGTGGCTCCAGCTGTCCGTCAGCCTTGTCGCCACACCCACAGCGGTAAGGAGGAAGAGCAGGAGTGGGCTTTTGCAGGAGAGACTAAACATTGCTAGCTGAGCAGCTCACTTCTGAAGGGCAGTGCCGTGCAAGTGCCCAGAACGAATCCTGTCTAGAACAGACAGGAAGGAACACAGGAGCTTACACAGACGTCCCCCAATTCCAGAACTGGAACCCTTCCAGAGAACTTTCCAGAAAATAAAATGGGTGACTATACTTCCACTGTAGCCACAGGATACTGAGGGCAAAGTGCTCCTGCTAGTCCCTCCCCACTTTTGAGGCAAAGTCTCATATTTATTTATTTTTTTTAAAGATTTGTTTATTTATTTATTATGTATGCAACATTCTGCCTCCATGTATGCCCGCACGCCAGAGGAGGGCGCCAGATCTCATTACAGATGGTTGTGAGCCACCATGTGGTTGCTGGGAATTGAACTCAGGACCTCTGGAAGAGCAGCCAGTGCTCTTAACCACTGAGCCATCTCTCCAGCCCCAAAGTCTCATATTTATGTATCCAAAAATAACCTTGGATTTCTGATCCTCCTCCCTCTCTTCAAAAAGTTCTTTATTACATTTTGTTTTGTGTGCATGTATGTGGCTGCACATGCCAAGGCATGTGTGGAGCTCAGAGGACAATGTGCAGAGTTGGTTCTCTCCCTTTTACCATCTGGGTCGTCAGGTTTGGCATCAAGCCCCTTTACCTAGTGAGCCATCTCGCTAGCCCACTCCCTCTACCTCTCTGGTGCTGGGATTAGCCTGCACCACCACTTCTGGTCTCTGTGGTGCTGGGGATCAAACCCACTGCTTCACACAGGCCCCCACCCCCACCCCACTGATCTGCCAACAGAGCTACATTCCCAACCCTATGTCTTTTGAAGAGATGCTATGTGTGTATTCATGCAGGTGCATGCTGAGGCCAGAAGGGGACATCAGATCCCCTGAATCTGGAGTTACAAGTATTTGTGGACCATCCAATATGGGTGCTGGGATCTGAACTTGGCCCTCTGATAGAGCAATGACCCAAAAATCTCTCTAACCCATTCTTCCCCCTTTTAGATGGGTTTCCCTGTGTATCCGAGGCTGGCTTTACCTCCCCCCAATCCTGTCCTCTTGTCTCATATTCCCCTAGTGATAAAAATACAGACACGTGCCACCATGCATGGCTACTCTTGATGGATTTTGCTTGCTGAGCAGATAAAGAAACGAAGAGAGTTCTAGAATCACTAAATATGAGTTAGAAATCAATATTGCTACTCTAAGGACAGAACCTAGCAATAGGCCATTCTTGGGACTTAGGGGAAGGTCTGTTCCCCATCCCCACCCTAGTCTCCTATGGTTCCTGAGTATCTTCATCCTCAGGAACCCCCTTAGTCATCACCAGACAAGCTGACTGGACGCCTCAGAAAGGTTTGGACCCAAAAGCCCATCATGGTGGTGCACACATGAAATCCCACACTTAGGAGGCAAGAGGATCAGAAATTTCAGGGTAGCTGAGCGGTGGTGGCGCATGCCTTTAATCCTAGCACTTGGAAGACTAGTGGATCTCTGTGAGTTTGGGGCCAGCCTGGTCTACAGGGCGAGTTCCAGGACAGGTTTCAAAGTTACACAGAGAAATCCTGTCTCGAAAACAAAAACAAAAAAGAGAAAGAAAGAAAAGGAAGAAAGAAAGAAAAAGAGAGAAATTCCAAGGTAGCTTTAGCTACAAAGTAAGTTCAAGGCCCTATCTCAAAATAACCAAGTATGATAAAAAGAAATGCCCAAATCTGAGTTCAAAGTCTTCCTGCCATTGGCCTGCCTGGGCACTATAGGCTGAGGAGCTGAGTTTCACACTGCTACGTTTCCTTCCAGCATAAGTGATGCTCCTGAAGTCTGTGCCCAGCAGTGTTCATGGAGGACAGTGTGGTCTAAGTTGGGGTCTGGAGCTCACTCTCACTTCAGGACAGACAGGACACACCAGCCCTGCTCCATGGACACGCGCAGCTCATTCCACAATCTGAACATTCTCCAGAAAACCACAAGGCACCGAGGTAGCATCTTCAAGCTTGTCATTCACCCAGTGGTCTGAAGAGTTCAGTTTCTGTTCCTCTCAGCACCTCCATGGGCATCTCTCTGCTCCCCCTGCTACGGCCCCACCCCACTCCACCTCACCTCTACCTACCTGGTTGTAGGTGCAATTCTTCTTCTTGCACTTGCTACACCGCAAGAGGTCAGTGGTGGTGCCGCCTGTCTTGGCCATCTGGTGCTCACGGATGGCCTCCTGGGTCATGGCGTTCCTCAACTCCCTCAGCTCATCGCTGGCCATTTCCTGGAGAGAAATGGGTCTGTTTCAGGGTGGGTGGGGGAGCCTGCCCTTTGCTAGGTTTCTAGAGTCTGAGCTGAGAGGGAAGTACTATACTAGGAACATAGAGCTGGGAGAGACGTTGGACCCTCCTGGTCCCTCCTGACCTGGGAAAGGCCTGTCCTGGAGGAGTCTCCTCTCCATCCTGGCTGGAATGTCCAACCTGGCAGTTCTAGCTGGGCCAAGGTCAGCTGGGAATGTGTGGGACAGCAGCAGGTGTTGATAGCTGGAGTTAGTACTGTGGGGCCATTCCTTTAGGACAGTGCTCACCTTGTCTGCCAGGCCTCGGCCCGAGCGACTGCTGCTCACCCATGTCCCATTGCTTTCCACTCTGGGCTTTAACCAGGGTCTGCTCCAGCTAGGACCACATGCTCTCCAGCCCGTCTGCTGGTGGGAACCATGACCTATGGGCTACGCTATCCAGCAGGTCCCCCCAGGAACCAGGGTCACAGGTCTGTGTAATCACTGTGGACATTGTGGACATACACCCCAGACAGCTGTCCCAGACACACCCAGAGTCTGTGATCCTTCTGGAGATGCAGTATCAGCCTCACCAGTCTCTTCCCTTTCCTGTCTGACCGCTGTTCACTGAACCCCTTCAGGCCGATCTCTGAGTATAAGCCTTCAAGCCTCTGCCAAAGAAAGGCTGGGCAGACCCACTTAGGTAGAGGCAGCACTAGTTATAAGTGGTGTGTGGACCAGAGGGCAGCCAAGGCTCATAGGGAGGGGGGGCCTGTTTTCGGCTAATTATTGTTTTATTGTTATTATTTATTTGAGATATAGTCTCCTGTATCCCAGACTGTCCTTGGACTTGCTACTTAGTGCAGGCTGGCCTTGAACTCCTGATAGTCCTGCTTCTATCTCCCAAGTGCTGGGTTTACAGGGTGAGTCACACCTAGCTTGGGGATCAAACACATATTTGAACATACTTGGCAAGCTCTCTACCAATTGACTATACCCTCAGCCATGGCTTTGGGTGTGTGTGAGTGTGTGTATGTGTGTTGAGACAGGTTTTTGCTACCTCTATAGCCCAGGCTGGCCTCAAATTCATGGTAATTTCCTATATCAGCTTCCCAAGTGACTGCAGGTATGTGCTACCTCATCTGGCTTTGAAACCACTATTCTCACGGAAGCAAAATGTGTCTTATACTTCTTAAAGAAACTGACTGCGTGGGTCAAAAGGCAACCACAGAATGAAGGTCTCTGTGGCCTTCACATGTGGAAGTCCCACCCCTAAGATCTGTGTTTGGAGACAGCCTCTTTTGTAGGCGACTAGGGAATAGGATGGCGCCCTCGTGAAGAAAACAGGCGCAAGACCCCCTCACTCATCCATCGTGTGAGCTGACATGGGCATTTGTGTCAGACATCACATCAGCCATCACTCACTCTGTATATCATATATACCACACACCATCAGACACACAACACACAATACGTCACACACACATCCCAGATACTCGCTCCACACATTATACACAGAGCATACGTCATGCTCCTCTACTCCGGACCACAACACCCAGAATCCCACCCAGTCTTTAGGAGCTTAACACTTCCTCTCGCCTTCTCTGGGTCTCTTCATTTCTCGATTTGAAGACCGATAGGGAGTCCCCTGGCAGCTGTGGAAGCTAATCACACCCAAGGATGTGCCAATGATCTTTCCAAGATGTGGGTTCTGAGATGTGTGGGTACCCATCTGTCCAACGAGAGTCTGAGCTGGTGGGGGCTGGGCTGGGCTGAAGGGCACCTAGATCGTGTCCCCAGAGCTACAGCCACTGCTCTCAGAGCTGGGCAGCAGGAGGGCTCTGGTCAGCGCCCTGCACCAAGGCCCTGTGATCCTCCTCACCTCTGCTGTCATCTTGGCAATGAGCCCTGGGGAAATGGCCCCACTGAGCACATTCTGCCTCAGGCTGGGGTTCCGGGGGTCCTTCAGATTGCTGATGCGGCTGCGCACACGGTTCCGGTACTTCATGTCTGTGCTCTTGAGTTCCTGGTAGATATGTGTCTGGGTCAAGGGCCATTTTGCCATCCATGGTGGAAATGGGAGCCTGCTCCAGGGGTCAGGGGTCATCTCTGTGGCCTCTGCTTAATGGGCTTCTGTTTAGAGCCCTGGGATCATCCAGGTATCAGAGATAGGAACAGCCTCCAAGAAGAGGCCGGATTACAGCAAGCTCTGTGGTATCAGGAACTCCAGGAAGAGGCAGGCTGCTTTGTCTGAATCTCTCCTGCACCTCAGGTGAGTCCCAGAACTTCAGTGCCTCAGTTCCCTTTTCGTTTAAAAGCAAGCAAGCAAACAAACAAACAGGGCTGTTGGGCAGCATCAAGAAGTTATCAGTGTGGGGTCTGGAACAAGCCCATATCCGGGAACTGCTATCACGAGAATACTGAGGGTAACCTCTAGTTTGAAATGACCACAGAGCTGGGGAGCAACTGACAAAGGAAAAGGCCAAGAGCCACATGTTTCTGGCTCTGAAAAGTGCAAAAACCACTGGAAGCTGAGCATGGGGTCATGTATACCTTTAACCCAGCACTTGGGAGGCAGAGGCAGGCAGATCTTTGTGTTTGAGGCCAGCCTGCTCTACATAGCAAGTTTCAGAACAGCCAAGGCTAGAGACCCTACCTCAAAAACCAAAACAAACAAAACAACAACAAAATCCAGTGGGCAGTCCTATTCTCCTCTGCCACCTCCAATTTCTTTCGAGACAAGTATAGCCTAGGATAGCTTAGAACTCTATGTAGCTGAGGATGATGTAGCCAAGGATAGCCTAGAACTCTCTAATCTTCTTACTCTCATCTCTTGGCTGCTAGAATTACAGGCAAGCACTATGCCAACCAAACTGCACCCCCGGCCTCTCCCACAGTGCCTGCTCAGAGCTCTCCCTCCCTCTCAGACACAGCCCTTCATCCCAGGGATCCACTTTGGGAATGACTGGCCAGTTACTTCTCCCGCAAGTAGACGAGGAAGCTGAGACTTGGGAAGGGTTCAGTTCCTTGCTCAAAGTCAGAGGGCAAAGTCCTAGTGGGGTTAGGGCCGCAAGCCAGGCTTCTTCTTAACAGCAATGCTCTGTTCACTCATGGGCAGGAAGTCACCCCTGGCCACGGACCACAGTTCTGTCCAAGCCCAGCAGCCCAGATCCTCCCCCTCCTGCTCTGGAGACACAGGGCAGGGCTGGGGAGGCCAGACTCATTTTCTTGGTCTCCTGAGCCAAGTGAAGGAAGCAAGACAAAGCTGTTGCTGGGAAAAAGCACAGCCAAGACAGAGACCAGGGCAACACGCAGAGCGGAGCAGCTGACTTCCAGGAACTGGTGGAAAGGAGGTGGAGTTGTGGCTTTTGCCCCATCTTTGTTGGAATGTCATCCAGATATTAGTACAATAAGAGCATGAAAATAAGAGAATATGCCACTAAGCCTTTGGGAGCCAGAGTTTTAAACTCTGAGTTTAACACTGCCATTCAGAACGTCTGTAGTGTGTGGATCTGTGGATATGGGGGGACGCTTGGGAACACCAGCCTTTTTCTGATTTCTCCTGCACACACCAGTATCACTGGGGACAATCAGGAGGAAAGTAGTCCTGGAAACTCTGGGGATCCTTCATAAGGTCACACCCATGCCTCATCCATGCAATATTAGTTCAGGGTTACTCCACAGAGGACAGATCTTTTGAGGGACACAGAGCATATGAGCCCTGTATTCAGATTTCACTTAGCTGTGAGAAAAAGCAAATAAGCAGATTTCTGTGGCTTCAGCTCCTCTCCTAACAAGAAGGACAGACAATGGAGGAAGCAAATGAGGAAGAAAGACAGAAGTGGAACCAGGTACCAGGCCACTCACTCTGCTTCAAGTTGGGCTTGGAAGCCACTGCCTGTCCTGGAGACAGTGAAGATGAAGTCCTGAGACCCCCCAAAGCTCTGGGATCACATTAACCAGAAAATGTGAGAATGTATTTGCTGAGAGACTGGGAAATGCAAAATCTGTGGAGGTATGGCTGGATACCCAATGAACAATGGCTAACAGAAACCACAGAGGCTATACTGGGGTATACTAGGGTTGGCTTTAGGCAGGAGATGGAAACAGGCAAGCTAGCTGCTCACAGTCTGGACCCCGGCCTCCCAGGCAGACCCAGTCACACATCTCATTCCCCCAGAGTTTCTGCCCCTTCATCCCACACTTCATCTAAACATGCAAACCTCTGTCTGCAGGGAGAGAAAGCATACCATCCTTGCCACGGCATGCAACCCTTTCCCTAAGAAGCAAATCAGAAGGTGATCGGTGGTGGCACATGTCTTTAACCCCAGCACTTGGGAGGCAGAAGACCTCTAAGTCTGAGGCTAGCCTGGTTTACAGAGGAGTTCCAGCACAGCAAAGGCTACACAGAAAAACCTTGTCTCCAAAAACAAAAGAAAAAGTGGGGGGCTGGAGAGATGCATCAGCAGTTAAAAGAGCACTGGCTACTTTCAGGGAATGTGGGGTTCAATTCCCAGCACCCACAGGACAGCTCACAAGTGTCTGTAACTCCAGTTCCAGGCGATCAGAAACCAATGTATCTAAAATAAAGTGAAATAAATTATTTTTCCAAAAAAGGTAGAAAGTGAGGAGGTGAAATTACTGGGGGAAGTACATAGAAAGTATATGCATGCACCCAGGACCCACTAGGCATGTTGCTGTGTGCCTTCAATACCAGCACTCTGGAGGCAGAGGCAGGCAGATCTCGGTGAGTTTGAAGCTAACCTGGCCTAGAGAGAGAGGGGAGAGAGAGAGAGAGAGAGAGAGAGAGAGAGAGAGAGAGAGAGAGAGAGAGAAAGAGAGAGAGAGAGAGAGAGCTCTGCCAAGCCAGGGGTACCCAGTGAGATTCAATTATAAAATGTACTTTCTTATACACAGAACCATAGAACGAAGGCTTTTAGTCCAGCTGTGATCCTCGGAGTCCCCAGCCTTAGTTTCCTTAGTGTGTATGCAATGAGACCACCAGCATGCACCACGGGGATGGTTGAGAGTTTCCTGACACAGTGCCCGCCTGATGGCATCACAGGGTGCACTTCGGGAGCTGCGCCCATCAGAGGAGGCAGGAGAACAGTGCGTATGAAGCAGGCTGCCCTCTGTCCGTTCAGACCCGGCAGGCAATGACTTGACCAGCTGAGGTGTGTGTAACATGGTCTGTCTGGTACAGCAGCTAAGCCCTCAGGTTCTGGAGTCACACTTTCAGGGTTCAAAGCCCAGCTCTGTTAGCTGCAGGAGCTCTGGCATTGAACAGAGCCTCCTCGGGCCTCCGGATAAACCCAGGGAACCCACCGAGAGGCAAGGCAAGACCTAACAGCAACGTCAGCTGCACGTAGGAGCTCTCGTTCAAGGGCAGAGCAGGGAGCTGTTCCCAGAGCTGCTCCCACATCCCACCAACTAGACAGTCTAGGCAGCCCTAGCTCCATACGACAAGAGGATATGGTCTTCTATTTCTGAGGCCAGCTTGTCACAGTTGACTCCATAGTCCTTGAAATCATCTAAAAAGAGATCAGGAAACAGACATCAACCCTGTGTGACTTTGCCAGGGATGACACCTGGATCCCTACTGGAAACCCTATCTCAAAATAAGTAAGTAAGCAAATAAGTAAATAAATAAATGGCATCTCATCTCTGCTTGTTCTCCCTCACCCCCGGCCCACGCCCTCACCTTCTGCCTTCAGGGCTGCTGACAGCATCTCCACACACTTGTCCCGGACGGAGTCTCCGGTGAGATAGCAGGGGGCCAGGAGACACACAGAGGGGGCAAATGTGGGAGTTGTGGGGCTGCTGGGGGTCTTGGGAGTTTCCGCTTTAGATCTGCCGCTGTTAGATCTGAGGGTGACAATCAATAGTGGACATTAGACAAACAAACCACTTTTGGAGGGTAGCATCCCCTGAGGTTTCCATGGGTGCTCTCCTCTAGTTCCCAAAATAGCTTTCGGACGCAGGTGCTGTTTTAGATTCTTGACAAAGATCACTGCATTTATTCCTCATAGCGAGTCCATGAGGTCCACACTATGATTATCCCACACTAGAGGTGTCGCCTTAGAAACAGATGAGTTAGCTGGGCGGTGGTGGCGCACGCCTTTAATCCCAGCACTCGAGGCAGAGGCCGGCGGATCTCTGAGTTTGAGGCCAGCCTGGTCGACAGAGTGAGTTCCATGACAGTCAGAGCAAATCCTGTCCTGAAAACAAACAAAGAAAAAACAAAACAAAGAAATAGATGTGTTATGAGAATGAGCTTGAGGCCCATTGTAGAAGTGAGTGTCTTTTAATCTCAGCTCTTTTTTTTTGTTTGTTTTGTTTTGTTTTTTTGAGACAGGGTTTCTCTGTAGCTTTGAAGCCTGTCCTGGAACTTGCTCTGTAGACCAGGCTGGCCTCAAACTCACACAGATCCCCGTCTCTGCCTCCCGAATGCTGGGATTAAAGGCGTGTGCCACCACGCCTGGCTGCTGCACCTTCCCAGATCAGCCAGTCTCCTCTAAGTCCCGGCACAAGTGCCCGCTCTTAGAAAATCTTGCCTGCCACCTCGAGGACAACTCAGTTACTGCAAGTGTGCAGGAGCTGCCTGGCCAAAGTCAAGATTACAGGCACCTGAGCTGAATGCAACTTCCATAAACTCTGTTACCACAGAGCCCTTCGCGTGCGTGCATGCGTGCGTGTCTGTCTGTCTGTCTGTGCATGCGGGTTACAGCCACCGTCCCCAGAACACCTGCTCATTCCTGCTGCCTCCCATTTGCACTGCTTCCCCAGGGTCCTCCTGACATCGTCCTCTGAGTTAGCAGGCCAGCTCCCAGCTCGAACTCTCCTTCCTCTGTGAGGCACGCCCTGACATTCTTCCTGTGTGCCTACTGCACGGGATGCACACTCCATTGAATCCAAGTTATGGGACCAAGGAATCTAAGCTAGCATTTTTGGTGTGTGACCTCTGTACTGTGTCCTGTTGTGCCCCAGAAAAATCTGTACCCATGGCCAATATTTACAATAGGAAATGTCATATCAAGACTATGAATGTTTAGCTTTCCTTAAAAGCTGGAAGCCTGGGAGAGATGAGTCGGCAGTCGAGAGCACTGACTCTTCTTGCAGAGAGGATCTGTTACCTTCCCAGCATGGCTCACAACCACCTGTAACGCCAGGCCCAGGAGAACCAATGCCCTGTCCTGACCGCTGAGCTCCTACACATGTATGGTGCATAGAAACTTCAGCAAGGAGACACATATACACATAAATTAAAGAACAACAACAAAAACACATAAAACTGGAAGGTTGTGGGTTGATGAGATGGTTGTTTTCCACCAAACCTAACAACCTGACAATCTGAGCTCCATCCCAGAACCCACACAGTGGGAGGAGAGAGGCAACCCCTACAAGCTGCGCGCTTTGACCTCCACATGTATGTCCATACACAACCAACCAATCAAAGTAACTGGAAGACTGGGGACAGAGAGATGGGCACGTAAGCCTGGGCCCTAGGTTTGATCCTTAGAATCCACATAAGGATAGAAAGAGAGATCTGGCTTCACAAAGCTGTCCTCTGACCCCATCACATACGCCCACACACACACGAGCACATGCTCTCACATACATCTGCCTCTGTCTCCCGAGTCCTGGGATTAAAGGTGTGTGCCACCACTTCCTGGCCTCTAGTGGTTTAGCTCTGCACTCTGATCTTCAGGTAAGCTTCATTTGTTAAAACACAAACAAAATATCACCACATCTCACATCCACTCATCAAATGCCACTGCAGATAGATCTTGGATCTATTCCTTTTTCTACCTCCATCACCATCAAAGTGATCTGAGCCACAGATCATCCCAGCAACCTCCTGGCTGTTCTCTCCTTCTGCTCGGAGCCCTGCAACCCACTCTGATGCAGCCACCAGAGCAAGCCTGATAACTCTGATGATGCCACTCCCAAGCCAGTGGCCCCAGTTTCTAAAGGACCCGTGTGGGACTGGACTCATCCATGCATTGCTTCCCCCAGTCTGCTCCTGCAGATCCTTGCCACTGCTCTGTCAGGCTGCCTTCACACACCTAGGGCCCTTGGATAAGTATGACCCCACTACCTGCATAACCAGCTTCCTTACCTCTTATTATACAGCCTAGGCTGGCCTTGAGTTTACAGCAATCCCTCCATCTCCAAAACACCTTTTTTTGTTTGTTTGTTTGTTTGGTTGGTTTTCAAGACTGGACTTCTCTATGGAGCCCTGGCTGTCCTTACTGAGCTCAGCTTGACCTTGGGGATGGTACTCAGTGATGGAGTGACAGGGACCTGTCAGCATTCATACCCAAAGGTCCTAGGATTTGGAGGAAACAGTGTCTGGGGTTTCCCCCTTTCTCCTGCTTCAGGCTTCCCCTGCTGAGCAGAGCTCCACCCCAGACCCCATCCTGATGAACAAGGCAGTGGAGGGGGTGAGTCAGCAGCTTCCTTTACCTTTCCACTGAGGGCCTTTTTGGAGAGGAGGTGGCAGACGACCTGGAGTCTACAGAGTCTCTCCTGAAAGACACAAAACTGGAGTTGATGCTGTCTTTTAGCTGGCAGCGGCTCTGCTCTCCAGGAGAGGAACCCCTGGGGCAAGGCATGTTGGGTGGAAGATGAAGTACCCTCCCTGGGCCACAGCGGCCAGGGAAAGGGAGGTTCAGAAGTGCCCAGCCCCACCGGACAGAAATTCAAGGAAGGGAACAGATGTCTGCAGCAATGCTACATCCATGCACCCTGTGATGTCAATCACTCTCCTGAGAATTCTCAGCAGGCCCCTCTCCTGCTGCCAGGCAGCTGGGCTCCTGGGGTCGCTATGTGTCTGGAGCTGGAGAGACTGAGGTGGGCTTCAGGCTCCCCTGCAGGCTATAAGCGGAGGTGGGGAGAAGAACACAGGCATGGAGGAGGTAGACAAGTAGCTGAGTACGAATGTGAATACAACAGGGACAGGATTGGGCATGTGCTATGCACAAAGTCTTATAAGAAAACAACGTCCAGGAGGGAAAAAAAAAGATGGAAAAAAATCCACCCAAATCCTGTAACCATGACGTTAGCATGACGAGGTCAGAGGTAAAAACACCTTCACTTTCCACATGCACCGAGCAACTTCCACTCTCAAACGCACAGTTTCCTCTCACCGTTCTTATAAAATTCATGTTTGTAAATGGTACCCTCATCTTACCTAATTCCACAGCTCCCATTTTCTAGTATACTGAACAACTTATTTCCTTGTTATATTTATTATGCAACAGCCCTCCATGAAAGTTACAGAAGAGCTGTGTGTGAGGGCTGCGCTGGGCTGGACCTCAGTGGTAGAGCGCTTGTTTAGCATGGGTAAGGCTCTCAGTTCCATCCCCAACACTGTGAAGAGAGGTCACTAGGAACAGGGAAGAGGGGAGAGGGGAGGCAGCGAGGAGAGGGGAGGGGAGAAAAAGAGAAGAGGAGGGGGCAGATGCTAAACCTGATGACCTGAGTTCGATATCCCAAATCCACAAGGTAGAAGGACAGAAGTGATTCCTAGAAGCTGTCCCCTGACCCCCACATGTGTGTGTGTATACACACTAATTCTATAAGTTTGTGCATTGAACAATTCTGAAGATTCTGAAGGTGTGTATGTGCAGTGTGATATCATCTACCACCAACCTACTAACTAACAGGTGGTCAAACATAAATTCCAAGAGGTTAGGAGACTTTCGGGTTATAGGGACTGAGGAAGATGTAGTCACTTTTTGAAAGCTTTTCTTTTGAAATAGGGGCTGGCCTCCAACTCCTGTCTCAAGCTATCCTCCTGCCTCAGCTTCCCCAATGCCTCATCTACATATCTATAAAATCTTTAATCTACCATGATAAATGAGGCATTTGTGTCTTATCCAAAGCACACAGCTTTGGGGAACACCGGCTAGGCTAGGCAAGAGGAATGGGACATGGAGTTGAGACCTCTCTACAGAGGTCTCCCACATCATAGCTGTGGGATCTGGGAAGTCCTTACTCCCAGGATCCTCTGCTTCCAGGTGATTTAACACAGATGCTGAGTAAATACTGAATTACTTCCCCTTTTCAAGGCTCTGGCCCCACTGGCCCCGCAGACCTGACAAAGGTGGGATGTGGGCTGGGTTACCAGGCAACAACACTGCCAGTGCAAATGACTCGGTTCGTAAAGTGTGTCTAGACAGGAAACGCTGCAAACAGACTCCGGATAATTAGTGGAGAGCCACAGCTTTCAAGCTGAGGATCCTGTCAGTGGCGACTGCTCTTGTCGGACACTAAGGCTTTGCTTAGAGGACGGCACGATGCTGGGGACATGGGGACCCCTCTGAGCAGGGGTTCACACTTCCATCGTGGTCTTCTTTCTTTGTACCTGAAGGGCTAGAGAACAGCTGTGCAGCCTCCTGGGAGAACCCTTATTTGTTTTTGCTTTGTTTCGTTTTGGAGGCAGTGATCTTGCTATGTAGCCCAGGCTAGCCACAAACCCATGATCTCCTGCTCCTACCTCTTAAGTGATGTGTTTATAGTCATGTGCACTGCGCCTGGCCCCTGTCAGTATCTCAAGGATAGCAAGGCCAGGGCTGCACGGCTGACATGCTTCGCATCCCTTCACCCTTCTAGGGGAAGCCAGTGCGTGTGACTCAGTCAGACTGAGCCAAAGACCCCAGGGTGAGCCGCTGATAGAGAATGAGACAAGTGTGGGCCCCCTCCACTCCAGTCCGGGAAAGAAGTACCTGGTTTGGGGCTCTCCCCCTCCTTTCTTCCTCGGTGGAGAAAGACCTGCGTCTGGTTTCCAGTCTGAACAGCCGAGCCCTTTTTCTTTCTTCTTTGCTTTGTCTCTTTCTTCTCTCTCTCCTTTGGCAGTTCTGGGGGAGTCTGAAAATGAAAGAGTGGCATTGTCTCTCCACTCAGCGCCTTCTCAGGACAGCCCTGTGTGGCTTTGGGCACTGAGAATAAAGGGCCAGGACTAGGGGACAGTCGCCTGCATGTCCACTAAACGCACACATGCATGTGCACATATTCACATACACATATATGCATGCATGTACACACATGCACACACGCATAACATGTATACCTCACATGGGGACACGAACATAGAAGTACACCCATCAATGCAGAGTCAGGCAATGTGCACATGTATGTGCACAAACAGAAACATATAGAGACACACAAGAAAGGTTAGATGCTACATATAGATCCTACACTTGTCCCCACAACACCATGAACTCCATAATTCAGGGGTCGCCTGCCATTAATTAAATAACTCGGTGACACAAGTTGAGCGTCCTCTCCCATACGCTGAGAAGAAGTACCGCCTCCTAGCAGTTAGCCCCTTCTCACCCAGTAGCCGCTTCCAGTTTTTAATGAGGACTTTGGCCAAGGACACCACCTCCTTGTCTGAGCAGTGCTTGCGAACTCCATTGACGGCGACTCCAATCCTGGTGGTCTGTGAGGAAAGGATTAGGGGAGCTGACCCACAGGACTGGTTACTCTTTCTGAAGGGAGCGTCAGTCAGCTCAGCTATCACTTCTCTCCAACCTAGACCTCCCCAGGATCTGTGTCCTAACTCTGAGTCATCTATTGTAGAACAAGGGTCTGACCCGCTACCCTGACTGAGACCCAAGCCTATACTTTTGGGAACTTTGGTGGAGAGCTGGGTTGAGAGGACGTTGGCTGTAATTAGGACCCTGTACCATTTGCAGTCCACTAGATACATTGAAAGAAAGTCTTGACTTAGACCCACCTCTGGCTACCATATCTTAGATCTGTGTTTGTCTTTTGGGGCCAGAAGTCTCTGGTAAAGTTTGGGGGTACATGGGAAATCTAAGGAGGATTTGAAAGCAAAGGGGCAGACCCCCTCTCCCTGGGTCTGGGCCACTTAGATCCCACAGGCCTTAACTTTGGATAGAGATTCAAGGAAACCGCCTTCTCCCTAAACCCAAGGACTCTGACCCCCACAAGCCTGGGAAAGAACTGGCCCTCAAGAGATGCTCCCCATGTCCCAGCTCCATGTCTCAGAAACCTCCACAGGGTCTTTCCCTCCCACAGAGGTGCTACCCCAAGGGGCCCCCACACCTGTAGCAGCTGGATGGTCATCTGGCAATTGTTCAGCTTCTTCAGAAGGTCGAGGGCCCCTTCCTGTGGGAAGTCACAAGAAGAGCCCTGAGGCACAGGTGGTGCCGCAGGCCACTCTGAGTGCTGTGGGCTCTGGGGAGAACAGATGGATGTGTGGACCAAGGACAGATGTGGGCGCACAGAGGAGGAGAGGCGGGAAAGGTTGGCCTCAGAGCACTTGGCTAGCTGTGCCTCCCACCACCTCCCTCCACCGAGTTCTAGCCTTTCCCTCTGCTTCACTTTCTGCCCAGCATGTCCCTATGTCCGTGTCTTGTGTCTGCCTCAGAATGGAGTCACTGTTGCTCCGTGGCGGGTGGGCTGGGGATTGTCTCACTATGCTGCCTAGGCTGGCTGGGAACTAATGGGATCTTTCCACCTCAACCTCCCAAAGCGACTGGGATTGTACAGGCTCCAGCTGCTGCACCTGGCACTTTGGGGCTTTTAGATCAGCTTTATGGAGGTCTAACTGGCATGCGATAAGCCACGTGTATTGTTGTATACAACTGTATACGTTTTTCTTCCTTTTCGCTTATCTATCTCAGTGTGGTGTGTTTATGTGGGTCCATGTGTGTTTGGATGCCTGTGTGGAGAACAGAGGTTGACATCTGTCTTTCTCTGGCACTCTCCTCCATCTGTATTGAACAAGGTCTCTCAATGGATCCCAGAGCTTGTCCATCTGGCTAGCCCCAGCTAATCAACCTGTGCCTCCAGCACATGCTGAGAGCACAGGCCGACAGCTGATCGGTGCTGGGAATTGAAGTCCAGTCTTCAAACTGATGCAGCGAGCACTTCACCAGCTGAACCATCTCCCTAAGTTGGTTATTTTTTTTTCAGTTTTTTTTAATTTAAAAATGTTTAATTATGTGTATTCATATGTGTAATTTAAAGATTTTAATTTATTTTAAATGTATGTTTTCTCTACATGCATGTACGTGTGCCACATGTGTGCCTGGTACCTGTGGAGGTCAGACGAAGGCATTGGACTCCTCCCAAAACTGGAGTTACAAATGGTTGTGGGCCATCACCTAGGTTCTGAGAGCTGTACTGAGGTCCTCTGTAAGAACAGCCGGTGCTCTTAACTGCTGAGTCGTCTCTCCAGCCCCAGGTGTATGTTTTACATTATGTGTATGTTTTGCTCATGTGTCTCTGAGCAGGTATGTGCATGTGAACATGGGATGTCATACTCCTAGAGCTGGAATTACAGGTGGTTGTGAGCTGTGGGTGTCAAAACCTGAACTCTGGTCCTCTGAAGAGCAGTCTGCATTCTTAACCACTGAGCCATCTCTCCAGCTCTAACCGCTGGGCTATCTCTCCAGTTCTAACCGCTGAGCCATCTCTCCAGCTCTAACTGCTGGGCCATCTCTCCAGTTCTAACCACTGAGCCATCTCTCCAGCTCTAACCACTGAGCCATCTCTCCAGCTCTAACGGCTGGGCCATCTCTCCAGCTCCCCTGAATGATATTTTTTGTTTTTTGTTTTTTTTCAAGACAAGGTTTCTCTGTGTAGTCCTGGAACTCACTCTGGAGACCAGGCTGGCCTGGAACTCAGAGATATGTTTGCCTTTGCCTCTGCCTCCTGGAGTCCTGAATTGGCACTTTAAGAATATTGGGGTGGGGGCTGGAGAGATGGCTCAATGGTTGTGAGCACTGACTGTTTTTCCAGAGGACTTGGGTTCGATTCCCAGCACCCACATGACAGCTCAAAACTGTCTATAGCTCCATGATCTGACACCTTCACACACACATACATGCAGGCAAAACACCAATGCACATAAAATAAAAAATTAGGAGAAAAAAGGATACTTTTTTTCATGTATTTATCTTGTTGGGGGAAGGCAGGCCACGTGCCTGCCAAGGTGCATGTGTGGAGGACAGACGGCACTTGTTGGAGCAGCCTCTCTCCTTCTACCATGTGGGTCCCAGAGATCACACTCAGGTCACCAGACTTATGCACTAACCCATCTCTCTAGCCTGCCTCTGAGTCCTGACACACGTATAATCCTCATGAAACCATCACCACCAAGAACACGGGCATCACTTCAGAAATTCCCGCGGGTTCTTTGTAATGTGTGCCTCCTATTACCGCCATATCACACAACCAACATTCTCCTTGCATCGCTGCAGGTGACTTGTGTGTCTGTTTGTGTGCATGTGACATGCATGTGATAGGTGTGTGCTCGTGGTGGAGACCAGAGGTTAATTTTGGATTTTTTTTTCCTCAGGTATATTTGCCTTGTTTTTTTTGAGACAGTCTCTCTCAACAGGACCACAGGATCAACAGTTAGGCTTGGCTGGACCATGAGTTCTAGGCATCTAGCTGTCTCCAGTGAGTGCTGGGGCTTGAACTCAGGTTGTACACTAAGCACTTTGCCAACTGACTTATCTCCCCAGCCTTGACTTTGTTGTTGTTGTTTTGTTTGTTTGTTGAGACAGGATCTCTCTATGCAGCCTGGCTGTACTAGAATTTGCAATGTAGATTACATGGTCTTTTTTTCCCTTAAAGGTATTATGTATAAGTGTTCTACCTGCATATATGCCTACATACCAGAAGAGGGCACCAGATCTCATTGTAGATGGTTGTGAGCCACCATGTGGTTGCTGGGAATTGAACTCAGGTCCTCTGGAAGAACAGCCTGTGCTCTTATTCTCTGAGCCATCTCTCCAGCATCCTCCCCTTTGATTACACTGGTCATTATTATTATTATTATTATTATTATTATTATTATGTATACAGTGTTCTGTCTGTGTGTATGCCTGCAGGCCAGAAGAGGGCACTAGACCCCATTACGGATGGTTGTGAGCCAACATGTGGTTGCTGGGAACTGAACTCAGGACCTTTGGAAGAGCAGGCAATGCTCTTAACCACTGAGCCATCTCTCCAGCCCAATTATGTAGGGATAAGTCCCGCCCCTTAGGGGGCGTGTTCGCCTCGGGCTAATGTCTGCCTATAAATTTGGCGAGCGTGCTCCGAGCTGTCTCTTCTACTCTCCTGGTCTCCACGGGAACGGTGGTTCTGTAAGTCTATTTCTACATTAAAACTATATATATTTTTACAAACTGTCTGCATTCGTTTACGCCGCTACACAATTACACTGGTCTTAAACTCGCAGAGATCCACCAGCCTTTGTCCCCTAACTGCTGAGATTAAAGGTGTGTCACTAAGCTCAACTCCAGACTTTGTATTTTTTTTTATTATGTATACATTGTTCTGCCTGCATACAAGAAAAGGGCACCAGATCCCATTACAGATAGTTCTGAGATGCTATGTGGTTGCTGGGGATTGAACTCAGGACCTCTGGAAGAGCAGTCAGTGCTCTTAACCTCTGAGCCAACTCTCCAGCCCCTAGACTTTGTATTCTTAAGGATGTTTTATAACAGCTCGATATGTAGCTCAAGTTGGCTTCTCCTGCATCAAGCTCACAGATGCTGAGACTAAAGGCTTGTGCCGCCATGCCTGGCCATTTTAAGTATTTTATATAAGAAGTGTGGCATAAACAAACCTTTAATCCAGCACTCGGGGCAGAGGACAGAGGCAAGCAGATCTCAGTGAGTTGCTGGTCTACAAAGCAAGTTCCAGGAGAGCCAGGACTGTTACACAGAGAAACCCTGTCTCAACCCCCTGCCCAAAAGTGTAGCATAAGCTTCTTTTTTACTTTGCTAGCTTACTGTTTCTGAGATCCATCCATACTGCCTTAGATCTACAGGACACACAGCTCCTTTCTGTTACTTTTCTATAATTCAGAGTAATTTTTCTGTCATGCATATCTGTTTATCTAATGATATAAAATAATTAGAGTTCCTGGTACATAGTAAGAGTCCAGTGGATTTCAGCTGCTCTCTGAGTATAGAAACACAAGACAGAACGAGACAGGGGCTGGAGAGGTGGCTCAGTGGCTGAAGCCCTTGCTGCTTCAGAGACTCAGTTCCCAGCACTCACAGGGTGGCTCACAACTCGCCACCCTCTTCTGGTCTCCATGGGCCCCGCAGGCACGCGGTGCCCAGATAAACATGCATGCCGGAAAAGTTTCCAAACACATAGAATAAAAATAAATGTTTTTTTAAAGATCAAACAGAGTAGAAAGCAGGAGCAGAGAAAGAAGGAAGCTTGGAGTTGAAAACCTGTCTGCCAGGTCCTAAACACACCTTCAGCCCATTTTAGCCTTCTCCTGCCTGGCACCTGCATCCTAGAAGCCAGCCCTGGCTATCTTCAGATTAGTCCCCTGAGGAACACAAACTAACTATGTCCTGTATGTCCCTTGCTTGGTTCCAGCTCCCAGCCTCCCCTTGCCAGGACCTGGACCACATCCTGTGAGCTGCCCTCTGTTAGTCCTTAGTCTCCCTTAGCACTGAGGTTCAGTGTTTCCAGAATGACCTGCAGACGGGTGTGTCTGAACTCGGAGGCACACAAACTCCATGCTTGATGTTAGCGAAAGGCTTACTATGTGCTGGAACACTTAAGTCCTTAATGTCCACTGACTTCTCACAAGAAGGAGGTGGGAAGGTAGTGCTTGCTTATACACAAAGCTTGGAGCCAGCACTGTGTACCAGGGTGGTAATTCACAACTAGAATCTCAGCTCTTGGGAGGTGGAGGCAGGAAGAGCGGAAGTTCAAGGCCATTCTCAGTCAGGTACAGAGTTTGAGGTAGGCCTTCTATATAAGATCTTGTCTCAAAAACACACAAACCACCCACCCACCTCTCAGAAGGCCCCTAACAAGTGGGTCCTAGTTACCACTCCACTTTTACAGAACTATTAACCCATTTATAGAAGAGGAAACCAAGAAGCTTTGTAAAGACTGGGTTGGACCGGGCAGTGGTGGCACAAGCCTTTAATCCCAATAGACAGAGGCAGGCGGATCTCTGTGAGTTCAAAGCCAGCCTGGTCTACAGAGCGAGTTTTAGGACAGCCAGAGCTATACAGAGAAACCTTGTCTCAGGAAAACAACAACAACAACAAAAAACCTAGGCTAGAATGAACAATGGCCTTGGAGCTTCACATACTATACTAAGCCACAGATCTGCCAATACATACAGTTGTGGAATACCAACACGGGTTATCACATGATGGTGCATACCGACAGCCAGTTCCCAGGAGAACACTGACTTGTAGCATTTGCTGGTTTCTGTGATGTAACTATTCCTCCAGCGATGACTCTCAAGCTACCAACATGCTGTTTCTGAACCGGGTTTTCTTTTACGTTTATAGCATGTATGTGCATACGTGCACGTGCCATAGCCTCCGTGTGGAGGCCAGAAGATGGCCCAGTGTCGTCAGCTGTCTCTTACCACATGGTGTTTCATTCTTGTTTTTCTTTTTTCTTTTTTTTTTTTTTTTTTTTGGTTTTTCGAGACAGGGTTTCTCTGTGGTTTTGGAGCCTGTCCTGGAATTAGCTCTTGTAGACCAGGCTGGTCTCGAACTCACAGAGATCCGCCTGCCTCTGCCTCCCAAGTGCTGGGATTAAAGGCGTGCGCCACCACCGCCCGGCTTTTTTTGAGACAGGGTTTCTCCTGACTGTCCTAGAACTCAGCAATCCACCTGCCTCTGCCTCCTGAGTACTGGGATTAAAGGTGTGCACCGCCATGCCCAGCTCACCACATGTTCTGAACTCAGTTCGACAGGCTTAGTGGCAAGCACCTTTACCCACTGAGTCGTCTTGCTAGTTCAAGGTTTGTTCTTTTTTTCAAACCCCCGGTCCCTGATGTGGGGCAGAACTGGCAGGGGAGACCCTGTACGAGTTCTTTTCACCATAAGCATATTAACGTTTTTCAAATGTCTATGTTTAACAGTTTGCAAACTACCTGAAAATCCCGTAACCAGAGCTCAATCATTTGCAGCTCACCACCGAGTACCTCTTTCTGTATGACTGGGTCATACTGAGGAGTAACGCCCACGGGCTTGCCTTGTAGGCAGGCTCACAAAGGCTGCTTGCCCATCAGGCTGGATGTGCCTCGTTGGCTCATTGTGTGGTGAACAGTCTCTCTGGTGCAGCTGTGGAGTCGCGAGTACGCAGCCTGAGACACCCCCCACCCCACCCCACCCCCCACCCCCGGTGTCTCTTTGTCCCTGTGTGAGGATGTCTGAAGGTGTAAATGAGGCTGTTGGCTTTGCATTTCCTGGTGAAGTCCTGCTGTCGACTTTCAGGATTAAACTCACACTGTCAGAGTGTACCAGGCCTGTCCTGATGGACAGCGTCAGGAGCCGCCTCTCACACACAGGCAAGTAGAAGTGGCTTGCGAGGTGGCATGTGCGTGGCTCTGTGGATGTGGCATTGTGTGTAGGTCTAGCTGTACACGGGGGCTCGTCTCTTCCGTGCTGTGTTCGCTGGTGCGCGCTCACAGTATCTGACAGAGCCCCAAGTCGCTGAGCTGCAACGTGGACGCTGTCTTATTATTGCAGGAAGCAATTCCCTCTTGGACTAACCACCACTGGGCGGGCCCACGTTCACTCTCAGCACAGGCCCGCCTTTCCCAGGCGGAAGCCCAGAGCTCTGTGCCTACCCAAACCCTGCTAGAGTCCAGGCACAGACTCCAGGCACAGATGAGGCTCTACACTGGCTCTGTCCTGTAAGAGGACCCTGTGGCCAGACATACTGCTTTCCTGGCGACAGCCCTGTCACTTCCATAGGCCCTCATTCCCAAGAGGCACCACTACCTCTTCCCATTTCACGGAAGAGGAAACTGAGGCCCCAAGAAGAGAAGCAGAGTGGCTGGCTTAGGACTGTAAAAGGATTGAGAGGGAAGCCATAGGAGGCCCCTTAAGCTTTCCAACCCGGCTGTCTTCCCGGAGCCTCCTGGGTTTCCTCCTCCCCCTAATCCTTCTCACCTGGAAGTCCAGACTTCCTTTGCTCATCAGAGTGTCTGGGTGAGCAAGGGGTTAGGCTTAGACAGCCTGTCTACCTGAAGTGCCACTCAGTTTCTTAGTTGGGCTCTGCCATCTCCAGCTGGGGAAGTGTCCCGTAACTTGAGGTTAGGTTTTGCTGGCGACTTTGGGGGTGGCCCAGAGCACCTCAGCGGAGGATGGGAGCTGAGGGAGGAACTGCAGCCTGGGCGGTGCAGGTGAGAGGCATCTTTCTGCATCCGCTCCAGCCCTGCAGAAGCAAGCCTCGCTCACCTCAGTCACCTGCCTCAGACCTGCTATTGGCTTTGCACACCTGTCTCACCCCTCACCCCTCCCTACTGCCCCGAGATGCTCTTCCCCAGGAATTCAATCTTCGTGTAGACGAGGAAACGGCAGCTCTCGACATTGTGCCAACGCCCCCATCTCATTGTTGCCCTGCAACTATGCAACTATTCCAGGATGTCTGATACCCCCTTGGCTCCTCAGACCTCAGTCGCTCTTCCTGGCTCTGAAACCTCTCCTGGGGGACCCCAGCGTTTTTCAACTTTCCTGGAATGTACTCGCGCAATGAAGGTCTCGGTGTAACACGTTGCTAGACACTACGAGAAGAAAAGGACCCCGCGGCGAGTCTGCGTGGAGGGCCTTATCCACCGGGTTCCCTGTCTTCTCCCTCCGGCCTTGTCCTCCCTCCCTCCATGTTCACGCCCTCCAGAATTGGCACAGGCGCCAGCCACCAGCCTGAGGCAAAGATCGCTAGATAGATAGATCAAACATTAACTTTCCTTTTGGCTCTCGCTGAGCGCGGCTGGGACTGAGAGATCAGGGACCCTCGCGCAGGGCTGCGGACCATCCTCCCGGCACAGATCCCTTACGCACTCCTCCCCCGCTGGGGCAGCCCAGGCCTCCTCCTTTCCTCCCCCGCCCCCCGCCCCGCACCTGTTCACCTCCGCCCGCCAGGGCCCCATCCCGTGGCCAAGGAAAAAGTTGCAAACAGACTCCTGGCACCCCAGCTAAGGCCCTTCGCTCTGGTCTTGCAGGCCCACTCCCGGGCGGCGGGGTGCAAATGCAGCTCGGCGGCCGAGTTTCTCTGATCTTTTCCAAGTCACCCAGAATTTGTCTCTCCAACTCCCGCCGTGCCTGCAGCTCCCCAGCCTTGCCCTCTCAAAATCCTCGCCCCGGGTTCGTGTCTCTCCTCACGCTCTCACTGCACAGCGCAGGTAGCCCACGAATACACCCGATTTGTCCACACTGACTTGCACCAGTCGCGCCTCGGGAGAAGGGAGGGGGCTACACGATCCTCTCCAGACCTGGCCACGCACGCACACACACACCCTAAGTGCCCAGCAAGTAGCGCGGGACTCCCCTGCCTGGCAGCCTGCCACCCGCCTCCAGTCCGGAGTCCCGAGCGCTCCCTTCGGGCACACGGCCGGCACGCCCACCAAGCCCGTGGCTGGCCGGGTCGCTCCTCCGTGGCCCAGGGGTTGCGTTGCAAACTTTGCAGCCTCACCGTCTTCTTCCGGGCCACCATCTTCTCCAGCTTTTTGGAGATCCTCAGCAGCTCCTCTTCCAGGCCCATGTTGGTCCACGACGCCGCGCGGGGTTAGGGGTGCAGAGCAGCAGCCGGCGCCAAAGCGCGGAGCGCAAGCGGCACGGGCCGCAACAGTCCACTCAAGCCCGGCGGGGGCGGGGCATGCCCCTCCCAGCGCTGGGGGAGGGGTGGCGGGCACTAAATATAGACTTCAAGGACTGCCCGGGCAAAGATTGCTTGAGCCAGGCGGGTCTCACCTTTGGGGGAAGAACCAGGCTGGGAGAAGGGGCTCTTCCCTTCCGACCCTCGTAGGGGTGCCCCCGGGCTGCAGGGACATTTGGGCATGAGGCTTCGACTGGGGTGTGAGTGCAGCTGAGGGAAGTTCTGAGCTCCCGAGTCTTAGCATCTCCCAGAAGAACTTAGTTCCGTGGCTATGCCCAAACCGAGAAGTTGGTACATTCATCGCATCTTGGTGCAGATCCTGAAGTCAGCCCTGCCCTAACTTAGGCTCCTTCGTGTACCCAAGGCCTGTGGGTGCTTCCGTCTCCAGCTTTTTCTCGGGAGGTATGCTTGGAGCCGTTTAATGTGTTTCTAACAAACTCTGAAGTACTGGGGCGCAGCCATGCTCAGAGAAGCTAAGCTTTGGGTGATTCTTACGGCAGTGTGCAAGAGGTGGGCTTGGAAGAGAAATTTTGGGTGAACGGAGTAAATGCCTCCCACTCAGCTGTGCAGACATCTGCTCTCGGGTGGAAAGGTCTTACGAGAGTCCTCTCTGCAGACCTAGAAAATGACTTTTTTTTGCCAGGGTCTCTGATCTGGATGGAGAGCAGAAGAGGGCCCACAGTGTGTGAGGGTCGGGGAAACTGTGAAATCCCCCAACTTTCTGAGATAACCTCAGAGAACGAGGTCTGGACCAGAGGTAGCCTGTTGTGGACACCTGTCTCCCAACTGCTATTGTGTGATGACGATCAAGGATGTGTGTGTGTCTTTTTCCCCAACAAACTTGTCCAATCAACTAGCAAGAAAGACCCCACTGCAGCAGGCTGGGCAAAATAAGGATTGAAAAGGAGGACTGCATTTGCCACAGCTGCGGTGGGGCAGGAGAGGAAGAGGGCGCTTGAAAGGCCCAGCTGGGTGCCATCCCCTCTCAAGAAGTGAAATCTACTGCAGTTAGGGGCAGGGTGGGAGTTTGGTGGGAGAAAGAGGGGATCTGTGCTACTGAGGAGGCAGCGCGTGTTTATTCTATTTACTGAGCACCTAGTGTGTTCCAGGTGGTTCTGGCATCCAGACGGGAGCAAGACAGCCAGCCCTCTGCAAAGCTTAGGGATGGGAGGGTCCCTGGCATGTCAGCGGTGGAGGAACTGAGAAGTCAGTGGCTGCAGCATGGGGATGTGGAGAAGGAAGGTGGGGGAAAGGAGGGGGTGGGTAGCATCTAGTTGCCAAAGCCAGGTTTTTCTTGATTGGAGCTCCTGGGAGGCTTCTTGGCCAACACAAGTATGAGAGACCCTAAGAAAACACGTCCAACCTTCCTATGCAAATGGAATCTCAGGAGGTGGGATCGTTGATATTCTCCCAGGGTATAGCCGGCTCTGTTGGTACCCATTATACCCCCTCTGACCACCTGGGAGCAAACCTGCAGGCAATCATGACACACAGCCGCTACTTGGCAAATCTTCCTTTAAGGTTTGGGGGCAGGCAGGGAATTAATACCCCAAGAGGGGCCCAGCATTGGTGGTAAGTACCCCATTCTTTACTCTCAGAGGGACAGATTGAAGGTATTTCCTAACTCACTATGCTCTTGCCTCGGCCTCCAGATGCTGGGATTACAGATGTGTGCCACTGTGCCAGCATCCTTTATGCTTTGGTGTGCATGTGTATGGGTGCATGTGGTGATCAGACATCGATGGGTGCTTCTCTCCAATGCTAGCCACTTTATCTTTGGAGGCAGCGTCTCTCACTGAACTTGGGGCTAGTCAGTAAGCCGCAGGGATCCCCTAGAATCTGCCTCCACAGAGCCAGGAGTACGGAAGTGCACTACACGCCTGACTTTTTGCATGAGTTTCTGGGGATCTGAACTCATGTCCTCATGCTTGGGTGGCAAGCAGGTTCTCCAAAGCTTTCTCCTGGTCCTCCTTTTGGTGACCTCCCATTTCGCTTCTCTACCCTCGTAACGCTCCTGGGGGTCACCTCACACACTAACTTGGCCAACTCATCATCTGGAGGCAATCAAGGAACCACCACCGGAAGCGTCCAAACATGAGATCCTCACACTCCAACCCAGTGTGCTTTCCTGCACACCAGGGGTTCTCAGGCTTAGTGCTGACATTTTGGATTGGCTAATTCATTGCCAGAGGGATGACCCTTACCATGAGGCTATGGTTTGAGTGTGTTTTCTTATAGGCCAGAGGCTTGATTCCTGCCTGATGTGGCAATGTTGAATGAAGACTGAGCCTTTAAGGGGTGGAGCCTAATGGGAGGTAACTAGTGGGGGAGGGGTTGAGGCCTGTCTCTCAGTAGTTTTGACAAAAGTGAGTTGCTATAAAGCAAATTGAGACCACTACACATAGTGTTTGCTTTCTACCTCTCTGCGATGCTGTGACAGTCAGGGGGCCTTTTACTGGCTGTTCATGACAAGCTGTTTGGACTTTCTAATTGCCAAATAAAACCTTTTGCTGTAGAAAGTGCCCAGCTTCCAGCATTCTATTAAACAGCAGCACAAACAGACAAAAGAGAGTGTGCTGGAGGATGTTATCCCTGACCTCGGGGATGCACCCTCCAGGTGGAAATGTTTGCCATACCAAATGTCTCCTGGGGCAAAACTCCCTGCGTATACTTTACCAGCCCTGTCCCTCACCAGGGCCAGGGAAAGAACCCCAAGTCCCAAGAGTCCTTCATTTCCCTATTACTCTTTAGAACCCATAAATGAACCAGCAGGATCCGCCCCTCCCCCGAGAATCCTTTATTAGAGATGAATAAAAGAATAGCTCTGAGATGAATAAAAGCTGACCCCGGGGGCTCAGAAGCAATCTTCCTTCTTTAGGATCTGCTCATTCCAAGTCAGTTCTTGAGACCAGCTCTCCAGCAAGGGACCATACCTGTGGGATGCTTGTCTTATTCATGTGACATCCATAGTACCTAGCATAGTACCTAGCAAAGGTCTGGACATAGAGCTGGAATCATTACGGAAAACACTAGACCACAAGACAGTGCCCGGATGTGAAAGATAGTAAGTGGGTCCCATCCTTGTAGGGAGAAACGGTCCTGGTCCGGTAAGGACTGAGCGGCTGTATAACTGAACCCAGCCCAGGCATCCTCATCCTCAGATCTAACTTCAGGACTGCCTGGTCCAGGACATCAGCCCCAACACAGAAGGGCCAGTGTCCTTGGCAGGGGCACAGTCCAGTTCTGTGGGCTCAAGTCCCTGCTTTGAATGTTGGGGTCCAGTGTGGGCCATGCAGAGGGGTCAACAAGGAGCTAGTCGTGCAAAAGCTGCAGAGAACTTGCCGCGAGAGCCCCGGTCTTTGAGCCATCTCCTTCCCCGAGGACGACCTGGGAAAAGAAGGATGAAGCGGATACTGTTAAAGCGCCTTTTGCGTCTCCTCTGGGAAATAGCTCTAGGTGGGCTTCACTCAGGTTCACGCAGTCCTGGGCTAAAGCAGGGAGGTGGCAGCAGCTTAACAGTGGCCATCTCGGTCCATAGTGTTGCCACCATCGAGGGAGGGCTCCCTCCCCTCTGTGCCTGCTCTTGACCAGTTCTACAACACGGGAACCTACGCTTCAAACCACACACTCAGCGCTCCTACCGGAATGTTCCTTCTAGACAGAGGATGCTGGGCAGAGGGACCGTCTTCCAGAATCCGACCTCCCCGTCGGTAGGATCGAGTGCTCTCTGAGCTGGAAGGCAGGGATGGCCAATGTCACCCAGCTGCCCAGAGCCCCTCAGAAGGACCCGGGTAGACATAAAAGGCTGAGGTGGTGGGAAAGGGGACCCAGAGTCCACCAGGCCCCGAGGCTGGGTCATCATCACAGGCCCTGGAGGTCTGGAACTGATCTCTCCGCAGAGGGCTCTGAGGATGCCCCCAAGTCTACTTCTTCCCAGACTCAAGTCTAGACAAAAGGGTTTGCAGAGAAGCAAGGCAGTTGGATTGACAGGTGAAGATTTCCTGAGGGCTTAAAGAAGGGTCCTCCCACCAACAGGGGCTGCTCCTTGGCTCTCCTGGCTCAACTTAAAAGCAGGTGGTAGATCCCAGCACTCGGCAGGGGCAGAGACAGAGCTCTGAGTTCAAGGCCAGCCTGGTCTAAAGAGTGAGTTTCAGAACAACCAAGGCTGTTATATAGAGAAACCCTGTCTCAGAAAAAAAGAAAACCAAAACAAACCAAAACTAAAAAGCAGGTGGGAGGAAGAGGAGGAGGTAAGGCTCCACCAAGGTGCAGCTTACACCTTGGGTCCTAGAGTGAGACTGTGATCCAGACTGCAGACAGGTATTGTTCAAGGCAGAGAAGCCAAAGCATGCTCAGAGAGGTCAGGAGGCATACTGAGCGGCACAGCTAGGCCCATACCAACCTGAACTTGACGGGGAGGTACAGCTCAGGAGGGGTGGTCCCAGATGCTGGCCCAGGCCTGGAGGTGCCTGGTGTCTCCTGGAGGCCTTCTTCAGGGCTAGGCGGGGCTTGGCTCAACCCCCCAGGTTCCACGGAGCCGGTGAGGCTGGATAAGGAAGACGCTGGGCTGCTTGGGTTCTCTGAGGCCTCAGGAGACTCTGACCTCAGACTGGGGGTGTTAGAGCGATCTAGAACCACAGTGACGTTTGTTTTTTAATTGCTCCCCTGTGGGCCTGGAGAGATGGCTCAGTGGTTAAGAGCACTGGCCGCTCTTGGGGAGGATCTCGCAGGCATCCATGCAAATATATCAATCATATACATAAATAAATCTTTTTAAAAAGAAATGCTTTCCTCTTTGTTCAGTGCCAAAGCTGACTTTGGCTTCTTGGCTCCATCATGGTTGTCTTGCAGCTCCCCAGCCCCTGCACCACCCGGCACTCTCATTTACTAGGGTCATGATGAGCATGCTGTTCGTGTCTACCTGCTCTCCTCAGCCCGGGCATTCCTGCCGAGCCCCCAAGCTCAGGTTAGGCATAGCTCCTTCAGGGAGCCCTCTTAACCCACTGCCTGCTCCTGCAGGATCCACCCTCCCCATTATCTCTCTCCTGGCCTCCCACAGCAAGCTCCATTCATCCAACACACAAGTCCAAGAGCACAGCCAGGCTCTGCTCAGTGCTGGGAGAGCATTCTGCAGAGGACCAAGCCTGTGTCTCCCAGTATTAGCACTTTATAGTGTGTGGAGCCTCATATTATGACTGACTGCTTCCGAGGCTCTATCCCTTCACTAGGCTCACACAGGGCATGCCCCACAAACGCATGTCTTTTCGGTTAACTGATGCACTGAAGAATCCGAGCAAGCACAACAGAAGCTTCACAAATGGTGGCAGCTTTAAGCACGTCACTTAACATCTCTCCCTTTACCTGAAGGAGAGGATGGCCTAAGGGAACCTGGATGGTGGGATGGGCTTGCCACCTTTCGCTCTGTTGTTTTCAGACAGGGTCTCCCTAGCTGGCCTTGAACTCCTGATCTTCCTGCTCCCATCTCCTCAGAGCTGGGATTATAGGCATGCACTACCACACTTAGCTCTGGCATGCAGCATGCATGCCCAGCACAGTACCCCACGCAGCAGTCTCTCAATAAACGGCATGCTCACAATACTTCTGGGCAGACAACCATACCTCCATTGGAATGTCCGGCTCGCCCTGGGTGTATGGTCCTAGAAGAGCTTTTCATGGGCAGGGGTGGGGGACTGTCCTCGCTCTGGCTCTGAGAGGTGGCTGGTCCCGGGCTAGCCAAGGTCTCATACGTCTTGTTGCTGAGGTCCAGCCTCCCACTGCCCCAGCAGGCATGAGCTGGGGGTTTCACAGGACAGTGCTGTGGGGACAAGGCCATCTTGGTTTCCACAACTCAGCTTGCCCCTTCCCAAAGCAGGCCCGGTAAGGCTCTTGCCTGATGCCACCCAGAGGGGAAGGGCTGGGCCTACCTTTTCTTCCTCCTCCTCCTCGCTGTCAAAGCCATGTCCCATGGAATGTCCCCATGGGTAGTCCACGTGGAGATGGAATGCGAGGGTCCCTGCTTGTGCCTGCTCCAGCTGCCAAAAGCGAAGGCTTACCACGTCAGAGGGTCAGCAGGGGTGAAGAAGGGTTAGAGGGCGGCCTCTGCCCTCAGACTCACCAGTTCTTCGCATCCCTTGTGCTGTTTCTTCCTGGCTATGTCCAGAGCTGTTTCTCCAGCATCATTTACTGTGAAGGGGAAATCCAGGGACCATGGTCAGAATCAAGGCAGCTTTGAGGTCTGTATGGGCCTCAGAATCAGATTGTCTGGGTACGTGAAAACTGGCTCTCTGGATTCCTAGCTGTGCGGCCTTAGGTGACCTACTTAACCTTTCTGGGTCTTAAAATGAATATGATACTTGAAACTATCTGACCAGGCTGTGAGGATTCACTGATTAGCAGTATGGCTCACGTGTCATGGGACAAGACAGGTGTTGTAGGGTAAGCAGGGAACCATTCCATCACTGTACCCTGATACACCTTTCGGCGGGCTCACTAGCTCTGCGACACTCCCATTTGGACAGGAGAGGAAGCTGAGGCTTTAGAAAGGAATTGACAGCCCCACCCCTGAGGCCACAGAAGAGCACAGAAGCAAGTCAGGAGTAGGAATGTGCCTGCTGCCCGTGCTCGGGTCTGTGGAGGAGTCTGGAGGGGGCCTCGGGCCGCACCTGCCCCCACGGGAGCTCTCCCTTTCAGCAGAAGCTTGAGACAGTCCAGCTGGCCGTGGAGCGCCGCGCAGTGCAGGGCGGTATTTCCATCCGCGGCCTTGGCATCCAAGTGGCCACTAGAAGGAGGGTGTAGCAGGGAGGTTTGGGGAGGGAAACAAGCAGGTAAGGGGGTCAGAGTCCCAGGGAAAGCAGGAGGGACAAGGAGGGAGTGGGGGAACAGGGAGGCTGCTGACGGCAGATGGGCTCTCACCCATTCTGGATAAGGAAGTCCACTAGGGGCAGGGAAGCCTGGCTGGCGACTCTGATGGCCAAGTGCAGGGCGAGCTCTCCAGGTGCCTGAACATACACATACACATGCCTGAGTTTCCCCTGTCACCTGCCCTCAACCTGGTGCTGCCCCCCTGAACCCTTGTTGCCCCAGCATCTCTGATTATGGAGGGGTCAGAAACCCCAAGAGACCATATGGACAGATCCTCACATTAGGGGAGCCTGAGAAAGCCCAGGCAGTCAGTGGTTCCTCCTCAGCCCAAGGAGAAGGTGTTCCCAAATCCTCATCGGGCTGAGGTTCTGCTTTTCTCCTACTTCCTCTCCGAGGTCTCTTTGGGAGGTCTCCTGCTACTCTAGGGTGCCCATGCTGTCCACCTTACCCAGGTCCTGCTTCCCACCTCACTCAAGTGCTATGCCCTTACTGTCCACTAGGTGGCCTGTTCAGACATATCCTGCTCTACCTCCTCCCGTGCTGTGGGCTAACTCAGGGCCTCACAGGTTAGGTTCACTGTGCTCCATCACAGAGCTACACCCCCAGTCAGAGGCAGCCAGTTGTTCTGTTTTGAAAAGATTGCCTACACCCCCCCACACACCCCAGTTTCACGGGCATGAATGTTTTGCCTGCATATCTGTGTACCACATGCATACAGTGCCCATGGAGACCAGAAGGGGGCACTGGAGTTACAGACAGTTGTGAGCCTCCATGTGAATACTGGGAATTGAACCCAGGTCCTCTTAACCACTGAGCCATCTCTCCAGTGTCAGTTTTTAAATGTCCAATCAGTCACAGTCACTCCAGCTGACGGGATCATTCTGAAATCCTTCCTCCCTCATGAACGGATCTCCAAAATGCAGGGTCTTTCACACTCTAATCAGACCTGCCCGTTTCCACTTCCAAGGCGATTGTTAACCCACATTAGAGATGAGGAAATAGGACTCAGAGAAGTAACTGCCCTGGGTCACAGAGCTAAGAAAAGATACAGCAGGGATTCCAACCTAGATCTGCTTGGCTGGAGCTATTATTCTCTTTCCCACTTCATGTGTCAGATCTGGGCAGATGGTAGAAGACTGTGACATCTGGTCTTAGAGGGGGGCTGAGGGGCATGTGAGTGCAAGTGGGTTAAAAGTGGCCCTGGGAGGGGGCTCTCACCTGCCCGTCAGGCCCTGGCAGTAGCTGTCCGAAGTCCTGCCCATTGGCAAAGGCCTCCAGTACAGAGAGGAGGTCCCTGCTGCAGATGGCTGTCCTTAGTCTCTGGGGATCAGGTGTGGACTGGCGTGCAAACCTGTGTTCCACATACTTGGCCACAATGTAGTTCCTGCGGCTGCTCCTACCCAGACAACAGACAACCGCGGGTCCTCAGAAGCTTGTCCACATAGTAACTTCTGGAACCACCCTCGAGGAGAATCTAGTGTCCTGGCGACTTCCAGGTCAGGGGGCCTCCTTCTCTCCACCCTTCTGACCCCAGACTATCTCAGACCCTGGGAACTGGGGAGCTAGCAACCCCCCCCCTTCTGAGACCATCCTTACATGTCACTCTCAGCAGAGGGTTTAGGGCTGCCGTGGGAGGGCAGACGGGCCTCCATGATTTCATTGAAGTGGGAGTTTCCAATGTTCAAGGCCAGCTGGAGGCACAGCACAGGGTATCAAAGTCAGCAGGTAGATTCAGGCGCTAGGACAGCGTCCCTGACAAGGTCCAGTCTCGGAAGTCCAGCCCTTCCCCATAGTTCCCCAGGTGCCGCCCCTACCAACCCCACTCTGGTTACTTCAGATTCATTCCCAGTTAGCCACGCTCCAGTCCCCCGAACCCCGCCCCACACCCATAGCATTCTCTCTGAACCCTGACCCTGCTCTCACCAGCAGCTCTGAGGGGCCCAGGAGGTCCAAGGTGAGGGACTGTATGCGAGAAAAGCGCACGCCCAGCTCGCGGTGGACACCGGAGCACTGGATGCAGGTGAGCACACCCAGGTTGGTGCTGAGCCACGTGGGGTCTGCAGGGGAGCGAGGAGCGCAGCTAAAGCCTCCAGCCCAGAGCCCCTTCTCCATACCTCCCATCAAACATTCCCCTCCACTGACCTGAAGCCCCACAGTCGCAACAATGGTCGTTCCCCGGCCTGCTTTTCACCTCAGCAACCAGCATCTTGGTGAGGTCCTGGGGCTCGGAATCCAATCTGGCACTACCCCAAGACCCCTGGCCGCCACTGGGCTCCCCATTAAAGGCGCTACTCAGTGCTTCATCCTTGCTGTTCTGCAGCACCGACACCCACCTGTGCAGATGGGGACAGGAGACCGGGTCGGGACTGAGCTCCCTACCCCATGAGCTGCCCCCACCACTGCTGGCCCAGAGCCGGCACTCACGCCTCACACTCCAGCTCGTCCTCTGCGTGGAAGTGGTATGTGCGGTTATCTGTGGGGGACAGAAAAGGCCATCAGCCACCGATCCTGCAGGCCTTCCCCAGGACAAACACCTGTGTGCCCCTGAAACCAGGCCCTAAGCGTCACCACCTCCAGAAGTCATCTCCGAAGTAGGACCCCAGCAAGGCTCTCTACATGAGGCTGTGGATCCAGGGTCAGTGCTCAGCACACCCCTTATGCCCCGTTCGACACGGCCCTTACCTCCAGCTGCCACCCCATTCTAGTTTCTTTGCTTCCTACTTCTTCTCTTCACCTAGCCCTACCGGATCCCAAGCTGTTTTGTCTACGGCTTCAATTATACAGCACCCTGCTTCCAGACCCCCACGGTCCCGACTATGGGGAAGCTCCAGGCCTTGTCTCTCACTTCTATGTGAAGTCCCTTGTAAGACTTATGGGAGACTCAGTGTTCTGCTTCCACATTTCCCACCCTCTTAACCTCCATCTTAAAGCCCTCCTTCTCATAAAATGCTACAATCTGGGTCTCTCAAGGCTAACGGCAAACGCTCTCCTCCCATAGCCCTAGGTTCCCTATAGCAGGTTGGGGCTTCTGTAGGGTCTTTATGTGTGCCTCTCTCCTCTGGACAACAGTTCCCCATCTTAGAGCCTTGGGTCCGAATCCTTCTAAGAGGGTTCCCTGAAGACAAGAGGCTTAATAAAAAAAATGAGGCAGGGTCTCACGTAGTCCAGGTTAGCCTAAACTCCCCATGTAATTGAGGATTCCCTTAGACTTCTGATCCTCCATGTTGGAACTGCAGGTGGGCACCACCGTGCCTAGTTTTATGTGGTTCTCAGCACGGGAGTCAGAGCTCCGCGCATGCCAGGCAGTGAGTGTCATGCCAGGCAGTGTCAACCACATTCCTGGCCTGAAAGGTCAGCTCCTTCCCAGCATGTGTTTTCATGTTCAGAGGGATGGGAGGTGAAACCCTGAAAGTCTTAGGCCCTTGGAGTCCTGGGTCTGCAGTGGTAGTCTTTGGCTACTTAGTGGGACTGAATACAGAGCCCTGGCTGCAGCCTCTCAGGAGGAAGCACTGGGCAGTGTGGGGTTGGCACAGACTACTCACGGGTCACCAGGTCGAAGCACGTTTTCTCCTCAGGGTTTGGCCTCACTTGGCACGTCAGCAGGGTCAGCTTTACTGGGGGCCGGTTGATCTGTGGGGATTTGAGAGTGGAGGACACATATGTTACCCCCTGGGCCTCTGAGTCCTTTGTTTCTTTGTCTATTAAATAATCAAGAAAGTCCTGTTCCTCCAGGGGAGGGGATAAGGATTCTAAGTAGGCTCTTTGGATACCGTCCTTCCTCCTAGCAGGGATCTCTAACACTGGATCTCAGAGCTTGGCATCTGTCTGCTCAGAACCCCCAGAGGCCTCACCATGCTGTGTGAGATGGTCAGGCAGCCATACTTGACTCCACACTTCCTCTTCTGCCAGACTCTTCGAATCCTAAAGCACAGAAGGACAGAGAAACGGTGACCAGTGGCTCACACCTCATCCCCCTGCATCAGAGAGCAGAATCTATGACCTCTTCCGTTCCCATCACAGTGCTTCACTGCTTCCGGCCCTCAGGATGCTTCCAGTATGAGGGGAAAGCCTCAAGCTTTGGGATTCCTATTCTAGAGGGTCAGTGTGACCCTGGTACCCTGAGAACTTCTAGCCCGATGGAGGAAACACAGCTCACCACCTCACTTACTTCGTGTGTGAGCATGCCAGAGCCCACACATGGGGGGCAGAGGATAGCCCGAGGGAGTCAGGGTGGTGGTCTGAATGAGAACAGTCCACATAGGTTCATATCTGAATACCTGGCCCCCAGTTGGTAGAAGTGTTTGGGAAGGACTGGGAGGTGTCACTGAGGGGTAAACCCATGCCATCCCCTGTATGCTCTTCTTGCTACTGCCATGCTCCCTGCCACGATGGTGATCTCCCTCTGGGACCACAAAACCCTATAAACTCTTCCTTCCATAAGTTGCCGTGGTCATGGCGTCTCTTCGCAGCAACAGAAAAGTGACTAAGATGGTCAGTTCTCTCTCTACCGTGTGGGTCCCAGGGCTTGCGCTTAGGTGGTCAAGCATGACAGTAAACACCCTTACCCTCTAAGCCAGTGACTCCAACCTTCCCAATGCTGTGACCCATTAACACTTCTTCATGTTGTGGTGACCCCAACCATAAAATTTTGATTGTTACTTCATAACTGTAATTTTTGCTACTATTATGAGAATCATAATATAAATATGTTTTTTGATAGTCTTAGGTGACCCCTGTGAAAGGGTCATTCGACCCCAAAAAGCAGCAGTTCTCAACCTGTGGGTTGTGACTCTTTGGGGGTTTACAGGGGTGATCTAAGACTCTTATCTGTACACCAGATATTTATATTACAAATGACAATGCGTAACAGTAGCAAAATTACAGTTATGAAGTAGCAAGGGAAATAATTTTATGGTTGGGTTGTCACAATCTGAGGAACTGTGTTAAAGAAAGGCTGAGACCCACTGCCCAAAGGGGTCGTGACCCACAGGTTGAAAACCACTGCTCTAAGCCATCTTACCGGTCTTTCTAAATTTTTACTTTCTAAAATGAAAAGTTAACACAGGAACCAAGGCATAATCAATGTTTTTTCTTCTTTCTTTCTTTCTTTCTTTCTTTCTTAAGATTTATTTATTATGTATACAGTGTTCTGCCTGCACACCAGAAGAGGGCACCAGATCTCATTACAGAGAGGTGTGAACCATCATGCGGTTGCTGGGAATCGAACCCAGGACCTCCAGAAGAGCAGTCAGTGCTCTTAACCTCTGAGCCACCTCTGCAGCCCTGATGTTTTCATTTCTAGGCATATTTATAGGCATATACAGTATATTATATATAGAGAGGGCAAGAATGAAGGCATATTAAGTGTTTGGTGAGTCTCTTTTCTTTTCTTTGGGTTTTGTTTTGACAGAGTTTCTCTGTGTAGCTTTGGAGCCTGTCCTGGAACTAGATCTTATAGACCAGGCTGGCCTCAAACTCACTGACATCCACCTGCCTCTGACTCTCGAGTGCTGGGATTAAAGGTGTGTGCTGCCACCACCGCCTGGCTTAAGGGTTTGGTAAGTAAATCTTAACTGCTGCTAGATATCAGACTCATAGATATCCCCTGCCTCAGCTTCCCAAATGCTGGGATTAAAGGCAAGTGCCACGGGATGGCCCTGTTGCTGCAATTTTTGAAGAATAACCTTTAGGGACCTTTAGCGAAGAGCCACATGCCCAGTTGTCCTTTGATATTCGTATACCATCAGACTGTGCAAATGGTCCACAGGGATACAAGAACAGATACTGGAGCATCTTCTCTAACCGTCATGTCCAACCTGTGTGTCTTTGGGGAAGCTGCCTGAGCTCTCTGAGTCACTCACCCATCGCTTTTCTTGTACAGGAAGCCCACCTTCTCGGTCCCAAACTGCTTGTTGCCTTGGTGCTGGTGGATGCTGTAGCCGCCTCCTGAGTTCTTCCGGTTTGGGTGCTCCTGCACCTCAGACATGCAAAGGAGACTTCAGGGTGTCTGGGAGGGAAGAGCCCCGTGCTGCACTGCTCCTCGGGGGGACACTTGGGGGCTTCTCTCCCTCCTTCCCTCCCTCTGTATGCCATGGTGGGGAGGATGGGTCAGGCATCTCTTTTAGAATGATCCAGGGCCTGACCTCTCGGCTCTCCAGATGCAGCATCCCTCGGAGGGAGTCGCGGAGCTGGGTCAGCTTGTGCAGTTCCTCCTCCTGAGCTTGCCGAAGCTGTGGGCAGAGGACAGGACCCATGGGCAGTGAGGGGGTGTTGCAGGGTAGAGCCTGACCTGGGGCAGTGTTTCACTCTGTGTTGGGAGCCAGCTCTCCACATTTACAGCTTCCTCAAAGGACACAGGGTTGAACACACAACTGAGGAACAGGCTAGACTTACCACATGGACCGAGGCTGCCAGCTTGTCGATGAAGGGGGACAGGCTCTGAGCTGCTTTCCAGCCATCTTGGAAGAAGCTAAGAAAGGCCAGAGGATAAACAAGGAGACCAGGGAGGGATGGAAATGTAGATGAGGCCAGAAGGTGGAGAAGGTCCCCATAGGACACCCCTGGGCGTGCAGCCTGAGGGTGAGAGCAGGCATGCAGAGGAGAGACTCTCTGGGTTCAGATCTCTGACTAGCCTTGACAACTTAGTAAGTGGGCCTCAGTTTCCTCGTCTATAAAATATGTCTAAATAGCTGGGTGGTGGTAGGGCACACCTTTAATCCCAGTACTTGGAAATCAGAAGCAGGCAGATCTCTGAGTTCGAGGCAAGCCTGGCCTACAGAACTAGTTCTAGACAGCCAAGACTACACAGAGAAACCCTGTCTTGAAAATAAATAAATAAATAAATATATATATATATATATATGAATAAATGCTTAAATGGTATATCTGCTCCCTGCTCCACGGTGTTGGGGGACTGGGGGGATCACTATGCTCAATCCTTAGTGTCTGAACCACAGTGAATGCTTTATACAGCAGCATCTGTGTGATGGAAGTGTTGCTCATGAGGTCCAGGCATACAGAGACCTGGAGGGTCTCAAATCCCAGAGGGCTGCATTAAAGGTTGAGGAGGGGAGATACTTACTTGTGCTGGGCGTGGAAGAACTTGATGAGGCTCTGAAGGAAGTCTGGACCTTGCTTCACCTGACTCTCTCTAGCTTTGACAAGGTACTGGCAGAAGACAGGATAAGAAGCATGACGTAAGCCAGATCAGATCCTGGTGACGGGGCGTTTGGTCCCCCACCCCAGGGCTAATCTTCTTAACCTCCACTGAACCTTGGTCACATCCTACAGCCCAGCTGGCCAGCCCTAGGCCCTGTGACTGAAGCCTTAAGGGTCTGGAAGAGGCAAACAGGAAACACACCTAACCCATCCTCACTGGGGTCACACCTCACCTCACACATGTGCAGCTGGAAGACTCGCCGCTCTCGCTGTGTGTCCTGGGACAGCTCCCCATGGCTTCCCCCTGTGACCCTGGCTCGATCCCTCTCCTTCTCCAGCTTGGCCCTAGGTCATAAAGGAAGAACCATTTGAACAAGTTGTCACCAACCCTTATCCCATCCACCATCCCTGCTATGGGCCCACGAGTGTGGGAACAGAGCCCTTCCCTGTGCCTTCTGTGTGCCAGGACGGGCAACAACAGAGGGTGGGGTAGGTCTGGGGAGTCCAGGGGGTCATGGAGGAGAAAGACACAAATCAAAGCTGAGGCAGGAGAGTAAAAGAGAGACCTTATCACGATAACTTGAAAAGATATGTCTATGCTGGGACTGGAAGCCTGACACCCCAGCTTGGAGGAAGCTAGGCCTGGGCAGGAGGGCAAGAGCATGGGATACCTCGAGGTACAGGGCTCAGGGAGCTGTGCAGAGATGAACAGGGATGTGGCATTGCTGAGGCGATGGCAATGGGGAGGCAGGACCAAAGTGGGCCCGGTTCCCACCAGTTAGGCTTCCGGGTCTTTAAGTTATAACAAGAGGAAGGGGTTCGAAACTTTATGTCAGAGATGATGAAGACGGTAGGACCAAGGGTGATGAGTTCTGATTAGTTAAGGGACTTAGAAGATGTGTAGGATAGAGGACCAGCAGAGCCTTGGTTCTCATGAGCTCACAGACCTTAGTGGAAGCTCTGAAAACCTGTGGCACCCAGGCTAGGGCTGCAGCTCTGGGGCAGAGAGCTAGCCTAACAGTCATGAATCTCTGGTTCAACCTCCACACCTCCCCTACTAAAGAATGAAACAACCAGGGCCTCCCCCCTGTACCCAAACAGATCTCCAGGGGTAACTTTCTCTTCTTTGGCGATGGCGGGTTCATTTGTGGACTGTTTCCAGGAAGTCCGCCCACAGCGGCCAAAAGTGTATTTGCGCATCGCAGGCTGGGGGCTGGCATTCATGAATCCCCCGTACAGGGGACACTTGCTTAACAGTTCTGCGTCCCAGAAAATGTGAGCCCTGAGCAGAGCTGGCACATGGGGTGGGACTAATCCCAGCTCTGCAGCCAGTGAGTTATACACTTTCATCTCTTTGAGCCTCAACCTTCAAATATGGAAAATGGGGGGGGGGCTTTTTATACCCAGATGATAGGCAAATAGGAGACTGAACAAGCAGGAGAGAAGAGGAGGGAGGGACAGGATATTACTCTGAGAGGTAAAGACAGGTAAACAAGAACAATGAGGAAGGAGAGGGAAATAAGACTCAGGGCACATTGTGCACATGCCAACCTGAAGGCCCTGAGCTAGGTGGCGATGCCAAGTCTCCTGCACACCTCCCCAATGCCTCCCCTCTTCGTCAAATCAAACTGCCTGCACGCCCTGCCCTCTGTGTGGATGCTACCACGCCATGGCCACTTTGTGTTTCCGTTATTTATTGAGTCACTTCTCTTCTTGTCATATAAACAAGGAAGATCCAACAGGGCGGGGCCATGGACCTGGGTGGCTTATCCATTTATTTACTATCTATGGATGGGGGGTGTGACAGCTGTGCCTTCTCCTGCCGGGAGAGCAAGCCTGGTAATGGCGTAAGGAGTTTTCCCAGCTCCTGGCACCAAGGAAGCTCTTCCGAAGCGTTAAGGGTGATTCTTCCTAATTTATTCTTCTCAGAAACGGGGTCTTACATAACCAAGTCTGGCCTCACTATGTCTCCGAAGATCATCTTGACCTTCTGACCTTCCAGCATCCACCTCCCAAATGCTGAGAGCGTGAGTGTGCATCATACCAGGGAATGAGCCCAAGTCTCTGTGTGTGCTTGGCAATCACTCTACCAACTGAGCTACATCCCCATCCTGACTGTTATCTTTACACACTGATTCTGTATCAGGGTTTCACACACTAAAGTGATAAGCACATGAGGCAGGACTGTCCCATTGTAAGATGAGAAACTTAAGGCCTGTCCAAGTCAACTGGCAGAGGTGGGATTTGAACCCAGATCTATCAAATGTAGCACCCAGAGGGCGGCACTGTATTGGGTACAGCGGGTGACCAACACAGTGGCTCAGTTCCACTCCACCATCTTGGTTCCCACCATCCATAAACAGCCACATTGTCTTTGTTAGAATCTAGGTGATAAAGCTGAAACCCAGAAAAAATAAATAAAAATAAAAAGAACCTATGAGGGCTGGAGAGATGGCTCAGTGATTAAGAGCACTGGCTGTTCTTCCAGAGATCCTGGGTTCAAGTCCCAGCAACCACATGGAGGATCACAACCATCTGTGATTCCAGTTCCAGGGGCATCTGATGGTCTCCAAAGTCACTGCATGGACACGGCACAGAGAAACTCACCCAGACACATACATATAAAATAAAAATAAATATTGAGAAAGAAAAAAAATCTGGCTGGGGCAATGCGAAAAAGCTTCTGTTTCTCAGGCCCTTTCCCCATTATTCTGATCCCAGATCTGGCAGAGAGATGGGATACTTTTGATTTTAGATTTATTTAATTGTAAGTGTATAAGTGCTTTGCCTGTGTATATGCATGCGTACCATGTGTGTGCCTGGTATCTGAGAAGAGGGCATCAGATCCAAGGTAGAGATAGTGCCTTCTTTCCATGGGCTCCAGAGGGATTCAGATGGTGTTGGCAACCTGGGCCATCCTAATGCCTGGACTGGCTTGCATGCGGGTTGAACCATGTAGTATCTTACAGTTTACTAACATCTGGCAACACCTGGAGCCCCCATGGAAAGGAGTGCATAGTCACCATGATGTTCCACTCAAATACGGTCCTAGTCAGGGCCACAGCAACAGAGCATCACTAACCCTAGGCAGCCCATGTCTTGCCTACGGAATAGCATTTTCTTTACACAAATGTTTGTTTGTTTGTTTTGTTTGAACCAGGGTCTCACTGTGCAGCCCTGGCTGTCCTGGAACTCATTATGTAGACCAGGTTGGCTTCAAGCTCATAGAGATCAGCCTCTCTCTGTCTTCCAAGTGCTGGGATCAAAGCTGCATGCCACCACACCTTTGAAAGCTTACAAAAAAATTTAAAAAAAAAATAAATAAATAAATAAAAAATAAAAAAAAAAAAGGGCTGGAGAGATGGCTCAGTGGTTAAGAGCACTGCCTGCTCTTCCAAAGGTCCTGAGTTCAATTCCCAGCAACCACATGGTGGCTCACAACCATCTGTAATGAGATCTGGCGCCCTCTTCTGGCCTGCAGCCATACACACAGACAGAATACTGTATACACAATAAATAAATATTAAAAAAAAAAATTTTACTAAAAAGTTAGTCAAGACAGAGTTCGTTGGGAAAGGTCTGTAGGGAAAGGTGATTCTGTCCACTTTGGCTCTCAAGGCTAAGGGAAGAAGAGTCACGTGGTTCCCTCAGCAACTCAGACAGATAAGGCTAGCCTGGGTCTCTACTGCCCATTTTTGGACCTCTAACGTGAGCAGATGGCCACACCCTATCCCAGGCAGGATGAGGTCCTGTGCTCACAGCTATAAGAGGAGGAGGGATGACCTTTCAGTCTGGACCTGGACAGGTGTGCATGGCTCTAGGGGACGGAGAGGCAATAAATGCTCCAACAACTGCTTTCTGGAACCCGTCCCACAGTGGTCATTATGCATGGGAACAAATATTAGCTCGCAGGATGCTTCCTCCATGACAGGGAAGATTAACCACACATTGCAGAATGTCCATGTTGGCACGCCCTGCCCCAGTTAACTAGTGCTGTCTGGAAACATGTACAATGCAAAAAAATGGGTCATAATTTTGGCTTCTTCTTCTTCTTCTTTTTTTTTTTTTTTTTGGACAGGGTCTCATGCATGCCAGACTAGCCTCAAACTCTATACTAGGGGTAGGTAACCTTGAACTTCTCACCCTCCACCTTCTCTTCCTGGAATTACGGGTCTATACCACGGCCACACCCATTTACACTGGGGGATTGGATCCAGGGTGCAATAGGCAAGTATTTTCTTCTTCTTCTCTTAATTCTCTCTTTTGTTTTTGTTTGTTTGCTTTGTTTTTGTTTTCTCAGAAACAGGGTTTTTCTGAAGAGCACTGGCTGTCCTGAACCTAGCTTTATAGGTGAGACTGGCCTCGAACTCACAAAGATCCGCCTGCCTCTGCCTCCTAAATGCTGGGATTAAAGGCGTGCGCCACCAAGCCCAGCAACTGTTTCTGAGGCAGCATCTCTCTATGTACCAGGCTGGCTTCAAACTTGCAATCCTCCTGCCTCACCCTCCCAAATGCAAGTATGATAGGTATACATAACCACACCCAGTCTGACAGGCTATTTTTAAAAGAAAAATATTTACACAACGATACGGTTATTTTTTTTTTCTTTTTTTTTTTTTTGGTTTTTCGAGACAGGGTTTCTCTGTGGTTTTGGAGCCTGTCCTGGAACTAGCTCTTGTAGACCAGGCTGGTCTCGAACCCACAGAGATCCACCTGCCTCTGCCTCCCAAGTGCTGGGATTAAAGGCGTGCGCCACCACCGCCCGGCAACGATACGGTTATTTTGATCTCAGCCTTATCAACATAGTTCACTGTATATAGAAGAAAAAGGTGGAACAATATTACTGTCTCATTTCTGGGGAGGAAAGGGTTTTTCTCCTACGCTTTAGTAGGTTCTCCCCACTTCATCTTGATTTTTTGTTTTTTATTTTTCTGAGACAGAGTCTCATGTATCCCAAGCTGGCCTCAAGCTAGCTATGCAGCAGAAGCTGGCTTTGGAGCTGATCTTCCTGCCTCCACTTACATGCTGCAGGAATTACGGGAGGGAGCCGCCACCTTGCTTGCTGTTTGGTTTAACATGGCTTCTGGGGATGAAACTCAGGCCCTCAGGCTTGCAAGGTGAACACAACTGAGCCAACTCCCCAGCCCCCCAGCCTTGTTTTTAAGTTATGAAATTAGAGTGGTTTTGTAAAAATAAATAAATAATGGGGGCTGGAGAGATGGCTCAGAGGTTAAGAGCACTGACTGCTCTTCCAGAGGTCCTGAGTTCAATTCCCAGCAACCACATGGTGGCTCACAACCATCTATAATGAGATCTGGTGCCCTCTTCTGGCATACAAACATACATGGAAGGAATGTTGTATACATAATAAATAAATAAATCTTAAAAAAAAAAGAAATAAACAAATAAATTGGCCAGGTGGTGGCACTGATGCACACCTTTAATACCAGCACTCAGGAGGCAGAGGCAGTTGGATCTCTGCGAGTCTGAGGCCAGCCTGGTCTACAGAGCAAGTGCCAGGAGAGGCTCCAGAGCTACACAGAGAAACCCTGTCTCAAAAAACATAAATAAATAAATATGAAATTTCTAATGGAGAACTTTCAGACACTCCCTACAGAGTGACCCTAATACTCTCCTAAAGATGATTAAACTTTTTTCTTATTTTTCTGTGTGTGTGGATAAAGGGACAGGATCTCACTATATTGTCCAGGCTGGCCTGAAACTCCTGGGATCAAGTCATCCTCCTTCCTTGCCTCCAGAGTTTCTGGGACTGTATGTATGTAAACTCATACTGAGCAAATTTTCTCTCTCTTTCCCCCTCTCTTTTTTTTTTTTAGCTTCACCATTTTTTCTAAATTATATATAAAAAATATATTTTTCTTTAGCAAAATATAAGCAAGATCATTTTTACAAAGAAGAATACAGGTTCTGAAACAGGAACCTGAAAGAACCCAAGCAGGCTGCTTAGGAAGGCTGGCCACTGGATGTCCCGGGGATGGCCCATAGCTGATGGCAGAACTGTAGTATGACACACAGGAGGCCTGGGTGTGCCACTGCCTCTCCTCTCTCCTATGGCCAACCCAGTGTCCTCAGCTACCATCTGCTGCCCAGCTGTGTGACCCTGAGCTAACAACTCAGTCCCTTTGAGCCTCTGGACACTAACACCTCCTTCTCAGGGCTGAGTGACCTTGAGGATACAATGTCCCTGTCCACATGGGTACTACAAGGCTAGAAGGTCACTGGGGGGGAGCATTCCATGGTCCTTTCACATGGGACTGTCCTGCAGCAGAGCTCCCAGCAGCCAGCCAGGACTGGCCTAGGAGCCAGAGACCCTGAGTGGCACATTCTCAACGCAAGCACCCTCTCCTTCTGTCCATCCTTCCAAGGTCACTTCCTCAACACAAGCACCCTCTCCTTCTGTCCATCCTTCCAAGGTCACTTACACTTTGGCTTCATAGTCTTTCCACGCCTTCTCCAGGTGCTTTTTCGAGTCCTGGGATTGAACAAAGAATAAGTTGCCCAACGGGAACCGTCAGCCCTGGAATAAACAGTACGCTCTGTACCTTTAGAGGGACCCCACTCTTAAGTAATGCTGTCCAGAGCTGTTCTCCAATTGACACCCACTAACACACACTCAACCAACCCTTCCTGAGGCTCAGCCCACCCCAACTTCTCCCCAGAGTTGCCAAGAACCAGTCAGGTGTGGTGGGTTCTAGCCTGGGGCACAATCGACCTCAGGGCTCTGCTCTGAGTTTTGTCATGGGCCAAGGAGGATGAGGCAGGGAGGTTAAGGTCAAACACCACCCCTATTTTATCCTACCAATTTACCCCGCTGGATACGAGGCCACCCTCTTACCAGGGAGAACACACACACACACAAACTGGTTGAGAAGTCTCCCTAAGGTCACACAGCAAACCAGTTAGACACAGCTGACTCCTGGCCTGCCTAGCCTGGGCCAGAAGCCTGAGCCTGAGCCAGCCCAGCTATCCACACCCTTCCAGACAGCCTCAACATCTTCTGAGGAAAAAAGCCACCAGTCTGGTTTGGGAGGTGCCCAGGCTGGTGTCACTTTGAGATGAGGGCAGTTCCGGCCCCATGCATTGTGGGGCAGACTGCCCAGGGAGGTGAGACTGCCACCCTCCATTCGCAGGACCTCTCTGATGAATCCAGAGCTGCTAGGTACAGGAGGAACAGCAATGGGGCATTGGGGACCCTGGGCCTGCACCCTGAACTTCCATGTCCCAGTACTCGGAAGCAAGTGCGGCTCACCTATCCTTTAGTCCGAGAGTAGAGGTGAGGAGTCAGAACCGCTGGCCAAACTCTACAGGTGCATGGCCCTCCAGCTGAACCAGGGGCAGTATGAGGCAGGACTCCCAGGGTGTCAGCCCCTCCCCTTCCGCCCAGCCCTACATCCGCTCTACCCACAGCGGCTCCTTCTCCCCCAGACACTCACATGCCGCCCGTCCCTTAGCTGCCCCTTCATCAGACTGTCCAGCGGGAAGGAGACGATGTTGTTCAGGTTCTGCACCTGCAAAAAGTTGAGACCCGGCCCCAAGGGGATCAGGGTCCAGGGAGGTACCAGGAGGCAAAGGAGAGCCGCGGGAGTGGAAGAGACGGGCGAGGATGAGATGAAGAGCCAGAGGGGGGCTGGGGTGCTGAACTCGGTGCCCTCCCCGAACGCCTCTACCCCTGCACGGGACTCATCCTGCCCTGTTGCCAGTCTGCCTTGCTCCTGGGTGAAGCGGAGTAGAGCAGGATTAAGTGAGACTAGAAATCAGACAAAACTGGGGCAGGGTGGGGGGAACGACTGTGAACCCAGCGTTCAGAAGGCCGAGGCGGGAGTGGGACCAGCCTCAAAACCAAACGGAACGATGCGCCAGATCTGTAGAGAAGCTTCAGCGCAGGGATGCTCAGAGACCAAGAGGCACAACTGGTCAGCTGGGGAGATGGCTCTGCAGCTAAGGGCGCTGGCTGCTCTCGCAGAAGATCCTGGGTTCAGTTCCCAGAAACAAGCTGCTGGATTTGCCCTGAGTCCGTCAAGAAGAAGCAGGAGCCTCACCAGGTTCTTGAAGAGCGCAGCCACCTCACGGGTGAACACAGCCAAGTTCAGGAAGCCTGTGGACAGCTCGTGGCTGTTCTGGGACAGGTGACTATTCCCCAGGGCCTCCACAGCCTCTCGGTAATGTTCCTCATTCTCCACATGGCCTGCAGTCAAGGAAAGGCTCTCAGAGCTGGCTGTAGGCCTGGCTGGGCCCTAGGCCCCAGACCCCAGGCAGGCTCACTCACCAAGGCCAGAGCTGTGGATGGCCCGCACAGCCTTCTTGATTCTCTGCAAGATAGCCTGGTCTCCTTCCAGGACCTAAAGGCAAGGTGTACAAGGTTCAGTGGGGCCAAGTAAGAGGGCCTTGACTTCAAAATTCCACCCTCCAGACACACACAGACACACAGACAAGTTTTGCTGTCCTCTGAACTCCTCCCTGGGCTCCCCCATTTTAAGCATAAGGTGGCCACCTTCTTCTGCCTGATCACATAGAAGCCACTCAAGAAGACTACAGACTTTCTCATCCAACTTAGAACCAGTCAGCTTGCCACATAAACCTAGAGATTCAAAGATGCACAACCCAGGGGAGCCACCAGGTTAGGGTTGGAACTTTGACTCAGCCTAACCAAGGCTCCTTTTAAAAAAATTTTTTTTAAAGATTTTGTTTATTTACCAAGTATACAGTGTTCCGCCTGCATGTATGCCTTCATGCCAGAAGAGGACATCAGATTCCATTATAGATGGTTGTGAACCACCATGTGGTTGCTGGGAATTGAGCTCAGGACATTTGGAAGAGCAGCCAGTGCTCTTAACCTCAGAGCCATCTCTCCAGCCACCCCCCCTTTTTAAGATTTATTTATTATGTATACAGTGTTCTGCTTGCATGTGTGCCTGCAGGCCAGAAGAGGCACCAGATCTCATTATAGATGGTTGTGAGCCACCATGTGGTTGCTGGGAATTGAACTCAGGACCTCTGGAAGAACTGTTGATGTTTTTTTTTAAAAAAAAAAATTATTTATTTATTTATTATGTAGACAGTATTCTATCTGCTTGAATGCCTGCAGGCCAGAAGAGGGCACCAGACCTCATTTCAGATGGTTGTGAGCCACCATGTGGTTGCTGGGAATTGAACTCAGGACCTTTGGAAGAGCAGGCAATGCTCTTAACCACTGAGCCATCTCTGTAGCCCCATCAGTGCTTTTAATCTCTGAGCCATCTCTCTAGTTCCCACCAAGGCTTCTTAAGCTATGGGTCACATAACTGAGTGTGAGGCCCACAAGTGATTTGGCAACAGTAAAATGATTCTAAAGATGTGATCACCAAACATTAATTCAAAATCAAACACAATGAGCCTGAGTTGCCTCTGGCAGGGCTCACCCACACTGTACAAAACAACTTCACTGCAGCCCTGGTTCTGAACACGCAACACCAGCACCTTACACTGTTTGCCATACCACCACACAGTATCAGCAAGTGCAGCCCCGAACACCTTGGAGTATGCTCAAGACTTTTGTATGTTAGGAACTGCAGGATTTTTGTTGTATATACAAAGCTTTCTGTTCTTACAGAAACACAGCAGTTTGATTATAGGAAACAGAGACTAAATAGTCTCCAATTATTCCTCAGCATAGATCAAATTAGTCCTGTCTGGGACCTGGAGAGATGGCTCAGTAGTTACAGTTACAAGCACATAGCGCTCTCATGGAGCACCCAAGCTCAACTCTCACCATTCATACTGGGAGGCTCCCAGCCAACTATCTAACTCCAGCTCTAGGGTATCCAGTACCCTCTTCTGGCCTCCACAGGTACCCTCTCGCACACATCCACATATACATAAATGAAAACAAAACAGCATCTTGGGCTGGGCATGGTGGCCTATACCTGTAATCCCAGCACTTGGGAGGCAGAGGCAGGCGATCTCTGTGAATTCGAGGCCAATCAGGTCTACAGATCAAGTTCCAGGACAGGGATAGCCAGGGTGACCCAGAGAAACCCTGTCTTGAAAATAAATAAATAAACAAAAATGCCGGGCAGTAGTGGTGCACACCTTTAATCTCAGCCCTTGGGAGGCAGAGGTAGGCGGATCTCTTTGAATTTGAGGCCAGCCTGGTTTACAGAGCTAGTTCCAGGACAGCCAGAGTTAGACAGAGAAACCCTGTTTTGAAAAACAAAACAAAAATAAAAAAAGAAAATATTACGGGGGATTTTTTGTTTGTTTGTTTTGGTTTTTTTTCAAGACAGGGTTTCTCTGTGGTTTTGGAGCCTGTCCTGGAACTAGCTCTTGTAGACCAGGCTGGTCTCGAACTCACAGAGATCCGCCTGCCTCTGCCTCCCGAGTGCTGGGATTAAAGGCGTGCGCCCCCACCGCATGGCTATTACGGGGGATTTCTGAGAGCAGCCTGAGAATGGAAGGTTCTGGAGAAAGGCAGAGGGGCTTCCAGGACCCTGTAATGACAGCAGTGAATCAGGACCTGAGGTTCTGGCCCCCAGGATCTGCCATACAGGTTTCCATGCATGCTCAGCGCTCCCCTGATTTCATGCTTCCGGCCACATACACAGAGGTAGGTGGACATCACCGTGACCACTGTACAGTTGAAACAGAAGGAAGATGTCAGATCATGTAGTCACAAATAGGGGCAGAGTTAGTCCAGGATGGGCCAAATCCACACAATCCAAAAGCCGAAATCAAGCTGACCCGCCAGAGTCAAGGGCATGGCTTTGACTCATGGACCAAAATCACCTCTGAACCTCAATCCGAACTCCATTATCCCCACCGTCTTTTCTCTGACTCCTTGACCGTACGGGAGGAACCAGAAAGGAAAGAGAGGACCTGGCTAAAGAAAGCCAAGTTGGGGCTGAAGAGACAGATGGCTCAGTGGTTAAGAGCACAGGTTGCTCTTCCAGAGAACCTGGGTTCAATTCCCAGCACCCACATGGCAGCTCACAATCTCTGTAACTGCATTCTTGGGGATCCAGCAAACTCACATAGACATCCATCATGTAGGTGAAACAACGATAAATATAAAATAAAAATTAATTAATTTTGGAAAAAGAAAGCTAAGTTGGCTGCAGTCTTTGATCCCCAATTCCTAACACCCCCAAGTCTGTTCTGCAGAAAAGAGAAAAGGGTCTGGAGGACCCTGGAGCAGATTCCAGGACGGGGAGACGCAGACTTCAGTACAAACAGGACATTGCCAACCCAGGAATTTTCTTCCAAAGGGAAAGAGTGCTCTACCACTTGACACATTCGAGGACTTCAGTGCTAAGGAGGCTGAGGCCCTGGATCACAAATCAGAACCTTATGGGCAGGCGCTGGCAAAATGGTAAAGGTCCCTGTGCACAGGCCAGATGACTGGAGTTAGATCCCAGAGTCCCTTCCACAAGGTGACAGGAGAGAACTGAGTCCCCAGAGTGGTCCCCTGACCTCTACATGTGTGCTGAAATATGTGCATTTTCATGACTGTGCACACGCATGCATGCACACACTTGCAGACACACTGGAATAAACATATAAACGAAATTGAAGAACTGGTGGACATCTGGATTTCTTTTGACACTAAGAGTCAGTGCTTCTATGCAAAAGCCTAAATACAAACTGGGCAAAGATGGAGGAAACCCAGCACAAAAGAGATGTTTCTGAACTTGGGAAGCCCAGGGGAGTCCTTCAGGCAGCCTGGCCTGTCCAGCCCAAGAAAAGGTCTGAATTCCAACCATTGGCTATGTCCTTTGTGCCCCTCACCCACCCAACCCACACACACAAATACACCACTCTGGCTATTGGCCTATGCTTTCTGCTTATGCAAAAGACCATAGATGGCAGTACCAGGCCATGCCCAGACGCCTTGTCTAGGAAGGCTTTCTGCCTGCACCTCTTCTTGGGTCAGGATGCATCAATAGTACCCATTCTTCATCCTGGTGGCTCTGCAGTGCCAGCTGTGGTCACCATGGCAACCCAGCAAAGGGGCAGAACTACTAGCAGTAAGGCCCTGGGAACTGCAGATTATATTTCACTATTAGACACTCCCTCCTTTGGACCATCACAGACACCATTTCTGTACCTCCGGTGACTTTTTACGGCTACCGCCAGTCAACATCAGCAGTTTCTCGCTGCCTCTAGGTTTGTCGTTCTGCTGAGATGACCCTGCAGCTACCCTCCACCTGGAAACCCCTGCTGTAGCGTACAGCTGAAGCAGGAGGCGGACCACTTGCTTTGCTCTGCACCATGGGGATGCCTCCGGAGAGACCAAGCCACAGAATGTTAGAGCCAACCATTAGCTGTAACATTATAGACTGAAAAAAAATCTAAAGCCCAGAGGCTTTTCTTCTCTCGTTCTAACTGAAAATGCAAACAGATCGAGGGAGAGATCTGAACCAGAACCCACACACAGGAGCTAGGGAGATGACTCGGTGGGTAAAGGGATTTGCTATAGAGACAGATGAAACTGAGCCTAGGACCTGCCTGGTGGTGGAGGGAGAGAACCGATTCAGTCAAGTTGACCTCTGACCTCCACACATGCCCTATGCCATGCGCAAGTGTGCACACATGCATATGTATGCATACATAACATACATAAATGTAAATTTAAAAATAAGAAGAAAACAATCAGCCATGAGTGGTGCACACCTGTAACCTCAGCTGGTGGCAGAGGCAGGTGGACACTCCCACCCCCCATCCCTTCCCCCCACCCTCCCATCCCTTCCCCCCACCTCCCCATCCGTTCTCCCCACCCCCCATCCCTTCCCCCCACCCCTACTCCTGTGAATTTGACGACATCCTGCTCCAGGCCAGCCAGAGCTACACATAACACTTTGTCTCAAAACAAAACAAAAACTAGATAGAGATTTTTTTTTTTCTTTCAAGACAGAGTTTCTCTGTTTAACCCTGGCTGTCCTGAAACTCACTCCATAGACCAGGTTGGCCTCTTACTCAGAGGTCCGCCTGCCTCTGCCACCCAGTGATAGGATTAAAGATATGCCTGGTTCACTATTCATAAGAAAGCATAGGGCACAGAATGTAAGCGCCCCACCCCACACTCTAATTCTAATGAGGCCATCGTGAAGGGTGTTTATTTGCTGCTCTCCTTCTGGCAGATGAGTCAGGAAAGTTGCCTAAGCTCACATCGCCGCCAATGGCTACATCTCACCCCGGTGACCTAGACCCTGCAGGTCCACAGACTGCGAGCAGCACCTCTGGAGTTATACTTATCAACTTGAAAAGCTCTCACATGCTGCCAGCAAGATCTAGAAAGAAAGAAAAGAAAGGGTCCCATAATCTCATTTGCTCTCCCTCTAGAACTGCGTATGGCTCTTTCGTCCAACAAGCCCGGATCTCTTTCCAAGCACTCCTGCGTTCTGGGCCCCTCCCAGCCTTTCCCAGATCTCTAACTGTTGTGGGGAGGTCGTGGAAGCCTTGCCTCTCAAAATGAGATCTGGGAGGGGTGAATTCTGACTCCTTTGATCTTAGACTGATGTTCACAGGGAAGATTAAATTACATGTTCCAGATATGAAACATGGTCATTAGAGCAGGTAATTTGAATGCCCAAACCAAATTACACTAAACACATTGAGTAAATAATGTAGAAACTCCAGGCAAACAGTCCCTAAAGAGTCTCTAAAGAGAGAGAGAAAGAGGAAGGATAGAGAAAAGGATTTTTGTTTTTTTTTTTAAAAAAATATTTATTTATTTATTATGTATACAATATTCTGTCTGTATGCCTGAAGGCCAGAAGAGGGCGCCAGACCTCTTTACAGATGGTTGTGAGCCACCATGTGGTTGCTGGGAATTGAACTCAGGACCTTTGGAAGAGCAGGCAATGCTCTTAACCACTGAGCCATCTCTCCAGCCCCCTTGTGTTTGTTTTGAGACAGATTTTCTTCTCTGGGTAGCCCTGGCTGTCCTAGAACTCACTCTGTGGACCAGGCTAGCCCTAAACTCAGGGATCCACCTGCTTCTGCCTCCTAAATGCTGGGATTAAAGGTGTGCGCCACCACTGCCTGGACTTGAGATGAGGGGAAATTTTAAACTTTTTTTTTTTCAGTGCTGGGGATCCAACCAAGGTCTTGAGCATGCTAAGGAAGTGCTTTATCCTGGAGCTACATCCTCAGGCCTAGAGAGGACATCTCAAGAGTCTTTAAAATAGGTATCAACAAATAACATTACATGAACTTTATTTGAGCCCTGATATTTCTAAAGGTGTATTTCCTGTATATATGGACGTTTTGCCTGATCACCATTTGCATGAAGTATATAAGGGGCATCTGATCCTCTGCAACCAGAGTTACAGTGGGCTGTGAGCCACCATGTAGGTAAGGGGAATTGAACCTGGGTCCTCTGGAAAAACATCTCTTCAGTCCCTGAGCCCTGTCACTGGGTATGATGGCACACATCTATAACCTCTGAACTTGGGAAACTGGGGCTGGAGGACGAAGTTCCATATCAAGGTGAGTTCCAGGCCAGTTTGGGCCAAAAGTGAAAGCCCGGTCTCAAAGAGCAACTGGGGGCTGAGAAATAGCCCGGTCAGTAAAGTACTCATCTCACAAGAGCAAGGGTCTGAGTTCGGATCCCCAGAGCCCATGTAAAAAGCTGAGCGGGAATGGGCAGGAAGGCACAAAAAGCACATACTGTTTAAAAATACCATAAGGGAAGCCAAGTGGAGAGGTGCATGCCTTTAATCTCAGCACTTGGGAGACAGAGGCAGGAGAATCTCTGAGTTTGGGGCCAGCCTGGGCTACACGGTGAGTCTAGGACAGCCAGAGCTACACAGTGAGACCCTGTCTCAAAAAACAACTATATATCATACCATTATAATGTACATACACATAGAGTAAATATAATGTATATTATAATGGTATCATATATAGTTTTTTGGCTTTTTTTTTTTGCGAGACAGGTTTTCTCTGTAGTTTTAGAACCTGTCCTGGAACTCACTCTGTAGACCAGGTTGGCCTTGAACTCACAGAGATCTGCCTGCCTCTGTCTCCTGAGTGCTGGAATTAAAGGTGTGCGCCACCACTGCCCAACTTACAGTTGTTTTTTCATTGATATATATATATATATATATATATACATACATACATACATACACACACTATAGTGGTACCTAACACATTATATGCCATTTACAATTTTTAATAAAAGCTGTAATCTTGGGGTAGTGAGATGGGAGGTGACGACAGATCCCTGAAATCTGATAGGACAGCCAGACCGATCTACACGGTGAGTTGCCTCATACAAAAGGAAGACAACTGAGGACCAACACCCAAGGTTATCCTCTGACCTCCACACATGTCATGTGGTGTGTTCGCTCATACATATTGACGCACATAAAAATAAAAGATCTTAAGACATTTACTAGAACACCGAGTAATTGATAATTTAGCAATAATACTGCTAATATTTGGGGGGCAAAGACAGTAATGTAGTTACAGAAATAGCATCCTTACTGCTTAGGTAGGCATATCCAACTACTGAAGGATTAAAATGATAAGATGGGGTCTGTTTCAAAATAAGAGAGTTCCTGGCATGGTGGCATCTGTACTCCCAGAACTTAAAAATAGCGGCAGTCGGATCAGGAATCCAAAGCCATTGTGGAGTATATAGTGACTTTGAGGCCAGGCTGGGCTACATGAGACCCTGTCTCAAGAAAAACAAACCAAAGAAAACAGAAGACAAAACAAAATAAGTGAGAGCTGGAGCCAGGCATGGAGACACACACCGCTGATTGCAGCCCTTGTGAAGCAGCAGCAGCCTGGTCTACCCAGTAAGTCCCAGGTCACCCAGGACTACATATGAGACCGTGTCTTAGAGAGAGAAGGGGTAGGCAGGAGATCTGGGCCAGAGAGGAGTAGCAAGGGGTGGATGAAGTTTGGCAACTTGATGTTTTTGTGAATGTTTTAAGTTTCCCCTGAAAAGGAAAAGTTTGGGGGCTGGAGAGATGGTTCAGCAGTTAAGAGGACTGGCTGCTCTCCCAAAGGGCCCAGGTTCAATTCCCAGCACCTAAATGGCAGTTCACAGCTGTCTGTAACTCCAATTCTAGGGGACCCGACACCCTCCCTCATACAGACATACATGCAGGCTAAACACCAATGCACTAAAAATAAATTTTAAGAGAAGGGAAAATTGGGGGCTGAAAGGTGAAAGAACGAGACACTCGCTGAAATCGGTGAGTAAGCTAAGAGTAGGCTGGGGAAGTTCTACAAAGCAAATAAGTTAAAGAAGACAAAAGGGTTCTTGCAGCAGCAGCAGCAGCAAAGCTGAGGGCTGCGGGAGTAACACAAAACTGGCTAGGCCACTTTGGCGCTGTGCAATAAGCCAGCCCCTTTCAGCTTTCAATAAGACAGAATGGAGACCGGGAGATTCTGGGGCCCAGGCCTGGTGGGAGGGTCCCAGGGGAGACAGGGAGGCAAAGAGGCAGCACTTGATAGAGGAGACAGTAAGTCACAGAGTGCAAGGCAGAGCCAAGAGATTGCTTTATCCCTGGCCTAACTCTTCCCAGGCCTGGCGACTCTCAGCAAGTCCCTAGTCCCTCTGGGCCGCCAGCTCCCCACCACACAATGGTCTCAACCACTCCCTTCTCACTGAAGATGGAACTAACCGTGGAAAGCTGCACCTGTGGTTTGTGTATGAGTGAGCTAGGCTGGCCATATTGGGTACTAATTTCGCTCCTGATCCAGCAGATCCCAAGAGAAACTGAGAGCCTAATGAGACCCTGCCTGGGTGGCTGGCACAGCAGAGATGGAAAGGGTGGGCCTGGAAACTTGGCCAGCCTCCTACTTCTGGGGTAACCCCAGCTTAGCTCCACCACCAAGGTTTGACTGAGGGCCCCTGGAAAACTGAGCCGGGGCACCTCCGTCGTGTGAGTGCCTGCTGTCCTCTAGGCACAATCTAGGAATAGAGGATGAGACTGTCCCTCCATCTTGGGTGTAAAGACAGAACATCTGGGGAGGGAGGATGAGTCTCTCCCTGTCTCTGGTGCTTGCAGCTTAGGTAAAGACCAAACACCAGTGAGGAGGTGCCTGCTGAGGGCTTAGGATGCTTGGCAAACTCAGGGTCAGAGCACAGAGCAGCCCTGGACCCTCCCAGGGAAAGGGATGCCTCTTGAGACCCCGAAATGAGAAGCCACAGGCCGAGCAAAGTAGGAGAAGATGATTCTATGGAGGGTGGGGCACCCCTGCCAGGTACACCTGAGCAACAGCCTGAGGTTCCCAGCACTCACAGGACCAGGGAGGGAGCGTGAGCAGTCAGGCCCCAGAGCTGAGTCTCGGGATGTACAGTGAAGATCGCTGGGAGGATGCACTGAACAAGCATGTCCCTCACTGCAAGCCAGCCTTTATTCCCAGCACCGAGGCTACTCTGTATCTCCTACCGAGTCCTTTCACCAAATGCAAGTTTTATAGATGAGGAAACTATGGTCAAGCTGGAAGTTATGGCATGTGCCCAAAGAAGGGCTAGATTCCAGGCAGACAGGCAGATTCAGGGGCCAAGCTTTACCAAATACCTGGGTTTTACCCTACAAATCATGGCGTGCCTAGAGGGCAGCTGCAGCCCACGTCCAGGTAGGAGACTGGGAGGTCAGCCGTGTCCCTGGGGCAGTACAGGGTGACAGGAGTACAGCCAGCGCTGGCCTGGAGCAGATTACCCAACAGGAAGGACGCAAATTCCAAACTAGCTCCAGAGCCTGCACCACTGTAAAACTGCCTGCTGCCCCACTTGAGGGTTGCTGGCTTGGGGCACGGCCTCGCAGGCTCCATCACGGTGTAGGTCGCCATTAGCCTCCCGGTTTCACAGAGCACGGAGGGAGACAGTGAGCTCAAGGTCTCTTGCTTCCCTGCGCCAGCAAACCATGAGGCAAACCCAAGGGGCAAGAATGCCTGCCATCTTTCTTTTTCTCTTCTTCCTTCCATCTCCTTTTGTGGGGGTGGGAGGAAGGCCTTTTGTAGCTTAGGGGTGACCTTGAACTTTACCTCCAGATCAAACCCAGGTTTCATGCATGGGAGGAAAGGACCTACTGGGCCTTCCTCTCTAGCCCTCTCCACTATCCTCCCCTTCAGGTCCTCCCCTTCTCGCTGTCTCTTTTGAGTCAGAGTCTTTCTTACTCTAGAACCCAGACTAGCTGCACACTCATAGCAATCCTCCTGCCTCAGCCCTTCACATTCTGCGATTATAAGCATGCGCCACCATACCCCCACAGTTGATTTCCTGATCATCTTTTCTAAAGAGCATCAACTCCTCTATCAGAGACGTCTTCAGGGGCAACACAGGAGCGCAGAGTGACCAGCCTCCCAAAACACATACATATTCAACACTGCATGACCCAGTGACTCGGACTAGAGGCTGGAGGGGTGGGGTGAGGTGCTGAGGTTCTGGCCTGCCCCTCTGTATACCCCGAGAAAGCTCCTTCTCCTCCTGAACTTCAGTTTCCTCATCTACAGTTTAGATCTGACAGGTGGGAGTTCTCAAGCCCACTCCAAGGGATGCCTGGAACTCAGAGCTGAGATCACGATGCCCTGCAAGGCTGCTCCAGACTGGCCAGCCTCAGACACACATGCCCACCAGGGACTTCACCCAGTGTCCCTGTGTCCTGGGCCTGAGTGTCCTGCTGAGCAGTCAGAAGGTACTCGAGGAGAGCGGGGTCCAACCCCCTGCCTCGCACAGCCCTATGGGAGCCAGGCCTGGCCGGTAGAGTGGTTTTGCCCAGTCTCCCCCATGCCTGGGCCTCCCACTTCAGAGCCCCTCATCTGGAATGAAGAAGCTGGGCGGTGACAGGGAAGACTCCTGCTGGCTCTGCCATTTATTATTTCAGGATTCTGGTTGCCTTCCTTCCTGCAAGAACGGAGCCTGGAGCCCCAGCCGGCTGCCGTGTGCCCCTGTGCACCCCAGGTGGGGCCTCTGTGGATGGTTCCCAGCCTGGGCAGCCGGCCAGCCTGGCCAGCTCAGTCCCTCCACTGCCCCTTGAGGGGTAGCTGGAGGCGGAGAGGAAGAGGGGCTGCAGGAAGGGAGCCACACCCTCCCCCACAAGGAGGCCTCAACAAACCCCAAGTTTCCTGGCTGGGATTTTCCTCAGGAGACTTCTCGGCAGCGATGAGCTAAGAGAGCAAGAACTTTGCTGGACCGATGGCTGAAGATTCCCGAAGATTCCCAGCCGACCCCTGGCTGCCAGCCCTGGATTCCACCCAGCCGAGAGAGAAAGCCTGGCCTGCTGGACAGAAAAGCAAGAGATCTGGAGCCTGGAGCCCTCTGGCCTCGACTGGTAGCCAGGACAACACCCACCGCCCGCTCTTCACCATGAGCCCCTCTGGCACCAGCTATGAAGCCCCTGGCAATTTCCTGACCATGCTGAGCTGTATCCAGTCACCTCAGCTGCTCCCTCTGCCTGGAGGACTCTTCCTCCTTCTGGAAGCAATCATCCTTCCTGAGTCAGGAGGAGGGTCACCCCAATGCCCACCACGGCAGAACTAACCTGCCCGGCTTTGGCCATTCAGTGCCAGCTACAGGCTCCTATCAGGGCCCTTACCATCCTGTGTTCATACATGTGACCTTGGGGGTGAGACTGGACACCTGTGGAAGGGAGTGTGTGCACTGGTGGAGGCCAGGGAAGGGCACCGGATGCCCCGGTTCTCTCACTCTTTGCCATATTCCTTTGAGACAGGGCCTCTCACTGAACCTGGAGGGAGGCTGGTAGCCAGTAAGTCTGGGCAAGGTCCCTGTCTCTGATTCCTGCAGTGCTGCCTGACAGGCACTGGAGTGACCACGCTCAGCTTTTTATATGGCCTCTGGGATTCGAACTTGGGTCCTCACGCTTGTGCAGCAAACGCTCTTACCCACTGAGCCATCTTTCTAGCCCCCTCCATTGCTTTCGTATATGCATCACCTACCATAGGGATGTCCATTAATACTTATGGAATAAATGAGTGATTGAATTAATTAGTTAGTTAGTTAACATTATCAAGGCCCCATAGGAACACACAAAGGCAGCAGGGACTGAGAACTCCAACTGTGACAGTATGATGTCCAAGTTCAGGGTCCAGTCCTCTTAGCTGTGTGATGTGACCTCTCTGAGCCTCCATTTCCCCTGTTGTCAAGTGAGATAATAATGGTCCTTCTCTCGGGGCACTGAACCCCTTCAGCATTTAAGCAACTGCCCTGGGGTGTTGTCCATAGGGAGGGTTTCCTAACGGCTATCATTGTCCAGTAGCTGCTTTTTCAATATCCCCAGGCTGCCCTGGAAAACCACCTAGAGCCCTAAATGAAACAAAACAAAAACAACAGCAAAACAAGCAAACGCTGGAGCCTCCCTTGAGGCTCCGAAGACCCTGGGGACAGCGTGAGGAGCCAGGCATCCCCAGCAGAGCGAGCAGGAGCTCAGCTCTGGGCCAGCTTCCCAGGTGCAGATCCTGGCTCTGCCACTTCCTGCTGGTAGAGTAGCCAGATTTAGCAAAGATAAATAAATCCACAACACTCCGCTGGATCCCCATGGCAGACAACTGATGAGCAACTTGGCGGGGTGAAGTACGGCTCAGGTACTGCAAGGACATCCTGCATGTTACCTGGCAACACGCTTGCTAGGGTACTTTATCCCCCCCACCCCCAGCTCTAGGTTCCTTCCATGGGGAATCACACAAGTGAGTCCGTGGACAACACTTTCCACACCGCCTGATCTGTCTGCTAAGCCAGGCAACGGGACAGGCTTTAGAAGTGCAATGCTAACTGTAAGAAGCCAGACAGAAGGACACATACTATAGGGGTCCATCTTTGAAAAACATCCAAGACAGGCGAATCTGGAAACACAAAGTGACCGGGGTAGGGGTAGGGATGATCACTACTCAGTACAGGGCTCCTTACTGGGGCGATGTGCTCGAGAATTAAATAGTGGTGATGTCTGTACAACACTGAATTTACTGAAGATTACAAAATTATAGGCTTTAAAATGGAGAAACAGCCTAATGGTAGAGTGTCTGCCTAACGTGTAAGGTCTTCATTCAACCTTCCAGTACTATACAGAATAAAGAATGAATAAATAAGTACTTTTAAAATTATGAGTATGTGCACATGAGTGCAGCTGTCAGCAGTCGTGAGACCCTTGATGTGGGTGCTGGGAACCAAATGCAGGTTCCTTTGGAAGAACAGTACATATTCTCTCTCTCTCTTCCAGTTTTTCCAGACAGGGTTCCCCTGGATCGCCCTGACTGCCCTGGAGTTCTCTTTGTAGACCAGGCTGGCCTCGAACTCAGAGAGCCGTGTGCCTCTGCCTCTTGAGAGCTGGGGTCAGAGCTATGTGCCACCACTGTCCGGCTGCAGCACACTCTTTTAACTCTCCATCCCCTTAAGACATAATTTTTGAAGTGGAGATGTATGTAGCTCAGTGGTAAACTATTAGTGCAAAGAACGTGCAAGACCCTGAGTCCAGTTCTCAGCAGAAAAGATAGAAAGAGGGAGAGAAAAGAAGAGAAGAAAGCAGAGGGAGGGAGGGAAAGAGGGAAAGTTTAAAATGGTGAATTTTACGTAATGTAAATTTTTATCACCTCTTTAGATAAAAACTACCTAGCAGCACCACCGAGACTGTAATAGGCAGCCAGGCCTGAAAGAGGTGAACGGGAGAGCAGAGGAAGATCTCTCCTCTTTAAAACCAGGCTCCAGGGGCTGGAGAGATGGCTCAGTGGTTAAGAGCATTGCCTGCTCTTCCAAAGGCTCTGAGTTCAATTCCCAGCAACCACATGGTGGCTCACAACCATCTGTAATGAGGTCTGGTGCCCTTTTCTGGCCTGCAGACATACATACAGATAGACTATTGTATACATAACATAATAAATAAATATTTTTTAAAAAATTAAAACCAGGCTCCAGAGAATTGGGCGCTGTGGTGCACACCTTTAATCCCAGCACTCAGGAGGCAGAGACGGGAGGATCTCTATGAGTTTGAGGCCAGCCTGGTCTACAGAGCGAGTTCCAGGACAGTCAGAGCTACACAGAGAAACCCTGTCGCAAAAAAACAAAAACAAAAACAAGGCTCCAAGCCAGGCCGGGCAGTGCATACCTATCATCCCAGCACCTGAGAGGCCAAAGCAGGGAGACCATTACAAGTCCACAGCCAGCCTGGGCTACAAATAAAGACCCTGTCTCAATAAGTCTAATAGAAAGATGGTAACAAACCAACAGGTTCAGAATTTCATTCACTGTCTTCTAAATCACGGAGCACTTTCTGACCTGGCACCGGGTCAGCATGGACTCACGGCAACCGCCTCATGCCTGGTGCAGACATCTTTACGTGTCTGTATGCGCCAGGTCTGTGATGGAATATGCTGGAATCCTCTCTGACTTACACATGGGGAGCCAGATTCTGAAAGGGAAAGCTATTTGTCTGGGTCACGCAGCCAATAGCAATTCAAAGCCAGTCTGACCTCACTGACTGCTTGCTACTGAACAGCCAATACCAATTCAAAACCAGTCTGACCTCACCGACTGCTTGCTACTGAACTCAGCCAGGCAAATGAATACTGGCCATCACAGGTTGACCATGCTTTCAAGGAGGGAGTCCTTCCCCTACCAGATGGAGACCTCTATGACCTCAGAAACTGCCTTTGTACCCACGGGTGTTCTGCAAATACAGTTGAACGGGTCACTAACCTCTAGTAGGCATTCAAAGCTTTCTGATCTACTTGCACATTGACTCCTCAGCCATCTGGAGAATTTCCAAGCGGCTCAGGTCTCGTCCCTGGGAGACTCTGATTCCATAGGGTCAAGGTGGAGCCCAAGGTATCAGAGGTTCTTCAAGCTCCTGTAAGGTGTAGAAATAGCATACAGGAACCTTAAACAGCTGCTACTAGACCAGCCAGCTCAGTCCTCCAAAGAGCCTCTGGTGACTGGTGAGGCTGACATGGCATTCCTGGGGCCTGCCCTGAAGCCAGAGAAACCCTGTACACTCTCCTGAAAACACCAGGCCTCTTAAAGGAACGACGTAGTTCAGGTGGTAGAGAGATTGCCTGGCAACCGTGAAGCTCTGGGTTTAATCCCTAACACTGTACAAACTGGACGGAACATGCCTGCAGTCCCAGCACCTAGAGGTTGAAAGGCAGGAAGACCAGGAGTTCACAAAGTTATCCTCAGCTCCATAGCAAGCTCAAGGTCAGCCTGAGCTACAGAAGATTCTGTCTCAGGAAAAAAACATAGCAAAGGCTGGGGAGACGGCTCAGTCAGTAAGGCGCTTGCCACGCACATGCATGAGGACCTGAATCCTGATCCCCGGCGCTCACAGAAATAGCCAGGCTCACAGCACTTCTGTAAGTCCAGCACTGTGAGGAAGAGAAAGGCAAATCCCTGGAGGTCACTGGCCAGGAAGCAATGAAAGACCCTATCTCAAAACACAAAGGGCAAGAGCAATTAAGCGAAGCTGTCTGAGGTAAGTCTCCCACATGCATATATACAAGCTCACCAGCAAACACATTCACACACCCACACCAACATATGCCACCTACTCACCATCCCACTCACCACCCTAACACACATCACACACGTGCATGCATGCACACACATGTGCGCGCGTGCTAAAATTTAAAACATTAACAGCAAACTAGGTGATCAAACTGCCTTTGAGAGTGCTTCTTCCTAGCCGGGCGGTGGTGGCGCAGGCCTTTAATCCCAGAACTCGGGAGGCAGAGGTAGGCGGCGGAGCTCTGGGAGTTTGAGGCCAGCCTGGTCTACAAGAGCTAGTTCCAGGAGAAAGTGCTTCTTCCTTCCAAAGTTTCAGTTTCTATTCCAGATCTGCCTTGTCACTCCAATGGCCAGAAACAGCTGGCATCAGTTAAGAAAGACACACACTTAAGGCTGAACTGTGTGTAGGAAGACAGACTTTGAGACCAGGCTGAGGCTGACCCTCACTCCAGACAGGGACGGCTGGGAGGGGCAGGGCTGGGCTCCCAGGTCTTCTATTCAAAGTAGTGGATAAATCACCCATAGCCTGTCCACATCTCTCCAGCAGACAGAACAGGACTCCAACCCTGTTCACACACTTGCTGCTGACCTCCGCAGTGCCGAAACCATTGGTGGTTTTGCTGTCTGCTTATTTTGCTACAGAGGCACCCTGGAGCTGGCCACCCCTCCCTCCTCCAAACAATCTCGTGGTTCTGAGGTCCTGCAGTCTCCAGATCTCTCCCTACTTCCTTGGAAGCTCCTTTCGGTCTCCTCCATTCTTCTGGGTCTACTTTATTCACTTCTGCTAGCTCTCCAGACTCCAGCTCCCCAGAGCAAGGGCCTGGACTCCCGCATTCCTCTCCCAGCGGTGATCTCACCACCAGGATGGATGTAATGAGATGCATAGATTCAGGGACTTTTGGAGTACCGGGTTATAGACTGCCAGACACCCTACACACTGGTAAACCTGTGCCAGGGACATCTGACATCATGACACAAGTCTTAGCAGGCCACGTCTCATAAAAGCCAAAGAGGCCGAATTCTTGCTTTTCTAGGCTCCCCTGAACCTAGGCGCAGTTAATAAGAGACTCTCATTGTGGGCCTGAACCAGGAGAACACAACACGGAAAGTCCACTGTAGCGCTGATAAGCAACAGTAATGACAGTATCCTAGGAACAGTGGCACCTCAAGCTGTGGCATTTAGTGCGTGGGGCAATGTCCTGCCAACTTGGCTCTGTGATGTCATTTTGGCTGACCTCTTGCCTGCTGCTCATCCCCAGTTCTCTAGCTTGGGGAACTTCTGGAAATTACTGAGTTTCCCATCAAGTGAGTTCCTATTCTGTTTAAAAGAGCCTGAGACATAAGAGATCAGCTCGTCTCTGCCTCTGGAGGGTGCTAGGACTAGAGACATGAGCCACCACTGCCCAGCTTCCCCTCCTTAGCTTTTGAGACAGGATCTCACTGAACCTGAAGTTCACTGGCTGTCCAGCAAACCCCAGGAACCCTCCTGTCTCTCCCTCCCCAGCCCTGGGACTACAGGCATGCACTGGCAGGCATGGTATCCAAATTCGGGATACCATTGCTGCTTGTGCAGCAAGTACTTTACCCACGGAGCCATCTCCCCAGTCCCCTGACTTGTTGATATAGGTCTCTGTGTGCCTCGTTTTGTTGACACAGGGACTGATTCTGTAGTCGAGGCTGGCCTCTTAACTAGCTATGTAAAACAGGCTGGCCTTAAAAGTTATGGTCTTACTGTCTCTGCCCCACGAGTGTTAAGTAAGCAAGACTTGTCTCAAAAAAACAAAATAAGTTGGGTGTGGCGGCGCACGCCTCTAGTTTCAGCACTTGGGAGGCAGAGGCAGGCAGATCTCTGAGTTCGAGGCCAGCTTGGTCTACAGAGCAAGTTCCAGGATAACCAGGGCTACACAGAGAAACCCTGTCTCAGAAACAACAACAGCAACTCCAGCTAGGTAATGGTGGTACACTCTAATCCCAGCACCCGGGAGGCAGAGGCAAGTGGATCTCTGTGGGTTCAAGAACCAGGGCTACATAAATGAGATCCTGTCTTAAAATAATAATAATAATAAATAACGATGGCAACAATAATAATAAAAGTCACACACACACACACACACACACACACTATAGCAAAATATAAGCTACTAGCATTGCCTGCAAGCTTCCCTGGGACCTGCCCCTACCTACCCTCCTAACTCATCTGGAAGGCAATGACCCCACACTAGGCTTCTTCCTCCTTCGGCCTCTTTTCAATGCCACACACTCTTCAGGTCCTTTACTGCCAAAGGGCCTCTGCTGAAGCTGCTCCCTCCAACTGCAACAACCCCAGACCATTATTCTCTTCTTAGGTTTCATGTTTTATTTATTTGCTACTCAGCCAATCGTTTCTAGGTATCCGCTGTAGTGCTACGAAGGGGTCTGGATGTCGAGGTCTCAGTAGAGGACTGTTTGGTACACACAACACCCTAAATTCAAACGCTGGCCACACTGAAAACAGCAAAACTGGGACTATAATACCAAACTTAAGAGTCTAGTCTCCAGGAGGAGAAAACATATTCTATAAAGAAACCAGATGTTGCCAGATGGTGGTGGCATCTTTAATCCCAGTGCATAGGGGCCAGGGGCAGGTGGACCTCTGTGAGTTCAAGGCCAACTTGGTCTACAAGCGAGTTCAAACCCTGTCTCAAAAAACCAATCAAACAAACAAACAAAAAACCCACCCAAATATTAATGAAATAGTTATATAAATAAGTATAAATTTTAGCCAAGCAGTAGGGGTACATGCTTTTTATCCCCAGCACTTGAAAGGCAGAGGAGGCAGGTAGATCTCTGTAAGTTTGAGGCCAGCCTGGTCTACAGAGCTAGTCCTAGGACAGCTAGGGCTACACAGAAAAATTCTGTGTTAAAAAAAAAAACATAAAACAAAATAAAAAACCAAACAAAATAAATATAAGTTTTATGTGTGGGACCTGGGAAATATAAGAAAGCTGAGCAGTCAAGCCAGCTGGAGGTCACCACAGTGTTCTAGGGGACAGCTGATAGGTGTGGACCAGGAAGCAATAAGGAAAAGCAGGCAGACTGCAGACACAGAGCAGGTAAAATTCACGGCCCTTGGTGAAATGAGCCTCCCAGCTTGTGCACAGAACTTGGCGGCCAGCCTGAGGAGTTGTGAGTGTGGTCTAAGGAAAACCACTGCAAAACCGCTGGACATGAGAGTCTGGACTGGGTGAGTCACTGAGGGGCCGGAGGTGACTGAAGTCATGAGCTAGACAGTCCGGAGAGACAGCAGGAAGAGAGATGGTGACCCAGGGCCCAGCCTTAAGGAAGGCCTGGATAAGGGGATCAACTTCCTGCCACCTGCTACCATATGCAATTGCTGCTGAATTTGCTCATCTGTTCCCTGGCCGACTTTTCCAGAAGAGACTGCGCCTAAGGCAGAGACTGTGTCTCTCTTGTGGAGAGAAGGGCTTTCCCAGCACCTACTACCCAGCCTTGGTAAGGCTGCCTCCTCTAGTACTTGGTCAAGGATTTTTGATCCCCTATGCCCAGCACAAAGTCCGAGATGCTAAGCATCCCTAAACATTCCAATGGGATAATATGTAACTGTTTTAAACAGGAGGCTCCTGGCAGCATGGGCCTCTCCGCAGAGGCCAGACTACACCAAATAGAGAGAAGCTTCGTGAACGTTCCTGGGAGGAGTCTCTGGACCCTGTCCTCCTCCTTTAAGAAGTGTCCTCCTCCCCCAGGACGAAACTGTGGCCATGTTTACCCTGCCTGAGTCTATCCCTCAGTGACCTCTGTTGATGAAACGAGGGGTGGAGACCCAGCTTCTGTAATCAGTCCAAAAGCTGGGCTGGGCTGCCAGGAACTTGGAAGTGGGACATGAGAGACTGGCTGGGTTACCTTTAGACACTGGACCAGTGAGGTCATGTGACCGTGTGGGGCCTATGTAATGAGAAGGGAACAGAAGCGCTAATCACTGCTACTCGAACTTAGATGGAGCAGCTGCCTGAGCCCCTGACTCCTCCCAAGCCTCAGCTCCCAGACCACAAGGCATCTACCCGGCCTCGCTGTTCAGTTCCAAGAAGCACCTCTAATACTTTAAAACAAGCTTCCTTTCCACAGAAACAGGCTAGAAGGGGGGGGGTGGATGAGGAGTTATGAATTTCAGGCTAGCCTTGGCTAGACCCTGTCTCAAAATAAACACATGTACACGCACACACACACACACACCAAGGAAAAGGTAATTTTGACTCCATCAGAATTTCAATTATGCACTGTAAGACATGATAGAGATTTTAGGCAAACATTCTCCTAGCCATGACCCTTCCCCCATCTATCAGCTCTGAAGACAAACATGGGGAGCATGCACATGTCCACAGAGACTGCCTCTTGCTGAGCGCAGGTCAAAATGGTCTCCTGGCTTCTCGATCTGCTTCCTTTCAGCCAGTCCCTGAATTCACTCTTGTTCTCCGCTAACCTGGGTTCATCTCTATCTACCTGGAAGTAGAACTTCCTCCAGGAAGTTCCCATGTTGCTCTGATCCTCACTGGCTCACCCCCTAGTCGCTCCTTTAGCCTCTGACAACACTGTATCTTTTGCTGGACACTCAGGATAGCTCCTGGCATTCCTGCTTATTACCCTAATACGTGCTGCGTGTCCCCATCCAATCAGCAAACCAAAGAAGGATCACTACGTCCTCAGTGCCCAGTAGAGAAATCACAGGGAGAACCATACAAAAACAGCAGCCAGCCGGACCTGCCGTGACACACATGGCAACTGCCTTATTTTCCCTGCGAAAATCAACAGGATGATGGCTGCATGAGGGTCAAGGATGGAAGGGGCCATCTGATGCAGGGATTATTTCAATACTCCCTCATGTCGCACAGAGATTCACAGGGAAAAACAAATCACCTTTAACAATCCAGTGAGGTTGAGCAGAGAGGAATTAGGAGACTCGGTTTCAAGATGAAATAATTGAGGTTTGGAGACGGTCTAGAGGGAGACCAGGCAGGTGAATGTTGCAAGGAGAGAGTAGGACCAGAGGTTAAGACAATGAGGGAGGAACGCCAGCTGCCCCCACTCCCTTGCTCTGGGAGCTCAGGCAGTGTCTGGTCCTCTTGGTGGTATCTGTTTCTCCATCTCAAATGAGAGGAATTCTAGCTGACTTCTCTCTCACAGGGTCCTCCAGCCCGCACCCTCTTGGCTCCTATGACCTGTCCCAGGGTCCTTCCCAGTAGGATTGACAAAAAAAAAAAAAAAAAAAAAAAAAAAAAAGGCTTGCAATTCTAGGACAGAGTCCCGAGTTACTTCCAGGAAACCGCCTAGACCTAAAAGTCTTGATTTAAGAAGCAACAGGAGAAGCAAGCCTGGAGTGAGGTTAGTCATGCCCGGTACTGGAGGAAGAAAAAAAAAAGTATCAAACTGCATGTAAGCATAGCATAATAACAGAGAGGCATGACCACAAAACCAACCAGAAAACTCCAGCAAAATCTAATTCGAAAGTCAGACTCCTAACTTCTGGGACACTGGAAAGCTGAGGAGAAAAGCTGTGCTTGGGAACCTCAAGTCTTTCTGCTGCACAAACAATAAACAAAACAAAAGCTGGCAAGTGCTAGGATCTGGAGGCAAAAAAAGGTTGGCTTTTGTCTCCCCTTCGCTGGGGCAAATCTGAGCCCCCACCAGAGCCCACTGGATTTCCAGACCCAGTGCTGAGACAGTCAGGAGGGTCAGCTGCACAGGTACACAGTCTGAGCAGTCCCTTCGCCTCTGACTCAACACTCTAGTGGAGAAGAGGAAGACAGGTAAAATCCCTGAAGACGTCTCGAAATGTGGAGGAGGCACTCCTGAAGACAAGGCTAAGGCTACAGGGTAGCATTTCCCTCGGAACAGCCAGTAAGACACCCCTATTTGTGGTAATGCTTCTGCTCAAGCGATCTTAGCCTCACTGGCTCTCATTTTCATAAATACATGTACTCTTGACCCAGGTATGGTGTGCACCCCTGTAACACCAGCTCTGGAAAGGCCACGGCAGGAGGATCACAGGCTTGAGGCCAGCTTGGACTATCTAGTGAGACGGTCTTAAACAGCAACAAAAACCAAGTATTCCTACTGTGTGCACAAGAAATGAAGCTCCAAGAGATCTGGTCACTTCCTAAAGAGATGTCAATGACCTTGACAGTAATGTTCCTGTCTCTGCACAGCTCTAAGAGGTAAACAATTAGCCCCACTTTACAGGCCAGGTCACATGACCGGTCCCACCCATCTTGCAAACTGCAGGGCCAGGGTCTGAACACAGGTTAGCATCGCTTGAAATTGACAGTCTGTACAATTCTCTGCCTTCCTTACCAAAGAGGAAAGAGTCGAGACAGTGGTCCAGCCAGACCCGGGAAAGGAAGAAGGGAGATTTCCTAAGACCTCAGCTCTGACTACTTCCGTGTAGCTTTGTGTCTGCCACACAGAAGGGGCGGCATACTTATAGTGAAGGGTTGGGGGTCCAGAGTACCGCTGAAGTCCAAGATGCCACCCCAGTTTGGAGCATCCTCACAGCTGTGGCACATTATCCTCCGCTGGCTGCAGAGCACACTGTCTGCTCCAGCATATTCCTTACGGGTGCAAAGCTGATGAGAGTTCAGAGAAGAGGAACGAACTCCAGTGAGCATGGGAATGGGGTGGGGCAGCCCACAAGGGCGAAAGAAAGGGCCTGGGACACTCTGCCTGGAAACACAAAGAGGAGAAGGGAGGGGAGAGGAGTCTATAAACTTGCCGGCGACAGCCAAGGTGAACCCCGGCTCCTGGCGCCTTCCCATTCGCATTCATTCCACAAGGCGAGCCAAGTCTCAGAACAAGCAGCCAAGAGGAGGGGGCCACCTCTCTCCTAAAGTCAGGGAGAGGTAGTTTCAGGACTGAGCCTGCTTCTCGGAAAGGGACTGACCTGGGGGACGGCATATTTGTGGGACTCCAAAAACGAAAACACAGAGCTGTAAGCAAATGAGCGAATACACATATGATATGATGGGCAGGTGGCCCAAAGTATTTGAGAGATATGCCCCGACATGTAGGAGTCTCTGTCGAGGTGACCCTCTGGTCCTCTCTTCCAGGTTCCTCCGTGAGGAGGCAGATGTTTGAGATGAGCTAGGTTCCCACAGATCTAAGAGGGGCGAGTTTCTGGAGCGCCGCAAAGAGCCATCGTAGCTCCGAGCACTCCGGCAAAGGTCAAACCCAGGCCCCGAATTGACGTGAGCTCCCTCCCGCCTGGGCCCCTCACCTCCTCCCGTGCCAGAGCCGCCCCCCGGCACCGGGGCATCTTGGCCGCGAAAGCGGCTGCCCCGGTTGGGGAGCTGAGGTCCTCCGCGGTGACGGCCAGGAACTCCGCTACACTGAGCTGCTCGGGCATGGCGGGCGCGGGGCGGAGACGCCGAAGCTGCCTGAGCCGGGCGCGGGGGACGCTGCACTTAACCGCGCTGGGCTGGCTGCACCGCGCAGGGCCGGCCCCCACTACCCGCAGCGTCCCGGTCCTGGCCTCCTCACGCCCTGCCCCCTGGCCCGCCCCGCCCCGCCCCTAACTTCCCTGCCACGCCCCGTTCCCCTAGCCTTCCCCTTCGGCCACGCCCCTGACCCTCTCGTCTAACTCCCTAGCCGCGCGCCCGACTGCCTAGGCTAACTCCTTGGTCCTGACTCAGTTCCTCACCCTAACTCCATGACCACGCCCCCATGCGCTTCTCTAACTCTCCGGCCACACCCCAGCCGCGCCCCTAGCTCCCTGGCCACGCCCTAGTCCCCGCGTCGGCCCCACTCGGCCCTGTCTCTATGACCTACAGTGGGGGAGCGCTTTCCCGGGACCCGACTCTCAACTCCCAGGCCCCGCCCCGGACCGGCTTCCCTTACTTCTTAGCCACGCCCACAAGGACTACCAGCCTCTGAGAGCTGCACGCATGCCCGCAGCTTGCCTGGCTGACCCCGCCCTCGCGACCCTGCAGCCTCCAGCCCCGCCCCCTAACTCTGTGCTCCGCCCACCGCGGTCTTAGTGCCGGCCCAACGGGTTTGCTTCTCTTTCTGCCTGAATGCTGTGGTTAGATATAAGGTCTGCACCACCAGGCCACAGAAGATCTTCGCCGTCACCCATCCATGTGCCACTGAGTCAACTGCCTCTCTGATTTCTAAAAGTAATTTATGCGTTTGGGCTCGTGTCATACTCTAGAGTATATTTAAGTAGAAATGGGAGAGGGATACATTATTTTTATTTTATGTGCATCTGTGTTTTGCGTGCGTGTATGTCTGTGTGAGGGTGTCTGATCTTGGAGTTACAGACAGGTGTGAGCCGCTATGTGGGTGCAGGAATTGAACCGGGGTCCTCTTAACCGCTGAGCCATCATCTCTCCACTCCTTTGGCAAAGTATCTTTGGCCTCGAACCCAGAGATCCGCCTGCCTCTAGGTTCCTGAGTGCTGGGATTAAAGGTGTGCACACTAATACCCAGCTCTGGGTGAGTTTTATTTACTTGCTTTTCCTTTGTTTTGAGGCAGCCCTTCCTGGGACTGCTGCTCGCCCCCCTTCCTTCCCCTCCCTTCTTCATCACCTGTCCC